>NC_061493.1:18371314-19017151 GCF_022539355.2 Hippoglossus stenolepis | reverse complement strand
GCGAACTCGACCAGGTGCGGTCTCTGTGAAAACAGCTGCATTGAAACAGATTCCTCTGCTGGCACTGGAAGCCATGACAGGCCTTGTTTCTCTTTTTTTTTTACCCGTCTGACTGTATCGAAAGGCTCCATTAGCCCCTCAGCACAGCTATTGAAACACAATAGCTGCTCCAGTTGTTGGTGTGGGTGGAGTTGGGAGTGAGAAAGTGTCTGGGGAAGAAAAAGACATTTTAGCTAAGACTTTATTTTTTATCCATCATAAATTTGAATCAAGATGATGATCTTTTCCAGACAAATCCCCCCCCGTCTCTAATAGTAGTAAAAAAAAATCCAGGGAAAATGTTTTTTCAGCAGACAGTGGCTCCTGGATCAGAGGAACCAGAGGTAAAATCATCTTCAAGGACCATCGCAGCGTCAAATTTACAGATTAAACACCGGGGGCTCCAGAAGGTTTAGATCTTAAATCTTGACAGAGGGAGGTAGTCAGCCAAACAGCAAAGGCGAGGGATGGATGTAAGCCTCGTCTATTAATCAGGCCGTGTCTGTCACAGGTGCAGACATGGCCTTTTTTTCTCCACAGAGGTAATTACAGTAGTTGTGTGGCGTGGCGCCAGCAGGGCCCCGGGGCTGCTAGTCTGTAACACACCACCCAGGTAGCTGTCAACCCATTGGCCCCAACACCGACTCTTTCCACCAGCCTCACCACACCAGTGGAGAGATAGAAATCAAACCAACCGTAACCTTTTAAAAGTGTACTTGTCTGCAATGGGGAACAAAGGCTCAAGCCATGTTTTCACTCTGTCTTTGTTGCCACTGCAAGAATGAAGAGACAAGACCCGGGGCGGTGTTATCACTGGGCTGCTTGATTGGGTTTAAAACATGAGGGACTCCAGACAAGTGGCCTTTGACGCGACTCTTCCTTTACTCTCTTCCTTTCATTGAAAGACACCAGAGGGGAGATTTAGGCTTACAATGTCTGCTCAAACTTGTAAACATAACAAGCGTTGGAAGCAAACGAGTCATTGGACAACTGTTACATTTTTACAGCGTTGATGTTTGGCAGCAGGCTGTTAAAATTGAGCCCATGTCAAACTTTTAATACAGTTTTAAAATGACGTTTGGGCTCTAAACAAATCAAAAAGAATGGTGTTACAGTTATTAATACCTTGTGATGCACACGCTATTGCCATTTAATGCCCTGATGGACTGTTTCAATATTCCAGTCTCACTTTTTAAGTGTAGGCTTTAAGAATCTATCACTTGCTTATATGTTTTGCCTTCCAACAATTTCTTCCTCCCCACATTTATTGCCTTGAAATGTCAATAACCACTACTTGAAGGCGACATGAAAAGATTAGCAAGGGAGAAAGAATTGTGTTATTATTCTCCATCAACAACCTTGTAACACCCGCCCACACATACATCCCTGTCAGACTTCCATTAAATGGGCTCGTTATGGGTTTGGTGTCTGAGAAAGCGTTTCTGTTTCTTTCCACTCACCGTCGCTACCTGATCCAATTCCTGTCTGCAGGTGCACTACCACGCTGCGAGCGCCGCCGCCACCTCCCTTGTCTTGACATTTTAGAGCCGCCACAGAATGAATGTCCTCATATTTCTGTGTGGGAGGGTGAGGCGAGCGGCGGGGTGGGGGGTCTGCTCTGCTCATGGATTGTTTTCCTCTTGCTGTCTATATATCTATTTATTGTCCTTCCACTTCTCATCCGTTAAGAGCGTGTGCATGTTTATGTAGGTGTGCGGGTGCGTGTGTGTTTGTTTCGGGTTGCTTTCGGTGACCCCCCCCTCTAAAGAAGGACTCCATCAACATTGGCAGAATCACAAGAGCGCTGTGATTGTGCATGAGCGCTCATTTGTCAAGCGCTTATCCCACAACGGAGGAGGGATGTCAGCTTCTGTCTGCCGGCACTCCCTCATATATCCATGTGACATGTCAATATGTCACAGAGGATAAAGTGCTGCAGCTGGGCTTTTCTTTTTACCAAAATGTCTTCATGCTGTTCTATGTGTGTGTGTGTGTGTGTGTGTGTGTGTGGGAGTCAGGGAGGGAAACTTACAAATATGATCAATCTAAATCATTTCTATGAGGAAGAAGATGAGGTACAGGAGCACGTTGAGTGACCCCTACGTCAGCAAGTGCTCCTGAAGGATGCATTGTGCATGAGGCATAAAAAAGTACAGTATCAGGAACTTTTTCATTCCTATAGGTATTCAGATAAAACACAATACTATAATATTGATCATCTAATGGAGCAATAGCATTTTGAACTGCACAGTAATTTTTTTAAGTGTGCTATCAGACAAATATCTGAAATAATCTAATAAGTCTTGATATGTTCCACTTATCATTTTCGGAGTTTTAAAATGAAATAAACTGTACATTTTATTTATAACAACAAAATATAACATTTTAAAATAAAAAAACAATACATAAATTGGGTGAGTTTCCCTCCCTGGCGCCGTATGTATGCATTTCCCTTCTTATATCTGTACCATGTCACTAACCTCCACTGGGCCTATGGAAAACACTGTTTGGTTTCACTGTGTTGTCTTCCTCCCCACTGTCTTTTCATTCCATCGCTCACCTCCATCCAAATCACTTCATCCACAAACAGATCAGCGTGAAGGTTGGTCATTTTCACTTTCAATCCCTTCCCTTCAATTTGATGCAGATTTTAGACAAGGTTGCCCATCCCCTCCCAGCCCCTCGGATCAAGACACAGATACCCCAACCTTGAAAAACCCCAAATATTAATAGTAGCTCCCTCCCCTAATCCTCCTAAATGTGAATATGTCGTTTTGTCAACATGTTTGCATGAAACCCTGAATAGTTCTTGCATGCTACACAACGTCACTCCCACAAACCGTGTTATGATTACCCTTTGTAAACCGTCCCTGTGCAGCTTACTTCAGTCATTATTAGATCTCTGTTGTGTTGCGTATTTTTCCAACCGCACCCTTAGTGTCACTGTCAGCGTCATGCACCAAAAGCTATAGCTCCTTTCACTCTCAGACTTTCCACCCCTGCAGGGACATCAAGTCTATAATAGATTACTCTTGTATTCAGCTGGCAATGGGATGTGTCAGGTATTTAGGCAGCAACACCCCTGCTCTCCTACTGAGAGACAGAAGTATCAGAAGGGACAAAGCTGTTCTCAAGGGTTTGTCTTTTGTTTTTTTAGTTTTTTTACTGCCATGGATGTCCTCCACCCAGAGACTGAAGGATGAGATGGGTACATGTTAGTGTAATGAGAGGACAGCCCCCGCGTCTCCTTGTAATTTTGCAGCAGGAAGTCAAGCAGGAAAGAAAAGTTTATGATGTGGTGCTGCAAGACTTTTTAAGAAGCGTAAACTCTATTGAAGTTACTGTAAAATAACTCATTGATCGTATAGTCTTTGCTCCTTTATCCACATGTATATACAAGTAGAATCTCTGCTTTTAGTGTTGATGAATAACGACATTGACACCGTCCACGGGAGGTTATGTTTTGGAAGTGATTTCTTCACTCCGCACCATCTCCAAAACACAGCCACACAAAGAGCTGACCTATGGAATATTTAAGAATGAGCTGGCAGGGTGCTGACAGGGGGATGATCAGCCATCATGGTCGCCCAGTGCTGCTGCCAGGAAGCCGGGGAGGTTGCTGACTCTGTGCCAGTTTGCACAGATATTGATTCACCGAACAGGTTCTGCTATCCTTGGGCACTTTGTCAAGGCAGTTAAATTTATAGGTATCCAGCAAGCGGGCAGGCAGAGTGGAGACAGGGCTTATTTTGTGGTTTTGATAGAGTCCTGGAGCTCGTCTCTCCAAGCTGCTCTCAACAGGAGAGAGGCTTCGGGGGAATCGATAACAATTACCTGCCCTCTAGTCATTTTGTTCCACAGCACCTCTCCAAACTTAACCGCACGCCATGAATTATTCACAACATTAAGTGTTCAATATACACAGGCCCCATTGACTGACTGCTTTTAGCACTGTTTAGTCTACTTCTCCACGGTTTCACTGTTTCATAAGCGTATGTTGTGAAAAATAGCAGCACTTGGAGAAGTTGCCAGTGTGTGAGAAGACGCACGTGGTCGCTGGCATGAGTGGAACACTGAAGCCTTTTTTTTACTAACTCATCTGTTGTGCATTAGTCACTGTGGAAATCAGATGTTCGCTCATTTTTATGAGAGAATTGGACCAAGTCCCTCCTTTATCTTCTTCCCCCAGCGTGCGCAGGCTTCTGATCCCGTCCCATATCTTTCCCGTGCATGCCTTTCCTGAGAATGCTGTCTCCGTCCTGTTCCCAGGCTGGTAACACTAGTCGACCTGTCCCATCTAAGCATGTAAAAATCATCTCAGTCCCTGTGAACTCCAGAAAGCTGATGTCATGGCCGATAATCTGTTAGTCTCTCTGTCAGTGTGTGTCACTTTATTCCTGCATGAATCCCTCAACATGATGTCGTAACTTCATAAAGTTGTTCCCTCTTGCTCACTGAGTCATCTTAAAAACTTCGGATTTAAGTATTTATTCTGTATTAATAGTCAACGGCCATCGTTACTGAGACCTAAACTTTGGCTGAACTCTTTGGTTTTTTTGTTTGCCACAAATCTCTCTGAATAATAAGTCCTTTAGAAATTAATTTACTTTTGATTTACCCTGGAAATTGTCGAAAAGTAAGTCAAAGACCTAATTTCACGACATGTATCAGTCTGTCAGTTTTGCGGCACAGACCTGGAATATTAATATTGAGACACTGACATATCGAGCCAAGAAGTTCAAGCTCACATGATTGTATTAATTAAAAACCAGCTTCAGGGTCTATATACATCCACTCAATTATTTGGGGGGAAATTCTGATGAGTGTGAAGCGGGTCCTCCTCCTTGTTACAGCGCAGTCCACGAGAACCAGCCTCTTCCTGACTGGAATCTCAAAACGTGCTTTTGTGTTTTTCCATTTCACCACATAATGAGGGGAATAACAAGCATGGCTGTAATGACGTTCCGGTTCAAATTAGATTCGGGAGGGAGGGGTGAAGGGTAGGTTGGGGGGGCGGTAAGGGAAGGTAGAGGGAGATTCGCATTTTAAAATCCATTTTCATGGGGACCGGTGCAAAAGAGCAATTACAGTGAGGTATTTTTTTTTTTTCTAGAGAGACACAGAGATGTTGTAGTGCATTAGGGGAAACAAGCAGCATGAATTCTGCAGGGAAAGCTTCATGCCTCAATGTTTTGAATACATACAAGCAGCAAGTAGTGAGGTGGCAATAATGGCTTCTCACTTGGGAGCTTAATGTTTGGCTTGGCCTCACTTTCGACATAATCAAGGTCAAAGAAGTCAGAGCTCCTCCTTCCTGCATTGCACCGCACACTATGGCAGTGTTCAGCGTGTCATAAATCCAACAGGTCTGACACTGATGGATGTTCACACAGCAGTGTCAAGTATGGTTTTTCTTTACCGTGTCAGGCAAGTTTGCTGTCGTTGCCAAAACTTACCAGAGGAAGATCTTAAGTGTAAGCATTGCCTGTGTATCTTTATTTAGATAGAAAACGAGTCATATGTAAATGCCGGCTGCCTGTTTATTCTGGGCCAGCTTTTCAGTATTGCGTGGAGCCTCTGCATCGGTGTTTGCCTTGTCCCTGGCGACGTCAACGGGCCCTTCTTGTCTCCATGGGAACCCCTTTTTAATGTCAGCCTATCTGCATATCAGAACTGCACAAAGAGAGGGAGAGCGAGTGAGAAAGACAGGCTGAGCAGAAGGAGCCAGCGAGAGGGAGCAGGAGGAGAAATCAAACAATGCCATCTCCACAGGGTCCCTCAATGATGCAACTCTCGCCACCATTTGACACTCTGACAAAAGAGGGCCAGACATAGTCTCCAGCTAAACTGGGCTATTTTTTCATTATATTCCCTTTTGTAGGCAAGCGGATAAAACGCCCCCTCTAAGTTTTCTTGTGGAGTTTCCACAGCCATCTTGTGACAGTCCTATTATTCCCATTGTGCTCGCCCACACATTTGGACAAAAGCAATCAGCCCTCCATTTTGTCAGCTGTTCTTAGTTGCAGTTTAGCATTGAACATTAGATTCACCTTACATATCCAACGTATTCACTCCTTTGTCCTGTTCGTTTCTGTAGTGCGAAGAGTCCCACCAAGATTCTCCATTCCGCCCACCAACCAAGAGGTGATGCCAGGCGGCAGCATCAATCTGACGTGCGTGGCGGTGGGCTCTCCGATGCCCTACGTCAAGTGGACGACGGGCCAGGTGGAGCTGACCAAGGAGGAAGAGATGCCGCTGGGACGCAATGTGCTGGAGGTCACAAACATCCGCGTGTCGGCCAACTACACGTGCGTGGCCATGTCTTCTCTGGGCATCATCGAAGCCACCGCTCAGGTCACTGTCAAAGGTGAGAGGGTCCGACCATTCAGACTGAATCCTGCTTTAATGGGAATTCTGTTCATTTGAGTCTCAGATTCAAATCCAGATAAGATTCAGAAATGTAATAAGAACAAAATAAACCACTTAAGTCAATTCAAACTTAAACATCTGTGGCGCTGTGGCCTATGTTTTATACTCAGAGGTAAAAATTACAGGCTGTTGCTGTTCGCTGTCAATGAGCATCGATGTCTTTTATGCGTCTCTGTCTTCATGTTGGTTCAGTTATTTTTTCTCTCTCGATGCCCGAGTGTTTGTGTGAACGTGGCTTTTGTGTGAACTGTGTCTGTGACGATGCGACTGTGTTGTCTACCCGTTGCAGCCTCTCTTATCAGTTGTCATAAAAATTGATCCCACTTTCCACTCGATACAGCTGATCGATACACAGAATGTCACAGCCATTTAGAGGGACCACAGCATTACAGCCCCCACACCCCCATCTTCAAGGAAACAATAATGAAGACCCCCTGTTTTTTTTCCCCGTTGTCTTTCAGTCACAACAGGCACCACTCTTGCAATTTTCTCATATTGTTTCTAATGGCCCGGCCGGATATAAAACACAAAATTGTGATTTCAGTCTAGCTTTTCCTTTCATTTGGGGATAATGGCTGCTGAGAGTACTATAAGGATTAGCTTATAAAACAATCATTTCAGTGCAATGAGTTACAGAACGGAGCATTATGGAGTCATGTCTTTTCTCCACAAGAGCGAATTCAGCCGTAATGTGTGCATTCTGAGAGTTATGCTGTCAAATGTGTCAGACATCCAATTTTTTATCAAATTACCCACAAGTCCTAAAAGTCAACTTCTGATATCCAAGCTAATGCCCTGCTTCTCACTCCTCAGCTCTGCCAAAGCCCCCAGCCTCCCTCATTGTGACAGAGACCACAGCCACCAGTGTGACACTCACCTGGGACTCCGGGAACCCAGAACCAGTGTCCTACTACATGATCCAATACAGAGCCAAGTCCTCAGACAATGGCTTCCAGGAAGTGGAAGGTGTGGCGACCACCCGTTACAGCATCGGCGGACTTAGCCCCTACTCCGAGTACGAGTTCCGCGTCATGGCTGTCAACAACATTGGCCGCGGGCCGCCCAGCGACCCCGTGGAGACACGCACCGGTGAACAGGCCCCCTCCTCACCTCCGCTGCACGTCCAGGCGCGCATGCTAAGTGCCAGCACAATGCTGGTCCAGTGGGAACCGCCCGAGGAACCCAATGGGCAAATCAGGGGCTATCGAGTGTACTACAGCTCGGACCTGACGGCTCCGCTCAGCGCCTGGCAGAAACACAACACAGATGACAGCAGTCTGACCACCATCTCAGGCCTGACTCCTGATATCACGTACAGCCTGCGGGTGCTGGGCTTCACCTCCGTTGGTGACGGACCACCCTCTGACGTCCTGCAAGTGAAAACGCAGCAGGGAGGTGAGCAGCCAGCCACTGTTTATGGTTCTGTGTGTTTATATATGGTTTAAATGTCTTTCATTATTTTGTATCAAATATAATTTCAGATAACTTGAGATAAGGTTTAAATTAGACTAAGCATGTATTATATTCTTTTACAGAAGCCTTCCTATACAATCAGTTTTGGGGATGTGGTTATTAATATTGACATTTAGCTTTTTATTCTTTTATTTATTCTAACCTCTATCCCCTCTCCCCTCTGCACCCAGTCCCTGCGCAGCCGTCCAGCTTTGAGGCCGAAGCCGAGCTGGACAACCGCATCATGCTAACATGGCTGTGGCCTGTGCAGGGCCCCATCACAAAGTATGAGCTGCAGTACTGGGAGGCTGGCTCAGACAACAAGGTTAGAATAACAACACGACGATATAATTATTTCATGACCTGATTCTCTCTACCACATACTGCATCTATCTCTGTATGTCTGTCTATCCATCTATATATCTATCTGTCTGTCTCTCTGTCTGTCTCTCTGTCTGTCTCTCTGTCTCATTTGTGGTTGTCTCATATTTTACTGTGCGAATGAAGACAAAGGAATCTCGCTCTTTATGATGCAATTTCTCTGAATGGGGAGCCTCGGCTGAGAAGTGTTATTGTAGTTCTGCAGTCAGCTCCCCAGCTGATGAGAAAGATTCAGTATTGTAACAGACAGCGCAGTTGTTCAGTGCTGTCTCTCAGTGTTGTTGCCCTTCATTCAACTCTGCTGGACCACTGCACCAACAGTAAACCAGAGGACAAATTGTTTTTTTGTGAGAGATGCTCTCAAATGTATTCTCTGCATGCAAGTCGGAGAGACAGCAGTTTAGAATTTCAGTCCAAGATTATTATTCCTGGAGCTCAAGATGTGAAGCGACTTAACTGTCTTTGATTGTAATTCATTAGCCAGTTTCTGTCCAATTCTCCCCCCTTACAGATACACGTGACCTTCAACCCGGCGGGCTCTCATGCCGTGGATGCTCTAAAGCCTGATACCTTGTACCACTTCTCGCTGGCCGCCCGTTCTGAGATGGGTTTAGGCGTTTACACACAGCCCATCGAGGCCCGCACCGCCCAGTCCAGTAAGTCCAACCATCCTCTCCTCTTTCCTCTCATCTGAGTTCCTCTCCTCGTCGTCCACTAACCAGCGATTTCGTACGGTGACGGTCACCCACAGCCGGCTGACACAGATTAAGGTCATTATTTTCAGAGCAGGACAAAGTTGACTTTCATGGAGCTTAAAACAGAGATTGTGGGCAACTTGAATGTCAAGTCAATTTCAGCACGACATAAAATGCTGACAGTGCAGCCGTCGCTGCCAGCCTCACCTTTCCACCACCTCCCCTCTGTCACCAACACTAACCCTCCTGTCCGTCTTATGTGAGGGCAGGCCCTGTATTCACTGTCAAAGGTACGTTTAATGTGTCCTGGTCCCACATTTGTGAGCGGGGCTGCGTTATTTTACCTCATATCATTATGTGCTTTTACAGCGCCAGCACCCAAAATGTCCCTCTGCCATCTGACTGCTGATGTTTTTGCTGCCGTGCTTGTACCACTTCACCCTGGGGGGCTTATGCACAGCATATTTTTATCCTTGCGCACATTCCGTTCAAAGGTAAATTTTTTTTAAATAAGGAGGTTCAAAATAAAAAAGAATAATTGTACCTTCTGCAACTTATGATTTGGTAAACATTGTGATACTGTCAAAAGAAATGTGTAATCACACGTATTGCTGTTGGTACACACGTTGTTCTACTTAGCGGGGAACACTTTATCTTAATTTTAAGATACTAAAGTTATATTGGTACGTTTTTCTGCAAAAAGACAACTATTCAATGGTGTCGAAGAAATTCCAAAATAACAGACGGACATTAACAATTCACACTAAAATCCATTTCCAGTCAGGAGCGTAATTGCTGTGGCTGCACCATTAGAATAGAAAAGATCGGAACGGGGTGCATGGATATGTCTTTTTGAAAATTCACCCCCCCCATCGGGACAGACAAAATCATTGAAGAACTAACACCTCTGCCAACCCCAGAGTTACATAACCGTCAATCAAGATCAAGAGATGTGATGAGCCTGTGTCCTTGTGCCTCCTGCCAGCCGCAGCAACAAGGTCACCAAATTTGGATTTACATGTGACGGTAGGACGCTGTGCATGAAATACACAGCGAAGCCTCGGGAAGGTTCAGCAGCAAACAGACGGTGGGACAGAGGGACATTTTTCCAAAGTGCTGCATTTCAATGTTCACTTTTGTTTTCATTAGGATTCAGAGCACTGAACATTACTGAGCTTTATTCAAACTGCAACTCTACCACTCAGTGAAGGACTCGACAGGTGGAAAAGTTCCATAAGACTTTAAGTAACATACAACTATGAACAAACCTTATCTCCATCGTGAGAAATTAGAATTAATCAGACCTTCTTATCAGTTATGCAAACATTGAACAACAACTATACATAAGTAATTGTATATTAGTGTTTATTGTAAATGTTAATGACGGCAGTAAAAGAGATCAATATTAGAGAAACAAATAGAAATATATAAGTTCAACTCTTTAATTATGTGTGTGACCATAATTTAAATGTACAATATATGGTCAGAGAGTTATGTATTGGACTATATCTGAGAGGGGTGTGTACTTCAATCCATTTCGACGAGGATCCATCACATTTCTCACCAGGACCTGGATTTCTACATATCCTGAGCGATTCATCTGCATTGTTTTGATGAACAGAAACACACAGTGTTCTCAGGTCTTGGTAGTTTTCTCTCTCGTGGATCAGCGACCACCTGATGTGACTCACTTCTCTTTTGTTAAGCCTTAATATACTGAGAAGGTAGAGTTCCATGTCCTAACATTAGTTTATTGGATTTGCATTTGAGCTCACTGTCCATTGCTCTGCTGATTAGAAGAGAAATGTCATGGGCATGCTTTGTGAAAAACCCCGACCTCGAATTTTCTTTTCCTCAGTTTCTCATTTTATCCTCTTTTGAGGAGCCCTTTTTTTTTTTGTCGAGTTGAATACATTTGTGATTGAGTTAGATGCATGGAATTCATGAATGCTGTTCAGTTTGTTTTCCGTGTTGTACTTGTGTTCCATTTTAGAATGGTTTATTATTTTCTGCTTTTACCTCTGGACTTGAGAGATGACATTCTTTTTTTTTACGGCTTTTTTTTTAAGCCGTTATAATTTGAATAATAATTGAATCTTGTTTAAATCTTATAAATAAATCTTGTTTTTTTTTTGGTAATCCTATTATTCCAGACTGGAGGTGTAGCAAGAGATTGCCAATTCAATCTAGACACATTTGTGTCTCTGGGGGCGCGCACCAGAAGAGTTTATGATTATAAAATGTAACAGGATGAGGTAGACAGGCTATAACTGAGTCCCAAAAAATGTTGCGTCCCCAAAAAAATGAGAATTTGTAATAATAATAATAATAGTGGCTTAAATTGTAACTGCTGATTATGAAATTGCAGCTTTATGTATAACCTGAGTAGTAGCTCAGTGTATCTCAGCAGCAGCTCTGACCGGGTCTGACACCACTGTTAGGAAGCTCAGAGCTTCCGCATTGATGTGGGAACGCCGTTTAACACGGTTAAGCGTTTGTTCACACACTGGCACATCTACGGTCAGTTTATTGCTCCTCCTGAGCCCTGCGAGAGGCAGCAGAGAGGGCGATTAAGGGCAAATTACGTCTTTATAAAAAAAAACGCTGCCTTGTAAAATTTTGGCACATTTTATGTTTTGTTCACCTCACCCTGTAGTTTCACGGCCTCTCGCATAAATTCAGTGCCAAACACAGCTTCAGCAGTAGCCCGGTAATGTGTTTTTGCAGCCAGTCTCTCAGTCCAGAGGCAGCACCCTGTTTAGAATGGAAGCTTTTTGTATTCAGCATAAAAATGAAATGTCATATTCACATTTGCGATCTAATATTATTGAATGTATCAACTACAGTATGCATCCAGAGGAGATGTCTCAAATATGAAATAGATTGATTGGACGTTGATGTCATGTACTTCAGATAGAATAAAAATCTTAACCCTCCGACTTTGTCCGGTAGTCACATGTATCTTAAACCCAGCTTTGTTTACATTTACATAAACTTAAATAATCAGAATAACAGTATTATATAATTACAGTATTTATTTTCCAAGCTTAATTTGCACTGTCTGTCTCTTTCAGTTGAGATGTGCAATGCAATAAATTAGCAGTTTCAGTTTACTTATATAACCTGATACGTATATTGACATTTAATTTTTATATTGACCACTGTACAAAAAGATTCCACAGTTTTGCCTTATGTTTGCCTGTGTTTAGTTTTTTTTTCGTTTGCTTGATCCATGCCCCTCCTCCGTGTGGTTTTGCTCCCCCTCCCTGCCCTCCCTGCAGCCCCGTCCGCTCCCCCTCAAGAGGTACACCTGGTCAGCCTGAGCTCCACCAGTCTCAAGGTGAGTTGGGTGGCGCCGCCTGCCGCTAGCCGCCACGGCGCCATTGTGCGCTACACAGTCAGCTACCAGGCCCTGGCTGGAGAGGACACAGAGCGGCACGAGGTGACTGGCATCGGTGCAGACGCCACCAGCTATTTGATGTTGGGGCTGGAGAAGTGGACTGAGTATCAGGTGTGGGTGAGGGCACACACTGATGTGGGCCCGGGCCCTGAAAGTGCCCCAGTGAAGATGAAAACCAAAGAGGATGGTAGGTTGAAACCTGTTGAGAGACATGAGGGTTACTAATATTTGATTGAGTGTATGAAAGAATTTTCACAAATCTCACACCATGCAATTGTATATCACACTTTGTATGCATGTATCAAATTAATTCACATATACGAATGTTTGAATTTGAAAAACAACAACAAAAGAATCTCACAAATTTGTGTTTGTATAACAAAGATTTGCAGATTTGCGGGTGTGAGGAAAAAGTTTGGTGCACACAGACGTAATTTGCAAACATTAATATTAATTTATATTTCTTTATTTCTATTTATTTACAATTAAGTACACTAGTATATTGGGTTTAATTCCACAGTTTGTCTGCTCAAAACTGAAACGGGAAATACTGGAGGTCATCGCAAAAAGTACTAGGAGCACTTTTATTTTCTGAACTGCTCTTACTGCTCAGAGTTTTCAAGGGAAGGTCCACGTTCACTCTGTTCCCTGCACTTTAGCTTTTTTTTGCTAAATGTGAAGCTATTTAAAAGCCCAGTGCTAGTGTCGTAATAGCATCACTCCATGAAGTTTATTTGGTTAAAAATACTGTGAAAGTTGTTTTTTTACTCTTTCAATAAACTACTTCACAGCAAATAATTGATTTCCTTCGTTAACATGTGGCATCGGTGTCAGGAGGTTGAACGTGATCAAGCACGAAACAGTAAGAAAACAACAATCACGCAACCTCGTTGATGTTTCTCAGTAAACACAACTAAATGTTTTGACAGAATCCAATTAACACTCATAACTTTGATCAAACTTAACGGTGGTGGTGTAATCTCAACAACAGATATAACAAGTTTTGCTTCAGTGTTTCGTGTTAATTTGCACGTGGCTGAAACAACGTGCGCTGATGGAGCTGAATGCTTCTCCTCCTGACAAGTTCATTGCACCTGTCGTCTTCTGATCCAATTGGACGGTTTGACTGATTGAGCGGTCAGAGGGCAACGTCTCCCGATTGGCTCATAACTTCAGTGTCACATGCACGGATAGGAAATGTGTGCATCAGTCTGTGAAACGTTGTGAATCATTACCGTAGAAAATATACTTGGAATTTAACTTCTCTACAGCTACGCACACAAATTAACACATTCACACACATGTATATATTTTTCACACACACACACACAATGGGTTGTAAACATCTGCAGGGTGTGAGATTATTTGTGACGGATCATTTCATAAGCTCAAAGTATGAGTGACCCTTGTTTGACTCCGTAGACACCTCTCCTGAAGCAGAGTGCTTTCAGACTCTCGCTTGCGGCTGTTGTCACTGTTTTTCTTCGCTCTCTTCAACTTCGACTGCACATTTCTCTTTGTCCTGTTGATCAATTATGAGTTAATAAGGTGGCGGTGGTAGAAAATGGGGTCAACTTCTCTTTTTTTTTTTCCTCTTCCAAGCTTCTTCTTCTAAGCTTTAACACTTTGCATCTATGGCAGGTTCAAATCACCCCCAGGCCTCGGCTCTGCAATACTTTGCTCTGCTCTCACTGTTTAAATGCTTTCTTATTTTCTTTCTTCTGTTCCGAGGAGCAGAAGTGGAGCACAACTCTCCCTCCTTCCCTCCGTTTCTCACTCCTTCCTCGTTTTGTTTGCAGTGTGATAGAGAGCGGCTGCTCCTCAGAGAGAATCGTCTATAATTAATGTGTTTGAAGTTTGCTGCAACACAGCTAATTTCATACCGGAATTAAGGACATTACAGACATCGCTAGACCACATGCTGTACCGCATGGGGTGTTTTCGGGACACGGTCGTCACAGAAGGTCTGAATTTGAGTGGAGATCATTTTGATTCATGGCCAGTTCTTGTAGCACTTCCTGCTACAGAGCACCAGAGTCTATAAAAATCTCAGGAGTCATTATTTTGATAGTTTTGGCTCCTCATCACAAAACACATGGAACTTAGGAAAAAACACTAGCTCGGCATATTTTTGCTCGTTCCTCCCTCCCTCACTAGCCCCTTTTTCACAGCGGTTGTTTTAGGCGGGAATGTTAAACCTTTATTTTGTCTTCCAGTTCTGTATAAATGTGTGTGTGTGGGGGGGCATCGTTGCCTTTATGCCTGCAGCAGATGTAGTCACAGAAGCACATCGATGTCTGTGCAGAAGGGAGAACTGGCAAGGCAGAACAGACGCGGAAGCTGTTGCGTTACACGTCACGCCTCTGATTCCAGAGTGCCACCATACTCTCTGAAATCACACCCTGGAGCAGCATTATTCTGACTTTGTTTGGCTCAGTGTGGAAAAGCAAAGCTGGCCTAATGAGGGGTCTTCTCAACATAGATATAGCAAGTTCTCTGTTATTCTAAAAGGAGCTGCTGCCTGTCTTACTCTTGCAATCTGCCGTCTGTCCCTCTCCCCTTTTCTTGATTCCAGTGCCAGGAGCACCCCCCAGGAAGCTGGAGGTTGAGGCCATAAACTCCACAGCCATCCGGGTCACCTGGAAGCCGCCGCTGCAGGGCAAGCAACACGGCCAAATCCGAGGATACCAGGTCATCTTCTCCCGGCTTGAAAACGGCGAACCTCGAGGCCAGCCTAATATCATGGACGTTGCTCTGCCAGAGGCACAGGTACTGGATGATGTCTTACTTCTGTCCAGTCTCTCTCTGTCTCCCTTTCACTCGCTGTATCTGTCTTATGATCGTTTCCCATTATTTTCATTCTCCACCGCTCCCCTATTCTCCGAGTTCACACTTCATTTCCCCCATACTGGGTGACACACATGGAATTTTCTTACTGTCGACTGCAGTAGCCCCCCACACACACACACACACTCTTCCGCCCCTCTTTTTTTTCATCTTTCTCCACATGTGACATTCGACTCTAAATTGGTACCCTGCTCCCACAGCTTTGGATTAGCTGTCGTAACAAGATCCATTCTAATTCTACAGTAATAGCTATTAAATATTTTATATGTGTTACATCAGGATGGGGCTTAGTGGAATCAATGCACCTCTCATCGCGAGTTTAGCAGTAATACATATGCACTGCCTTGTTACCATGTTTATAAATTAGAGTTATTTTCCTGACGCCGTCCTTTACACATTAATGCAGGCGGCTCTGAATCGGCCCAAAGCTGTGCAACGTCGTGAGATGGATGAGAGATTGTAATCCTTAAGAAGGATTCACAGATTCATGAATATCTTAAAGCCAAAAACCCTACTCTTACTTTTCCCGCTCTTTGGGTGAGGAGAGACCAGCTTAAGAGCCTTTTTTCTGATTGTTTGCCGGGAGTAACATTTGCGTGAACACGCATTCACTCGCACCCTGGATGGCCTCCAACAAAAACATCTAATTTGAACGAGTACACACTCTCTGGCTGCAGGAACATCACATGAAAAAAAAAATCAGAGCAGCATTGTATGTGTGTCTGAGCAGTGTTTGCTGATAAATACTTAGCAGCAGCTGCGGGGAGACTGGCAGGTTGCTGGTTCAGTTTCCAGGCAGTGCACACTGCTGTGTCCTTGAGTGGAGCTATTAACCCTCATTTGTGCTGGCAACCCCCCACCACCACCACCACCACCACCACCACCACTGTCTCTCGTCTTATCTCTACAGAAGAGGAAGCCCTGTCAAAGTCACCTTGATATGATGTGTCATGTGTGGTAAATCCCAAGTGATGCAAAGTAGGAGTTCAGTTGTGGGACAGGGCAGTCAGTGATAAGTACATGAAGAAAAGAAAGTTGTTAAGTGACTCAAGTGACTCAAGTCATCTCACCTGAGACTCAATATTAATTTCTGGGCATAACATTAACATTAAGTGAATTTAAGATGCTGAATAACTGTATAACAGAGGCTATAGTCACTTTCTGTCTCTACATCTGGAGAAAGAGTCTGCCTTCAACTCTCAGTCCAACACCTTTGTTTCCCAGCGCTAGTTTCTGGCACCTTTCTCTGACAGTTCATTGTTATCTAACTGTACAGCGGATTGCTTGACAGCCAGGGCAGCATCCTCTGGTCTGGAAGAGGAGAAAAACATGGTGGCTGCTTGTCTTCCTGGAAGTGTTTTCCTCATGTCGACATGTTCGACATGACTTTGTTTTGCGTTGTGAAAACTGAACTGAACTGAACATGACCCGACTTGTTGTGCAAACAATAGTCCCCGCCATGTCTCATTTGCGCCGGGTTCACACAGCAAACACAAAGACACACTGCAATTTGGTGTTCGAGATAGCTCTCATGTTCCATTTTGGCGCCCAGGACACCTCTCAAACTCGCGGTCCCCTCCCCAGGCAGAAACCTGAAGACCTCTTCCCTTCTTGTGTTTTTCTTTTCTCCCTCCCTCCATCTGCATTCCCTTTCTCTCTCAGCCGCCTCTTTGCACTACTCCAGCCCGAGAAACCAGTTGAGTAATGACCAGAGGCTTGCGTGCGAGTTTGTGATCCTTGATGGCGTCATCTCAACAAATTGTTTTCTGCGGGCCGGCCTTGAGTAACCAACCTGCACGAACCTGCCCGGATGTCACAGTCCACCAACGCTCCAACGTGCATGTTTGCCAAACTGGTTTCAGAACAATCCCTTTACTTTTCTCAAATAATTTTTCCATTCACATACCCCAACAACAAGTGGGAAAAACAAGGCAGATAACTTGAGCAAACATGCTCAATGTAGATCAACCCGGTAGTAGGCGTTCCAGCTGGCTGAGAACAGTTCATGACTCATGCTTGAGTCATGCAAATCCCTCAAACGCACACCTGTAATTGATGGTGAAAGAAAAAGCAATTTTCTTCCATCTTGGCACATCCCATAGTGTTTCTCTGAGTAATTTACCTAATGTGTTGTGAAATGAGCTCCATAGCCACCTTTTCACCTGCATTGGATACACAGCATGCCTGCCCGCAGGAAAAGAAGAATCCAGAGTTTTCAGCATTGACAACATACCAGAGACTTCAATCACAAATCTAAGTTGATTGCAGTTTTCTGTCAAAATCGTTGTCACCTCTCCCCCTTAGCTATGTCTCACTGTCTCTGGCTCCTTCTCTCCGGTTCACACTCTCTCAGGGTTAGCTGAAATGCCGGGAGGAGAGCTAGGAAAGCTTGCCTGTGCGTGGGCGTTTTAAGCGCCTCTTTTCTTTTCAAGCAGAAGCCCACACAGCGCCCTCATTTCCCTGCTAAATTTAAACCAGAGGCCATGTTGACAGTGTGATGTTATCGACCCCTTTCCAGCCATATTTCTGTTGGGAAAGTGGCCTGACCCTGAGTGGGCAACACCGCACCACATGGCCGGCTCCATCACTACGGAGTCACAGCAGCCTCCAGGCTCCCGTTTTCATATAGTCATCCATACAACCTGGGACAAAATGGCATGATCGAGTTTAAAGTCATTAGCCAGCCGTCTGTACATTTTCTGCACACTTTTGCTTTACTGCACAGGTTTGCCTTTTTTCCAGGTTCATTTCGTTTGACCACTCATGCGTTTTTTGTGGTCGGTGTGTTTGTGTGTGTCTGTGTGCACGCGAGAAAAGCGAGGTAATGCTTCACTACCTCTGAGGCCTTCAGATTGGAGTTGAATGGGAATGGGGGGTAAAAAAAGAGAAAAGAAGCACCTCAGCCTGCTTCACTCCATCAATCATGACAGCTCCTTCTCTTCCACATCACTCGTTCCCTCCTCGTTCCCATTTTAATAGCCACACATCTCAGCCCATGTCATCACATTTGCATTCGCCCGTCTGCAAATTATACCGCTCCTTTCCCGCAAATGACGCTTATCAGCAATGATGTGTTTTCAGCTTGCGTCGGCAATCGAAATATAAATGAGGGATAATTTATAATTCTCCCATGGATATAAGCAGAAAGCTCAAGAAGTTGCAATAGAAAGGGATTAAGCCCAAATGAGATAGGAACTCATGTGAGCCATGTTCGCTGATCTGTTGACATACTGTGTGGAGTCGACGGTAAACAAATTAAGCAATTAGGCACGTCGCAAACTGTTATTCATGGAGTTAAGTAGCAGCTGTTCTTAAATGCTACTCTTTAATGTCCCGCTAAGCCAGGGGAGCGTGAGGCAGCAGATTTTGATGCACCAGGTGTCTCGACCAGTTGCAGCAGGGACCATGCCGAGTCCTAGCTCATGCTTCAGTTAGCCAGTTGGTGATAAAGACCCATCCGCAGGGAGCTGGGAGGAGAAGCTAGGGTCTTTTGTCTTTTCATATCCCAACGGTCAATGGGAGGATGATGAACACAGTCTCTCTTATGCACAATGGATCTACAGTGTGTGAGGCTCGTTCCCTGTGTTTGTGAAAGTCTGGAGGAGAAGGGGATGATGGATGAGGAGGAAAGCAAGGATCCCAAAAGCATTTTGTCTTGTCTTAAAGGGCACGTGTCTAATGATAAATAATTGGTGCTCTCACATTGCAGTAATCCTCAAATGAACCTAACATTCAAATAAATGCCTTAATTACAGTGTGATTGTTCCTGCAATGAGCAAAACTACCAAAATGTCATTCATTGTATTAGAGAGTCAAGAGACCCAGAGATCTCTAAATCCAGGTAAATAGAAAACCGTCTTGCCTCATTCTACCACCAGAGGTCGGTGATAAATGTGTTTGTTGGTAATTCGCCCTTTACCTAGAATTCTCAACGGTTAAAATTTCAGTTTCTGGTCTGGTAACTTCTCCCACTTCCTCCTGTGATCCCCTCATGTCCCAGCATTATCACTCACTAATCCACTCCATCTCTTGTCCCTAGTGGTCCACCGGCAGCTGTTACAACAGCTATGCACCCTAATGATCAAATCAAAATGTTTTCCATCATCACCCTCACCCACCGTTCCTCCTCCGCCCAAATCATCCATCCCGTCTCCTTTTTGTCCCTCATCAGTGTCACCGGTGTCACCACCCCCACTGCCCCTTGTCAGCCAGGCCACCCATCAGCGAGCGCCTCTGCAGTAGCTGAACTGTAGAACGAGTTGCTGGTAAACGCCAGCAGTAGCGTTCTGCATCGATGGGGTTTGATGTCACAGGGCTAGCATAGCGGCACTGATAATAGGATTTCACGCTCTGCACCAACGGAGCCCCACGGCACAAAAATGGGCTTTCACTTCCCCCAGGAATCACTTGGCCAAGCACAGCAAGGAGCAACATTTTGAAAACATATTAAAATATAATGAATAAAAGCCCCACTCTCCACTTTTGTAAAGAAAGAGGAGATATTTCATAGATTCTGCGTTTGGTTTATGTCCAGTGAGATATAGTTTTTCTGCTGAACAGAGGTGCGATTGTGCAGCTGAGGAAGGGGAAAGTTTTTATTTGATTCATAGGAAAATGAGAAACAAGGCAGTGCATCATAAACAGTACTGAGTTTCACAATCATTGCTCAACTCGGTTTACACAATTTGTTTTATGCCACTCAACATGTCTTCATTCTTTTCTCTACTCCCTCTCTTCCATCACTCTCCCTCTGTGTTTTTTACACTGCATGACTCTGACACCTACATTCATCTGTCTCCGAGCGAAAAAAAGACCAGTGCTTTTTTTTGCGTGTCTGTTGTGTTGTCTCTGACTCATTTCTCTCCCCAACCCTGTGTCCTGTGTCTTCTCTCTCATCAGTGGAATATTGAGGAGTCCACCGAGCATGTGAGTAACCCTCATGTGTGCTGCTGGGTTGTCTTGCAGGGCAGGCCTTCTCCACTCTGACAGTTTTTTTTTTGCGGGATTTGTGTGTGCTTGAGTGTTTGGATTATGAATTGTGTGTGTTTATTTCTGTGCAAGCCATGCCTGTAATCCACTCGGTATGAATCCTCGCGACAGATCATAACCCCATCATAACCACAGCAAGAGATGTGTGCTCTAATGGCTCCGGGTTTTTATATTCATGTGTGTGTGTGTGTGTGTGTGATGTTCTCTAAGAGATACTACAACCACAGAGCATGAGGATTTTTTTTCCACTGCTGATTGCATTCATGTCTAATATTTAAACATTTTACTGTATGACAAGCTCGAAGTAACAGCTGGGCAGTCACTTGGATGGGAGGCACTTACTGCAGCGAGCATGCAGAGCCCCCCCCCCCCACTGAGCGCACGGTGCAGTCGAAGGCTGTGTGTCACTATCCGAGTGCGGCACTGACATTAATCAGGCTCACCTAACCTGCTGTCTCCCCCACTGTTCCAGATGACATGTCTATCTGAGGGGAGGAGCTGTGTGTTTTATCAGCTCCACACATCTCCAAGATTGCCACCAGCCTTTCATGTTCTTTTCATTTGCCTGGATGGCAGCCCACTGTTCCATGGCTGTCACGTAGCCCTTTGTTATGGCTTATTACTTCCCAGAAGTCAGATTGCACTAGCTTAAATGCAGTCACTTACTGTTCCCAGTCAGAAATTCAATAAAAACCTGCCAGAATAACAAACAATGTTTTCAGCATTGGTACAGGGGCAGATGGATTGTTTAAGAAAGAAAAGATAGAAAAAGGATTAATCAGATTGGTGACCACCCGTAAAGGTTGATGGATGCTCTATCTGTTTATATATCAACATAGTGTTTTTTTCTTTATGTATAAGTGAGCCAGTGGGATGCGTGCAGATCATTTTATTTATCTGATAACATTGAGTTGAACAGAAAAATCTGGATGCATGGCACACATGGCCAGGTTCCTCCAGCGACAGCCACATTGCATGAGTCAGGCTTGCCTCTCCTCCAAATGTGTTGATTAACACCTGACAGACAGAGATGTCTGAGGAAGACATCTGTTCACACGTCTGTATTATTTCTTTAACAGCCATGTTTAGGCAATAGCAGCCTGTGAGCCAGTTAAATCATTCTGTGTGACTAGCTGCAGACCAGTGTCAACAACAGCATGTCTTGTCGACCCGTGGCTCCTTCACAGAGGACGGAATTGATTGAGTTGAAGCAATATTCATCTTTCACATAATTATGGCAGGTTTAATGCAAACAACACATGGAGAACATCAAATGTTGGGCTTAGGCAAAAGCTTATCTGAAGCAAATGTATTTGTTTTAACAAAGCTGCCCATTTTTCCCCTGGCATTTTCTACCCCAGTGAGGATCGTGGTGTAGGGAGGCTTGTAGAGAAGAATCCATTTCTATAACTAGTTGACTTGATAATCTCTGTAATGCCCTTTGGTGCTGCTCTAAGCATTTGCTCTGAAGGAAACTTTGAAGCCCCGCTTTTATATTTTCTGCTGAGTTTTAAAAGTGTTACTGGACCAGATTCGTTCCTGCCAGAATAGGGAGGAAAAAGATCTCTGCGGCTGAGACTGTGAAAGCCATTTTGTATGATTAAAGTAATGAGACTTTCTCCATAAAGTTAAAATGGATTTATGATTCAGTAATTTAGCATTTTCCTGCCCGTCCCTCTTAAAGGCTAGTATGGGAGCACCAAATGTCCCTTAAAGAGAGGGGCAGTAAAAACCATTGTCAAACAGAGCTGGCTTATATAGACAATGTTCTTCTATGGTCAGGAAATTAAAACTTCATTAGTTAGAGAAACAGCGTTAGGATAGAGCCATATAACATTTTCCAAGGGTGTGGGAAGTTTGCAGGAAGTTCCAACAGGAAGGCTCTTAGGCATCGGTGCATTCGTCCTCCCAGTGGCCCCAGTGAGAAACAGGCAGCTCTAGTGTGTGTGCCCAATCCGCAGGCGCTAATTTGTTCTTTGTATCGAGTGTGTGCACGTCTGCGCGTATCATTGTGTGTGTGCATACTTGTGTATTAAAGTGTGTATTTATATACAGTACATTTAATGTACACAGGTGAGTATGTGCGTTCACATATGCGTGTGTGTGTGTCTGTTTACATACGTTCTTTGTTTAAGCTCAGGGTGTTTAATTCTAGTGTGTGTGGGTGTGTTTTTATTCAGACTGATGCAGTCTGGTGAAGTGAGTGCCAGCACTGCAGCAGGTTACCAATAACAGTGTGCTACCTCAGTTGTTTGTTCCTCACTGCTGAGTTACTGATTTGTTCAACCACCTCAGTGTGTCTGTTTTTGTGTTCGGGCTGCGTGAATATTTGCCGTACTTGAGAATCCAGAGGTCGTTAGGCTAACTTTAAGGATTTAAAAACAAAATTTTCGGATGTTTATTCATCTTTAAGATTAATCTTGAAGAGTTTAAACACGTCCCACAGTCAGACGTGTTCTGTTTTGTGGGTAGTGTAGTGATGATCCTAAAATCCTCTGGGTATAATCTCATGCTTATCCACGCAGCAGACATGAACACTGACACACCGGTGACGTTCTGGTTCATGTGGTTGGTTTGTTGGTTAATGGGTTATGCGTGTGCCTTACGACTCGGGGTGAGGAGTTTTTCTTGACTAAGAAAAGTTCCTGGTCCTGTGTGTGTGTGTTTGTGTGCCTTCAAAATAATTTAATGCCTAATATTTTTTCCTAATAGGCAAATTGATCAAGAAGCCTCCAGTGGATGGAGAAGGGGTTTTAATCCTATCATGGCTTGTTTTGGTGCTGTGTGATTTTTCAGGGGCTAGGCGCTTGTGTGAAAAGGGTTTCTCTTTTTGTTGCTGGGGGGGGGCGGCGGAATGCCACTGAGGCGGTGTCATTCTGCTCACTGATTCCTTTTAACCTCTGATCTCGTGTTTTTTTGTTTTTCATTTTGCAGGAGGCCATCATTGCCGGGCTGCATTCTGAGACCACGTACTCTGTCACTGTAGCAGCGTACACCACCAAGGGGGATGGAGCCCGTAGCAAAGCTAAAGTCATCACCACGACGGGGGCAGGTCAGAGTTGGTTTATATCATGAGAAAAGATTGGATGTGTGCCATCTGTGTACAATGACTACAGTGGTATGATCCGTTGGGCTTGAAACCTCTGTCTTCCTCATTCAAGACAGTGTTATCATTAGAAGACTGTCTACCACATGTATGTTAGCCTCACGTATGTTCGCTATAATAGTTAGAACTGCTGTTACAATGGTATTAGCTCCCTTTCAGCTTCCTGATGTTGTATCAGGCAGTTTCATTGTCTTCTTAAATCTGAGTGCAGTTTGAAATAGATCCTATGTATTTTGAAGAATTAAAATTCATTCATTTGTTGTTTTCGCTCTTCTTAAATTTGTTCTTCAGTGCCAGGCAGGCCGACTATGATGATCAGCACCACCATGGAAAACACAGCGCTGATCCAGTGGCAGCCACCTAAGGACATGGTGGGTGAGCTGATGGGCTACCAGCTGCAGTACAAGCGCACCGATGAGGAAACCTTTACCTCACGCGAACTGAGGAAGATCGATGACCACTACACTGTCACCGGACTGCACAAAGGCGCGACCTATATCTTCCGCCTCAGTGCTCGCAATCGCGCAGGCATTGGCGAGGCCTACGTGAAGGAGATCAGTACCACCGAAGACGTGCCCGCAGGCTTCCCCTTCAACCTACAAGTAACAGGACTGACTCAGTCCAGCACCCAGCTGACCTGGGAGCCGCCGCTGGTGGCAGAGAGGAACGGCAAAATCGTCCACTACGTGGTGGTGTACAGGGACATTAACAGTCAGCAGAACACCACCAACCGCACGTCCGACACTCACATGACCATCCTGGGCCTTAATCCTGACACCACCTACGACATCCGGGTGCAGGCGTATACCAGCAAGGGCGCTGGACCCCTCAGCCCGAGCATTCAAAGCAGGACCATGTCAAACGGTAGGACAACCGCCAGAACATTTGTATATACTGTACACATAGCTGAGGTATTTGATTTGAAAACATCACATCAGCGCCGCACCTTTCCGTTTATACAAACCCTCCCCGCATACATTCGTGAGCGAGAACTCGAACCTCGCCTGCTGATGTTTTGAACACTCAATAACCGACTCTTTTTCTTGTCTTTATCAGCCGCATGTCTTTCCCATCTACCACTCAGTACTGTACAGCACTGTTTATTGATTTATAGAGTACTAATCTCATTACACGCTGCAGTCACATTACCATGCCTCTTCATCTTCCCTCCCACTTCACACAAATCTAACGCGTACGCAGCATGTACCTCCTCTTTTATAATCTTATAAATGTAATGTTTTTTTATTTATAACCAGTTGTGTGTGATGCCTATTTTGAGACACACGTTGCCCCTTCCCACTGCAGTATACATTTCTCTGTAATAATGTTGTTGAGTTCGGCCCGTTGCAAATTTCTTGTTGTGAGAGCAGTGTAATAAGTGGAAGGCTTAAGGAGATGAAGGCTATTTTCAGGCTATTGTCTTGATCAACTTGCCAGTGGCTTGTCAAGTCTGGTCACATTCTTCACATTGTTTACTGAGAGGGTTACATGCTGTACAGTGCTGTGAAATTCAATTACACACAGAAAAATTACAATGTGGTGTACAAGATGTCTCAGTTAAGATATTAATCAAACTATTTTTTCCCACCCCCAGACTTTCCAACACTAAACTTTGGCGTCAAAGCTGTGATGAAAACATCCGTCCTTCTCAGCTGGGATCTGCCAGCGAACTACAAACCCCAAGTGCCTTTTAAGGTGAGTCTCCTTCCAAATACTCAAGTACAGGTACAAATTTGACCTTGAACACTATTTACATTTACATAAACCTGAAATTAATGCTCTTTTGTTACTTTTATACTTTGCAATACATTTAATTATTACACTTGAATATTAGTAATTGCAATAAGGCACTGTAAAATTAAATGTTTTCAACCAACCTAACTAAATACAATATTTTTTATTGATTGGAAAGATATTACTGTCATTATTATTTTCTACCTGAATTGGGACCAAAATGCAAAACGTTTAATGCAAACATTGACTCAACTCACTGAGACAACTCAACAAACACAGCCCGGCCGAGTCTGCTTGTCTAATTTTACACTGCCACAATCCAGAGCATCCTGTCTCTTTCAATTGCTATCTGATGTGGAAATGCACTTAAGGGTATATAAAAGAAAATGTACACAATTATCATCAGAGCATCAAAGATCATAGTCTGCTAATTCCTCTCACTGAACTCCATCTGCACACACAGTGTACCGTCTCAAGTCTGATGACCATCTTCCGTCGAGGTACAGGCAGGAGGTCTAGGTCGCTCGGAGGCAGGAGAGAATGGAGCTTCTTTAAATACACAAAAGACAGTTTGTCTGATACGTGGAGTCGTGCACCAGACGTTTGCACTTATGCTGATACTTTTGATGTCTTTATGTGGTTTAATGTTACAGCTATTCCATCTGTACTGATATTAATTCCACCGTGTGGCAATGAAAGTAACTTTGAACTTAAAAATGTACATTTACATAATGTAACATCCTTGAATCACAGCGCAACACTATTAGTGGTTAGCACTTTCACCAGAGTGTGATGCTATGACTCTGCTTATTCGCTCTGAAAAGAAAAAGAGAAAAACAGACTCAGGTTCACTTATGAGGTGTAATAATCTGTCAAAATGATCTATCAATTCTCACTCTGTGGTAATGGAGCAAAGACAATTTGAAGTGTAAGAAAATATTAGATATGCACCAATGGGAAAGTGGGACCCTGAAGCCGATGAGATGAGGTGTCGGATTAGATGGACACCTCCCTCAAGACTTTACTGCTTCTGTCCATGTGTATGTGTGAATGACAGGATTGTGTTTGTCTAAGAGATGTGCTTTACATGTATAGAACCCTACACCATTAACTCCTAAGTTTTCCCCTCGTGTGCTTGCAGATCTTATATAACCAGCAAAGTGTGGAAGTGCAGGGAAACCTGAAGAGGAAGCTGATTTCGCAGCTGCAGCCGGACACAGACTACTCCTTTGTGCTGACAAGCAGGGGCAACATTGCTGGTGGTCTGCAGCAGCAGGTGTCCATACGCACTGCTCCTGACCTGATCAAGACCAAGCCCAGCACACATCAGGCTGAGGGCGGCAAGATGACCATCGAGCTGCCCAAAGTCCAGACCACCACACGCGTCAGGTCAGTGATCAGAGGCATTGGACCGAGCACACAGGTTTGCTCTGACACTGGGCACAGATCCACCGACAGATCATGACTCTTGTTGGCCAGTCGACCTTTTCTTAAATTAGCATAAGGGACGATGTAGCTTTATGTTTGTTTGATTTTTGGCTGATGCAGTGACCGAGATTTTTCCTCCAGCGATTAGTGAAGTGTCTTGTGGTTTATTCAGCTTACTGCTAAATGGACAGTTATTGTCTCAAACCCACACGGTGGCAGTTAGAAGTTTTAAGTTAGAAAACATTCATTTATTTGTGCAGAACCACAATCAAACAGCTGTTAGTCACGAATAAATCACGTCGTCTTTTTACAGTAAAAATATATAATCACTATAAAAACATCAAATTGAGTGAATACTGTAAATAAATGTAGACGTAATAATGACAGAGGGAATTCCGCGTGTAATTTCTAGTTTGTGGCCCCGCACCACTTAACATCCACTTATTTGTTGTCATCATCCCTGTGGAGCTAAATCACTGACAACTGTGAAAACTGAACAACCTTTCTAACCGCAGCCACAGTACGAGTGGCACAATTGCACCTGATCAATACTGAGCCTATTTTCAAACTTTAAGTTGCATCTTCTAATCTCAGCCAACTTTATCACACAGCAGCTGATTATAATTGTGACCTTTAACATCAGGGTGGGCTGTATTATCTTTCGACTCAAATTGTCAAGAGCAGAATTGTGACTGACCCTGACGAGTAAAGCTTTTCCTTCACATAGACACACACACACACACACACACATGCACAGATAAATGTGAGGGTGGGGAGTGCACAGGGTTGATTGGTAAAAAGATTACAGAGCTGTCAGGGCTGACCAAGTTCTGGCTTGGATTGACAGGCAAAGAGCGCAGGTGATTGAGGATGGGGGAATGGAGGGGTGTGTGCGTGTGCGGGGAAAGAGTGGTGGGATGAGGAGTCTTGTTATACATGTCTTCTCCCACTCCCAGACTTGACTGACTGTTGAATCGGAGTGGAGGCCTGGAGAGAAGGGGAGTGAAGCAGCTGCTTTCACTGTCAGCAGCAGCTGATTTTACAAGTGGCTGAATGCAGCAGTGGGGGAAAACTTAGAGCTGAGAGAAGATCGACTCGGGGAGAACACGAGCGAGACAGCAAGAGAGAGCCAGCACATAAATAAACACAGACACAGATGTTTGTACATTGTGCAAGTTGTGCAATACGCGCAAGTGTGCTCAACTTCTCAGTTTGAACATAAACTACTAAACGTCTTTCTAATGCTTCTGTTTTCCTTCTATTTTTGGTGTTAATAATGATGGCAGTGAAAAAACACACATGAGTAGTCACATAGCTGCTCCTATTAACCTGTGGAATCCTAGTGGGATCTCTATTAACTGAAGGCTCTTCTCACTGGGATAGTGTTTGTTCCAGTCTGCATGGCAGATGTTCTCAGTGATTAGCCATTAATTGGAGAACGCAGCGCCAGTCTGCTGGTGTTCGACCTTGGTTGTACCAACTTGTGTAGCACTTAAGTTTTGAAATCTGCCCAGCAAGCCACAAAGTAAAAGAATGTCTTTCTGAAGGATTTGACTGCGTTAATGTGCTCGGCCAACATTGATCTTAGCGTCTATGTGCTTTACTCAGTCTGTCTTAAACACACGCTTTATTATTCTTGGCAGGTGGTACTACATTGTGGTGGTGCCAGTATCCCAGTCACAGCGGCAGTGGAAGAATCCAGACGAGATGGACCTGGATGAGGTGAGTGCCAGCTGGGGGCTGATTGGCTAATGTGCCAGGTCAGGGGTTTCCAATAGTATCTCTCTCTTTTCCAACTGGGTGGGATGTCATGGGTTGCAGCTAATTAGCTCCACCCTCCTGGGCTCGAAAGGGGGGGTTGGCAGGGCAGAGAGATTTTAAACAATGACTCATGGGGTGGGTGGAGAGTCCTGATTGGACGCCAGGTCTGAAGACAGTGCCCTGCTGTTGAATGCAGCACTTGTATTGGTCAGAGAATAACCTTAACCTTGTATACCAGAAATAAACTTTATTTATGTGGCACTTTTTAATACAGTGGTTTCTAATTACCCCGTTTTATGTTTTTATTAGTCAGGGTTTGCCAACTCCAAACAAAGTTTTGCACAAGGTATTCAAATGAGGATAAAGATTTATTGCTGCTTTATTATTCGATTGAATAAACATCTTCTTGGTCCATGAGGGAATTTAAGTTAATGACATGCCTAAATATTAATAGCATGATTTTCAAGTAAACTGCCGGGCTCGCTGGGTTGAGTTGCTATTGTTCAAGCATTGTTTAGACATAACAGAAGAGACCAGGAGAGGGAGAGAGATGGGATTCCCTGAGTCATTAAACACTGAGCAGGCCATTGTCTCCTCCCCCCCGACATAATGATTTAATAAAGCTACATCTGAAGCGGCACGTGAGACATCACTGACAGAAAACAAAATGCTGCTGAAAACACAATGCCGCAGTGCTGTGTGCTCCTGCTCATTTATTAACCAGGCTGGCAGTCACGCTGAGATTGTGTGCTGGAGCAAGTGTTAATTGCTCACTTCGTAGCTTGGCTGTATTGTTTGCAAACTTATTTCAATGAGCAGAGGGCATTTTAGCTGTGTGGAGTCATTATATCTCATTCGGAGTCATGGTAATACCCAGACCTGGACGTAGTTAAGATTTAGATTTATTGTTTGAGGATCCAGTTGCTTTTTGCATGTTAATTACTGAGGATTTTACACAACCCACAATTTTTATTTGTGTTATCACAAAAAGTGATTGCTGTGAAGAATTAACCCTAGACCTCCATGTCACCATGTGATGCAATAAATGTAGCTTTTATACTAATTACATATAAACGTTTTTCTTGCTTTCTCCTTTGACAGGAAATTAGAGGTCAGGGTCCTTTGTAACCGAACTTGACCTTAACCTTTGCCTCGATGTTTTCCACAGCTGCTCAAGTCAAGCGAAGGTCCTGTCCTGAGGCGTCGGCGTCACCTGGATTCCTCCAAACCTTACATTGCCGCTAAACTGGAATCGCTGCCCGCCAGCTTCACCCTGGGGGATGAGAAGAGGTACAGCGGTTTCTACAACAAGCCTCTGACCAGTCCACAGGAGTACCTCTGCTTCGTCCTGGCCATGCTCCGATCCGACGGGACGGACAACGCTGCAAATTATGTAAGACACACATGCACATACATTAAGTAAAAATTCTAATTGCCAATTTAAGACAGACAATCATTCTATCAACATCATACCTCATATGAGAGTTTGGGTTTATTTAATCCATCTGATCCGTTTCAGTACATATGTCACCTTCTCTTTTTTTCGTACAAACTATTTAGGTTTTATCGCCCGTCCTCAGGCTGTAACTACACTGCCCCTCAAGCATTTCCACAATGGCAGTGGCGAGCCAAATTGTTGTTCTTTTTTTTTTTTACTACCATTTAGCCTTTAATACTGCTGCCTATAAAAGTCATTGCAGCCTGTCCTGATAACTCCCTTATCAGTGGACAATTAAATCAGAGATCCGGCTCTGCCATTTCTGCAGCCAGCAGGGCCCCGGTGCAGATCTCTTAACAATGCTTATACAAGACTCTTGGCTTTCTAAGTGGAGGCCTTATACACTCATCAAACAGCAATAACACGCAGGCCCGGCTCTCCATTGGATGGTCAGGGGTAAACTTCAGTGCAGGAAGAATGAGACTCTGCGATTGCTCTGGGCTCCTCCGCTACCCCGGACATGCATATTCAGTAGCTGGGCCTTGGGCAACCACAGAGGGAGAGCGAGCGAGTGCTCCATGTCCGAAACCAAATCCCAGACATTTCACCTATTTCTTTCCCACTCTCTCTCTCTCTCTCTCTCTCTCTCTCTCTCTCTCTCTCTCTCTCTCTCTCTTTTTCTTTCGCTCGCTCTGTGCTTATCTGTGTGTCTCTCTCTCTCGCTCTCTCTCCATCTTTCTCCACCGTGAAGAGAGCAGAGGAGATTGATTAGTGCGGCTGGAGTTAAGAGGAGAACGAGGGCCTGGTTACAGGGCCTAGGGAGTCTAAAGCAGGCCTGATTCCCTTGAAATGCTGCTTTAAATGTCTCTAAAGCCACCCCTGCTACCCCCCCAACCTCTCCCGTAATCCCCCCACTCCTTCACTCTGAGTAGGGAAGGGAGGTGCGCAGGGGGCTACAGTGGGCAGCCATGATACACTCGACTTCAAAGGAGATGCTTAAACCCCATTGCAGCACAACACTCTCACTGCACCTGCCAGACGCACCATGTTGGATCAGTGGCGCTCAAGATTTGTCTCTTTCTGTGTTCTCCCCCTCCTTAAACTGTGCAGCACCCTCCCACCTTTAAACCTAATCGCTCGGATTAATCAGGCTTCGCTCAGTGAGTCGGTCTGTGTGTTTACCTTCACTTCAGTAACCTGGTTATTGGCGGTGCTAGGTGCTATGCAGTGACCCAATTTAATCAACTTCATGTAAGCAAGACTCCTGGTTTTCCATAGCTGGTGTTGAGAGGAAGCAGCTCATTAAAATCATTATCTCTAGTAACACCTATATGCATTATCATTTATAATGAAGATTCTGCTGCATTTGAATTAGGGACAAAAGCTGCATTTGCATCATAACTTGTAGTAGTGCATTCACACCCAAGACCATTGTATCTAAGTTTGAATAAAGAAACAAAAAACTACAGAACTCCCACTGAACGACAGATCCTATACTTTGACTGAAACTCCGTCCAAATACTCAGGAAGAAGAAGTAGGAGATAGGACGAAGTCCAATAAGCCACCTGCTGCATACAGTATAATAACCACAGAATTTACAGTAACAAGATTATTTAAATTGCATGTAAACAGCTTAATTCTCTCATTTCTCCCAATAACCTGTTTTTTTAGTTCTACATCTAAATGTACTTAGCTCTTGAGGTGGCAACTACAGGCAGGATTTCATTGATTGCTGCACAAATCCCCTAACTGCACTCTTTGGGAATCTCAGATACCACAGCAGTGTTTGTTTTTGTCACCCCCAACACAGCACTTGCAACATTTATTACCAAACACAAACGAGTACAGAAGGTAAAAAGCGAGCGGGGAGATCGAGCAGTCGCCAGAAGCTGCCTCGAGCAGGATCTTCACCAGACCCGGGAGAATGAGACAAGAAGTACTGGAGTAAATGACTTGTGTCTTTACTGCACTTCTTTGCCACCAACCAAACTCCCCCAGCGTAGATCAAAAAGACCGCCAGGGTTTAATAAGCCCTCGTATATCAATGGCCACAAGCAGCCAGCAGTGGTTGGAAGGAAGAAGAGAAGGAAGGAAGGCAAAGGGGGATGAGAGAGAGAGAAAGAAACAGTGAGTGTGCCTTCATGTCTCCCCAGCACCCAAGGCAGATAAACAAGCCGGGGGAAGTGTGAAATGGGATGATAGATGCTGGGTGTGTATAAACAGTATCGTTTAATGCAAGAAGAGAGTGAGGGAGGGAGGTAGCATGAAATATTGTGTGATGTGAGACGAAGGGGAGGGTGGTGTTGGAGAGAGGAAAAGAGGGACGCAAGAGATTGTTTTGTCTTGTGTCCCGTCCAGCATGTGAAGCCGGGATGAGAGAAAGTGAACTTGTGGAAGACGGGTGGATTTGTGCCTATGTGTGCTTTTCTTTTGATAAGGACGAGGTGAGAGTGGGGCAAACGGAGAGGAACCAAAAAAACAGAGAGTGTTCAGAAGTGTTTACCAACGTTTTCCCTTTGTATCGTTGTCCAGGAATTTATATTCAACTCATTCTCAACAAGATTTGGCTTTGTGGCGCTAATGTCCGTCGGTGCCCTGGGCTCAGAAACACCCTTAACTGGCTCGTTCTAAATGTAAAAGGCTTTGACAAACAATATCAAAAGAGCATCATGGTTTGTTTTTTTCAAGCCCAACCTTTCACCAAGGGTGGTAAAAAAATAGGCAACGTTGACAGGATCCTCTGTTCAACCTGCTCTGTCACTTCCTCCTAGAGGCTTCTCCCTCTAGTTATGCCTCGAGATATCTGGGTGCTTTGTATTCAGACAGCCAAGGAGGGAAAAGAGCAGTATCTGGAAAAGAGGGCATGTTCGGATAAAATGGAGCAGAGACAAAAGGAGGAAGAGAGAAGTGCAGTGTGAGGGAGAATGGTCATCCTACAGTGTAGACTAGACCCTGCAGCTACATTTCTGTTCTTCACACACACACACACACACATACTGTACCATCTTTCCCATTCAGCTTTTCCACCTCTGCTTTCTTTTCTTCTCCTGCCCTCTTCCTCCCCTTCCCTTTGCCTACGTCAAGCACCAATGAGGACGTTGGCTCCTCAGCCTCCCTGTGGAGGCAGAGACAACAACAGATACATAATGGAATCCTTGCATGTTTTTTTTGTTATGTTTGTCTGGCGCACACCCCCGCGGCTAATTCAAGCCTTTTTTTGGAGAGACGTGCGCTAGAGGTCAGAGGCATGTTGAAACTAATGTGCCTGCTCTGCACATAGCGGCTTCTATGCTCAGGGGACGGCGGCGCAGTGGATGACTGGGGAAGTTGTGTAGCCCACGGGCCAGATAGCAGACTTGATATACTGCTGCTACCATAACACCTCTGCCTCAGCCTCTCTCTCTCTGCCTCTCTGTCTCGTCACTCTTTGCCATCTCTCATCACCCACACTCTCTCTTTTTCTCTCTCTTTTTCTCTCACTCTCCATCTCCTGTTCTCTTACTGTGTCTCAGACAAACACTTACAACCCACCCGTACGCACACACAACTCTGAGCCGCTGCGACCCTGACAAACACAAACACTCTGGAGTTTCAGAGCAGCTGGAGAAAAGGCTCAGAAAAGCTGGTGTTTTGTGTATGCTCACACACACACACACACACGCACACACACACACACACACACACCTCTCCTACACACATTTGTTTAGTCTTAACACGCAATCACACACCTTTTCTTTCTCTCACTGACAGATGCGCACACTTCCTTACACATGCAAATACGTTTTACTATCATTCACACACAATGCTTTGAATATACAGCCACTTGTTAACAGTAGTAGTTCTCAATTGGAGCCCTAACGCTCATTTCTCTCCTCTTCTCATCATGGATGGGGTTGTTTTATAGGTCATAACAAATTAATTAATTTTCTTTATGAAACCTGTTTCAATTAAGTTGCTTAAAAAATATTATTAAAATGTTAGAGGTCAGAAATAACGAAAAAAACTCTGTTGTCTGAGTGACACTTGCAATAAATGTTCAAGGCAGAATAACCTCAATCTTTTATATGCTGTTCTCTGCTCTATAGGTATTTTAAAAAGATTTTATATTTGTTGTCCTCTGAGCTGAAGGAATCCAAGTATTTTATCAACATGCAGCCAACTCTGCTTCTCATACACACAACCTGCCCACGTGCTTACTGTACACAAATAACACATACACATAACCGTTACTTTAATGTCTCTCACTTTCTCTGACTCACTCCCAACCTCGCACATTCCATCACTGCACCATCGCTCCATTGTGATCCCGCTCTGCGAGGGCAGAAGCATTTGGAGCTGCGTGACTGAGCTTTTATCAGATATTAGAGCCGTTCAAATGGATGATCCCAGTACTTCGCCGTGACCAACAGACAAAAAGCCCTCTCTTTTTGCTGGGCCCTCTCTCCTCTCGCTCGTCCGCCCCTTATTCCTCATTCTGAAAGCACAGCTGCAGTCATTTGTTACGACGGGAGAAGAAGAAAAAAAAACTTTCTCTTTTCCCAGGATTCCCAGCAGGGCCACATCCTGCAGCCTTTTTTGGGCCCTCCCAGAGGAACAGGAAGCCTTGTGGTGTCGTCACATCAGCGGCGTCCCATCGCGGTGTCCTCTCTCTTTGTTCTTAGATAATAGGTTCCTCCCGGAGGCACGCAGATCCTGAGAGAACTGGTCTAATGTGCCTGGTGCGTGTATTTGTGTGTGTAAAAGACAACTGGAAAACTACTGCAGCTGTAAACTACTGCTTTATGATACCAACGTGAAACTTTTTATTCTCTCACTTGAGTTATCTTGCGTCCGTGCCTCCTGCAGAGTGTGCTGGTTTGCATGTACATGATTGAGACATGCTGTAACATTAAAATTTGTCTGGCAGTTGCCCAAGAGTAGGAGAGAGATAACACAACTATATGACAGAGTGCAGGAGTCTTTGAGCTCATCACAGCTTATCTTTCTAATTAATATCTGCCTGTGTGCCAAGGAGCGGGCTGCTGTGCGGCTAATGATCCGGATTACTGCTGCCTGCCGCCCCGCCACTCCCGCTGCATGCTGTGAGCCCAATTCCCTTCGAGGGCTGCGATCTGTCACCCATGCCCCTCCGCACACACACTCCCCCCGATCCGCATCTCCCATCGTCGTTCAATAGGAGGCACGCTGGGCTCTTAACAACAGATGCCTCTCACCTCCCTCTGTCTTTTTTTACCTGTCACCTTGCTCTCCCGCAGTTGGACTCCCTCTTCTTTCAGGACACTGTTTTAAAACGCCACACTGGCTGCGTCGCCTCGTGCACCCACTCTTCGGATACACACTCGCACACCCCTGCCTCCTCCCTCCGCACCGTCATTTGTAGATGAAGGAGCGGGGGAGATGTCTCATTTACAGCCAAGGTGGAAACGCACCCTCACAGTCACCTCCTCCTTCTCCTCCTTCTCTTCCGTCACGGTGTGAACACTAATGAAGAAGAGATGAGTCCTCTCCTGTGCCCCCATTTATCTCAGCGGCTAAGGGACATGCACACTAATCCTCTCCGTCTCTACCTCTCTCATTCTCCTGTCTCTCACTTGCTCTGTCAGCAGCAGTCGCAGTTTCCTCTAATGTCATGCAAAGCTTTAATAGAAACATAATAATAACGTCATTAGCCGAGATGCTTATTGTTTTTGGGAAAGAGTCCTTTGAGTTTTCTGGATAGTTGTATGCCTTGTTCTGCTGCACCCATGAACCGGGGTCTATTATTAGCATGATATAACTTGGTTCTCCGGATGCAGGAAATTTCTTTTTTTTCCAACATTGTTACAGGTACAGAAAATCCTGTGTAATAAAGGTCTATTATTTAATTTGTTTGATTAATCGTTGTGTTTTTCTCTCGTTTAGAGATATAAGAGGTTGCTTACCTTAATATTGTGAGTTGGAGGTTTTGTTGTAGTGTTAGGAGCCAGCAGTTCTTCACCTCAGATCAAAACTTCAACATTTTTATTCCATAAAAGACCTCATATGGTTCCTTTACAATTAAAAACTATGCATTTAATGTTATATTGATCGTAACAACATGCTCACATGGGTCTTCTCTTAAATTTCAGCTCTCCTCAAATGTGGAGGCTGTTTTTAATTCAACTTTTCAGAATCTCTTAAAATGTCTTAAGTGAAACCTTTGCAGACTCTGAAGTGTCTCATGCCTTCTGTCTTCTGTCCCCTCACAGATGACGTTTTCAGCCAGTCCCTACTCAGACCCGATCCAAGTCGCAGCCAGTATGAGTGAGCAGCCGGAAATGTTGTGGGTCATGGGCCCAGTATTGGCCGTGGTCCTCATCGTCATCATCGTCATCGCCATCCTGCTCTTTAAGAAGTAAGAGGCTGAGACCGTGTGTCATTCCTCACTGATTCCTCTCTGTGTTTGTTTGAGGTTGAACTGCAGCGACACGTGTGATTGTAAATTTCTTCTAGTTGCATCAGGAATAATAATGAGACATGCGCCCCTCTGCCACTCGCACCAGGCTGCTCACACGCCAAACTGCAACATCCAATTTCCTTACAATAATATATGTCGTAATTGCAAAGGAGCCAAAGGCGAATTGATTTGTCTTTCAGAAAACTCTCATTTCTCCCTGAAAGATTTTGGCCCCAGTTGGCTGTTCTTTAACAGAACTATATGAGGTGTCAGCTGGAAAGGCAGCTGACATTGACCTCCTAATGAAAAGCATAGCTCGGCTGTCGGTAACTTTTAGGTAGGAGTGGGAAATGTGCCTTGGCCAACGCCATTGGTCATTTCAGGTAACAAACAGAAGGCTGCAACAGAGGGCTTAGCTAAGAGCTCGAGCTGTATCTCTTAAAAGCTCCTCAGGTGCCCATGTGCAGCTGACACACAAACAGACAGAGAACTGGGGATTCACAGACAAATGATATTATTATACATGTAAAATAATACAGCAAATGCTTCATTAATCAGTTGGTTAATATCTTCTTTGTTATTTTGATAACTGAATAATCATTTAAGTCATTTATTAAGAAAAAATGTGAAATATTTTGTCACTACTGCTTATAAAATGTGAAGGTGACTTCTCAAAATAAACAAAACAAGATAAATTTATAGACCAAATGATAAATTTATATATAAAAAAAGAAAATAATCATTAGTTGCAGACCTAAATACAACCATCCATTATTAAGGCTTGTTGGTATTAAACCGTTGTTTATATGTTGATATCACCTCATTAACGATAACATAATGTGTTTTAGACACTATAAAAAATACCATTTTAGGAATCTATTACCTACATGTAAGCCATTATTTACCTCAGTTGACTTTCTCCTGATTAAGTCCCACCTGCATATCTCCTCTTAATGGCTCCATTACAAAATGTCCCATTTCCCATCACACGATCCTCCAACCTGCCATCCACAGCCTTGCAGACAGCCGTGTGGCTGCCATCTCCAGCAGACTGAGAAAGGGACTGGTTAATAATAGGTCTGGAGACAGCTCACTGCTGAATAGCACGTCCTCTGTTTGGAAGCCCTTTCTCCACACAGACACAGATTGACAGAAGGAACTGTGGGAGGTGGCTGTGTGCCCTTGTCACAGTGGACTGGCAGCAAATGTGAAAAGGAATAATCACTCTCTCAGCTTGGATTGTTATTGCTACCTGCATATTCACCAGTGCCAACCGCAGTCATCACGAGGTTGTTTTCAGAAAGTCTCCAATAAGTATTAGGATAACTTTTTTATGCTGTGGTTTAAATTTCTGGAGGAAGTTCATTCAACTTCCTGAAAATAGCACAGAGTCAGAAGAGCATTGAGTGAGGACGTTATCGGTCCATGTGAGAAAGAATTACATACTAACCCCCCACCCCCTTCTTTTTGCCCTCTATGAAAGCAGCAAACAGGAAAGGTGGGTACTGTTACTGTTATGTCAGTCACAACTTCATCCCCCCTCCACCACCCAAAACCCCTTCATTTGTGTTGTTAAATTGTTGGTATTCACCAGCTCTTAATGGTTGCAGAGTCAGTTTCCTCTCTCTCTCCTCCAATTGGTCTTCCCAAAAAGAAATCACTCATATATTAAAACAAGGGCACGTCTTCAAACTGTTCTGCCTAATCTGATTTGCCCCGTTTTACAAGAATTACACGAGAAGCAGCAGACTCTGCACCCTTTGATAACTGGGGTTAACGGAACCCCAGGTCACATCTGTGTAGCAGTGCATGTTCCACATCTAGTGCCAGTGTTCCCCCTCAGATCGTCCTGTCTGCCATGGTTTGTCTCCGTGCTGTGTTTCATTATCCAGCCAGTGTCAGCGCACCCCTTCAAGATTGGGCCCATCTGAATATGCCAAGGCATCACCTGCTGCTGAATGGGCCATTGTGAAATAAATGCCAGATGAGGAAACTGCTGAAAAAGAAATGTTCCCATCTCTTAAGCTGACATTTTCCACCGAGACCCATTCCTCCACTTTTAGCCTCCCCCCCCCCCGCTTTGTCATAGCAGGAGTCTTAACAAAAGGCCCTGTCCTACCCTCATTAAGTGCTCCCTGTACGGCACACACACCGTGTATAAGTCTGTGTGTACTTACATTCTTACACGTCTTAACCCTCACTTTGAGCCTGAGAAGAATAATCCCATTGAGATTGCTGCTATGTTTACTTAAATCCAGCACTGAAGTGTCACGTAGATTGGCATCTGATTGGGGGAGAGTTAGAGATGAGGGTCGTGGAGAATAGATCCCAGATGCCCACATTTTTCACACATGTACGCACACACACACACACACACACACACACACACACACGCAACCACCCCCCAGCACCAGCAGTGGGAGAACCGGATACGGTCTGGCTCAGCTCTCGGCTGGAGAGGAAGAGATGCTTGTCATAGATTAGCCGTCACGCTGCTAGCATTAGCTTAAGCCTTTGCTGCAGAAGTTAACAGGTGGCAGTGAGGCCCAAGCCCCGATGGCTGAGGTGGACTGGGTTAAGGCTGCGTGTGCACCCCCAGCTTTATGTATTCTCACCACGCTGGGTTTCAGACAGAAGGCCCTGCTCCTGCCTAAAACCCACGCTCGCCACTTGCAAATGGAGTGCAATGAGATGTGAAATTTCCACAGGGCACCCTGATGCTTTCTTCCGCCCATTTCCATTTGCAGTCAGGAGGCATGTGAGTCTGCAGCTGTATCTGTGTGAGTGTGCAGTTGTAAGTGAGAGAGGGGGGAAAGCGTACATCTGTGTGCGTATGTCAACAGATGCTGCCTGTCTGAACATCAGACTGTAGGCAGGATGGGTTCTCTATTCCTCTCTCCACCCGATGGACAGACTCACGGCCGACTGAGCTGAGCCAGTCCGAGCTGTACTCTCGTGTCTGTGCTATGTTAGACTGAGCTAGGCCAGGCCTGGCAGTGCAGGTGCTGCAGAACTGGTCTAATTACCCAGTGTTGTGCCACCCAGCTGATGAGCTAATTACAGCATCTTTCCTCTCAATCTGGAAAGCCAGTAAACACAATGTGTGGTTACCACACACACACACACACACACACACACACACACACACACACACACACACACACACACAGCAAAGAAAATCACACATTTAGATCTTTGCTACACACAAACACACACGCTCAAGTACACATCCCCACACAGCAGCTGTCACCTATCCAGCAGCAAACAAACTCAACTTAGCCCACTCCAGGAAAATGATGGCATTTCTTCAAACACATTAAACTCCAGTTGGCAAACTAATGGGGGTAATGCCCTGCTACCTAGTGTCTCTTGAATTGCTGGTCCTTAGAAAAGAATTTTTGAGAACCATTAACTATGCAATTAACCTCATCAAGTGTGCAGCACAGTGAAGACGTTAGTCTTGTTTTCTAGCCATTTAGAAGAAACATGAATAATTCTCAGTGAGTAACTTTTGAAGTTGACGGCCAAGTTACCACCCCTGTATTGAGCAATTAGCTCGTCTCGCCATGGTGTCCTCAACGCTGTACTCCCTGTTTTTGCTACCGCAGGAAACGGGCATCTCCTCTACCCAAGGATGACCACTCAGGTGGGGTGAAAGACTCCCTGCTGGCCAATTCCTCCGACCCTGTGGAGATGAGAAGACTCAACTACCAGACCCCAGGTAACAAACAATGGTCTAACAATCATAGCTTTATCTATGCATGGTCAAGTTTGCTAAGCTTTCCCTCAACTGCCCCTGAGAAATGAACTCATGCTGCATTTGTGTTATATGGGATTGATGGTAGAGGCGGGAGAAATCCCCATCTTCAGGACTGTGTTCATCACCAAGACAGTTTCAGATTAAAGAGCTGATTGTGTGGTTGACTTTACATTAAAATGAAACTACACTGAACAACAGTGAGGCATATATGTACTTGAAGCAAGTGCTAAGACGAATATATTGTTTCCCAGCCCTAATTACGACTTGGAAATTGATGTTAACGCGTCACTAGTCAAGGCACTTTACACTTTACACGGTAATGTTGAGAGCTTTCAGTATTATAGAGAAACCCAACTGTTCTGAGCAAACGCTTGGCAACAATGGAAATGAAAAACTCCCCTTAAACAGGAAGAAAAGCTTGAACTGAACCGGACTCAGTGTGGGCGGCCATCTGCCTTGACCGGTTATTATGATTGCAACTTTGGAAACTCATAATAACAGTAACTCAGACAGGACCTGAATGCAGAATTAACCTCCCATGAACCTGTATAGTTGTCCATGGGAGCGAGTGAGAAAAGTTTGTGACTTTCTACTCTCAGTTTGTGAATTTCAATCAGAGCACTGGTGGAAAAAGAGCAAAGGTTCAGTCGACTGTTCTTTCATAAAACTGAATAAAAAGTACACTCTGCCTTTGTGACCAGGGACTTGAAAACACAATCGCTATGTGAAATTCATCAGGCAGTAATTTAAAAAACTGATGATTTCTAAAGGTGACTCATAACTATAATAGTGTTCCTTAATATATTTTATTTTCACCCTTTTTTTTAATGGTGGATATTTCATTTTCTTTTTTCTTTTTTTTTTCATCTAAACTCTAAACAGCCTCTCCAGAAGCAATCTGCTTCTGCAATGAACACCTGCCTTCCTCTTCTTTTTCTCTTGACGGGTCTCTTGTTTATTAGCGCCTTGTAACAGATGTTGCTGTGTGAAATTTATGTGTCCTGCTTATTTTGTTATTTCTCCGTCGGCTAAAGGAATCCGACCAGCTCTCAAAAAAACACACAAAAGAAAAATGGGTCGATAAGAGAGAAAATAAACGAATCGTGTTTACCATCATATTCAGCTCTGATCAGAATCAGTGGAGTCCGGCCGAGTGATTCAGATTCCAGCCGCGTGCGTTAGTGAAGTGGGGTGGGTTTTGCTGGAGGTGATGGAGGGGGGGTGCCCGCCTCAGCATCAGCCTTCTTCATTTTTCCTCCTGATCTCCTCCCCCTCCCCGCCCGGTCCTCGCTCCTCCCTCCTCCCTCCTCCATGAGCTCCTTTCATTCCACCCAGCTGGTAATGAGTCCTGCTGCCTCCGATGTCAAGGTGAGCCAGGCAGAGGGAACAATGGAGCTGAGAGAAAATGTCAACCCCGGTGCACAAGCGTCTGTGCGTGTCTGTGTGTTTAAAGATCCCATTCGACGCACACACACACACACAGACACACACACACACACACACACACACACACACACACACACACACACACACACACACACACACACACACACACACACAGACACAGACACACACTGAGCCCCTTTGAACCCCTGCAAAGGAATTAAGCAATGCTGCCGCTCTAAAGGAGGCCTGTTCTTCCATCCTCCCACTCCACCTCTTTCCTCTTTCGTCTTCCATTTCTCCCTGTAGGGTAGTGTGTCTCTCTCTCTCTCTCTCTCTCTCTCTCTTTCTCTCTCTCTCTCTCTCTCTCTTCTCTCTCTCTCTCTCTCTCTCTCTCCCTCTCCCTCACCCTCTCCTTCTTGATCTCTCTCACTGTTCCGCTCTCTGTCTTCACAAGTCAACATTTATCTCTTTCTTTCTCACCCTTGTCCACCTTCCTGTTTTGTGACTATCAAAGAAATCTCATGTGTGAGACTCCAAGGCTGAGCTGAGTGAATATTGAACAGGCCGTTCCTCTGTCTCTCGCTCCTCTCTCACTTTGATTCGCCCGCAGCAGGTGAACCTTTCTGCTCTGATTCTGATTGTTGTTAAGTGGTCTGGCAGATTATGGCTCTTGTCTCCAGCATGTTGGTTTTGTTAAAGGATATTTCTGGTACTTTAAAACGTGAGCCCTATTTCCCCATTTCTGGATGTAAATGATTAATAGGGACAAAAATGTTTTATTGAGCGAGACCACTATATATGGAAACTGCGAAACGGCTGTAATGTAATCCCACGGGGCATTTGTCCACGTCAAAGTACTGATGCCATGTCAACAGAATATCTTAAGCTAATAACATTACCTCCACTGGGTCTGCCGCACTTCTCCCTGCTCTTGAAACCGCACTTTCCTCCAGGAGTAAGTGCTTTAGTGTTGGATTTCTTCTCCTATTTGACCGGCAGTGGTTGAAACACTGCAAACACTGATGGTAACAAAGGTGTAGTGTATGGACTTGGTGCACAAGTAGCCACAACTTCAACATGTCCCTATCGACTAAAATAAGCCTGTGAAAGCTTTGCAAACTGTGGTCAGTGTTTTTTTTTTCAATAACGGTAAGTTACGCCTCCTCAAACTCAGTGTTGTTACTCCGCTCTGTCGCAGCCTGCTCTTTGTAACTCTGGCTTTCCTGCAAAATCTCATCTCTCATGAGATTTCTGCCTGAACGAGACTCACATTTATCTCGAGGAATCCAGACTATACAATCTAAACATATCAGAGCACTTTTAAATTGCTGCCTTTTTGAGGTTACAACTAAATATTCAGCTCATTCAAAACATTTATTTTTCCTCATTAATTATTTATAGTATTTAGACCCAGACATATTTATAATTTTGACCCAGGTGTAAAAATACCAGAATTATCCTTTAAACAGACCTGGGCTGTAGCTTTTGGCTCTCTAGCAGCAGTTATGTTGTTTTATGAATAAATGATTCATCCTTCCCGGACCTGGATCAGATTATATTTGCAAATACCTAACTACGATCACTGTAGTTAGGTATTTGAACGCTTCAGATAAAGTGTGCAGTGCCATTTACAGCATAGGGCAATTTGCAGTAAGTATTCACAGGGGAGCATTTCAAAAGGAATTTCTGGTCTCATAACCTGGGTCGTAGTGTTGGGCATCATTTCTTTCGGTGAAAATAAGGTTGTACTCACCAAGTCCAATGGAGCAAATAATGCGGGCAATCAGACGGTAATACAGGCTTGAAACAAACAACCAGCTTAGTCAAATTTGGAATTTGAACACAGAGTCAAAAGGTAAAATGATCACCCAAACTGCCATCTGTGACGAGGGACCATTTTGAGTCAAATGTATTGCCCCATCTAAAGGTCATTGAGTGGCAGCCAAGCGTTAAAAATACAAACAAACTATCATAGATATAAGATAATAAAAATACCTGACAGATGACAGGATCACGACATGAGGAGATAAAGATTAGCCAGAGTCAAGCATGCAGGACAAAGTGCACTTGTGGCGACGTTCTGACCCATGTGTACTCAGTAGACTTTACTCCTTTGTACTCAGTACTTATCGGTCGGACCACACCTTTCCTCATTTTGAGCTCAACTACACTCCTGTTAGGTTTTGTGCCTTTATCTTGCTGTCGACCAAAACACCAAAATAATCCACTAGCCACATTTTGCTATGAAGGCTCACAGTTACAAATCCAAGCTTTGTATGCTCGTCTGTGTAACAGCCTTACGTACACTACCTGAATTGTCCTAAGAGAGCAAACACTAATAGCTGCAAACCAGCTTTAAAGGTTATTTGCAGATTTTGTGAGGCCCTGGTCTGATCCTGAGCCGTCTCCATTGATTGAGTGTTCTTCTTCCTCCTTCCTTCACTCTCCTCTCTCCACAGGTCCCAGCTCTCATCGTTGCCCCAACACTCCAAGTTAGTCTGCTCTCTCACCTACTGTGTATTTCCCACACATGCAGTCTCTCCTCTCTCACTCACCCCCGATCCCATTCCCATGTCGCAATCCTGACAGACATCACAAGCCCACAAGCTTGATGCCTCTGGCACTTCAAGGATACAGCGAGGTCCACTCTAGGCCGTGAACTTCCCGCAACACCTATTTGGTGCGAATGCACAAGACTAGATGGCTTCACGGATGGTTGAGCAATGCGGACAGTTACACTTGCTGTACATTAGCCTTGTTATCTATGACTTCACTCGCCGTTTAGCATATAACGTGGCTATAAAAGACCTGGCCGAACAAACACATACACACTAATGTGAATGTGCTCTTTTGTGCCTCCATGCGATAGTATTAAATTAGTCTAATTGGTCAGGTCTCATTTTGTGCAGTGGCTGTAGTTACCGAGCATTAGCCATTAGCATTGCAGCAATAATGAGCTTTCAGCGGTCGCCAGTCTAAAAGCGTGACCCATGACCTTACAGATGCGCTCAGCCAAAGGCACTAATGTTAATATTTCCACCGTTTTAAAGTGTTATCCTGATCTCTGTGTGACTTCAAGGCTTTATGTTAGGTTAATGATGCTCCATGTATAACTTGAGGGCGTCTTCATGCGTGTCATACAGTTAACTTTTTACACATAAGGCAAGTTCCCAGCAATCCGTTTAAGCACAGAGCCTTGCCAAGTTCAGAGGCACAGGGGGAATTTGTGTCGGTAGATTAGCAATAAATCATCCAATAACCCGGTGATGAGAAATCTCGGGAGCGGCAGGGGGGGGGTTGTTTGAAATTAATCCAGCCCAAGCGCTCCAGGCTGGCCGAAAGATAGTCTATTGTAGGGAAAGAGATTTTCAAAGAAATGAGTTTTGGCTGGTGACCAGCGAGTTTTTTTTCCTCCCTGGGAAGTGACAGTGTGACTGATTTGTAGAGACTTGTGGGTTCTTGCTCTGATCCCACCTCTGCCACCGATTGAGCGTTGTGGAGTCAGAGATGTCTGCCTCCTGCTTCCTTCCAGGAGCATGCTCACCCAGTCACTCATGTGCATCGCAGAGCCAGCCCCACCTCTGTCCTCCTCACTTAGCATGACGATATCACCAAATGTCACCAGCCTGTTTCAACTTGTGTCCTCTCTCTCTCTCTCTCTCTCTCTCTCTCTCTCTCTCTCTCTCTCTCTCTCTCTTTCTCTCTCCTCTCTCCTCTCCCTCTCTTCATGCATTGTTGAACAAAGTGCACTCTCCTCACTGTTATACAGCCACCTCATGGTCCCACCGGCAGCCTCACTCACCCTGTGGTCCAACCAGTGTTTGTGTATGTCACTGTGAATGTCTAATGTAGGAGGAACAGGCTGGTCTCACTCTCCTCTTTGTCCTTTTTCCCTCCTCTTCTTCCTCCTCTTCCTCTCCCAGGAATGAGGGAGCACCCGCCCATTACTGTCGTTGACCTGTCTGACCACATAGAGCGACTCAAGGCGAACGACGGCCTCCGTTTTTCCCAGGAGTATGAGGTAAGAGCCATGTGCCATTGTGCTAATAGCGTATCAGTGTCTTTCAAGCGTACAAATGTGTTTCTTTGTTATGGTGTCTGGGAGGACATTTTGTGTTTATGTCTCTTTGATCCCATATGCATGTATTCAAATGGATTATAGAAGACTTCTTTCGCAGACATTCTTCAGTCATTTTTTACAGCTCTATTACCAATCCCACCAGGAAACCAACACTTACATTAAATGCTGCAAGATGCTTTTTCACGAAACTAGCAGGTGGCGAGTTGCTTAAGCAATCTGTGTGCGTCCTGATGTTTCCCCGAAGAATGTTATTTTGCAGGCGGTCTCTGCGACGCAGCTCTGTGAGGGATTATCTCTTGTCAGTGTTCTTCCTCCAAAAAAGGGAGCAAATTTGCATTTAAAGTGGCACATGGATGGTGTGGGGACTAAAAGCAAGGCCAGATCAAGAGACGAGGCATCCTTGAATGCAGAAAAACAAGAGGCGTCTTTTATTTATTTGCTGTGATCGTTGGATCCGTTTTGTCTGATCAAGTCTATTCCTTAGATTGATGGATCGAAACAAGGCAGCTGGAGTGACTGTAGATCTTTTTTACATTCGACTATAACCTAAAAGGTTACGCGATTGCCTCTGTCTGTGACCAGCATGTGTTGCTACAGTATGAAATTGGCAGTGCAATTTCACACTCCAGAGAGAAACAGAAAATTTATTTTAGTGGCCTTGTGACCTTTCCCCGAGCATCACTACAAGCCCCAAACTTTAGCCAACATTTCATAACTGTTGTGCTTTCTGCTCTGTCCAGTGTTTGCTGTGAAAAAAAAAACATCTATCTGAAAGCCTTATATAACTGTTCTATCATTTAACCAGTGTTGCGCACTTTAAAAAAAAATACATTTACAGCTGTAAGTGGTACTTTATTTTATTAGTAATTCATGTTTGGGCTTTTTCTCGTACATGATTTAGACCTTCATTTCAGATTTGAGATGTGATTACATTCTCAGTTCCAATCTAATGCGCTCTAACGGAACCACCATGCATAAATCCAACCCTCACAAAGGTTGTTAAATTGGTTTGAGAGATATTTATTCGACTTCATGGTCATTATGGAGGATGTGGTTTGTTGTGCTGTCAAACTGTATTGTGTTATACTGATAGGAACATTTCATCCACCCCATTTATATCAATGAAGACGGAATAAAACTTTGGTCTTCAAATCTGAGAGGAGCCATTATAATGCATGAGAAAGATGTGTTATAATATATGTTTTATCCATGTATGCAGAGTTGCACTTAGTTTTAATGATTTTTGATGTGGTACGCTGTGAAATGAGCAGCTAACTGGGGAGACAATTAGGCCTTGGTTGTGCTGCTCAGTGCCTCTCCAGCACTTTGCCCTCACGGCCTGTTGAGTTAGTGTAAACGAATCAAGCCAGAGAAGTGGCTTGTCTGACTGCAGGCCGCCAGGCCTGGCCCCTTTCCCTCCTTGCACCAGTCATTCCGAGCCAGGGAAGACCCCCTCCATGCCCGGCAGATGGCCACCCGTCCCCGCGCCAAACAAGGCGCTGTGGCAGAGCTCATGGTGCTTTGTCACACTCACGTTCGCCGGCTGCTCCCGCTGTGCTTTACCATCATGGCTCGGAATTTGTCGAAGCTGCACCACTACGTCTCCCTGATGTTTTATGCGGCCTGACACTTCCTATACCACCAACGCCAGTCCGTAGCACACTGAGCTATGTGCACACTGGGTAATGAGCAGGATTTGTCAATCAGGCCTGCTGCAGCTCCTCCTGACAGGAAGCAATATCACGCTGCACTCGTCATAGCGCCATCATTATATTCATTTGAAAGCATTTCCAGTGTACGAGCGAGAATACCTTTGCCGTTTGCTTCTCACCTCTTCCTACCACCTCTAGCTTACTTGTTTGCTAGTTGTCATCGGTGTAGTGTGCCCGCTGCGTTCACCGAGCTCTCATATGGATATGACAAGTTTTGACTGCAAATTAAATCTTTCTCTTCACGCTGGCAGGCATGGACAGAGAAATTGGCAGTGCCGAGCTCATCAGCAGCAATAGGCCTATGCCCACATGACTCTCTCCACTGAGCAATTTGGAGCTGTTGTAAAAGTTTCCTGCATATGAGCACTCCACATTTTTCACATCTCGTTTCAAAGTCAAATAGCACGTACACGGCTTTCTCTGGTAACTTAAATAGTCAGATCTAAAACCGCTTGTTCATAATGTAAATTTGAGATGGTCACTTTACTCTGTAGGACAAATTAATGAACACTGCTGTTGTACAAGAGTATTGAAGCCACATTGCTGTACGTGACTCTATCTTGTTATAGACGGGCAAACCAACAAGACCAGGACAACACTTTTAATAATGCTGCTGCGCTGATCATTTCATGGCTCGGAATTCTCCCCAGACCTCACCTTGCTCCCTTTATTTGATCCATTATCCACTTATAATAATTATTATGTTTTATCTGTCAAGCTTTGACAAAAAAATCATCTCTAATAATTAATTTAGTGCCTCAGCCACATCAAGTAAGTGAAAGAATTCCAAAAGGAGTCGTTCCGAGTCCTGCTGGATTTGTGAGTCAAAAGGTCCGGGGAATTAGTGGACAAGGTTCCGGTGTGAGCCAGTGGAGATCGATACAGAATAACAAGAGACTGTGACTTTATTGAGCCGAGGGATGGGAGGCCGTCACATATCTCCCCCTAGATCGATAGGTATGCAGTCTGCTGTCGTCTTAGCCCGAAAGACAAATGACATCAGATGGAAAGGGTTAAAAGTAGAGAGGAGCTGAAAGGGAGAAGGTGAAACCAAAATAGAGCATAAGGAGAGGCAACAGAAATAGAAAAATGGGAAAAGACAGAAAACAGAATGAGAAGAATAGTGGTTACCGCAAGCAGTCAGGCATGTGACTTTGGAGAATCATGTAATTCAATAGGACTATCCTAAAGGGACAGAATGAGTATTTGCGGTTGCCTGCGACTCCTTAAACCTAATTTCGTTCTCATAATGTTGGTTTAGAAACCGGAGGAACACGTCGGCTCTCTTGCCTCAATTGATGGAGACGATGTGAGCGAAAAACAAGTGCTCTTATATTTCTGCCTCATTGGCATTCAAGACATCAAGTGCCATGCAAATAATTAACCTGCTAATGCACCAACAGCAGACGCAGTGTAGCAATATGGCACTTTGTTAACTGATGGCTTCAGCCGGGCACAGTGTCCCACGCAATTTAAAACCACTTACCTGTAGCCCTCCGCTGTGGCTTTTGAAGGGACACGTTGTGGGTATGCGGTCCTTTTAAAAGGCTTTGTTGTCCGTAGGATGCTGCTTTAGAAGAGGTGACAGCAGACAGCGGTGTAATTTTGTCCCATCCCTTCTATCAGTGTTAAACACAAGAGCCTCCCTTTGTGCTTTTTTAATCTCACCCGCTGCTTCTTTTTTTTTTTTTTGCTCCGTGTCTCTCTCTGTCCACTCTCTTATAATCGTCCTCTCTCCATCTTTTCTGTTTGCTCTCCGTCTATTCAGTCCATTGATCCCGGCCAGCAGTTTACCTGGGAGAACTCCAACATGGAAGTCAACAAGCCAAAGAATCGCTATGCAAACGTCATCGCCTATGACCACTCCAGAGTGGTGCTCACCTCTGTTGACGGTAAGAGCTCATGTAACCATTTAACCCCTCAGGCAGCCATTGACGGAGGCCTCCTCCACCGGTTCCAAGGACATTGTGTGTGAAAAGCAGCCGCTGCTCAGAAACCTCCCGTGCACACATTTCCCTTTGATACAGAGTGTTTGATTTGATTGGAAAATACCATTCAGAGCCAGATTGTCTTTGTTGAGTGTAAAAGTACTCACTACCAGTTCAATATTATCAGATCAAATAACCGTACTGTGTAACATATGTGATATACGCTCTGTGTTTTTTGTTACAGCTGTTCCAGGCAGTGACTACATCAATTCCAACTACATCGACGGCTACAGGAAGCAGAATGCCTACATCGCCACACAGGGGCCTCTGCCAGAGACACTCAGCGACTTCTGGAGGATGGTGTGGGAGCAAAGATCCAACACCATTGTCATGATGACGAGACTAGAGGAGAAGTCACGGGTAAGGAGAGACCCTTGATGCATTAATTTATTGATTTGCACATACTCAAAAGATTTACTTACATTATTTATCAACAACAACAACATATGAATGATTACTGCATAATTTATTAGTGAGAAACTTACTCAAAATCCCCTTTGCTAGGGGTAAACAATGAGATCCCCTAGGAACCAGCAACCGACACTGTGAAAGTGGCAACATTTGGATTATGCAGTTACTCAGTAGAAATGCATCGTTTACACCATTTCCTTTGCAGCGAATTAGCCATTTTACTGACAGTGTTCCCCTCCCTGTAAATGTTCCACTTAAACAAGTTCCTCCCGACACTATTTACAGGGGCACCGCTCCTGCGTCCTGGGATTAGCGTCACCTCAGACTGTAATTGGTGAAAGAAATACAAACAAGCGAGGTTTGGGTTTTTTGTTCCCTGGAGCAGAATGATAAAAGGTGCAGCCAGACCTTTCTCCAGCGCCGTGGTGATAGGTCTGGATTCTGTGAGATTGGTAATCAACTAGCGAAAGAAAGAAACCAGAAATACATTTCCTGTCGGGGAAATGTCATCAAAACAAACTTGCTCTCTGCAGATGATGATAAAAAAAAAAAAAGGTATTATTTGATGTCACTTTGCATGTGATACAACATCCTTTACCTTGTTACTCAGCCAACCACCAGGAGGCTGCAGTGAATGAGGACAGCTGCAACACAAGAAGGAAAAACAAATTACTTTCATGTAAAACTTAAGACCATTGAAGTTGACAGTACAATGACATATTAGACAATCTGAGTTGTTGAGAGTTGAAATGTGGCCAGAAATTGAGTTTTCCTGACATTCGTATGTATATATTGATGTAGCTCGACAGCAGAGGAGTAACGTTACACCCAACAAAGCCTGGAGGCATCCAGACCCCCAGCCCTACTTTAAAGCAGGATTTGTCAGCCTGATCAAAGTCACAAGCACTTCAAAGAATATTGTGGTTGTCTGTGGACAGTATCGCTTCATGTTGCTTCTCTTCTCCTGAGTCCTCAGCAATCTCTAAAAACTTCTCCATGAACTCCTTCTAAATCTGTTTGCCAACTAAAATTGCACAAATAGCTTTTTTAGCATTTTTTCCCTCCCGTTGCTCGTCGGAGTTAACCACTGCAACCTCGCATGTGATGACAACACTCGCATACCCTCTACTGAGAGTACGGAAATGGTTCAATGCATATAACAGTGTATTTATATTGAGAGGCTCGTAATAATGCAAATTCTCTTTCATTCATTATTTAGAAAATTGCACAGAGAGTTCAAAACTTGATTGTTACATATTATATTTTGCAACAGCGTGCCAAAGTTTTATAAACATGGAGTGTCTCTGTGTGCACTCTCTGAATCTGGCTCTTGAAAGCTATAATGAAAACTCTGAAGATGGAGTTTGGAGGATTGTCACCCAACAACACGTGTGCTCCTAAAATACATTCAAGTTAATAAAAGCAGGTTTAAAAAAAGGAGCACATGGGCTACTTGAGATTCCAAATTGGGATGGGTTTATTTAATTACCACTACAAAATCATGTTCATGAATTCCTTGGAGGAAATAAATCAGCATGGGGCTCTGCCAGTATGTGGTGCATTATTAGTGAGTGCATACGGTTCCCTGATGGAAGAGAGTCCCCAGAATAAGACGTGGAAGTAATAGAGATTGTAAATAAAAGATTTAATTTCCAAAAATCTTAGAAATTGATTTTTTATGGTGGGAGAAAAATCATTACCTAAAGTTGAGTTTCATTTAAAGTGAGTACATAAAAAAACAACCCAGTGTCAAGTTAAAGACTCAAAATGACATCCTTCAAGAAACAATCATCAGTTTTAATTTTGAGCTATTGATGATATTAATCATTAAGGCAAAGTATGAGCAGAGCTGATTTAATGGCACCTCTGAGAATACCTGCAGGGCCAGATAGGATGACTTTTGATACACATTCATTCAATCTCAGTGAGGATACACACAACCTCTCATCCCTCTGTGTACAGTCTTTAATGTGTGTGAGTGGCAGGACCGAGCGCTCGTGCTTCGATCCCAGAGTCACAGCCGCACATCTTTCCACGGGGACAAAATGATGGAACCCTCACAACATGGAGGAGACTTGAAATGAAACATTTGCTCGGCCTGTCCCCACTTCCTACACACTTCTCAAAATCAATTCGCTCTCCGGCGCTATGGAGAGTGACTCAAAGAACCAAATCTGCCCTGCTCCTGCTGGGGGCGGAAACATTTTTGCCAACTTATATCTGAGTACTTTGAAATCTTTCATGTGACATCATTTCGCGAGGCGTAGTGGCAGCAGCAATTCCAAACCAGAAGATGGTGACTAACTCCTGTTTTAATCCCCGAAAACAGTCTTCAGTTTCATCGCTGACATTTATTCTACTGTAAATAAAATAAATTAATGCTAGTAGCTAAACGTTTTTGTAAATTACTACAATATGTACATTATATTACTCTTTAAACAAAAGTATATATTAATTAAAGTCAAAATATCCATTATTCTGAAGAGTAATTGTTTAGTTGAATGACAATTAGCGTAATGCGATTCAACAAACAGTGAATAGAAATGATTAAATTGCCTCTGTGTTGAAAATGACATTATTTAATAATTACTAAAGAAGAGGAGCAATACTATCAAAATGCAAATTACATCAAACAAATAATGTTTGCAAGTTGATAATGAGGAGTCATTTAATAAGATAATTACAGTACAGTTATGGCTGCATTTTCAGGGATTCCTGCTATTTTGTCCCGGCCCTTTCCATAAATACACATCCTCCACTATCTCCCTCTCACACAAACACACAGACACACACACATATGGTGAATGAGTCAACCTCCCACCACCCAGGCAGACTGATGTCTTGTGCCAAACAGAGCAGGAGCTTGACAAATATGATAAGATCCGGAAGAAGGAAAATTTCAGTGCTATCATAACAAGTTAGTAAAACCCTAAAAGGTCAGAACTTGAAATGAGACCAAATATATTACCCACTTATGTGTGTTTGTGTCCCAAGAACCTGAACTTCTATGTTTGTGAGGACCAGTTAGAATTACAGACCTTCCAGAGGACATTCTGGCAAAGTGGGAACATTTCACAATTTTTTCCCCGCAATTTCCCAAAGGGCATTTTGAGGGTGAAGATTTGATTTTAATGTTCAGGTCAGTGTGAAGGGATGCATGATGTCAATGAGTGTCCTCACAATGATAGAGGCACAGGTGTGTGTGTGTGTGTGTGAGTGAGTGCATATCATCTGTGTATCCTGCAGAAGGCCAGGTGATGACACGTGAGAAGTTCAAAGCAGAATCGGTGTGTGTGTGTGTGTGTGTGTGTGTTTCCAAGGGAGAATATGCCACCCAACCTCAGACTGCACAGAGATATTCATTACTGTGGTGACTGCTAATCCATATGTTTGTACTGCGAGCGGTCCCCTATCAGTCAATTGAGTTTCCCCTGCAATGTCTCCCTCTGCCTCTGAATGGAGGCTTGTCACCGGACGAGGTGAATTATGAAGGGTGAATTTCAGCGCGTTGTGTCTGTCGATTTGCAGCAGCTCGCTGAGACAGCCAAGGTCCTTGCAAATGTCAGCTCAGTGCTGCAGTATGGATATGATTAGCTTACCCGCATCGCATCTCTTCCCCTCATGTGATACGAATCAATAGCAGCAGGTCCTTGTCCCAGAAATCCTGACATTAGAACTGGGCCTGCATTCGTTCACTTTCTATACGTACAAAGAGATATAGCAGAGTATAGTGCTGGTGCTTCTCTGAGATGATTCATTTTACCCACATACTTCTTTACAATCTTTAATGTTAAGCATTTTGTTTTCCAGAATGACTTTTTGACTGATAGAAGACCTGTGGTATTCAGGGCTTAAAGTTCACTGTCACTACAACGGATTTCTGTCAATTGGATTTTAGAGTATAAATTCAGAGTAGATTTGTAGGGGAGAAAAAGGAAAAGCTCCAAAAGTGTTTAAGACCATCCATTGTCTATACCTCTTATCCCCAGAGGGTCTGGACAGGTCGCCGGGCCAACACACAGAGACAAACACACATTCACACTCAGTCACACCGATGGACAAGTTAGATTCTTCCAGATTCAGTGCTACTCACTGTACCACCGTGCCATTGGGTGTTTTAGACATTTACTGGAAATTTTCTGAACCCAGAAGACTCAACAGAGCTCAGCTGGCTGTGCAGAGTGTTCAGATAATGATGTGACTCACCTCAAACTTCCACACCTTATGAGAAACTATGGAATTAGGTGTAAAAATCTAAATGAAGCACCGTTGCGTGCTTGTTTCCAGCAAAAGACATTTTACTGTCGACCAGAGGCAAACTTCAGAGACAGCCAGTCGTCCATTTCATCACTGTGGTGAAAAAGGTCTCTGTGTAGATATCTGAGTAGGGACTGTGGCCAATTAAGCCTCGCCAACCACAAGGAGTAAAAAAGATTGTAGCAAAGGCCAGTGTGTCACTCTCTAACACACACAGTGAAGTAAGTGCCAGTGTTTGGAGGATCTCAACAGCTAAATGTGTTTTCTGCACATATGGAGCCAGGTGGCTGAGCCTGCTGTCCCGTCACCGCAGACCAGAACTGGCTTTGAGACACGTCTCCCTCCACAATGCAGAGGCCCAATCCTCACAAATGCACCAAAAGCATAAATGACAAAGGCTTTGCAAACCACCTGGCAATTAATTTATTGAAAATGATCACAGGCTGGTAAAAGACAACGTCAGCTTTTTTTTAATGCCCTTTTGATTCCTGTTTCAGCTGCAGACACACATGGATGCACTCGCCTGATACGCTGGTGCTTGTTTTGTTTTTTTTTAAGTATAGAGGAGCTGACTCAGAGTCTCCAGCTTTTAATTAGTCTGTGGACAAAGGCTGACCTCTCTTCTGTTCCCTCCTTGCTAATCAGTGTGATCCTACAAGCCTCTCACCTGCCTCACGCTGGATGTGGGAGGCAGTTCACTCCTCACACTGTGCCCTCTCTCTCTCCCTCTGCCAGGTGAAGTGTGACCAGTATTGGCCATCACGAGGAACCGAGACCTACGGGATGATCCAGGTCACCATGCTGGACACTGTGGAGCTGGCTACTTACAGCGTTCGTACATTCGCCCTCTACAAGGTACAGTGCTGCCGTTCTCTTTGCAGTTACACATATAGCATGGGATTGTCATGAAGGACGTGTTCCCAGCAGGTAATTTGCGGTTCATCATTAATGGGGTCATATTTTAAAATGTAATTTCTTATTTTTCTGAAGGCCGATAAAGGCTATTACCACTGGAATCGGTTTTTTTCACCGGTGTAATTGGTTTTTAACGCCCGAGATTTGTCTCTTGCTCTCGACAAAGCCAACGAAATATTTCAGTTTTTTCACTTTGATTCATAGACTTCAGTGCTGTGCTGATGTGACTGATACCTTTAATTCCTCCTCTTCCCATTACTTGCTTATAATTTCAAAAACATTATAATTCTAAATTAAAGGGAAGTCTCCAGCTGGAGCAGTTGCTTGGTTTCAATCAGGAATGGTGAAAATGCCACGGAACTGTTTTTTGGAGTTCAACCCTGAAATTGCACACGTTTATCTACACTTACACTCGCAGAATAATCACAGCCATGAAAGTAGAGCACGTAATGTGCTGCTATCAAAGTTATGAGCCAAATCCAGACCTTTGCTTAAAATAGCTACATTTCTGACAATTAAATGACTTGTTCTTTTCAAACTGTAACTATTCCCTTTCATCAGACAGAGCCACCTTTACCTGCTCAAAACAGTTGTTCCTAGCATGACAAGTTTCCTTTTAAAAAAGCAGCCAATTACATTTCACAATGTCACAGTCTCCTACCGAGCTCACACTCACATCTCGCTGCTTCACTCGCTCTCCTGCAGAACGGCTCCAGTGAGAAGAGAGAGGTGAGACAGTTCCAGTTCATGGCCTGGCCAGACCACGGAGTACCAGAGTACCCGACACCCATCCTGTCCTTCCTGCGGCGGGTTAAGTCCTGCAATCCTCCAGACGCAGGGCCCATGGTGGTCCACTGCAGGTTGGTGCACACGGAAAGGAATTGCTTCTTTTGCAAAATGTCTCTTATCTCTTTTTTAATATACAATCACACTTAATATAATGTGAAGTCAGATTTTGATAGACACCCATATACTGCCTATATTACAATAGAGGTAAACACAAGGAGAAAAGAAGCTTGCAGAAATTAAATAAACATTTCTATGTAAAAAAAAAACGAGACACCTTATAATTATGATGTCATTTGAAGCTTAAATTCTACTAACTCAGTTGTGATTAAATTGCTTATAAGGGCTTTTGATTTGCAGTTCAGCCCTTTGCTTTAGAGCTAGTTTTGTCTTTGTGTTTGCAGTTGATCTCGTAATACCGTGTAAACAGACGTAAGACATTACCTGCTACACAAAAGTGAAACATTAAATAATTTACCCCTCCTCTATCTCCCTCGCTCTCTCCCCTCCAGTGCTGGCGTGGGCAGGACAGGCTGCTTCATCGTGATCGATGCCATGCTGGAGCGCATGAAGCACGAGAAGTCCGTGGACATCTACGGCCACGTGACGTGCATGCGCGCCCAGAGGAACTACATGGTCCAGACCGAGGACCAGTACATCTTCATCCACGAGGCCCTGCTGGAGGCGGCGACCTGCGGCAACACCGAGGTGCTGGCCCGCAACCTGTATGCACACATCCAGAAACTCACCCAGCCCCCGCCCGGCGAGACGGTCACTGCCATGGAGCTGGAGTTCAAGGTGACTGACAAGCACACACCTCAGTCATGTATTACTTGATTACTCATTCAGTCCACACTGAATGAGCCTCACTAGTCGTGTCCTTGACTCCTACAGGATGAAATGAAGCGTGTAACTCAACAAAACACATTTTAGAACAGCTTGTTTTTTTAAATTATAGTTTACTGGGTAGTTCACAGGGGTGAGACTGTACAGGAAGTGTTAATAATTAAGAGAAAGAAAATCATCTTTCCAGTCTGCCTCTGTTTCTCCATCTTCCCTTGACTCTGTCTTTCATTGTCTTCACTTGTCAAACTACAACACACTGCAGAGGCCGACCTTCAGTGTGGTGTCACCGCATGTCAGTGTCAGAAATAATGAATTCACCCCAAAAAAATTCAATGCAGAACAATTTGTATTGACACCGGTGCTGTAACGTCACAGCAGAAGCACGAGTACACAAAGAAAAACACTTTTCAGGCACCAGAACACAAACACATCAACACACCTACACATGGAGAATTAGAAAAATGACTGGCACTTACACATACACACAGCTGCTGTTCAAGGTTACTCGAAATCTCTCACACACACACACACACACACCGTCTGTCAATAGCCATCAACTGTGATGTTATTTCACACTTTCCTCCCAGTGCAGCATCAGCCCTCTTATGTCCATAATCCATTCTGTTTGAAGTAATAATAACATCTACACTTCAGCCAAAGACGGAGAATGGAAAGAGTGAGAGAGGGATTGTGGCGTATACGGGGGCCACAGCCTCCGTGCCCACACAGTCTGGCCACAACACACAAATTCTCCCGACGTAGCCATGACTGTCCGTGCTCGCTCCTGTGTCGTCCATCTGTGCTCTGTCCACTGCCAGGGCCAAGCACTGTAACGCAGGCAGTCCTCCGAGGAAGCTCTGGGACGCCTTGTGAGACAAGTCAACTGCATGTTGTTACACCAGTAGATATTTAATTGCTAGTAGACAACCACAAAAACAGAAGACAAAAGGGGGTTTAGGAAATAACAAAGTAATTTATTCACAATTAAATTAGCAAAACGACAGAAAGAAAAACAATCTGTCGTGTGGGGAGGGAGGGAGCGAGTGTAGGCTGAGCTTTAAAAACAAAGAAAAGGAAACAATAACAGAATTGTCAGGTAAGGAGGACTGAGGCTACATCCTAACTACTACTATTTCATTTTAAAACGTTGTTTTCAGACTAAAACGTCCACAGACCTCATCTAATGACTGGGTCATCATTAACAAATGTTTCCATTAAAACACAGCCGCTGAGTTTAAAACTAAAACAGGGCCAGCAGCAATTCCAAACTTCTCAGTTTAAGTGTCTCTATAACTCCGGAGTAGTGTGGATGCAGGCAAATCTGTAGCAGAGTTGATGCATTTTCTAACAATAACGTAGTATTATGGATGTAGCCAGACTGACCTGGTACTGACAGCTGCTCTGACTTGAATGTTTGGGGCACAGTGGACCTGGGTGTGTTCCAAAGCTGCTGATTAAGCCCCAGAATGCTCTGCAGCCCTGGTGACAGGAAGCAGAGTAAACCAAACAGAGGAGCTGTCACACCTCTTCTTGACTCCGATGCCTCCTCCTCGGCTGAATTTCTTATTTATCTTGACAGAAAACGTTATGTCTGAATAAAGACTTGTCAGGGAAACGTTTCAGACTTCTGTCTTTGTTTACTTCAGGTCACGGGTCACTAATTTTTCCTCTCTCCATCTCTCTCTCTTCCTGTCTGCTTTCTTTTTAATAAACAGAGACTGGCCAACTCCAAAGCCCACACGTCACGCTTCATCAGCGCCAACTTACCCTGCAACAAGTTCAAGAACCGCCTGGTCAACATTATGCCTTTTGAGTCCACCCGCGTCTGCCTGCAGCCCATCCGGGGCGTCGAGGGCTCCGACTACATCAACGCCAGCTGCATCGATGGCTACAGGTAAACTTTTAGAGATTTGAGCTGAATGCAATGACTTCTTTACTCCAAATAATGTTCCTTCTGGATATCAAAAATGTAAATGTGGGTATCTGAAACTGGACAATGACCTAGAAGGAACGATATCTAACTATTGATGTATGAATAATTGTGGATATCTGAAATTTAACTAGGATCTTTCGATATTTTATATTTAGTTTTGTCCAGTTGAATATGTTTGGAAAAAAACACGTTTCCTTGTAATAAAGTTATGGTGGAAATGTTACTATGGATAATTTAACTTAGAGATTGGAGTGGGGTTGGAATATATTTCTAAATTGCTTGCTTAAATAGAGAGATAATACTCACCAGTGTTCAAAGTGACCAATCAAAACAGCAGAGGCGTCATTTGTTGCGCTGTGGCGAGAATGTAGGAAGGTCGAGCCGCTGCTCGTCACAGGAAACGTCTCAGGGGAAATGTTATTTTTTGCGAGGATGGTTTTTCTCTCGCAGATACTCCTCTCGCAGATACTCCTCTGCTCATATCACATGAATGTTTGTGGTTTTTATGTGTGTGGGTTTGGAGACTGATCAAATGCCAAAACATCCTTTAATTAAATCAGAGAGTCAGCACTTTAACCTCAGTCGTTTTTTTAATGTCAAGTCTAATGTCGCGGAGCGCCGACTCGACACGACAGAAATTGCATCACTGTCCTGACACTGTCCCGACTTGCTCTGGATGTGACAGGTCTGTTCTCTGAGAGATTGCCACCGGTGTGAAAAATACAGGAGGTATTCACAGCGGACCAGATAAAGATGTATGGGAGGGGACTGAGGATGAGGCTGCAGTGGCCAGTATCAAGTTGCAAGAATTACTCCTTGCTCTGTTGATGTGGCTCTCATCCGCTGAGCCGCTACCACTTTCACATCGAAGCTGCCGCATGTCCTCGTGTGCTCCGCGAGTCCAAATTGCTTCCTAGAGGGAGGAAGATGAAAAGGCAGCCCTCTGTTTTATATCTATATAAGTACAGGCAGAGACAGACAGAGCCGACTCTTCTGCGGTTGGAGTGTACAGCGCGGAGATGGATTTAGCAGCCATGAAATGCCATTCAGTCCATACGAGGCTTTGCTTCATACGGGGCTGTGGCGGAGACAGCGGAGACAACACCTCCACCCCCCCACCCCCCCGGCCCCCGGCCCCCAGCTCCCTCTCTTCCTCCGGCCCTGTTGTTAAAGAGGAGGCTCTCCGCAGAGGCCGACCCTCTGTTGTTGCTGTGTAAATGGCATAATTGCAGCGAGAGAGAATGTAATGAACTGTGTTTTCTACACTCCTCCCTCCTCTATGTTCTCTGCTTTTCTCCTTTTCCTTCCCTTTCCCTCTTTATTTCTCCTCCCTTGCATCTCTGTCTCTCTCCATTCTCCTCCCTAATCTGTCTTCAGTGCACTTCCTCACTCACTCTCTCTCTCTCTCTCTCTCCCGCCACCCTCTTCTCCCACTCACCATCTTAATTTTCTATCCCCACATCATGGCAGAGACAGACATATCCGGGTGGGGACCTGTAGTGTGCACCGGCGGCACTGTGTAATTAAGCCGCTTTTAAAGCCCAGGCATAAATAAAAACTAAACAGGAGCCTCCAGTGCCCTTCACCCCAGCGCCTTCAAGAAAAGCCAATAATATGCTAAGCTAATGAGAGGCGAACCATTGATTCCAGCTATGCTATCAGGGGCGCGAGCCTGGATATGCTCTGATGCAGGCTGGAGTTTTAGCATTGTAATGAGGTTGAAATGAAACACTATGTCCTCCAGCACTACAGTCATGTGGGATGATGCAGAGAGCGCGTTGTGCTGTTTGGCAGCGCGTTCGTCGGGACAATGTGTGCAGAGAAGTCAGTATTGTGTGATACGGTTAGAATTGTTTTTGTTTTGGCTAGGGGCTGTTTTTTTTGGAGAGGTTAGAGGGGTCCACCCTATCAATTTGAAATTAAGCATTCATCCCCTGCTCAGCTTTGCTCTCCTTCTCGTCTCTGCCTGACTCCTCTGTTATTTAATTCCCCTTCTCCTCATCCTCATCCCCTTCCTTTCCCTTGTTCTTCTTCTTCTTCCTCTATCCTCTCCTCTTCCTCCTCAGCAGTCAGTCCTACTTTGCAACTCCAATGACCAGCTGAGAGAGCAGTGCTCACCCTTTTCATCTTCTCACGTTTTTCCTCCTTACATCTTCTCTTTGTAGTTAGCACAACCTCCACTCTTTGCATTGCACCCCCTCCCTCGTTTTCATCTTTTTAATTTCATTCCTCTCTCTGTTGCCTTCCCCTCTTCTTATACCATCTCTGCTCCTCTCCACCGATCTGTTGTTTCTTTATTTGTGCGAGCGAGGCCCTGAGCATATTCTAATCTCCCGGTTCCACATTAGTGCTTTGCCTGCAGCACCTTCATTAGTTGTTCAGCCGTGGCTCAGTGTGTGACCGAGTGTGTGCGTTCGTAGTAGCGTGTCTGAATATACATAAAAACTGCTGCACGCCTAGATGTGCACACCTGGATGCGGCTTACATGTGCCACAAACATGTGAGTGTGTGCATGCACGCCCACGCATGCATTTGTGTGGGATTACTCAGCTCGCTCTCTCGCTGTCGATCGGTGCGCTGCTGCCACCTGCTGTTTGCCAGAATAACTGCTCCGCCGGACCAAAGTCACGTAGGACACAAGCACAGCTCCGGCAGCTCGGAGGATGAGCTCATCTTTAGTTTTGTGAGCATATCAAGGGCTGGCTCTCTCATTCTGGGTTGTGTTACAGAGAGGAAGGAGGAAGAGGGAGAGGATCTATACAGGCTTAAATAGCTCAATGATGAGCGTGGCTGCCAGGGATTATTTGCTATCTTCATTAAATGTGTAGGAATTTGTCGTCCGCATTATGGCACAGACGATTTGACAGACAGTGCAAGGACGACGGAACATTTCTTTATCTTCAGTTTGCAGCTGAATGCTTTTAACAACGTGCCTTTTATGGGTTTTGAATCAGATTTTCCACAAGTCAGTCTGTTGAAGGTGCCTCATATATAAAAAATCCCCCAGATGGTGTACGTTGCTTTCATTGAACAAAAGTGGAGTAAGAGAGAAAGCTCCGCTGCAATTCTATTTGAATGGATCTGTGTCAGAATGTGTTTGATCGTTTAATATTCAGTTTAGTTGCACGTCTTATATCCTCTGTATGTCTCTTACCACAGTGAGGGTTGTAGTGACATCCTTTGTGAACCAGTCAACAACAAAATCCTTTCCTGGTCATTACTTTGTGCTGTAAATGTTGTATTTATTCTGTCTAATGTTTAACCCTCTGCCTCCTCTGTGTGAATCTGCGTCCTCAGACAGCAGAAGGCCTACCTGGCCACCCAGGGCCCACTGGCCGAGACCACCGAGGACTTCTGGAGGATGCTGTGGGAGCACAACTCCACCATCGTCGTCATGCTCACCAAGCTACGAGAGATGGGGCGGGTAAATACACACACACACGCCGACTGTGGTTTACATCAACGCATGCAGCACCTACATGTATGAGACCCACTGGATCATTTCAATGGAAGATGAAACGATCTTTATATGCTGAGTCGGTTCAGCTAAACTTCCGCGTCGCACTGCTCAAATATTCATTCATTCCAGCTCTGAGCTGTAACTTAAATAAAAAATCAGCTTCCTTATCAGCATGGAAGGAAACATGCTACTGTGCCCATTTGTCACTATATTATGCATTCCAAGGCTACAGATATTTCCTGCTGTATTACCCTTTCATAAAAATGTAATCTGGTAACAATTGAGATTAGTTGTTTACAGGTATATGCTGTTCTTATGATAGCTGGGAACTTCTTTATATGCCTTTAAAGCTGCTTTGTACAAATGTAGTTGGTGTCAGACCTCCTCACACCTGAAGCGCGTGCAGTCGATGCATCCTGGTCACAATTTAGCACAATTGCTGGAAACAGGCAGAAACTAGTGGTGTGCCAGACGTGCATCACTGTACTTTCTTCTAGTTTCCCTTTGATTCCACCTCTGCTGGATGTCGTACCCTCTCGCTCTGACTCTCCTGTGGCTTCTTGCCTGCCTCCACTCTGTCAACTGCCCAATAAAGCCTAAGATACCAAAGGAAAACAAACAAAGAAGGTGCTAGTCAACACATGTTTTTCCCTTTGGGCAGAGATCGCATCGATGTTCCACGAGTAAACAGCTGCTGACTCCAGCTTCGCGTTTTCAGGGCAGATATGAGAAGTGGTATCAATCATCTCAGAAAGCAAATAAACGCATCTCCCAAAACTTTACACTTTGTTTGTTTAAACAAACATCGGCGCATTTACATCTGTACCTGTTTGATTGAATCCATAATGTCTCTGACTGGGCTTTTCTATCATGTTAATGCTTGTGATTCCGTCGGCACTCGACTGCCTCTCACAGCTTTTATCACCCTCTCATCCCATAATCAGAGTTTATGAAAAGACATCATCGCTTAAGAACACAAACAAATTATGTAAATATTTTCCCACTGAACATGAATCAGACATTATTTCACAGCCGCAGATTAGTCGATCTGGATTTTCATTTGTGAGCAGAGTCCTTCACATGACTCAATATGACTAACACCGTACAGTAACCTTCTCTAATAACACCCCGGCAGTTATTATGTAAAAGACTTCAAATGGAAATGCTTAATGTTTTCTTCTTCTTCCTCCTTCTTCTTCTTTTGTAGGAGAAGTGTCATCAGTACTGGCCGGCAGAGCGTTCAGCCAGGTACCAGTACTTTGTGGTGGATCCAATGGCTGAGTACAACATGCCCCAGTACATCCTCCGAGAGTTTAAAGTCACAGATGCCAGGGTATGTTGGATTCTCTCTACGTGTGTGTGTGTGTGTGTGTGTGTGTGTGTGTGTGTGTGTGTGTGTGTGTGTGTGTGTGTGTGTGTGTGTGTGTGTGTGTGTGTGTGTGTGTGTGTGTGTGTGTGTGTGTGTGTGTGTGTGTGTGTGTGTGTGGGAGGGGATGACGATATATCTACATTTTCCCTCAAACACAACCATCCAACCCAAATCCATCCTAATGCTTGTTTTCATTCAAATGCTGACAGTCGCTCTAAGTGTTAAGAATTACACCTGTGATTCCGAGGTGGAGATGATGTGAACGCATCGCGTGTTATTTCTCCCGACAGGTTGACATCCAGTGAATGTGCAATCAAACATGTTTATCCAGATTTAGTAAACAGTATGCCTGCTCCATGGATTGTATGTATGTGTGTGTCAGTGTGTGTGTGTGTGTGTGTGTTTGTGCCTGTGGAGGTGTGTGTAAGTGCATGTGTGTTTTTCGAGATCACTGTGAAAATACATGAAAACCATAGCCTCCTATCCCCGAGAGCCAGTGCCGAAACTCCCTGTGATGCAGTAGTTTCAATGAGCTATAAATACACTATATACTGTGATCTCAAGGCTCCCAGTGCAGCAACACACTCATCCCACTCCTTCCCCTACATTTACATATCTATACTGTGTGTACATACATTTAAACAGAGGGAGATTTGGAAATATAGTCTTGATTTGTACCAAAAAACAGCTTTTGAGTCCCACAAGCTGAAGCCTCGGTGCTGTCAGACGTGTGAAACGTGTTCAGTGTCTCTCAGCTCTGGTGGTTGGACGCCACAGCCCCGCTGGTTTTCTCTCCTTCCTGCCTGTCAACTTCATTCATATCACATCCCAGGTGTAAATGAGGTGATTAGATGGCTGCTGTTAAACAAACCAGCAGGGGTTCCACACTCATGGGACGACCTGAGAGACACGGCTGTGGTGTTTTGTTGTGTTTGTTGAGTGCACATAGGAGCAAAGGCCACAGAGAGATGTGTGTGTGTGTGTGTGTGTGTGTGTGTGTGTGTGTGTGTGTGTGTGTGTGTGTGTGTGTGTGTGTGTGTGCGTGTGTGTGTGTGTGTTTATCTTATTAAAGAGATGAATGGAAATACTAAAGTGAGCAAAGCTGAGTTAAACACACAATTCACATCAATCTAGTTTTTCTCTGGATGTTCCGCTGCCTTTCAAATGCACTTAAACTCCTCCTCTCCCCCAGGACGGCCAGTCCAGAACAATCCGCCAGTTCCAGTTCACTGACTGGCCCGAGCAAGGAGTGCCAAAAACTGGAGAGGGCTTCATTGATTTCATCGGACAAGTTCACAAAACCAAGGAGCAGTTTGGACAAGACGGACCAATCACTGTACACTGCAGGTTAGACGGCTCAGATTCATCTTGAAATTAAAACACAGCCGACAGACACAATGGACGGAAGCGACTCCGGTGCTTTGAACAGGCTCACACGTGTTACTGATGTAACAGAGCTCCTTATAAGTAACAAAGCAGCATCACTGGTGCAAAGTCGTGTGAGATAAAGAGCATCCAGCGATTCTCATAAACACATATAGTGTTTTCTAATAAAAATAAGTATTATAATCCATTATTTCCTAAACCTACATACATAGTTGACATCATTGAAGGTACAGAGCGGTTTAATTCCTGTGTTTTGAACATAAAGTCATAAATAACTTCCGACAGTAGATGTGATGCATATCTGTGCGTGTGTGTGTTCCTCAGTGCCGGGGTGGGCAGGACCGGAGTCTTCATCACCCTCAGTATCGTGCTGGAGAGGATGAGGTACGAGGGCGTGGTCGACCTCTTCCAGACGGTGAAGACACTTCGCACCCAGCGGCCTGCCATGGTGCAGACGGAGGTAAGGACGACGCACAGACAAGGATGTAAATCCCACAGTGATGGGACGGGTTTTCAAAGTCAGCGTTGTATATTTTGAATGTGTAAACATGATGTTATCTAAGTGTCCTTTTGGTGTAAAGCTTCTCTGAAACAAAGACTTAGAGACAAATCCTTCTTTAATAGAGGTTTTAGAGGCGGATCAGAAATCACACAGCAAACTCATCTGGTGTCATCACACAGGCTCAGCTGTGATTATTATTTTCTAAGAATTAAGGATTGATAAATACTTTATATAGCAAACAGGGAGAGGAGATAATAAAGCCCATCAGAGGAAAGAGTCATGGTGTTCATTTAAAATGAGTTCACAGTCATTTTAAAGATATAATATGGAACTTGTGTTGTATGTTTTGTTGACTTGTGAACTTACATCAGTTAAAGTGTTTCCAACAAGGATCAAACCCAGAGAAATCCACAGTTTATTCAAAGAAACAGGACGTTTCATTTTCAGGCGTCATCATGAAACTAGGTCGTTTGCTACTGATTTTATTCAGAGGGATTTTGTACGTTAAGGAAAATGAAATTTAAAAAAGTAGATTTTCAGACATGTAGACGCAGAAAACTGAACTTTCATTTATGCCTGAAGTTACAGAGTCACTTTATTAATTTGGTTCATCTTAATTAACACAAAGATAAATGTGTGTCAGATGAGACTTTGGAGTCAAAAGTATGAAACAAAACCAAGACGCAGTATGAGAATGTGTTTACTGTAGGTTAACATCTAAAATGAAGCCATAAGCACAAGAATGAATGATCTCTCATATTTTAAAAGATGCACACAGACGTCCTCACTCTCTTCTTCTTTCTCCTCCTCCTCCTCCTCCTCCTCCTCCTCCTCTCCTCAGGACCAGTACCAGTTGTGCTACAGGGCAGCGTTGGAGTACCTGGGGAGCTTTGACCACTATGCAACGTAACCACTCCCTCCGAGCAGCCTCCCTGGTCAAACCTCTCAGGAGTGTGCCAAGTGTCCCATCTCAGCCACCATCCACTCACTTGACCCCTGCCCCCCTCTCCAACCAACCCCAACCCCGGAAGAAAAAAAAAACCCCCCGCAGCTACCGGAGGGGAGGAGAATGGCACGTGCTTGCAGACCCAGTGACGGGTTTCAACCAATCACAGAGATTCGCGTCCACGACTTTTAACCAACCACGTGAAATTTTTTTTTGCTTTAAGAAGAACGGAAACATCACCAAGACTCTGACTCTTGTACAGACGCGACAGAGCCGAGCGACGCCCCCGCCGCTCGGCTCTGTCCAAGCCAAACCTCCCTGATTGTCAAAGGCTACTGGTAGCACTAAGAGAGCTCTCTCTCACTTTTTTCTTTCTGTTAGTCGACTTGTCAATATTATTGATTCATTATGTCATTATCTTATTGTTTGGTATACTTCTTTACTTTTTTTTTGTGGATGTTTTTAATAATCATTTTAACATCAGACATTTTTCTCCTGTCTTAAAAAACGGCCCAGCCTCGGGCGTGCATTATTTTCATAATCGGTACTTTTTTTATTTTATCTTAGGGTACTTTAGCACAAGGGACATGTATTTTTAACACGTTCCTAGATACTAATACAGGAGGACCACTGTCCTCTGAGCTGCTGTCAGATTTATTTTATCATATCATCGTTTTATTCATACCATGTGTCATATACGTTGTGTTTCATGGTCTTATTCAGTTCAACACGTCACAAAACAATTTGCCTTTTCACTTGCCGTTTCCGATTTAACAAAAAAAAATTATAATAATCAGAGAAAATTGACTTCCGAGCACAAACTTGATAAAGGTGTCCTTCTGCAAACCTGGTAGCTAGCTAGAAAAAACCAAGTGAATTGGCTAACAAGAGACGAAATAAGAGGTGTACAGAAATGGAAAGCACATGATTTCTACGTTTTTCTTTTTGGTTGTTGTTGTTGTTGTTTGTTTTTCATCAGAAGCCAATGGCATTGAGGCCTTCATGCTCCACGGCGGAGAACTTACCTGAGGAAAACAGACTTTTATACCCAAAGGGTAGTCGACAGAAAAAGAAAACTCCCTGATCTCTGAACATTAACGCTCTTCAAGTCCCTCCCTGTCTCCTCGCTGCCCATTAGCCTGGACAGTTCGCTGGAGTCGAACCAACACACACTCTCGCACACACACACACACGCACACACACACTGAACGGAGCGGGAGTGGTTCGTATGGGCTGAGAAGTGGAGCCACCAACGCTGGCACCTGTACAGAATCAACCATTCCTACCCGAGGGAAAGAGACTCAGCCCTTTGGACTGAATACCTGATATTATTTTATACAGAAATAGAACTATAAATATATATATATATATAATTATGATTGATTATATATATGTACAATTACACAAAGATATATACACAGCTTCAAAAGTATATTGTTAAAAAGGATTAATTCTGCTGATCTACCAACACTAGAGACACTGCAGAGAGCCTGCTGTCCTAGAGTGTGTATTAATGGAAACACCATTGTATCTACTGTAAAACCATAGTAACTTTGACAGCTGGTCGTCCATCTGAATGAGCAACAGCAGCACAACCCCCCACCACCACCACCCCACCCATCCAAGAGACAGACGACTCCTCACTCAGCACAGGCCATCGCACCACTCAAGCACACGTCCTCTGCCGCAGGAGGAGGAAGAGGAAGAGGAGGAGGGAGCGTCTGATCGAAGAAGCCTATATGTCGCGGTGGTGCTGGCGGCGGCGGCGGTGGGGGGGGAAGGCGGCGGCGGCAGGAGGAAGAGGGGGGACTTGAAAAACGCTGGCGAAAAACACAAATGTTCATTTTTACCTTGTGAATGCTTAGTGCTGTAGGGGTTCGATCTGTTGTACACACAGTCTGTTTTCTATTTGTTGATAAAGAACTGGAATTTAAAAAGAAACTGTTGATGAAAAAGAAAAAACATTGATGTTAATAAAGTTAAATAATTCGGTTTTTGTACAAATCCCGGCTTCTGAGGTTTTGTTCCTTCAAGGTGTTGTTTTGTTTTTTTGTATACCTCCACCAAGGACGTTTTGTTTTCACCCGTCTGTTTGCTGGTTTGTTTCTGAGCAGAATTACACAAAAACTGAACAAATCTCCAGGGAACTTAGTGGAAGGATGTGGTTTGAGTCCGGGAAGAACCCATAAAACATGTTGGTGCTGATCCAGGAATTTCTTTTCACTTTTCTTCAACGTTGTAATTTAGGATCATTTATTGACGTTCTTACTGATTTCTAAAGGAATAATTCATGGATATGGATGAAAAAATGTAAGAATATTAAGGGAACTAATGTTTATAAGTGTGTGAACTTTGGTGCAGAGGTAGATTCTCTTCTGACTGATTTCTAATTTGTTCCTTTTCCTTCCATGAGTCTCACTTCATCTCCTTGAATGTCGCCTGTTATTCTGCCTGAATATATCATCTGATGTATGAACACTGTGATTTAACTTCAATATAATGTGTCAATTGTTTCAAGGCTTTTTCTGAAACTTCTTCCAACGATGCAACTTAATAATTAGACACACGAGTGGAGCCTGGTGTATAAACTTATACTCAAATAACACAAAATATTTAATGAATCAAAGTCTTTAGGAGGAGATATTGTTGAAAAATACAACACACAATCAGCCCTTAAATTTGCTCATATCTGCTTACAACTACTTTATAGTGTGTTTTAAACATGTTGCCATGGAGACCTCCAATCAAACCACAGCTGATCCGTCCTGATCGATCAGATCGGCTCAGTCTGTGTCCAAAATAACTCAGTAATCATATTCAAACTCACACACAATATAATTATACTTCACCATTTTAGTGTCTGAGTTTTGAAAGTTTATATTTATATTTGTAAATGATATTTACAGTACTTTCTGCTATAAATCTTTTCATGCTCTGTCTCATTTTGTGGATTTAAATATTACACCCTCACATCACTACTGCTGATGATGCAAGGAAAGGGAATTCATTCAATGAAGGAGTGACGTCATACACAACCTAACAACAGTTCTGTGCTTATGTTGCCATGGAGATCACTAGCAAATACTAACCGCTAAATACTAAGTATATATTTTTAGTTTTGAAGTCTAAAACTTTGACGATAGAAGAACCAAAGATGATTTGAACTCATTTTGACTTTTACTGTTTCTCTAAGCGTGAATGTAAATATGTGTTGTCATGGTGAAGCTTCATTATCTCCAGTCCTGTAGATTAAGATTCTCCTTCCTGATGAAAACATAGAAACAAACTAAATTTTCTTGTCTCTGATGTATTTTCATTGAACTGGCTGATCCTGTTGTTTTTATGTGTTATGATGATGATCCCGATGCACCCGAGTTATTTCGTGATAATATTCTGTTTCTGAAAGATGATTCTGTTTGTTTTTATGATGTGTAATGTGGAGTTTTCATTTTAGCATCTTACAATTCCATTTTGGATCCCAAGGAACCGACTGACATCATCATCATCATCATCATCATCATCATCATCATCATAATCATCATCATCATCACTGGTGGAGCATTTTGATTCTTCAGCTCTTCTTTCACCTGCTGTTTCTTTCCTTCACTAACAAACAACCCTGCAGCTCAGTGTTATTTAACCTGAGGAGATGATGTGAACGATCCAACAGGTCACTGAATAATCTACATTGCAGAACATCATGATGCTGAGTCATGTGTTGTGGTAGAGCTGAGTCACAACATCTGCGTGAACTCGAGCGGCTCTGCCTCCTTGTTGAAGCCCATTTGTTGGATTTGTCACCTTACAAGGAACCAGCAGATTCTCGAGCTCCTCACACGAGCCACAGCCGGGCACGTGACTCCAGCAGCAGCAGAGTCCTCAGAGCTCCTGGAAGTGAAAGACAACACAGAGACGTTTGCCTCCTCTTCGCCGGAACATCTCTGAGGAGCAAACTGGAGGAGACGGAGGCCTGGAGCCACTTTCACTTTCACAGAGGATCATCCAAACGCTCAGTGGACCAGAGCTTCACAACGTCACGAGGAGCTCGGCCAACATCTGTGTGATGTGGTCAGGTCTGACAGCTGTGTGGCAGTTTGTGAGGCCTTCAAAGTCCAGAGGGAAGGTTTGTGTGTGTGGAGCCGCTGGAGACTTCAGCACCACATCAGCAGGGAGGAATCCTAAGAAGAAAAGAATGAAACACATGCTCTTCAAACCTCAGAAGATTCAGACCAGGTGGAGCCTTCTTCTCCAGTTAAGCTTCACGAGGAGACGGGAGACACACGTCAGCTCCAGAACACTTTGAACAACTGGACTCAGAGAAGCCTCCAGCAGATCTTCTCCAGCTGCAGCGACCTGGGGTCCAGTGGGATGAGCTGTGGCCTCTGCAGACTGGGAGTTCTCCAACCCTGGTGGGTGATGAGGCCCAGATTTGCAGCCGCTGCGTCAAACCGCAGAGCACGTGCACACCTGTACGTGCACTCCTCGATGCAGAGAGTGCTGCGTCAGCCCGCTTGGCCCTGACGGCAGCAGAACGGTTTACAGGCAGAGAGGATGCAGCAGATTAAAAGAAGAAGAGATCAAACTCTCACCTTGACGGAGCAGAGCCACCTGTGCTGCTGAGTAACTGTGGCAGATTAACGGAGCGGCCACTTGTCGTAAACGCTGCTGGAGCAAATCAAAATGTTTGTTGTGTTTAATTTACAATTAAAGCTTTTTTAACTTCTGTGGTCTCTGTGGGAGAGGCTCTTTATAATGGGTGACGTGCAGTTCTGAGTCTCTGGCAGGTGGGGGCAGCATTTAGCCGCGTTCTCAAACGTCTTGTTCCAAACACTCACATGTGGTTCACGTGTCTCGCAGTACTTGTGTGTGAAGTAAACGCAATGCAGTGCATGTAAGTGGAGCCTGATAGAAAGTAGCTGAGGGGACTAATTGTAACACAAACTGAGGCGAGCTGGAGTCAAAGTGTCTCTGGGTCAACACGAGCATCTTGTGAAACACGAGTGGCCCCCGGCCCTCCTCCTCCTGACCGGGGCCCCAGCTCGTCTGCTCACAAACTGCACAAATTGCGTTGTATATTTGTTCTGTAGCCAGGAGGGATTCTACCTTGTGACCACGTTCTCCCTGAAGGAGGTGTTTGCTTTCAACCGCTCCGCAGGAAAAAAAGAGACCCTCATTGTCCGAGTGCATCTTTTACACAAACGCCTGTTTAGATTCGGGTTCTCCGAAAAGTAGTTTTCCACTCGTCGAGATGACATTTGGCTGAAGGATCCTCGTCCAATCACCGAACCACATCTTGTGCAAGACGAGCATAGTAGCAACATTTGTGCCTTATTTCCAGCCGTTCTAATGACACCTCCACTGGAATGGTGTGTTTATAGTGTAACTGATTGAGGGCTTCCTTAAAATCTTGCCCAAACCTAAACAAAATGTGTTTCTTCACTCATCCACGCCCAGTGGAAAAGATTCAATTCGATGTGTATGGGATTCTATCTCGTTCAAAATGGAAACACACTTTGTTGGGTTATTTTCCTCTTGTATATGCCGACTGTCTCCCTGACTAATGTAAGCGAAGCTGCGGAGTGAGACTCTGTTGTATACGGATCAGATGTATCACTCTCTTGTCTCTGACTTGATTTAGCAATTAACAGCTGTTGGGGTTTTATTACAGCCGAGGTCGGCCTATGAAAACCGTACACATCTGTGAACAATATGTATAGAGTCAAAAATGTTCCTGCCCAGTGTCAGGAAATGTTTCTGCGCTGAACGTTCCTTCTCAAGGCCAAGAAAGCACGATATCTCCCGCTAACTGGAAGTCATTATGTATTTACACAGCCTCCTCTGGCCAATAATTGAGGTGCATGTCAAACAAGTTAGTTCTAATAATTCTAATGATTTCTCTGATTTTTTTTGTGTGCACCTGCCGAACTTCAAGAGCAAGAATCTCCTCTGGATTTCCCCGGGTTTAAGCGAAGAGGAGAATTTGTGTCGGCTTTACTTCGGGGTTTACACCTAATCTGGACTTTAGGTCCCTAAAGTCGAGGCATAACAAACGAAATCCGTCAACGCACATTTCTGGTGCGAGGCAACGTTTGGGTAAAGATTCCTTCGCTTTTTTGGGGGGAATTTTTGTCTTCGTCAACACATTTGAAGTCGTGGAGAGTTTGCGTGTGGGTTAGGGTTAAACTCCACACAGTGTGATTTGTGTTTAATTTGGCGTGAGGGTATATAGTGACTCACGGCGTCAGAATGAGATACTTGAGAGCAAATGATTTGTTTCCTGTTATGATGCTGCCTTCACCGGAGGTTCCTGCTTTGTGTCGGCGTGTTTGGCTCAGATCTGATTTGTCGGTTGTGTTTGGGTCAACGTTGTAAATCTACATTCATCAGACTCTTAAGCTGCACCTGTGTCCCCCTCCTCTCTCCTCTCTCCTCCCGTCCATCCCTCCGCTGGTCCCCAAGCGGGTTGGCCTTTGTTTACATACGTGACCGACCCCACACACCTGACGCATTTCCTCCGTGGACGGGCTATTTATTTAGATTTCGGTCTGGAGAGCCTGATACCTTCCAAAAGCACAACCATCTGTTCCTCATTTGCCGCTCCAGGCTCAGGGGCTAAAACACTGGTTTGTATTGGAGGAGACGTGAACGTGAGATCCTGAACAACAACAGCCGCGGTTTTATCCGCCGCCAACTGTAGATTGAATCATCATGAAATACCTCTGCTGTGATAATTCTTTTTAACTCGGGTTAACGTTGCATTAGCACCATTAAACCAATTGTAAACTTTCTTAATTCCTCCTAAAAGATTGGAAAACACTTGCTTCAGCGGACCGATCTGCCCAATTGAGGCTATTATCAATCTCCCGCTTAAGATGGCAGCCTCTCTGGTGGCAGAAGGTGAATGTAAGCCCTCGGTCAGGCCAAAGCATCCTTTAGTGCTCCTGGAGCTAGAGCCAGGGAGATTATCATGTCAGGAGTAATCCGACTCGGCCCACAAGCACAACTATGGAGGAGGAGGAGCAACAGTTGAGGGGGGGAGGCAGGCCGAGGCATCAGAGAAGCTCTGTGCTCCACTTACAGTAACCACGCTCTCCCTCCTCAACCTCACCCATCTTCTCGTCCCGCAGAGTTCCCCCTGGCTGCAGCTGAGGAGGAGACCTGCTGCTGGAGAGAGGGTAAGAAGATGAGCTTTTTTCAAAAACTGTTTCTAGAGGAAGGAGAGAGAGTTTCCCAACACATGGAGTAAATCTTAAAAGTCATCTGCTCACTACCTGACACTGCTCCTCAGGTCCTGCGTCGCAGCCTGCTCCTCCGTGGAGTGAAGTTGCCGACCAGAAGTTCTGCGATGATGACAGGAGTTGTCTGAGGTGAACCAGATGCCAAGTCAGGGGGGCTTCTCTAAACAGCCGCCTCTCGTCTGTCTGAGTGGATCGACCTGCCGTGAAGCCATGAAGCCATGAAGCCCATGCCTACATCTGAAGGAATGTTGATAGTGATCTTTGCCACTTAACAGCCGAGTTCTTTGGAGGTACAAATGTGATAAAAGAGAAATACAGCCTGGACCTGAATCAAGTCCGGACACCTCCCCTACTTGCAGGCACAGGGAGTTGTGATGCTTTTCAGGGGAACAAGCGGGAATCCTGTCCCAGCGCCTCGCCTGTGATGATGATGGACTTACCTATCCAGCACTTGCCTGTGGAGGTCAGCTGAAGACGACGCCACGCAGCTAAGTCTGGATTAGCCGGCCGAACGGTAAGGACGCCACATCTTCTTTTGTTAGTTTAAGCCAGCAGCTTATGGGGAAGGCGTTAGGTGCCGCTGACAGGGAAGCCTCGCCGACCGCTCGACTGGCAGAGAACACACGTTAGATTATCTGTATCAGCAGGCGGCCCTCGCAGGAGCCGCATGTCAGCGGGCGCGTGTCACGAAATGTTCGCAAGCGGTCGATGACGCAACGATGTCGGGAAAAAACGGCGAGAAAAAGAAATGATTTACAGTCTTTTAATCTCTTTTACAGGATTTGAATCTCTCGCCACAAAGTTTATTTTTTCAGGGAGGAATATTTTCCTTTCGTGACACTTATCCAAGATGGTGGTTTTCATCATTAACAAGTGTGATTGCCTTGGCGCTCCGTTCCCAAAGGTTCGAGCGCCGTTCCGACATCTCACCAAACACTAATTCCACCTAATTATACTTCTCCCTATTTATCATTTCTGAAGTGCTGCACCTTTAATGCTGTAAATAATTGGCTCAAACTTTTTTTTATCTGAAATTATAATGGTGAGTGCCCGGAGGGGAAACTTCATGATACTCACTATGGGCATTTTACTGAAGTGATGATCCCCCTCTCACTAAGCCCATATCATACGTAGAGATTATACTGTATCTCGCGGAGCCCCGAGAGGCCAGATCGAGGTTAAGCCTAAAGTCAATTGAGCTGCTCAACTTTCATAACCTGCCAAAGCTGGTCATAACTGCAGGAAACTGAGGGGATAAGCTGCACTCGTGCACCACTCCTCATTGTGCAGCACTCATTTTGCAAGATTCTCACTCAAATAGTCACTGCACACACATGAAAATGAAGATCTGTTTTTGCACCGAGTAAACCACAGACATTTAAAGATGTAAAACGTCGTCATACTTCAGATGTCTGTACTTGCTGGTGCTTGCTGGCGTGGGTCATACTTGGAAACGGCATTCAACGTGTGCCAGATCGCCGTCAACCTTTTGTAGCTGCAACATCAACATGTTTAACATGGGTTTAGAGCCGGGGCTGTTGTGTTAAAAGAGGATCTGGCACGGACAGATTAGCAGCCAGAATAGCAGCTCACACCGACTCGTCCTCACAAGGCAGCAGAGACGGCATCAATCTTTTCTACACCGGCTCGCGTGAAACAAAACGATGAAGTGAGGTGACGTCTCCCTGCAGAGCCTCATTGTCCGTCAGGAGAAGCTATTTAAATGCTCAGTACCTCGGCTCCACCCGACCTGTAATAGCAAAGGGCAGACAAATTGGGACAGGTGTCAAAGCGTGCAATCCATCTCGCCGTCACACCTCGTCGAACGCCACCCTGAGGGCAACAGCTTTGAGTTGTGCGTTTTCGTGTTAGGCTGTTGGGTCACTGGATTAATCTGTATAAATCCTCTGGACACAATAATAGGCCCTCCAAAATAAAATGGGATCTTTTGAAGCCTCACACCTACGCACGCTGATAAGATGCAGGAATCGTGTTTAGAATTTGTAGAATGTTTCTGGCCTGACCCGCACATGTCCCCCCCCCCTCCTTTTCTTTTCTTTTCAATAATGAACAGCAGCTTTCTCACTAACAAGGAACCGGCTTGTTTTAATTATCCTATGGTTACTGAGTGACAGAGCCGCAGCCAACTGAAGTGGATGCCCAGTAAAAAAATTACAGCACTTTCTAACCTATAAGCCTTTTCCAGTTGCATTAGAACCCAGGCTGGATTTAGAACCGCCAATCCTGGCTCAGAACATCCACTTTATTTAACGGCCCTGTTGCAGCCCACCCTGGTGCCACCACAACAGCCCTCGCCCGCAGAGCATGTCGCTTTCTCCCGTCTTCATTATTGTCCCCGCTCTCCCAGCGAGAGCAGGGAGAGCGGTTTTCAGACGGACAAAATGAGAAGTGCTCTTCTGCATGCTGGCCTAACCCCTGAGTTTGAGGTGTCTGGTGGATTAACGCGCACACACACACACACACACACACACACGACGAGGGCCTGGGCTCCACCACCAACGCTGCAGCCAGGTGTTAACCCACGTGACTGCAGATAAAGCCGGCAGGCATTAGTGCTAATCCCGCCCTGATCTTTGGAATATGTCCCTATTACCTCCCCAAGCACTCTCTAGCTGTCCCCAGGCCTCCTGATGCTCACTTAAGAGGGAAAAGACGAGACAAGGGCCTCTCTAGGACTCACTAAAGCACCTTGTTTCCTTACAACAACACAGTAGGTGCCTTTCCCGCTGTTTGTTACGCTCCTGTTATCTTTTCGTCGCAGGTATTTACGGGGTGTGTTCAGAGTCGCTCAGAGGCAGCTGGGTCACATGGGCAGAGCCCAGACACACAGCAGCGGTGACAGTCGTGTGTTTCCAGGTGGAGGCCTCAGGTTGCGCAGAGTTAGCCCTGCGGACTTCTGTAGACATCAAGTGGCAGCAGCATTATGTAAACTGGATTATCTGGTGTTATGTGATGGTGCTGCAGGGAGTGTCTGTGTGTGTGTGTCTGTGTGTGTGTGTGTGTGTGTGGAAGTGAAGTGGGTGTCTGGACAACCGCTGAAGATTGGACTTTGCCTCGATCTCCGCTGCACAATCACCGCGTCGTATGATTTGGGGAAGGGTTAGTGAAAGTGAAGCCACGCAAGTGCCTCATGCACGTGTATTCATGGCGTGTGAGTCACGGCGTGGGAGAGCGGGGCAGACAGACCAGGCTGTATGTCCAGCAGCAAAACGCCACAGAGCTGGTGGCACATAAAAGTTGGTATCTCGCACAAAGATGCTCTTCATTGGCGCCTGTCTGTGATCTTCCCTCTGTCATCATGTCACACTGGTCCAGATCCAAGCAAGCTGACAACATGTCCCCCTCCTCCCACCTCCCGTCTGCCAGCTTCATTCATAAGTGTCAACCACAGACACCCCTTATCCTCATGGTGACAGATCTCTACTTCATCTTCCATATAGGCCGTGGCATTCTGTTGAGCGTCCCCCTCTGGCATGGGAGGGAGGGGAGGACTCGAGTGCCATGCTACTGTAATTACATTAACGTCCAGCTTAGCAGCGCCACGGCCACTGACCCGATTATTCCTTTGAAAACACTCATTTCTTTGGTGTGATCTGAAATAATGCGACCTTTGAGTCGCAACAAGAGCGCGGTTGAGAGTCGGTTGAGGATCCGGCTGCGACGCATGAATCCGAGGATACATAATGTCTGAGGAATGGCTTTGACACTGGGGAATTCTTGGCCGAGCATTTTTTCCCGCGTTGCCTCAAACGCTTTAATGACCTGTTTTCCCTCAGCGGGTAGCTCCTTCAGGTGACGTGTGACTGACAGCTAACACAAGGTGTGCTGCTTCTTACATACCTCCTCCTCACCACCACTCTCACTATCAAAACAACATCCTAATGGGGAATTCACACTTGTGAACTTTGCCTTTTCTCCCAGTGAATAGACGTGTTTCTGCGTTTTTGGCCCTCGCACGTTTGACCAGGCCTCCGAACGTGCACGGGCACATCAGCGCTGGTGTGTGCGAGGGCCAGACATGCTGCGGCTGCGTGGGAGCTGCTCCAGTTGTCTTTGCGACTCGTCTGCACTTTTTATGCCTCTTGTTTGTCGATGGCTTTTCCTTCTGCTGCCGAGTCCTCTGGGGCCTCCACCATATCCTCTGTTAATGCTCTTGTCTGTTTGCTGGAGAACAGCAGCGTTTGTGCTGTCGGAACGTGTCCTCCTCCTCCTCCTCCTCCTCCCTCGTGTCCCTCTGCTGCTCACCTAAGAAAACACTGGCGCTCCCTCCCCCTATCGATATCTGTGTATTTATGTCCACGGGAGCAGGGGCCAGTGGTGGATATTAAATGTCTGCGCTGATTAATCATCTGCGACCATCTGAGCGAGCGGCAGAATGCTCCTTGGCACTTTTATTGGTGCCAATCGACTGGAGATAGAACTAATGTGTTTCAGAGTGGAGCAATTATGACAATCAAAGTGTCCTCGGGGACATGAGATCACCGCTCGACGACCGGCCTCCGTCCAGTGTCGGAGGCGTCGGAGGACTCATCTGTCTTTTGAGAGCTAATTGTTTTATCAAGATGAGCCTCGGAGCGAACGGGCTCAGGACGCTGATGTATGTGAAGCGACTAATTCCGAGGATGAGTAATTATCCCAAACTGACCGATTAATAGAAGAAGAAAACAATGATCTCATCCTTTCGCTTTACATCATAATAAACTCTTTGTTTTAATTGAGAAATGATCATGAGAAGCTTTCTGGTGCTGAACCGACAGAAACTAAAGGAAACTTTCCACCGAGGCTTCTCTCCGTCATGTGTGGAAATCAAACAGAGAGCGTTCAGAGGTGCAGCCGGGCAGCGAGTCTCATTCTGCAGGAGCCGTGGTTCCACGTTTGATTCCCAGATGAGCTCGTGAGCTGAAATGTTTGACTTTCAAATGAAAACCCCTTCATTGTGCAGAGGCCACTCACAAACCCATATGGAATTATGAGTGATGAGTCAAGCTGTGACTGATAGGACTGGTCCTACCTGTTTATACACTGTTTATACCACTGCAGCTCGCGTGTGCAGCGTCTTTGTATTTTCCCACTGCCGCGTCCAAAACACTCACACGCACTGCAGCTCTCCTATAGTTCTTTTGTGTTTTTTTTACTTACTTCCCGGCAAAAGTTCAATTCCACAAGAAAACCAAAACATTTTCCAACAGCAGCTCAAAAGTGCAGAAATCATTCATTTCAGCTTTTTTGTTTCTATACCCGACGGAGATATGTGACATTCTGTCCCACTGTAAACAATCCAGCAGTCTGTATACGTACAGGATCCAGTCTGGTAAAACACTTTGTAACACCGGTCTGGATTTGCTGTTAGTCGCTGCCAGTTTACCGTTTCCGGCTCTGGGGAAATGTTTTGCTCACTGGTGACATGATACGAAAAATATAAAGAGGTCAGGTTGTAAAACATCTCAAATACCTGCGGACTGACGGCGAGGAAAGAGAAAACTTAAAGAATAAGTGAGCAGGGCTGTGTGCAGTGGGAGGGAGGGGCTGTGATAAAGGGATGTTCGAGCCCACATGTTCTTTGGGCTCTAATCATACACAGCATAGGAAATAGGTGCGGTGAAGAGATTCCTTAAAAGACAGAAATGGATTTTCCCTCTTTTAAAAGGACGTTTCGTAAAAATCTGCAAAAAGGTGTGTGTTGTTTTCTTCAGGAATCATGAAAGGACGCTTAAATTCACATCAGGTATTTTAAATGACACAAGCTTTGAAGAGGTTTTCATGGGGAGAAGGGGGGGGGTCCTTGCATAACTCATCCAGCGTGCCTTCTGTTTGAATCAAAAAAATCTGCCGAGATGTTTTTCTGCCCTCGGGCGATGCAACTTTAAACACACACTGCGTTCTCAGGTGTCAGCAAGTGATGTCGAGCCCACAGATCGTGAACTGAGTGCTCGGTGTGAAAATGAGCTGACAGCAGAATCAGGCGAAAGTAAACTGACAGTAAAATAAAGAGCCGCCGTTGAGAGACGTGGACAGACGAAATCAATTATGACGCTGTTCTCTGTGATTTCTGTGACTTCTGGTTTACATGGTCGGATGAGTGACTGCTCCGGACGACTGACGCTTACGTGTTCTTTCTCTCCGCAGAGTTTCAATGCTCCTCCGTGTTCTAAGATGAAGTTATGGAAAGGTGCTACTTTTGCCTTCATGCTCTGTGGCGCAGCCCTGTCCATCCTCCTCATTAGAAACATGGCCGCCGTCGGACAGTTCAGACCCAAGACAAAGTATCCACACACATCTTCATCCTCCTCGAGAGCGTCTTCATCGCCAGGATCGACGCCCAGAACCTCGCTGCCACCAGCGGTGTTGTCCCGGCAGATGGGTGGTTCTCATCGGAGAACCCGCTCGGCGGACAACGTGAACTCTCTCCTCACTGATTGTAAGATAAACACTTTTCTCCTTTTTACTTCCTGTCCTGATCAGGTGTCGTGTGAAGAGGTCGCCGGGGTTCAGGCCGAACACTTAGTACCTGACTCTGTTGTTTAGAGAACCGGTTCTAATGTAATTTACTGTGACCTGCTGTCAATAAGCACCTCGCGATTCACTGGAACTGCACAACATTCTGCAGGTGTCATGACGATGATGATGATGATGATGATGATGATGATGCATCAAAGCTGTAACAAGCTCCGATAATGATCTTGATAAACATTTTGTTCTTTGAACCTAATCTGTTTGCCAACAACAACATGTTTTATCTGTGGATCATCTGAACTATTTCTTGAGAACTGTATCCACAGTACACAGAAATCAGAGACACCGCTCGTCACCTGTCCATAACGGTCGATTTGTTTCCTCTTTCAGTTACCATGATGTTCCAGAGCTTCACGGAAGGCGAGCTCCAGCATGTGGTCGGCACCTTGCTCGACAGGAAGAGAAGGAAGAGCCGGCGTCAGGGCGACAATCAGGCCCGAAGGACTAAAAGAGCGCGGCGGCCGAAGCCCTGCTCTCTGAGGGAGCTGGAGATGACCGTGAGCGAACTGGGTCTCGGCTACGACAGCGACGAGACGGTGCTGCTGCGCTACTGCAGCGGCAAGTGCCTGGCCCACCGGCACAACTACGACATTACCATGGAGCACATGATGCGGACGGGCTTCAGGAAGAAGGGCCGCAAGGACAAGGTCGGCAACGGGCCCTGCTGCCGGCCGACGGCGTTCGAAAACGACTTTTCCTTCCTGGACAACAACAGCCGCTACCACACGATACAGAATGTGTCGGCGAAGAACTGTGGGTGCGTATGACCCCAGAGAAACGGACGTATTATTTCTTCATGCTGCTCTCGGCCTCAGGTGGATGAGTTAAACAGGGATGCTGTTAAAAGACAAACGCAGAAATCTTTGGAATATAAACTCAAGGAGAGGAGGAAACGAAGGGAATATGTATTTGGCTGCTGCACGGCGGCCATGCCAGACAGACAGACTTTTTGGTGTCTGTCACCACAACTCGGGACAGAATCACACGAAAGACATTTCTGTGGATTCCATGTAAAAAAACAAACAAGACAGAACACGACTGTTCTTCAAAGTTTTTTATCATCTTTTCTATCTGTGTAGTAACACTGTAAACTGTGGTCTAACAATAACGTAGCAACATTATTTGTGATATTGCATCCGAGTGATGGAACATGGGACAGAGTCATGAAGACGATGAGCCGCGGTGAAACTCGATAAATGCTGTTACTGCATTTCAGATCCACGAGACAGTGAATCAACTTTCAGGCAAAATAAAGGGCTCAAATGTCAACAGACAAACAAACAAACAAACAAACAGAAGTACATTGAATGCACCAAGGTTTTCTTTAAGTTCTGTGCGGGACAGTTTGCGCCATTGACCTAATTATAGCTTCTCGTGATAAGCTATATTGACACAGGGCACGACTGTGTTTGTTTGCATCACTGTTACTGATTGCAGTGTTATTACACAGGTATAAGAAGAAGTGTTATTGATGATGAAAGAAAATACTTTTTTCTATAGCTCAAGGTTTGATACCCACTCTTAATAAATGTTTTGTATATCGATGTTGTGTAGATTAACAGCGAGGACCTGCGTCACAACACACACGTGAACAATATGAACATTGCTACCATTTGCTCTTCATAGTAAATCACAAGTCTTTTTTTTTTTTTTTAAATAACCCAGTATTACAATTACCCATAATCCCCTGGAATTGCCAAAACACACCAAGTCAATTCAACGAGCATAATTCATTCACAAACTTATATCACAGACTGTTTAGAAAGATGGACGACGAGAAAAATGCCCAAAAGGGACACCAAGCGATCTTGACCGCCCTCTGGTGGCTGGCTGCGGTACAGGGCATCAACCCTGCTTCCTCCGTGTTGAGGCTGCTGCACACTAGAGGATATTCAGGACGATTTTAGACCCGATTTGTCTCATCCGACAGTCGGTGCCGATTATCTGCCCAAATAATCCTGAAGGGTGAGAAGTTTACAAAATAATCTTAATACAACCGATTGAATCAGAGCCTCCCGATCTCGAATCATAAATATCAAACTCGTAGCAATAACATGGAAACTCCCGAACACGTTTGATATTTCACGATAATCAGCTACGTCAGAAACACACTAATAGCCAATGAAAGCAATTTGACCGGGAACCGTCACCAACCAGCTGCTAAAAACAACAACACATTTCCAACTCGTGCTGCAAATGATGGGACACGAACCAAGCTTAAAAAAACTTTTATGAACAAGTTAAATTGTTTTTCTCAAAGATGGTTTCTGTCGTTTTCGGTAGTTCTTGTCACACTGATATTCGTTCTCCAGTAAATTTGGCTTCAATTAGTTATGTGATGCTATAAAAAGAAAACGTCAGCTAACGATTGGTCAAGACTCGACGTTAAAAGAGCAAGATGGCGTCACCACTGTAACTTTGTCTTTGCCCAACGGGAGGAGGCGGAGACGTGTCGTCCGTCTCTATAAACAGCCTGTGACTAATTTATCTATCATGAACATCTCACGTGTTAACACCTCTGTAATCGTCTCTGGTTGTAACTTGTGAATGTTTACACACAGAGTTTCTGTAAAATCTCAGGCTCACGTGTGAAAGAGAAGAACGCTCTTTACAGTTGTGTTTCTCTTGCTGACAGAAAACTATGAAGTAGAGAGGTGATCTGAGATGTGTTTGCCCCCCCTCACACCCCCTGTAGCCTGCTATGATCAGAGCAGCCTTCTATTGGCCCATCGAATGCCTCCTTGTTGTTTTGCCTCGTAGACTTTTAGCGGGAAAATAAGCTGTTGAAATTAATCATGAAGCATTTTTTTCACCTTCAATCTTTATTTGGTTTGAACCCGTTGCAACTGTTTGCCTGAAGTACGATAAATTATATTGTTTTATTTCTTTTCTGAGGAGGTGCAGTGCAGGGCGCGGATGCGGTGCATCTTTATTGTAGTTTATATTGTATTTATTTGGGAAGTAAATTATGGTTTTTGCATATTTATTTAGATTACCACACAGAAGAGGGACAGCTTATTATCATTAAGCAACTGTGCCAAAAAATGTTTTATCTAACATTCTATATTGACTGCTGAATAAACGTTATTTCAGAGGTATGATGGTGATCATTTCTCCCAAACTATTGATCTTTGGGTGTCAGATAATCTGTACTCAGACTGTATTTAAAATAAATAAAGAAATACGTATTAATAAAAATGTTATCATGCAACATCCTGTTAATAAAGACAAAGTGAACGCTGTGAGGAAATGTGAGGATCACAGCAGCAGGAGGATGAACTGATAAATAAAAACACAAGTTACACCTTTTGTCCTGAATCTCCACTGTCATTGTACTGCGTGGCGTGTTCCTCCGTCGACATGAAAACAGCAACTGAAGTTTATTCTGAGTTAATACCACATAGCTCATGACACTGTGCAGCCAGAAATACTCACCGGATTAATCTGCTGAAAATAGTCCCCAACAAATGACCTATTTAGTCTATTTTTAGAAACTTTTGCAAAAAAAACCACCAAAACCAAAGAAACCACTGAGCGTCTTTTAGTAAATGAAACCAGCCCCCACCCTAGTTTTCTCCTTTTTCTAGATTTAAATCTTCAGAATGAACTCATAGGATTTGGGTGGAGTGCCACAGGCTCATCAGAAATTCAATTAGATTCTAATGAGATTTCAAAAATTAGATTAGATTTGAACAGGTTTTGGTCTCGATTTGACAAATTGCGATGAAACGTGACAAATTTTAAGATATTTCAATGAGATTTTAAATTGTGGCTTTAGATTTGGAGGGTTTTCGTATAGATTTTAAGAGTTTGTAGATTTAAAGAATTTACAATTAGATTTTCAGTTTTAGGTTCAGATTTTTTTTTAAATTGATGGAATTTTAAGAATTTTCATCTAGGTTTGAAGAATTGTTAATTAGATTTGAAACATTTCTAATAAGATTAAAAAATGTTTTCTTTAGATGTTTCTATTGGAAAAAATTGTAGTTTTGATTTATATTTGAAGGGTTTGGCTTAGATTTTAAGTTTTTATGGCTTAGATTCAAATAATTTTCCACTAGATTTCCATTTTTCGGTTTAAATTTAAAATATTTTAAATAAAATGTACGAGATTTTAAAGTTTTTGAAGAGTATGCAAGAACTTGGTATCAGGCTAATAACTTATTAAGTATATTCTGTGTGTTGATGGTGATTCCGTATTGGAAGTTTGATTTGAGGTTTCTTTGTTTAAGGTATATTAAGAACTTCTAGCTTAGCTTTTCCAAAGTGTCAGGGAGACGTGGACTTAAATGTAATTGCTCTGATGCCGTGAGCATCACAAATGAAATAGTTTTGGGTTGAGGCAACAATTTCCCAGAAAGAAACATCGAAACCTGTAATTCTGCAAGTAAACACAGGAGGTAAGTGACATTTCTTACCCCCAACAATGAAGTTGTGTTTTCTCCCCGTCTGTATTTTCTTTCTCTGCAAGATTATGCAGAAACTACTGAACAGATTTTCGTGAAACTTGGTGGAAGGATGGGACGTGGGCCAAGAAAGAACGCATTACATTTTGGCGCAGGTGAGGGGAGTATTTGTCCTTGGCAGAGGTTTGTGCTCCACTGAGTGCCGGTCTAGTTTTAACATGACTTTATAAATGCAGAACAGCCATCACTGACATGAGATTGGGAGGAAATTATACTAAAGAATGACAATTAGCACGAACATATAATTACACAGGACGGTCAGATGTGTTGTTCAACTTACAAAAGTCTCCGCCGAGGGTAAAACTAGCAAAGCGAAAACTATCGCAGGCCCATGACATCTTGTATTTTGACTGTGGGGCATAGCTGTTGGGTTTTGCCAGGTACAACTCTCTATAGGTCTGATCCGCTGCAGACATTTAAACGTGTCATGGCAGGTAAAGCATACGTGTAATTGATATCATTAATTGTATCTGCATTCCTTTCATGTGAGTCAGGCTCAGGTTGTTGTGCCGCTGACTCACCGACACACCGACACGCTACAAACCCATCATTGATTTAATTAGTTACACCTGGAAAAGTCAACGCGTTTGCCTGGAAAAGGGGTCTGTTGCTGTGTTGAAATGCACTCTGGGATATCACTAAGAGGCGGGGGGGCGGAGGCCTTGGTAATGTGCTCAAATCAGAAAAAATCTAATGACAGCACTTCAAGACATTTCCCGCAATTTGATAATATATATATAACAGTTTGCGAGTATCCGAGCAGGAATTTGGCTTTGAATTAAAGGCAAAATAAAACACGCAAAACGAGAGTCCGAGTGTTTTCATGTGACAGCAGCAATACATCTGTCATACACTGTGTGTTCTGGAAATAAATCATGTGGAGGTAACTCAAGAACACTATTTATTTGAGCTATATGCCGCCCTGCAGATGCCAGTCCCGACTTGGAGATGTGGGTAAAAGGGTTTGCTTCCCTCTCGGCCCACCCCTGCAAAGAATCCGCTCACTTTATTGCACTGCAGATGTAAATTATCTAGGATTTAATGTGTTATCACCATATTTCAACCTCCCGGGTAGCAGGAGAAGCCTCCTCCTGAGGTACACATGCGAGAAGACGGGGAGCTTGTTACGCCCTGCAGACACAAATCCCAACAAAACGAGACAACAACCACCTTGGAGTTTATACGATGGCTGCAGGCGTTTAGCGGCAGCACGGGAGTTATCTGAGTTTAGAGATCAGAGACAGGTCACACAGAACGATGTGGCGGAGGTTCGGTCCTGTTAAACTGCTGTGTATTTGTGAGTGAAAACATAATCCTCTCCCTTTGGCGTTTATTTGGCCAAGTGGAGCACATGTTTGAATTTGACTGTGATGTAACTGTATTTATTACAGCTGCGGGAGGAGAAATGATTTCAACACTCTGCATTTGGAGCAATTGAAAATCTGATAAATGGAGAATTTCCTCTTGAAATTAAACTTTCACACCAGCTACCAGAGGGAATAGAAAAACCTGGACAGCATTCCTCCAGCAGGTTTTATTTACATTGTTTTCTATGTGTAATTTCCTTCCGACTCAAAGCGCCCAAAATATGCTTTAAAATGTTTATAGCTGCCTTAAAGTGGAACCACTTCGTCTCGGATGTAAACAGACATTTCCGCTACTTGCCACTGTGGTAAATGTTCTTCAAGCAGAATGTCCCCAGAGGCTCGGCTGAGATCCAGAGGACGTTCGGGGATTAAAAAAAGTACGATCAAAAGCAACACATGTAAGAAAATACAGCGTAATAACACATGGCAGCCATTTGATCACAAAGTATGAATCATCCCCAGGAATCTGAAGCATTCTGAGGCTGTGGTTTGACATTTAGAACAAATAAAAAAAATAATCATTACAGTTATTTGTTGTTCCTGACGTTCTTTTCACTGGGTGATAATGGCAGGTGAGACCTCTGGCCAGCGGGGGTTTACGAGGTCCAAATTGAAAGAGGTGACACTCTTTGCCTCCGGAGGACTTGACGTTAACAGGGACGCCCAGCAACACCCAATGAACCCCCTTCGCCCATTAGCGTCTCAGTTGGGTTCTTCGTTTTTACGCAAGGATTCCTGGATAATCTTCCTTCATCTTGTAAAACGAGCTGTCGGGAGAAAAGCACATTCTAGGCAAAATTAATGATTATTTGTGTTTGCGGGTTTAATAGGAAACCCCCTCGATATCCGTGTCAACATCCTAGCGTGTTGGAGGATAATAGTGTTAGTGTATACAGGACATCTGTTGTTGGTAACGGCGCTGACAAGATCTACAATAAACATGCCAAACTTTTAAAACCCCCCTCCCATGTCCAGCTGCAGCTCGCTGCCTCAGCTCTTCGGAGAAAGATGGCGCGGACGGAGGATGCAGTGGTGACTCTGGAGGACTCGAACAACTGCAGCGAGCAGGTGGTTCTCCTCTTCCTGAGCAGCTCGGGACTCTCCAAAGATGAATTCACACAATCCATTTAGGCCGTTTTGTTTTTTCCCCCATGACATGATTACATTAAAACATTGGGCGTGACACTTTCATTCGATTAGAAGATTCTTACTGTAAAACACAAGGTTGTGGAAACATCGTTTTAAAGCAGAGATGTGCACAGGTCACAGAAACGTACTTGTTGACTCCTCGTGTTCATTTATAATTCACGAGCATCCTGTGGCACACAAACATGAATATTTAATACCTTTATACCTAAATAATCATTAATAATTCACTAAAATTATATGATAGTTCATAGAGATGACGGCATGGTGTACTGTCGCCTCCCACCAAGAAGGTTCCCAGTTCGAATCCCATTTTGTCCGGCGTGGAGTTCTAACTGTGGACTGGATTTGGGATTAGGTTGATCGCAGACTGTAATTTGACGTAAATGAGGCGTGAATGTGAAAGCGGTGGCCCTGTGATTCGCTGGTGACCCGTCCAGACGACACCGCCTCTCGCCCAATTGACTCCAGCTGCCGCCCACGACCCTCCAGGAATCAGTGGTACAGATAATGAATGGATGTTCAGAGAGGAACTGTTCAATCTACAGTTCAGCTCATAATGGGCGACTGTCATGTGAGACATGTGAACAGTGTTAATTTATTGTCTGACGGGGTCCAGATGCTGCTGCTGCTGCTGCTGCAGCTCAGATCTCCGACTGACCGCTCTCAGTTTGAGGCCGCGGTGGTAGAGGAGCAAAAGCCGCTTGACTTGGCAGCGTCGTCTCTAAATAGATCTCGTAAGAAACCGTCTCTGCTGGTGCAAAAGAATGATGGTCATTCTGTGAGCGCGGCTGGCGTGTGTGCGGCTGAACAGAGGATCCACTGTCCTCTGGTTTTCATGTCCTTCGGTCGAGTCCCTGCAAACAGTCCCGCTTGGTTCTTCTTGCTGTGGAGATGCCGCTGATAGCCCGTGTTGTGAAGAGCTGTTGGACGATTAGCAGACGGGTGCATTGTTGAACAATCAGACATCAGCGTGTTATTGATGCCACACAGAGATACGTCCGGCCTCTGTAGAGAAGCTGACGGTTATCTCTCCCTCAGGATTCTTCTTCCTTTTCCTCTCTTTGCACTTTGACACCTTTACACTTACATTTAAAATACTTCTAATTCCAGTCAGATATGTATTGAAACAAAGAAAAGGACTGTTCATTGCCGGATGTTTTTGCTTGTGCGTTGGTGGGTGTGTGTGTTGTTGGGTGTGTGAGTGTTGCAGGGGCTTTGGGGCGGGGGTGGGATCAGGAGTGGCAGGATTTGATGGTTGGATCAGAGGGAGGAGTGGAGCAAGGTGAAGCAATGACACGGAGTAATGATTAAATGTAAAAACAAATAGAATAAATGGAATAATACACAAAACGGAATGACGCATGTTACCTCAGCCAAAGGAGGTTACGTTTTCACCCCCGTCTGTTGTTTGTAAGCACGATTATGCAAAAACACTTTCTGTAACATTGCGAGACAAAGGGCGTTTTTCAACCTTTTCACCGTTTTCTTCAGGAGTGATTAATGGATCTTAATTTAAACAAACGTTTATAGAACCGAGTGTTTGGAATCTGGTGCAGCTTGATGGAATCTCACGGACTGTTGGGCCTCGGTGGAGAAATGTGCTAAAGTGAGATTTCTAGTATTTGAACTAAATCCATTTGTTCATCAGTGTTGGCGAGATAACGAAGCTGAATATTGGGAACATTACACATTTAATCAACTTACGTTTTGTCAAAATGTAAATTTAGAGATAGTTGATGCAAATAACAGCAGAAAGTTAAATGGAAACGGGAAGAAAAGAGAAAGCCTTTTGTACCTGAATTGAACATGCAAATGATAAATATTTAACTATATTCCAAACCATGCAGGTCTTGATTTCTAGATAAGATTAATTCAAACAAGAGCTCTGCTCACTGTTTTATTTTTAAATACTGGCACAAGTTTGCAGAACCAACATATTTGACATTTTTGGCACCTTAGTCGCATCCTCTTCTCATGAGATGATCATTTCAAGACTCTCTAGGATTTTCAGGACACTCTGCTGTTATTACACATTTATTATTCTTAAACGTACGAAGGACGATGATGAGGCTGGAAGTTTTGCTGAGCTGTGATTTCAACATCAGTGTTCAAAAATCAAGTATCTGTTTGATATTTGAGACACTGTGGCTTTTTCACATAACAGCTCCCCCTTGTGGAATAACACGAGAATGATAATTGGGTAAAAGCTATAAACAAATGAACACAGATGACAAATTAAAGATGAATGATAAATAAACAGAATATATATATATATATATGTATATATATATATACACACACACACTGTATATGGGGTGTTTCTAGCGTCTGACTCCAATAATAGTGTGGAACCATATCTGACTATTGAGTAATGTATTTATTTAGGTTACGTGAGAACTTTTAACTAAAATCCACGTCATGCTGCTCGTTCATTCCGGTTAGTGATCGCACTTTATTTGTCCAACATTTCCATCCTGGGGGAGGAGGATGCTTCTCGTAAATTCCTCACAGCCGACAGTCGCGTGCAGTGATTCTCATTTTCCCATCCCTCGCAGGACGGACTCGATTCCTTGTAAGGAAACAAGTGACACAAATAAAGAATTCTTTATGGGATCATATAAATGTTGCTCTAGTTTTGATGGTGTTTTATTTTTTTTATGTGGCCCCTGTTGTTTTTCCCAGGCTGCTCGGAGAGAAGAATACAGTATAATATAGCTGTGATATATATTTTCCTCACTTCATTGATATAAAAACAACACATCCACTCCCTCTGCTCCTTCTGAGCGTCCCACATATTCTCATACTTTCATCACAGTCTTTTATCAGCTTCTCCTTCTGAACCTAATCCACTCTGACATGGTCTTCTCAAAGCGTTGCCAAACCTTTGCAACTTGACTAAAACGGCATGACTCATTTACGGATGGGCCTATTGTAAACATGCTCCAGCTCACAGGTGATAACAGATCTTGAGAAATGTGGACGTCCGCAGCTGTAATTTGAATTTCTCACTGCCTTTTAACTCTGTGTGAGTTATAGCACTGAGCCAACTGTGTAAAGAAGAGCGATGAGTGGAGGGTTAGCAGGTGGGATTCGTCCTCGGCGCAGAAGGTAATTCTTAAAAGAAGCTGTTTGCGTAATGACACCAGAGATAAATTTTTGGCCTTTTACATGTTTAACAATGTATATGAGCCGCTTCTCATTCTGACATCACGACGGGTCACGACCTGAAGTCGACTGAAATTCAGGAGCCGCTGCAACACAGACGTATCATCTTACAACAACTTCCACCTGGTCTGAAGTCATGCATCTCCACGCTGCGTCATTTGCATTTAATGGGCAGAGATCTGAATATTCATTGGATCTAAAAAGTTTACAAATGAATTCCCCGCAGGGACGAAGGAGGACATCTCATTCAGAGCAGCATCAACATTAAATACTTGAAGGGAGACCGACCGATGTATCGGGCGATATGAGCCTTTCACAGACATATCAGCACGTTTGTTTGCTGATGTACATCGATAGGAACACTTTCACAGAATCAACTAGAAGGCCACTCAGAGACCAACAGTCACCTTATGAAATCACATTTAAATTGACTAGATACAGATTTTTAGGGGGGATCTGCACCAAATTGCACCCACCCATGAACATCAGTCCACTAAATATTTCTGCTTTGATATTATTCTGTGAGAAATCCACGAAAATGTGGCAAAACGCCTTATCTCACAAAAAAGAAAACATCCTCGAAGCAACCCCCTGATCCAGATCTGCTTCAAAACCTTATTGTTCTGCCAAGTTTTGAGATAATCAGTCCGGTGGTTTTGCGTAATCCTGCAAACACACAGACAGACAGAGAAAAAAAGAAACAGACAAAACATAACCTCCTTGGTGGAAGTAACACTGGAGAACAGATGTGTTTACTTTCCACATAAATATACATGTTCATTATCTTAGTTAAAGTTCTATATATTTTTTATTGAATCAGTGTTTTCTTTTTTTCTATCTATCTCGTTATTTATGATAAAGTTTATGGTTAAACTGTAAAATATTAAGCCTCAGAAATCATTGCAATGCTGACCACGCTTTAAAGGTTCAGTGTGTAGAATTTAGTGACATCTAGTGGTGAAGTTGCAGGTTGCAGCTGAATACCCCCTCACCTCACCCTCCCCTTCCAAACATGAAAGAGAACCTGAGGAAACCTTCAGTCGTCATAAAAACTCAAAAGGTGTTTAGTTTGTCCAGTCTGGGCTACTGTAAAAAACATGGCGGCCTCCATAGAGAGTCCCTATGTAAATATAAAGTATTTAAATATAAGGGCCAATTCTAAGTGCCTTCAGATAAAGTATTAAATCGAGCTCTGGGATGCTTGACTGTTGTTGTGGTGCTGTGATCTAAATGCTAACATCAGCGTGCTAACGTGTTCACTGTGGCAGCTCGAATACAAACACTGATGTTCACTGTCGTACTTTTCTTAATGCCACGTTCAGTAGCTGGGGCTGTGAGTGTCTGTAGTTCTACAGATATTCGGTCAGTAGCAAAAGAAATAGAAAGAAAAACGTTATTGACCTCATGGCAGCACGAGGTGACAAATCAGAGGATCAGTTATTCTGAGCGGAACCAAACCGTCTGCAGCAGCGTCCGTATCATCCAAACAGACCATCAGCCGTACGTCCAGCAGATTCCCTCCAAACCACAAATGTGAACCTCTGGGTGAGGAAAGCTGGTGATTTAGGGAAGACATTTTCACCAGTGAAGTGACCTGTGTTTAGTCGTGTGGTCATGTGGTCGCATATATATTTATGCGCGTCCACACTGAGGTCACGACATCTGCTCCCAGGTAGCCACTGCTGCATTTTCAAGGGGTTATAAAATTGTATCTTCATACACTATTTATAATCCTTTCATTAAAGCTTAAGAACCACCGCTGTGCATCGTAAAGAATTTGACGCCTACAGCAAACAATTAAAGGGAAGGCACGAACCAGAAAAACTGTTATGTTACTATGCAACATGCTTCAGCTGAACAGGTACGACCAGCTCTCAACATTGTATTACAAATGTACCTGTGAAACTCAGAGTGAAAATATAAATGCATGGTTTTACTTAAGATAATAAACCCTGATGAAGTCCACTGGCACATTAAGCCGGTGTGCTACCTTAATGAGGCATTAAAGGAAGAAACATTGTCTTACTGAACACAGCAGCTTATAAAACCAGCTCGTAAAAGGAGGAATGACCTGCTCGAGTCAATATAAATAACAGAAGTTACAATCCTCAGTCCTTCCCTTGCCTGAAGCCAGTGGCCGAGCAGCAGATCTCTCAATCTCCATGTATACATCCTCAGACCGCAGCGCCCCCTACTGGACAGCAGCTCCTCCAGCTCTGCACACTGCTCTCACTGGGCCTGTGTTTGTTTATTTTGCTGCAGTGTTCCTTGCGCAACAATTTTTTTTTTTGAGGAGAGAATGGCCCTAATCCTCATAAATCAACAAAGGCTACGAGAGAGGAGGAGTGGAGTGTTTTTTATTACTCCACAGGCAACTCCATCCCATGAATGAGGGGGGAAATCACTTTGATGCCGACATAACACAGAGGAAAACAATGGCTGAAGACTCAATACGAATTATTGTCACAGCCGGTCCCTCGTTAGGATAGACTTTCACTTAAAGGCCTTAAAATAACAAAAGATCATACAAATGACAGCATGGAGAGAAATAATTACAGAATAACAAAGGAAAATGGGAAAGAGAATTGTATCTGGGGATGATGGGGAGGATAATAAACATTTAAAATAAAATAATAAATGTTTATAGCAACAAACTAAGACAAACATAAGGTCCAGTAATAATTCTGGTGGAAATATTTAGACAAATAAGCTTAATAAGCCACAAGGGACAGAACCAATGCTGGAACATATTAGTTTGACTTTTATTATTTGCAACTGTACAAACAATTAATATACGTTATGGTTTTCAAACAGAAATTACTAGACTCTGGTGGTACCAGCATTTACTGCCTTGTTCTTTTTCATATGATTGTACATTGAACTTCTTTTAGACTGTCGGTCCGATACATTGAGATATTTAGAGAGATGATTTTGAATTTGAGGATGTATACGTCTTTTTGGGGGGTTTTGTATTTAACTTTTCTGACATTCTACAGACAAATGATTATTTCAAACAATCTCCACTGAGTAAATTACAGTCAATCGTCATATGTGACAATGTAATAACAGTGTACATGTGTACTAATATAGTAATGACTACTGAGTTCTGATGTGATAATGTAGTAATAACTACTGTATTAATTTAGTAATAACTACTGAGTACTAAGGTAATAATGCAGCAATAACTACTGAAGGCTAATTGAATAATGTAGTAAAGACCGAGTGCTGATGTTATGTCGTGATAACTGCTGAGCACTCAGATAATTGAGTAGTTTGAATACTGTATACTGAATGAATACTGAGGGTTGTATATTTAATTTAGCTTTTTGTCTTCTGTCCCTTTGCCCCCTTGATCTTGAAAGCACTTTGTAAATATTCTTTAAAGACCTGCACATAGTTCACTCGCCTTTTTCTAACGTGCTTTGTCGATAAAGTGTTGATTTGACGTTTAAGTTTGTGAAATAAGTCCGGTGAGGTTCTTTGCTGATACTTATCTTATATATAACTGGGAAAACTGCATAAAAAACCTGCAGCTTTGACCAAAATCAGTATTCTGTACTATATGCAAGTACTTTTCAAAGACATCACATTTTGTGAAACTGAATGAGAACCCATGTGTTGGATTGTACTGCCCCAACATCTGAAGTCAGACTTTGCTTCAACATTTCCATTTCCAGGAGACACTAGAAATATACTTTCACAGCGAGTCACTACAGGAAGGCAGATAGGGAGGAGAGGTTTGGGGCAGCGGCAGTTGTTCCTACTTTGTATTTACAGATTGTGTTGGACTGTTACGATAGATTCATGCATCAAATACTCACAACCTTGTGCACACAGTGTTTATAAGCAAGGTTTGGTCTGATTCCTGCTCAGTGCAGTCGGGGCAGAGCATTCATCAAACTGTGGGCGAGATCCAACACATACAAAACAGATGAATCACTCATTCCACGCATTTTCCTTATGTTCAAGGTTAAAATCCGTTTTCTTTGGCTTTTACTCCTCATTGAGTGTTTTGATTTAACACAGCTACCTGATGATAAGTGGCCAAAGTGCATCATACTCTGTTAATGCCTTAATCATCAGGATCTTGCGATTATAATCAAATTTAAATCAGGAAAAAAAATATATCACAGATGTCAGTCCAAAATGGTTTATTTTGTAAAGGGGGCAGTTGGAGGAGATGAGAAAACATGGTGCGCTACTAAATGATGATATATTCAAATGTACATGACATTCAAAGGGTATTACAGTTTCACTCAATTTTCCACACATGTAGTTAAGTCTTCGTTCCAACATGTTCTCCAAGTGTAAATGGATAAAAAGTTTGTATATTTTCAAAATAAAAAATATAAACACAATAAATTCTCAGAATGCTGAAAACAGAAATAACAGTTACATGCAGAATGTAGACTGATGAGTTAATTTTCTTTGATTGAAAAAAAATAAAAATAAAGAAATAAAAAATAAACCCTCGAGGTGAATTACTTACACATCCTGTCAATTTGGAGAAAATTTTGAGGTGAATCCTTCTTCTGCCCTTTTGTCCTCACATTTCACTCACATTAGCAGAAACCGCATTGTTTCAGTCCTTTATCACTAGAATGTAGGTCAATGGGAAATTTAAGAAACTTCTATTAATGACAACTTGAGTGGTCTTGGCTAGCCATTACAAACAGCACACGTGTTGAGATGCTTCATGAAAATGACGGCCCAAAATAAATTACATTTTCCAAAACCTAAACGCACAGACGGGTCGGGATGGGGAAGGAGGGAGGATGGGACTGGATGTAGGAACAAATGACTGGATGACTAGTCAAATACACTGTGAATGAAGCTCCTCTGGATGTGTGGTGTCCAGGGGCACGGCTGTAGAGTGAGTAAAAAGGTCCCAAAGTAGAAACTGCAGTCTTAACATGTGCCATACTTTAAAATGTAGAGGAAAACACCCTTACGCTCATCAATATGATGAGCAGAAAAGTCCCAAACCAAAGCTTTGAAGTCTTTATTTTTGCTATAGGGGAGAGGAAAAAAAAAAATACTCGAAAACAAAAATAAAAACACAAAAAACAGGAGAGGGAGGGGAAAAAAAAACGACTCCAGATATTACGCTGAATGCAGAGAAGATGAACTGCACAAGTTGGGTGAGACACTCCGGCACAGGGGGTTATTTCCTGGAGCTAGACTTCTAATATCCAAAAGTACTGGTCTGGAGGACCCATGTTGGTCAAGGGGTGTCCATGGAGATGCCTACAGCAAAAAAGCTTTAACAGCAGCATCTTGGCAGGCTGTCCACGAGTGGCGCTATGTGCTTCCTGCTGCCTGGCTCTCTTCTCCCTCTGAATTACCTGCAGTAAGAAGAGTGACAGCAGGTTGGCAAATGTTTTGTCAGCGAGTGGTCTGGATATGCGTCCCTTCAGCTGGCAGTTCATTATTAGGAAGCTACAGCTAACAAACGCTATATCCTTCTTTCATGATGTCAAGTTTGTATTTAAATTGTTTTAAAGCAGCATTGATTCACCTTAATGAACACGTTGGAGGATGTAGTTTGTGGTAATGTTGTTTTATACAAGAGGTGTTATTTAGCCTTCCTGCCATAATAAATAGGATGGACAAAATAATAGAAACCCTGTCACTGTATAATGCAACATATCACCACAAAACTGTAGCCTCCAAAACAGGAAGTTCAATCAGCACCTCTCTAAAACTGTTTAAACACTAAACTGAACTTTAAAACCTTCAAGAGATTTAATACAGGATACTTGTATTACACTGCATACGTTTATGCTAGGTGTTCCTAATAAACTGCCAACTGAGTGCATATCACCACTGCTGTGGCACAAACAAGCAAAAGGTAACAACAAAATAAACACTGAAAATCACGACAATAATTTGAATTGAAGCAAACCAGAGAAAACTTTGAACCAAGATATAAAAATCACTGACTTGTAGCAGGAGCGGAGGCTGGGGCTGAGGCCGAGGCGGAGGCATTGTCATCCTCGTCGCTGTCGTCCTCGTTGGACTGTGGTACATCGGTGTCAGGGATGGTTGTTGTCGGTGTCTCGGGCTCCTGCTCCACCCTGCTCTTCAGGGCCAAGATACGGTGATGTAACGCTGAAGCCAGCTGACCTACGTCCTTTGAGCTACCCTAAAGGAGAGAGACACGGGTACAGACAAGTCAGCCTCACTGGAGAACAAAGACAAACCAGAACGGCCCAAGGTAGAGAACATTCCTCCAACAAGGCCAAACAACACAGCTCTCTTGCTCCAATGATGGAAAATAAAAGAAAAAGATAAGCAGTCTGATAATATTCACCAAATTGCACAAACTCATAGATCTAAACAAATATGATAAGATTAAAAAAGCCTTGAAACGTTAAGTGATAAAAAAGAAATTCCCAGGATTTGTCCGTTTGACTGGATCTGCAATTTAATATATTACTAAAATATAAAAAGGTCTGTTTGAAATAAAGCCCCCATTCAAATATGGACTAGCAACATATCAGATAAATTCCATCAATTGTCCGAGCTTAGAGATGACGGACATACCGATATTAGGAAGACCTTGACCCCCTGGTCCTCTGTGTCCATGGCAGTGATTCGTACACTCTTCTCGCTGGCTTTGTCCACCTGCATCTGGGGCCAAAGCTTAGTGTTGAGAATCAACCGGAGGCTGCCCTGGGTCCTCATCACTGGAAAAATGGAACCACAAACAGCAGCAATGAATTACAGGCACAATCAGCCACATGATTCACTGTCTTTTCAGTCCATGTCATTCTACCCGACTATGATCTCAGCAGCAATAGGAATAGAAATAGTAATAACGATTGGCCTTTAGTGTGGATGTTATAAGTGACTATGTTTTTTTGTCCTTTAGCATAAATACAGGATTAAGAAATGTGACTTACAATGAACTCATGATCTAAAACTGTGATATAGCAAAACATGCACAAAAAAACTCAATACTTTTAAAAATGAAGCAAAATCTCAACTTTTGTTTTGCTTACTTGATGGAATAAAATGTTTTACACATCATGCCCCATTTACAGTGTGTATAAGTTTGTTGTGGTGTCTCGTCCACTAAAGGGCTCCCCCTTGTGTTCAATGTCTTGTATAGCAATTGTTATGAACTATCTAATCCCAGCTCTTTCTGGCAAACAGACCCAACCAACCAGAAATACATGCAAACTAGAAAAATTCAGCTGTACACATGTTGTTAAATCCATTGTTTTCACGTGCAGGTGTGTTTACCTAGACGGGACTGTAGCGAGCCGTCGTCCGTCGATGCCATGTCATTGAGCCTCAGCAAACCCCGACCTCTCTCTATCCACGACTGAGCGGTTTTCTCAAAAACATACAACTTACACTGCATCTGTAGAACAAGTGCAGACAAACAAGGACTGTAGCACTTCCTGACACGTGTATTTAGTGCATGTCATGGATCAAGAGAGCCCGGCCTCTACCTGTAAAACATTGCTTTCTGATTCCTCTCCAGTTTTGACGTCGACTTTCTCTAAGATGCACTTCTTGGCTGTGGCTTTGGTGTACGCTGCTGCAGACTCCTCCAAAGACTCCGAGACGCTGTTCACTGCTGCGATGAAACACGTCAGAGAGAAATTAGAATCCTACTCCAAATGTTTGGTCCCTTCACTTTTCATCAATTCATGGGCATGTGTGAAGTGTGCTCCTTCTTCCAGGATATTATATTGGGACACAAAAGCAATACTTTCTGCAGAACTGTGGACGAGACAGTGCTGTAACTGTGAAGGATACGTGGAGGCACTCTATCACTTACACCAGAGCTGCAAAGGCCGCTGCTGATCATTGGCAGAAAAGAAGCACTTGTCTGTTCCCACATTGACGAATGTCTGAGCAGCAGCAGCTTTGAAATGCTGGATTTCTTTTCATTGTCACTGAACAAAGTGGACAGTCACTCTCAAGGTCCAAAACTCTATGTACAGCATCGTCTCAGCAAATCAGAGACCCCCCCCAAAATATAACATACATGAAATATTGGCCTTGGTTGCAATGTATAGGTTCATGACTGGTTGAATATGAAACCAAATAAAAACAAAATTCATATTTAAAAAACAAACAAAATAAAATTACAGCCTCCATCAAACCCAATCTTACAGTATTCTTACATTTGTAATCTGTTACTTCTTCCCTATAAACAAGCAGGAGATATTTTCAAATGATTTGAATTCACTTCACACTCACACAAATGTGACACAATTCTCTGTGGCACCTCATTCCTCTTTAGCAGTAATTTGTATGCACTGTGAATAAACTGCGAGTCTGATGGGAAAGAAAGGGGACAGTTAAATACCCTCTTTAGTGGGAAAAATGTAAATGAAATCAGTCACTGCTATCAACACAGAAACCGGCATTAATGTTTAATTGTTGGGATGCATCACTGGTGGTATGCGCATCTCAGATTGAGCATTTATTACAGACAGTTCTTTAGGCTGAAATGATCAAACACACAATTACTAAACTACTCAATGTGATGCTGAAATCAAAAGACTTGATGTAACATTTTTCAATGACTATTGCTGTTAGGATTACAACACATGTTGGATGTCTGATAAGCTGCTTGTTAAAACAATGCAAGGTCTTTTTGTGGTTTATGATTGTGAAGCCAGGTGTCTAATCAAACACAAAGCATTGTTTGAGTAATCAGTGGGGTTGTGTTCTTACCCTTCTCTGGGGTGGCTTCCTGTGATGAGGGCTCTGAAGCTGGGGCAGCCAAAACCTCTTTATTTTCCTCATTTGCAGACTCACCCTTGGGAGGGCTCTGGAAATACAACAAACCGTGTCACTGGAACTCGCTCAAAGCCGAATAATTAGGAGTGTTGCCGATTTGGCAAAATGCAGAGTGTCTCTGCAACAGGCGGTTATACTCACCAGAACTCTTTCAGACATGTTCTGCCCAAAAACAAATTTTGCTGCACTGTCTGTACTGTTTGTGGCATTTTTTGAACTGGAAAAAGGAAGAAAAAAAAAACCAGTAGTGAGTTTATGGAAGTTAATCATAAATGAAGATGAGTTTCTAAAAATACTCAAAGGAGGACACATTCATTACCTTGGGGTAGAGATGTATTGTAAGAAATAATTAGTGCCCTCTGATTGAGAGTCCAGTGGCACACCATCCTTTGACTTGCCTTCTGTACTGTTTTCCTCCACCTAGAAAAAAACCCTGACGTGTTAGATATGGAATCATGCAAAATCCAAGATTAAATACAAACAAACAAAAATTCACAAATCTATAGTTAATGAAATTCTGATTCACATGTTGCATAGCAAGTGACAAAATGTGGACTATGACAAGCTAATATAGAGTGAAAATTCAAAGAAGGTGGAAAGGGCCTTCCTCTGAGAGCCACCTCTAATTGATTTAGTCTCTTTGTTTGTCACATATCAAGTTTGTATGATCCGAGTAAATCACAAACTGGTGTGAACAGTTGGAAATCAACTTACTTTTGCTCTGTCTTTAATATTCTGACCAAACACAAAAGATATTGCTTCATCTGTCTCCTGCATCTCTCTCCCACCTCCATCGCTGTTACCACTTGCTCCATCTTCCTCATTTTCATGTTTCTGAGACAAGAAAAACAAACAATCTTTTGTCCATTTTCACAGATGTGTTTTACCACGTGGCAGTTTTTCAACCAGTAGCCTCTCCTCACCATTGACTTGGTCAGGGTGGCCGAGTGCTCTGTGTTGTTCAGGAAGAGGGACGGGGTCGCAAGTGTCCCATCTGATGACTTTTTCACACCATTGGTTCCACAACTGGAATCTTTAACGTACAGACAAAAAGAAGACTGATCATTTACATCACTGTTTGTTTACCGTTCTTAAGGAAATTCATCCTGTGACACACATGCAAAAAAAAAAAACACATAAGTCATCAGTATTGACAGTTAAAGAATTATCAGACTAAGAAGATTTTAATGAGGAGTAAAAGTTTTTATCAACTAATGCGGGCAGGTGACTCCAAGCTAACTCACTGGACTCTATATGTGATTTAGAGGGTGGTGCCTGGAGAACTGCAGGGCGGAGGACACTGCGTTGTTGCTCCTTGGGTTTCTGACTTGGGACACCTGCAAAAGACAAAACTTGTCTCATACTTTTTTTTTTAAGCACAATAAGATGTTTTAAGTCTACGAGTTCAAGTCTAGATGTACCTTTTCCACTTGTGAGAGGGGTCATATAAATGAGTGCAAGTCTGGGCTCAGGTTCATGAATTTATTTTCCATTTCAGTAAACTCTGTGTGAGACAATGTTTATGAATGAAACAACCAACCTGAACTTGGTGCCTGTCCATGTATGAGAGTTGGTGGCTTTAAACGGAATCCCACAGGCTTCTCCTCTGGCGAGATAGAGCACAAGAGGAGACGGACATTAAAAAACAGATCCAAGAGTTACACAGAAACATACAAAGGGCACATTCCCTTTGTCTTTGCACTTTCAAAACCACAACGCCAGTTACCACAACAACCCTTGTATAGCCTCAATAGTTGTCAAGCGCTCCGACTCCTGTGCCATAACATGACGGGCTCTAGGGCCTCTGATCTATTTCTACCTCGGTCTCTCTCCATCTCAGCAGCTTTATTAGCCTGGCATGACCTGGACTAAACCAGGGCTTAAGTACAAAACCTAAACACTTGTAAAAAAAGGAAAAAAATGAACTGCAACCCGCTTTCCCTCAACATTTATGAGCTTATCCCCATGTCGAGCAAACATTCATGTTTAATTAAATGTCATATTGTGTTTCCTCAGCCCAGACCTTATTTTCATTTCCCTAACCAACCCAATTCATAAGACACAGAGGAACCACACACAGTTGTACAATGATTCAAAAATACACACAACCACATAGCAATCTACACAAGTCTGTTTTAAATTAAGAAGGCCGATTGCTTGGGAAGTGAAATATATGAAATCATTATGTCTGGTACTTTGCAGAGTTTCTGCCGGCTTTTGAAGTAGTTGTACCAAGAATCTGTGTTTCAATTTTACTGTGTTCCTATTTGTTTCCATTTTTAAGTTAGTACTTTATGTAATGTGCTTAAAGTGGTTATTAAATATAGTGGATGCCACATCCTGTCTGTAACGCTGGTGACATCAATCGCGGCGATAAGAATTATAGGCAGACACTAAAAATAAGTTATCAAATAAAGTCTTAATCTATTCATCAAAAGCTGTGGAGTATTTTAGTTTTCCAACATGTTAAACACATTTAACTATAAATAATTCACAAAATCATAAACAGTCCAACTGCAGTTAGAATTTCAGTATATCTTTCTTTTCCAAATTAATCAGTTTCATCTCGGCTCTCCTTCCTAGCAGAAATCTCATCCTGTTCAGAGTAAGTCCACCACGGTTGATTTAAATATTAATGATGGAAATGCCTCATCATTGGACAGTGACTCCAGTAAAATACATGTGATGAACCATAACCAACTTGGTGTCAAACTGAAAATGATCAGCTGTTAAGTGATAAATGTGATTGATTGAGTTTGACCCAAATCACATCAAAAGGATGGCACTGGCATGGAGCTGAGACCCGAACACGGTCTCTACCAACATCCAATTAAAATTCAACTGACGCTAAATTGGAGTCCTGAACCCACTGCTATACGTTTTTATTTTTTTAATTCTTTAAAAGAGACAAATTGAAAGATTTTCCCACCAATTTCAAATAACTTGTACGGGAACTGTGACTATATGCTCACCAGCAAAACACACAACTACCTTATAATCCATTCCTCTGACATGTTCAGGAGTATCACACACACACACACACACACACACACACACACACACACACACACACACACACACACACACACACACACACACACACACACACACACACACACACACACACACACACACACACACACACACACACACACACACACACACACACACGGAGGAATCTCATAGCAACAAACCCTTTGCCTTGACCAATATCCAAGTAAACTTGGCCTCTTTACAATACTGGCATCATAACATTTGGGTGATAAACTCTGAACTTCCTAATCGAACTTGGGAGTTCAGACAGTCATAATTTAGAACAGTTACAACATTATGTACAGGAATCCTCATGAGTCAAACAAGGTCATAGTGTTCCCACAGTGAAGAAGCTACTTTTTTACCAAGTTCAATTTGATCTAATACTGAAAATTAGTTTACCAGGCTAATAAAATTGATATGACTCTCCTCTCTATGCTTGTTATATTCCACTGTCTATTTGCAACACATGACACAAACAGAGACAGAGAGGACAGAGGACCAAATTCCTTTAAAACAACCAAATCTCAACCAGACCTTAACACAAGAAATGAGCCTAGCCGACAGATATCCAACTTGACTGGGAATTCACTAATCTGGAACAGCAAGTTTCTTCAGATTAGAAAACATATTCAAACTAATACATGTAAAAAGGGAACAATTAAGTTAATATTTTGTATATTTAACTTAACGGCACTCACTGATCTTCAATGTACATTTAGTTAATGTTTCCATAACCTAGAACTTATTAATACATTTCTCATGATAACATAAAAGATGTCTAATGTTGTGTTTTGACTTGAAACATCCATTTTACCAGCGTGACCAATAATAAATCTGGAGGACCACCAATGAATTTCTCCTCTGAGGTAACATTCGAGTTAACCAGAGCTGGTAGGATTTGAAAGGGGAACATTTGCAGACAGGGAATACACAAAGATTATTTGACATCTTATTTGAAACCACTGCTGTTACGACTTCAACAAACAAACATCCTCAAGAATGACTTTTGATTTATAATCCATGGACATGTGGCCTTTAACTTGCAAAGAGAAACTAGTAATGATCTAGATGTCTCACCTGGCTCAGAGTCAGAGTTCCCAGTCGGAGACTGGCAGAAACTCGAGGGCATGAATACATTGTTCTTGGGAACTGCAAAGTAGGACAGGCATTGCACTCAGCATACAAATCATTGTGTACACCACAGGCAATCAAGAAAAAACAAAACAAATGCTCTTGGTTTGGTCGCCATTGGCCCTCACCAGAATGTGGGGGTGGAAACGAAGAGGTCCTTTCCCTTTTCACTGGGGGGCAATAGCTTCCTTCGTCTTTGTCTGAATCTGAAGGTGGTAATAAAATATTAGTTTGAATAAATTCATGTGAAACTATTAACAAAGAAAGTGGCAGTTTGGACATTAGATTCACCTTCTCCATCCTCTGCACTTGAGCCATCTGCAGATCGCTGAAAGAAAACGCAATAAGTCATTTAGTTATTGTTTCTCCCGAAAGAAGGGTCCTTATCCTATGAAATCATTACAAAGTTGAGAACACATAAAAAAATAAAAGGTTGAATCCCAACCTGCAATAATGGATAAAGGTGAGAACTGGTATTCGTTTTAGCAAGATATGGTTGACTGGACGTCAACATACACTTAATCCGCAGTATATTTGGTACAGAGAGTTTAAACTAATGCAGCCTAATACAGCAGTCATGCCATATATCCTACATTTATGAAGGTTAAAATGTTCAGTTTGTGTTGAAACTGTTTAGCAGAGGTGTTGATTCAAGTTTATGATCATTTTGGAGGCTGAGTTATACAGAAAGCGATTCTCTTATTTTTCAGCCTATTTATATCAATGACCAGCAAACAACAACAACACATCACTCTATAACAAAATTACAATTTAACAGCAGCATAAAAAACATACTACAAATTACATAGTAATAGTTAAGCAGTGACATAGAGACATAGTTTTCCTGAATGAATACTGACTTATTTAAAATCTGCACATATTTAAAATCTGCTCAATCATAACATTGGTTTTCAGTCTTGATAAACACTTGACATCTAGAGGAACTTACCTTCTGTGCTTTTTCTTTTTGGAAAACAAACACAGGAGGCGCTATGGCAGGCTTGTCTGTTAAGAGAAGATGAAGGCTTGTCATCCAGGCACCAAATTACGTGGGAAGTTATCACATTCATACTGTAGGGTTGAAAAAGTAGTTAAGGCAATTGACTTGTATGGTCTTAACCCCCCCTTTAAAGCAGGGACCACATCAATGTTGTTCAGGCCTTTGACGATAATCAGCAACAAAGAAATGCACAGAATTATATATATATATATATATATATATATATATATATATATATATATATATATATATATATATATATATATATATCGCACAGAAATTAACATATGATGCAAAAAGTCATCCATAACATTCCACATTAAACAGATCATATGACAGGTTAAAATGTTGTTTCTTTAATTTACAGCTTATTCAAGTGTCAGGTTGAGCTCGGCCAAAAAAAGAAACAGTAAAAGGGAAGCGTGAGAACAATGTGACGAAGGTGGCGGTGGAGATAAAAAAACATGACTTGACTTTCAGAAGCAATCCCACGATACCACGCGGTTCTTAAACAAGTACCAATAAGAAAGAGATCAGTGTGTGGACCTAAACTAAATCCTCCTAAAATACCAAAACAAGTTACGAAATAAATAAAATATGAAAAGGGCGATATTGTAATAGCCACGTTTTAAAAAGAGACCATCAAACTTTGTCACTCCACATCGCCACGGTGCTCTTGTAATCAAATGGGGGAATTTTGTCAATTAATCCCACCAATATTGTGTTGCCCCTGTTGTTGTGCTTATAGCCACTGTCACACGCAACAAGGGCAACACTCAACCCAGGGCAGGTGATCAGCTGAACTCCCATCAGGCCACTTGATGCGTCTCTCTCCACAGTGAAACCTCTCTTAAGGAGGTGTAATCCTGTAACGTTACCAGACAAAGGTTTCCCTCCGTCTGGGTTTGGGCCTGTGGCACCGAGCAGGTGTAGCATCGTTCGTGGAAAAAATAGTCCAAAATACACGACAACACGCAGGCGGACACGGTAACTGTGCCAAGCCCCTGCCTCCCCCGGCACAGCCCCTCATGGCCGAACACTGGCTGTTTATGTAGGCTACACGTTTAATGGCAGGAAAAAAACATGACAATAACGTGTGACCTACATTTCTCTACTAATCGCCCAGCTTTGTGTTCACCTCTGCCTCTGCGTTGCTCAGCTGTCCTGTTGTAATGATTGTTAGAAAACCAGCATGCAACGCCGATGTTCACTTCTGAAACTCGGGCAGCGGGAGACGTTCCCGGCTTATGTTAACCAGCTAGCATTTTTTGCTACACATCTGAGCCGCTCCAGCAAATAGTCGGCGCCGCCGGTTGCTCGCTAACGGGGGCAGAGCGTAGCTTAGCTGGCCGGCTACCGCTAGCTTGCTAATGCGCTCCATCCCGCGTGAGTCATCTCAGCCGGGCAAGGACACCAAGATGCTCGCTCGATTCCCCCCCCACACTGAACAAATCAACATGATAACAAGTGGACGCGATCGGGGGAACTTAGCAAATGTCCACAAAGAAGCGATCCCACTGAGGCATTAGCTCCTGTTTGACGTTTGCGTTTCTACGCGCCTAAATGAACCCTGACAAAACTAGACTGCACTAACAAACAAGGATGTGAAACTGTAAACAGCTACAGTGGAGATAAAACATTAGCCTGGTTAGCTCCACAACGATTCACCCAAGGGCCCCCCGGCATGCTTTGATTTATACCCACAAAAAGATCGCGTAGCCCGCCGCAAATGGCAAAACACACCGCCTATAAATAGCCGGGTGCTAGCATCGGGGGAGCTAAGCCCAGCTAGCGGCAGGCGACGTTCGAGGGCGTTCCGAAGGCGCTCCAGGAATTACCCGCAGCCGGGCCAGTTAGCATCGTTAGCCCCGCTCGCTAACGCCGTGGTCTTGCAAACGCCGCGGGGCTCGCAATTCCCCGGGACTCGGCGCACCACTCGCCGCCACGCAGCCCCGCTCCGGCGGTCGAACGCGCGGACGGTGTGCGGGCTCCGCTCGTAACGCCGCGGCGGCCGTATTGTTTTTCTCTCACTGCCACTCACTCACCTTCGTTTGCCAAGTCCGCCATTTTACTTCGACGCTCAACACACCCACAACCCACCGCGCAGATAACACACACAGGTCCACGCAGGGATGTGTTGTCGGCGGCGGGGCAGCAGCACGTTGGGCCCGTTTCCTGGAGATGTCACTCGACCCCTGACCGCGTCCGAGCCCCTCGACCCGCCTCAGAAACACCGCCCGTCGTCGCCCTGTCCCCGCGAGAGTGTTGTTGTTTTTTTGTTTTTTTTAATCTAAAGCCTTTTTTAAATGAGTTCCAAGAAACTGATCCAAGGTCCGCAGCAGCTCGCCAGGACCTCCGAGAAATGTGATGAGCTGCGGCGCGAGGATGACACAGACTTTTAAAAATAAAGTTATTACATCACGAGGATTCGATTGCAACAGACTTTACTGATCTTAAGAGAAAAGTTTGACAACTCAAAAGTTCTTTACTGACCCGTTCCGGACCTCTCAAGCACAGTCTTCCTCGGTATCATCGTCATCATCATCATCATCATCATCATCATTGTCCTTATCTCTGAAATTTTTTATTTTTCTAATTTCTCTATTTCTGATTTTAAGATTGCTTTCAATTGGTTCTTAACCTTTGCTTTGGAACTGTCTCCTATTGTTTGTATTCAAGTTTTCATTTTGGACTTGTAAAACATCTGTTTTCAAAGGAGCTATACAAATCAAGTTTGTTATTATTATTATTATCATCATCATCATCATCAATTACAGTAATGATAACATTAACAACAACAACAATATAATAATAATACATTTTATTTATACAGCTCCTTTCATACATAACATGCAGCTCCAAGTGCTTTACAATCAAATCAAAGACATGAAATAAGATAGATCAAGTTAACATAAACACAAGGGTCTCAAAAAAAGGATAAATAATTAAAAGCAAGATCATTGAAATAAGTCTTCAGTTGTTTCTTAAAACTATCAATGGAATAATAACAATAATGATTATTATGATCAATTTCAGCAATAATAACATTAACAACAACAACTACAATAATAATAATAAATAAATAATGATATATGAGACCACTTGACAGGAGGATGACTTGCTGTATAAACATGACAATCAGGTTAAAGTGCACAACAAAAAGAAACAATATGAGAAATCTCCCATTCAGCAGAAGCTCCTGAGGAATGCCATGTGTGACAGGCATGAGTGGGAGTCATAAGAAAAGATGAGTAATTTGTGAAAAAAAATAAGACAGACGAGGGATGATCCTGACAACATATTATTCCCAGTTTGAGGGACATTCAAATCCTCAACGTTCAGTTTTTAATCTATTTCTTTCTTGACACACTTTTTACTGCTCCCTCTTGTTTATGTAGCTCTCCAGTTTCTCCCCTAGAGGTGTCCTTGCACAGGAGGTGAATGTGAACTAAAACAAACAAGGCATAGTCGACATTTCACTGATTCAGATTCCCCCCTCCCCCCTCTCCCGTATTGTATTCACCATGTTGACGTTTCTGCACGCGGTGGCGCAGTGCTGCCTCACAGTGAGAGGGTTTGAATACAGCAGACAGCTGGGCCTTTCTTTTAAACCCAGACTCCACACGACAGGGACAAAACAGGCATGATTGATGAGAGGAAATAAAATCCAAACAAAAGAACAAACTCATTCTGTAATGTGTCAGTAATGTTATCTATGAGGCCCACGATGATAAGCCCCAATCTTTGGAGTCAGTCGTAGATGTTTAGTCATTTACTGTCAGTGTCTGAGAAACATGTTGAACTCATTTCCTTCCTCATAAAATATGTACACAGAGTTTTTGGATGTTTTGAAATCTTTTTTTTCGCACCAGCTTCTCTTTTTTTTGTTGCCTTTGTACCTTTAAACAGCCACTTTCACTTCACTGGGAATCAAACATGAAAGCATCATGGACCGGACTGTAGTGCTGATTTGTTCCTATAACTGGGAACACAAAGCAGCTCCAAAATGACTGAACCCTGGATTGGCTGGAAATTTGGTGACTCTAGGAAGCTTTCATTCAGATTCTAAGTGAACATCTTTTCATTCAGAGCATTAATATCTGACATTTGTGTTTGATCAAACTACTTTCATTTGATTTGTGCTGCGTACAGACAGTGATGTGCTCGTCTGCTGCTCTGCATGTGTCAGTTTTGGTCGTACAGAGAATGCAGGTCAACGCACCTTCCACCAGAGGGCGAATTAGCATTTAAATTTTGAGATTAACTTTCAGAGATCAAGATAGTTATCAGGGTGAGTAAAACGTTTCACCCTGAGGTTTCTTTAAAACCGAGATGCACCACTGATTTTCCTTTAACGCTCTATCGATACAACACAAAGTAAGATAACACTAGGGTGGCACACAGCACATACCTCGACCAAGGCCAAACAGTCTGCACCACGTTTCACACACTTATGAGTATCAAATGTTCTAAACATGAGAATGGGTCCATAGGGCCACAAACTGTTTAATACCAACTTTTAATTGAGGCACATTTCTTCATTTTTGTAAGTTCCAGACCAACTGGTAGCACAAAAAAGGAAATTAACTTGTTATCATTAGAAAATGGAACTGCCATAATGAGATCCCCTTTTATGACCTTGCGGTAAAGATATTTAATCAGTGATAACAATTGTAGCTTCTCTGTTGAAGAGTAAAAACCTTTTTTCCTGCTCTGACCTTCTCTCTCAGTCTCATAAAGAAACAGGGCTTAGGCAGAATTTACTGGACAAGTACAGAACAGAAATAAACATGAACTCCCTGTTTGTTTTGTAGGTTCAAATTATGGTGAAGGAAAAGTGAAAAGAGAACATTTCTTAAGAGTCTGTATTGCTCAACAGTGACCCAAAGTTTTCAGAAAGACTCATACTTCAATTTTGCCTTCAGGCAGGACTCAGTTTGCAGACAAGCTGCTGCATGTGTTCATGCTGTTTGCCACAGAAGGCCCTCATCTGTCAAAAGAGCTCGGCTTGTACTTCGAGCTAACAGTTTTCCTTTCATTTCTTTTTTTATTAACCCATCACCACCGTATGATACGTCCAATGTCCACTGTTTATGAATTACTTACCGTATCAATTGGTAGCAGGCCATTAATTAAGGACATTAATTCCTACTAAACTCTGATTATAATAAAGCTAAATGTTCATTGTCAGTTTTCATGTAAAATCCAGGGAGGTTTGACTGGAAGCGATATGGGGATAATTATTATTATGATGCAGACATTCTTTCTTTTAACCTCAAAACCATCTTGTGTCATGTGTGAACACATCTTCTGGATACTATGAAAAAACAGCTGAGTGATCAATCTGAGTGAAATGCAAATGCATTGGCTTGAAAACGGCACCCACGATAGTGCAGAGTAACAGCTAGGAAATTGCGGTTAACACTAGTCACATCCTATCTACCTTGTGCCTTCTGACCGTATACTATGTTGTGCTCTTATGTCACTTGTGTACTTATATGTTTTCTCTACTTTTATGTTCAAACTGGGGAGTAGAAAGAAACAGAATTTCAATCCCTTCTATATCCTGTGCATTTGGCAGAATTGAAAATAAAGTCGACTTTGACCGATTTTGACTTCAAATCAATAATTTTGAAAACTGAATACTTTTTTTGATAGTTTCCCTTTTGGATACATGCTGTTTACAAACGGATGGTTGAAACAGTAGTAAATATTAAATATGCAGACAGCTCTGTCCTCATGTTTACTGGAGTTGTTTTCTACCTGGTGCCAAAGTAATGTTTCTTACACGATGATAAATGGCTTTAAGGATGTCTTCCTTCACATGCATTCACAACAACACCAACCACAGAGAGTTGAAACAACATATCATTGTATTAGAGGAATGCTGAAGGCAGCGCAGCCTCGGTACCCTAGGCAGTGGACCATCATCTCACTTGACAGCTCAGGGCCAAATTTCACAATCACAGCCAACTATAAGCTTTCTCTTGTCAAAGTCACAGGTTTGCCAACCAACAGTCAGATCTCTTTCATGTAGATCGAACCCACGAGGCATAAAACACTGAGGTAATTCTGCAATAAAACACATTAAGTTAAATGTATTTGCACCGCCTTAGAGCCTGGGTGGCGTGTGGGAAGAAACAGGAAATTTGCAGATTCCTTTTATACGTCATGTTGCACAGTTGTAGGGTTCTGCAGCAGCGGTGTAGTAAACAACTGGAGTGAGCACAAGTATTCTGGAGGCTACGGAAATGAGGAGGGCAGGTCCATGAAATGCCTCATTGGGCCTCAGCAGTGTGGGTGTGAGCGCTGGTGAGAGTATAAACAGTGCAGTGTGCTATCCGATGACCACTCAGGCACACAGGGCTCATTAATATCTGTCACTAAGTGTTCAACAAAGAGAGCACAGCAATTTATTTTCAGGAATGAAAAGGGAAAGCTGTGCAGGATATGCACCATGACAATGCTGACAAGTGTTTTTTTAAGTTTCTCAACTGACAGAACACAACAAGACTCAAGGGAGGAAAGTTCAAATATCTGTGCTTCTGAAGTTTCACACATCAGAGTTACGCTCAGAATACAGACGAGCATAACGGAGTCAGTCAACGAGCTTTTAATTGTTGAACTAGTTTATTTTTCAAACAGAATGGTTCTCAGTAGAGCACAGTCAACCACCAAGGCCCAAACGGCCCCTTAAATTCAATCAAGCTGCAGATTATATCGACATAAGTTTCAAACGCACGGCAATTAAGTGGATTTAAGTAGAGAAACATCCTCATATCACCGATGTTGACATATCTGATACCGCTCTTTTATCTATTTACATTAATATGCAGTGATGATGACTTATTGACTTATCATTTATGGTTTCCTGTCAGCGCCGAGGATAAGAATGGGTCGACCACGTGTTCTTTTGATTTATTGTTTTATTTGGAGTCACTTACTTGACACAGTCATCCTCAGCTATTTCCTTTTACAGAGTGATCCATTTAGCTTAGTTTTAAAGTAAAGATATGTAACATATGTTTTTTTCTTTCACATAAGTATGGAAAAACTTAAATAATAATAATAATAGAATTAATAATGATACAGAAAGAAATAATAGTAATGATAATAATGATGATAAATAATAACAAAAATACTATTAAATAAACAAAAAAAGATATATATATATTATCAACATGCATACATACATAGTTCTTTAGTGCATACAAAAACAATTTAGACAAAAGAAGGGCGTTTTGGCGAAATATAACTTTTGCATTTCTCCAAAATTTCCTCAAAGTTGGTTTCCTGGAGCTTCATGGAGAAGGTGATTTGTTCCATAAAACGGTTATCATAGATCATATCGTACCAATCGCCTTCTGATGGGGAATTTCACATGTTCAACTGCCAAGTGACCTGTGTCGCTCCTAAGAACAATAGATAAAGCTTTAGTTTATGGCCTGACACAACTTGCGGGGACTTCCACATACAATCAGAAGTAAATGTGTAACAGTGACACTTTCCCCTGTAACTAACACTCTGCTGCACACAACACAATATTGTTGACTTGTGTTGTGTCGAAGAAATAAAGACAGAGGTAGGATGTCAGCTGAGAGCTCATCGCTGTCTTGATTTATGTTTTCAAATGAAGCTCAGAGGAGATTTGTGTGATAAATTTAAGACAGATCAATCTTGCACATGGAGAGATTTAAGAAGATTTTAATTTAGGAAATTCAAAATAGAAATATTTACGTTTTTTAACATTATATAAGCTAATATCACATGTTATTGTATTATCAGTCATTATTGATCATTTTGGTTGTATACAAACAACAACAACACAGGAATTGCCTCTTAATAATGTTGTTTTTATAAGAAATTTGTACACAGTCATTTCAAAAGCTTTTAGAATTACAGTGTACAAGGCCAATGAGTTCTGCAGGATCAGATTTAACAGGTACATCTTTACACAAAAGCACAATTGTCTGTTATCCCATCCCCCTTTTTGTTCATAGCTGTTTTCAGGAGCGAGGATTGGACAAGCACAACTTCTTGGATGAGGTTTGAGAACATGTTGCGTAAGACTGAGTGCACTTAACGACTTTATTCAATGGCCATTATGTGAGGCGGAATATGAGTGAGGTTACTTTCAAACCTTGTGAGACGTTAACAGGCCAGGCTCCAGTTACAACGACCTAAGGCAACATGGGAGTTAATGTCATGGTGAAAAATGTATAATAATACAAATGTTCACTTTCATCCCCAAAAATGAATCTTTAAATGTGTGATTAATTTACTTAAATCATAAACATGTCCAGCTCTGCTTTTATGAATCCACTATTTTACGTATAGGTACATGGTAAAATTAAAACAGTTGTATCCAGCAACACACCAAAGTCTTCATCTGTCTGTCATGAGCTCCGGGGGGGGAGGGGGGAGAAAAAGGGAAAAAAATGGAAAATGAGCTGAGGTGCAAAGGTGAGGTAATTTATGGAAATATGATATCCGGCTTCGTGCCACATAAGAGCGCCTCGCCTGCACAAGTTGATAGATGCAAGACGAGAGAGCTGCAAACGACACCTGGAGCCATAGAGGTGAGTAAATGTGAAACTATGACATGAAGCGAGTAACAAATCTGTACTAATCAGGACGTCGCTCAACGATATTATTCTTTTTAAGTACGGAATATATGTCTGCTAATTTTATTTTATTTTTTATTTGTATGTAGAACATTTGTAAAAGATGTTTATTTTATTTTAACTTTATTTATTTCTTCTGTATTTGTTTACTTACCGATAACAGCACACTTTGACGCACTTTATCACAATCTAAATATGCAACATTTGACCTTTGTTTAATGGAAAGTATTTATTTTTGTCAACTGAGTGACTTAAACAAATCTAAATACAGGAAACATTTAGAGACAACTGACATAAAAATACAAATGTGTTTATGATTTATTCAGTAAAATCCTGGTTTAATTTAAGTAGGGTTAAAATATATTCAAAGTGAAAGGACAGATTGGAGTTGACACAAAGTTCAAGGTTCATTGTTTCAGATGTGGGCACAGAAGGTGTGGCAGGAGTAACAAAAACAGAGTCATAAAGTAAATATTGTAATTCTCTGCCTTTTCTCCTCCTCTCAGAGCTGAAACTACCGACTGCACCATGCGGTTCTACGTGATGATCCTCCTGCTGGGCCTGTCCTGTGTCTGTCTCACGCTGGCACAAGGTAAGGGGCTGCGGACGGACGGTAGTGTCTCATTTACAGGACGCAATAGAGAGCTGTGGACAAACAGCCAAATAAAATGAAGCACCAGTGAGATTTGTTGTACCTGCGTGGGTTGATGTGCCCTCATTGTTTTTTATTGCGCTTTCAGCTCTCCCTGATTGTGCAAACAGCCTTTTGATCAATAGACCCATGTACTTTATCTATGTTGTATAATACATATTTTACTGCCAATACGTGGCACTGGATTGTACCAGACTCCTGACTTGGGGATTTCTGATCCCTCAGTGTCCTATGAAGACTGCTGTCTGAAGTATGTGACAAAAATAAGCGAGAGACATGCGGTGGGTTACAGACTGCAGAGGACTGACGGCGGCTGCAACATCCCTGCTGTGATGTAAGTACTCATGCAGACACATCAACAACGTCCACTTCCAAGAGTGTGCAGCTCACAGAACTTTAGGACATACAGAAAATATATTAGGTTTTCCAGAGTTTGTGCGTTACCAGCTCCTGACACTTACTTTAATGTGTAGGTGTGTGTGTGCTTCTGTATAGAATGTATGGGTGGATATATGTACGAGTATGTGTGAGCATGTGAGTATATATGAGTACGTATGTGGATATTTCGCGTCCTTGATTCCGACACTGATTCCTATTAATCACATTTGTGTTTTGTCTGCTTCAAGTTCAATAAAAATATAATACAGCCTTTCTTGATTCTTCTTGTTTCTCATTTACTTGTTGTTTCTGTTTCAATGATTGTGTAGCTTCATCATGAGGAAGGGGCGTGTGTTTTGCACAAACGGCAAAGAGCTATGGGTCCAGAAACTGATGGATAAGATCGACCAAAGGATAGGCAATGGCAAAAGACCCCGGAGACGGGTGAGTTTACAGTGACGATAGTTGTTGCACTTCATTACTCTCCATTAGGATCTTCTTATTTTCAGTGTGAGTCTTTGTATTGAGATTCGTTTTTTAAAGTTAGAATAAAGCAAGTTGCTGCACTAGAATCGAGACAAATGACTTTGAAATACTTTGACTGCATTGACAGATTTATGCTCTTATTCTGAGACTTAACCTTTAAATGGAAGACAGGGACATGTGATAGTTAATTTTAAAATGAACTTTGGATGTGTTTATCCTTCACAGCCCCATCGACCGCGGCAGAACAGAGGCTGAGGGCGTTCGCCTGCTGCCCCACCTGTGTCCCTCCGCCCTCTGGCAAATCTTAACATTGAGCAACAGTGGTGGTTTTATGGCATCTGACTGGCAGGCAGTTGAGGAGGTTTGCCAAATCCTGTAGCATTTTATCTTTAGTTTCACTATCCAGGAGGATGAGGGTCCAAAGCTTGTGTGGAAAAAAAACTTTGTTCTCCGGGGGTTGAGCGGCGGATGTGCCTGAGTGGTCTCCAGATGATGCTTTCAAATGCATAAATACAGCTGCTTCAGTGAGAGCGTCTTCTCGCCTTTTAAAACATCAGATTTTCAATAAGCTGCTTAATCACACAAATGGTGATGGAAACTAAATACTAATAATTAATACAATATTTCTTGTGTGATGTACCTCTGCTTCTATCAAATATGTGTGTCAATGCAAACACTAATTGCTAAGTGTGTCATAATAAAGGAGAAGCTCATGTCTTAATTTGTAAATGTCTATATTTTCATATATTTTGTATTCAGGTTTTGGTGTATTTTGCAGTGTGTGTTCAAATAAAAGCATTATTACAGTAAACAAGCTCAAAGTTGTTTCATTTATTTCATTATTTGAATTCATTTTTACACTTTATTATACACTTTAGAACATGAAGAGTTTGGATTGTAAGTTTCCTATAATCATATTGTGTAAGAAGCTTTTAAGAAGCTCCACTGACTTCACTGTGTCTTTATGGGGCTTCAAACATCAAACATTTCCAAACACTTCATGGGGAAAGAACAGGTCGTCCACTAACAAGAAAGTCGGTGGTTCGATGCCTTGCACCTTCGTTCCACGTACTGTTGTGTGATGGAGGAATTGCTGCACATAGCTGCACTGTATGAATGTGCATGTGAACAGCGCTTAGAGTCGTCTTCAGGACTGGAAAAGCACAAATACAAACCATCCACCAGCTTTATGAAGCTGCTTTAACTCTCATACATCACCTGATACTATTAATATTAAACACTGGCATTGTTAAACATGATTATACTGAGAGTGGTGTCCAAGTGACACTTTAAATACAACACAATACAAATAATAGATGTGTAAATATGCTCACCTCAAGAAACCCACTGCTTTTCTGCTGATCGCTGCAATACAACACAATTCTATCATTTAGAAGAAAGTGTTAAAATCACACATGCACCACTTTTCACAGTGGGATCAGCATTTTTCACATATCAGGATAAGTTTTCTTGGCACAGTGTCACACGTTTGAAGCTCCTATTCTTGAGTTTGAGCTTCTCAAAATTCTGTGGTCTCATACAATTATACATTTCATACTCTGACATTGTGGTTTGGGTCATTTTTTATTTAAAATGTATTTTGTTGTCCTGCTTCTTGTCTGGTGGCATCTCGCACTGTGACCCTGGACAGAGTGAATGGATCCAAAAAATGAACGGGTGAATATTTCTCATTGTTATGTTTTGAGTGTGTGTCTCACTTTAAATCTTATCAGCCATGTGGTTTGTATACGTGCACATTGATGACTTCCACACAATGGGGCCATGCAGAGGCGTCATCTTGCAAATTGCTATCATACAATCCTGCACATTCATGTATCAATGTTTATTTATCAGACAGGTATTAACACATCCTCTCACCAGATCTGGGCCTGCACACGAGTACGAGGTAAGTTGTGCAATCAACATTATAAAAATACTTAATGCCCAAAGTATTTGTTTTATACTACCAAGGCAAAGGTGACATATAATAATTTCACTGACATTAATGGTATATACTTCTTATACATCACACAGTTTGACAAGTAGACTCACCACCTTCAGGAATCTGGCTGCAGCTTGGGAAAGATATCTGAGCTGAGACCCAGTTTCTTCTTGTGTATATCAAAACAACACGGCTACGCTCGTATGCATGGAGGGAAAGAAAGAAATGTCTGGTTGGCATCATAAGCAGAAATCTGGGCCGTCTTTTATAAAGAGGAAAAAAACCGTGAAAGGAAAGTATGAGACGGGAAAGCAATATATGGGAAAATCACTTTAGGCCGCAACAAATGTGATGAATTACAGGGAATGGGATGTTTGAACATGTATAAATCAGAAGAAGAGAAAATGAGGCTATTACATGTCACAGCAGGCTGTAAAAACTGAAATAAAACCGATAGAAGTCACGGCACTGACTTGTTTCCTATTGTTTCATCTCTTTCACCTTAATAACGTAAAAAAGCTTTGAAAATTAGCGTGAACATAAATCCAAAGACTGACCTGTCATCTTGACTCCTATGAGTCTAGAAAGGCCAATAAAAAAGAGAAAGCAGCCATAAATCACAGCACACCACAAAGTGAAATCACATTATGTTTATTATCATTTCTCTATCATGTCATAGCTGCTACTTTAGCTCATATGTAAAGTATATATATATATTCATATATACTATGAATCTTGCAGTTAAGTAACTGTTGCAGACATCTGTTAACTGCATATACTTTTTAAAGACATCTCCTGAGATGTATAAATATACATTATTAATAAATATAAAATATTAATAATTGCATATAAACATAGTTATTTACATTTAATCAAATTAGAATGAATATGTATAAAATATAATAACATACATTCTTTTTTAAATCACAAAGATTTGTTTTATGTAAAATCCACATCCCAATTTAAATAGAAGGGCAGCAAGAAAATTCTGGGACAGATTTTTTTCATGTCTTTGCTTTAAAATAAGGAACAAAATTAAATGTATTCTACTTAATTATTTATAAAAACTTTACAACTAGAAGAAACTAAAAAATATGTTGCCCTGCTAATTTATGTTGTTATGATGTTTAGCATTTATGAGAATTCATTCATCATTAAGAATTAAATTAACTAGTTAAGGATGAGTGGAAAAATGATAAAACTTTTTAACACCGATTCATCATACAAAGTCTGGACGAAAACCAAAGTATTGAAGATGTCAGAACCCTATTAAGAAGCATTGTTGCTTTTCCTGATTGACATTTCATTGATCATTTATAATTTCCAAAAATGAATCAAAGGAACGTGTGGTTTTATTTCCACATTCCTGATGCCTGAGCCTCAGGGGCATTGAGTTTCCTTTCATACTCGGTTGTTTCAGATAAGCTCACAACATGTTGGATGTTGTCACAGAATGTGCCTCCGGTCTAAACTTTCATTCACGGTGAATTACAACAGCATGAGCGCAGCGACACCTGCTCAGAATCAAAAGTGAAACCATGTTCTGTCCTTTTAGCTTCACCGAAAAACTGATAGAAATCTATTAAAGGATTCATTCAATATTTTATGGTTGTTCTGCTCCCTGTTTCCAAGAGTAAGACTAAAAGAACCGCATCATGAACGTGTGTTAAATATGGAGTTTGTGCATCTTTTTGTGTAACATCTACAACGGTGTCATATCATGTGAAGACAAGACGAGTGTAGGAAGTGAAATCGACAGGTCCACCTTAAAAAAATAATTTATGTGTTCTGCTGTTCACATTTTCACATACTCTATACAACTATATTTGTATATTTATATTGAAATTACATTAATGATTGCCACAGTAATATATGATTGCCTATTGCAATATACTGTAATTATTGCTCTGGTAATGATGTTTGCACTGTTATCAATTATACGACAATAAAAAACTTAAATCTATCGTTGGATATCATTTGAGGCACTAATAGATATAAGTTTAACCTTTGGACCAAATAATCTTGGCCTCCTGGCTCCATCTCCACACACTCACAAACTGTCACATCAAACTCTTTGGAAGAAGTCAAAGAAGCACGTGTTCCAAAAGGCTACATGATGACGCAGACAACAGAGTGGCGTTTATTCAATGCTCCGTCTGAGTCCACTCTACATCGGAGTCTGTTCTGAGATTCCTTCATGCACGACTGGTTGTGTCCCACAGCTTCCACACATCTCCTCTTCTGAATGCGATGCAGTATAATCCGGTAGGTCCCGCAGACGGGGCTCCTCAGGTCCACGCTGCTGTTGAGGAGATGAGCCCTGGTGATGCCGAGATCCTCCAGCGCTGCCTTCACATTTACTTCGTCGGGGCTGAGGATGCGGCTGGGCTCAGCCAGATGTGAGGGTGTAGAGCTGTAGGAGGGATAGGCCTGGGGATACTCAACGCCTCTCATCCAATCACTGGACGTGATCTGTGCCATCGTGAGGCGATCAACAGGCACCGGCCTCAGGAGGCCCTTGATGACCTCCTGGCAGGATTCAGGTATGTAGGAGGGGATGGCGTAAGAGCCATGCAGGATACAACATTTCAGTCTTCCGGTGTTTGTAGCTTTGAATGGCATGGTGGCGGTCATCATGAAGTAAAGCAAGATACCCAGCGCCCACATATCCACATATCGACCTATATAACCCCTCCCCTTGAAGAGCTCGGGGGCGGCGTACGGTGGAGAGCCACAGAACGTGTGGAGGACGTCGCTGGGGCAGCAGAACGCGCTGAAACCAAAGTCGCCCACTTTAATGCAGTAAGTGTTGGTGTAGAAAACATTCTCTGCCTTCAGGTCCCGGTGCACAATATTACTGTCGTGCTGGAAAAAGAGAAATAAAAAAGGGGGGAATGTTTGAGATTGTTAGATTCAGTTTTCTTGCAGGGGAATTGGAAAGTTGATTAACTTTCCTGCATGGAAAGTCAAATGAAAACCTTATTTTTACTTTTTACTTTACTAGTTCAAAAACTATTATATTGTTGATAACGGCCCCTATGTCTTTCATTTTCATATTCAAATATACTGATATCACTGTTGACCTACAAGCTACTGTTGACTGACCATGTGTTTGACAGCAGACAGGACCTGGGAAAACACCAGCTTGCTCTCCAGATCAGACAGGCGCCCCCTGGTGCTGATGCGTGAGAACAGCTCTCCTCCACTGGCGTACTCCATCACCAGGTGGAGCCGCCTGAAGGTCTCCACCACCTCGTACAGCCGCACTATGTTGGGATGGGCCAGCTTGTCCATGCAGGAGATTTCAGAGGCAAAGAGCGTCTGTGAACGCTTGTCCAGACGAACCTTATCCAGGATTTTAACTGCCACTCGCTCTGTGAGACGAAGCGTGACAGGGAGTAAACCCATTTCAGTCTGTGGTGGGTGAGTGCAGCCTTTTCAAACCAACTGATCCTCACTTTGACAGATTTATTGTATTTTGTTTAGTAATTTGCCCGAGGACACTTCTGCATGCAGAAGCAGAAGACTGGCATCGATCGAACAACCTTCTGGTTAGAGGATGACCTGCTTCCCCCCCTGAGCCACTTTATAGAGCATCTTTCAAGACACTAAAGGCCACGTTTAAAAAAACAAACAAAAAAGGAGTAAAGAAATGAAATAACTTAAAAAAATATAAATAAAGCAAACCAAGGACAGAAAATAAGAGATGAAATGCTCGTGGGGGGTAGAGTTCAAAGCCTTCGTGAACATGTGGGTTTTGAAGAGTTTTTATAAAGTGTGCAGAGATGTGGGAGTGCAGAGCTTTGAAGTCTCCAAATAGAAACATAAGCAGTTTTAGTAAAATGCACTGATATTTGACCCTGTGACCAAAAACAATCTTTTTAGCCACCGTCTCATGTTTGATCACTGAAGCTGTAGAAACCGGAGTAAAGAACATTCAGTATCTCACCTTTGGTCAGGTCATGTATTCCCAGTCTGACCTCGGAGAAGTTGCCACAGCCGATCTGCCCTCTCAGCTCGTAAAGCCCCACCCGCCGTCCAAACGTCAGGTCATTCATCACCCTCTCTGAATGGGTCAGATCGTAGAAGGCCTTCCCAAAAGCTGTGCGCTGCGTCGACTCCTGCTCCTCTGCCACGTTCTCCTTTGCCTCCAGCCTCTTTTCCCCCTTTGTGGGCAACAGGGTGAGGATTTCCTCCTGAGGTGGAGGCGTCTTCAAGTGAGTCCCTGAGGTGGAGATGATGAGATCCAACAGAAACGATTTTGAAATATGTATATCATTATATTGGATGGAATAAAAGTGTATATAGAAATTATAAGATCCTGCAATTTAAATGTAGGGATGCGTCTGTACTCACATGTTTTGCCTTTTAAGTTCTTCCTGCTCCTCTCTGTGTTGATGGCGTTATTTCTGTTCTGCAAATACATTATTCCTGCAGAATCCGAGGGTTTCGAGATGTCCTAAAACCAAAAATAGGAAAACCGAGAAAACTAATGTCCATGTACCAAACACTACAGAAAACAAACAATGTAATATTCATAGTTTGAGTTCAAAAGCACCGGCATGCATCAGAGAACTTGCTCCAATAAAGTTGCTCTACCACCGCTGGTCGTTTTTCCACGACAGCTCTTTTCCCTGTGCTGCACCATTGTCTCCTGATGTATAATCCAAACCTACCGGCCTGTAATCCCACAGTGTCGGACTCCACCCACGCACACAGGCACAATAGATGAGCTCTACAGAGGCTTCTTTAAAGACTGATGGAGACTGATACAGGTGCTGGAACAGGACACTGATGGGATTATATGTGCTGCTTATAAACCGTACTAGGGGTCAGTGGACTGGGGGAAGGTCGTGATACCAGTCGACATAGTTCAACTGCTTGAGGTTGAACAAAGACAGAGTTTGGTTGTTTTTACATTAATGTTAAGTCAAAGTATTGAGGAAGGATGCAGTGATAACACATAGAAATGCAATTATTTTGTCATTTTCCACCAACTCAAAACCAAAAAACAGCAATTTAACCTTCATGAACTCAACCAGAACCTAAAAGGAGAGAACACAGGTCTGAAGTCGTGGCCCTCGGACTGGAAGACACAGTAACACAGTGACCCGGACACTGACAATGACACCAGACAGTGACACAAGGCCGGAAAGTCCAGGTACTGATGAACTACCCCCATCACTCCTGTCAACCACTGACTGCAGCCTGGACACAGGGATTGTGATGCAGTCATCGTGCATAAGCTGCATGTTCATGCTGCAGATGAGTCATCGTAATCCAATCACAGCCCCAGTGACTATCTGAGCACGTGCAATGCTGAATGAAAGTCCAAGGAGAGAGAGAGGCTGAATAGAAAAATATGCAAGATCAAAGGAGACTCAACTGGAAATAGAAAATCAATGTGCAGTTCACTATCTGTGATAAAGATGACTAACGAATGAGGAAGAGATTGAAAATGCATTTGAGGTGTCACAACATTTACACCAGGCCTGTTTTGAATTGATGTTAAACTCCTTTGCATGTTGAAAACTCAATTTAATGACCACACATATAGAGAAATTCATAGATTTAGGCTTTATATCAACTTTAAAATCAATAAACTGATGCTGATTAGTATTCAAAGTATTCAAATGGGCCGGGTGGTGCCTCTGTAGATTGTGAATTCCTATAGTTTCAATAAATAACAACATTGTGGGGACTGACAGTTTATTCTTGACCTTGAACAAAGCAGTTAACAAAGTTCAGCACAATGTCTATCAGTAGCTGCTCTGCTGCTTTCTGTTGGATTACAAATGGAATATTGAAGAATTGCAGATGTTCAAATGTTTATTTTCTTGTTTGACTATTGTTTCCTTGTTATAATGTAAACTTTAAATGTCAGCATTTAATCCAGTTTAGACATAAAAATCATTAAAGTGCTCAGAGAGGAGGAAATTTGTAAAAATCTTTAACACCCTTAAACTTTATCTGCGGAGGAAGATCATGTGACACACGAAAAAGCTCCAGAACAGCACACAAATGTTTTTAATATAAATACAAGCAAATCAGACACACAAACATACTGAAACATAGCAAACCAAATAAAAACAAAGAACACATATAAATCAGTGGCTAAAATTAATAAAATAAAATCGAAAAGAAATGTGACAAAACAATTCAAACTGATTTTCAAACTTTGGTTAATTTATTCTCAAACTTGATAACCTGTGACGCCTGATGACATCTGAATTAAAACTGCATAGTCCATATTTTATTTTTATTATCACTTCACAACACTTGTGACCCTTTAAGGCCCCAAAACCTAGAATTTTAAAACTTGTGATCAACTTTATTGAGTTTTGACTCTCTTGACAACATATCATGGGATCTACATAATTAAATCAAGTATGTGTGAATGTGGGTTTTACCAGGATTATGATGGAGTTTCAGTAAGATTTGTTGCAGCTGAATGAAAGGAATCAACAATGGAATCACCCTAATCAAGGTGTCTGAGTGCCGACGGCTCTCTGAACGATGATCCGTTGATCCCGCAGAAAATGAGGGGATCACATCAACACTTCAAAGAAGGACTAACACCTTATTAAGGCCTGAGTGGAGGATCAGTAAAAGGCCAACATTATAAACGTCTCTCCTGTGATTAAAGCAGAAAGTGGTTTATAAGGAAAAGGAAACAAAAGATAGTATTTAAATTTCCTTTTTTAGATTTAAAAATGAGAAAATATTAGAGTTATTCTTGTCCTTTTTGCCAGCATATTGTTTTCTTAGTTGAATTTCTGTTTTAGATCTCATAAACTTGCAGTGGCCTACATGTTTGGGAGCTGTTTGGGAGCTGTTTTAACACCGATGATCTTGTTTTCTGTCTCTATGTTTCTCTCTGGAGGGAATGAGCAGCAGCAGAGGGTTGAAGGGCAGCTCTGAGAGGTCTGGCCATTTGGTGTCATGTTGAATAAACACAAAGGTGCTGGAGCTTTCTGAAGGGGAGGCCTCAAGGGGCCCCCACGCTGATCCTGTTTATGTGTTTTGGCCGGGTTTTGTTTTAAGTCGGAGGTGCTAAACACCTTCCCCCTGAGATAAAAGATGATTAATGCTTTGAATGAGCGACGCTTTAATGGCTCGAGGCTACTGAAGCACTTCATTAGGCTGAGCTCGGGCCCGGTTGACACACTCTGAGGTCCCGTCGCGGCAGAAACAAGAGGAGCTGTGCAGACTCCCTTTGAAGTGGCCCCTGGTTGTAAGAACACACGGCCCTCCAGCATGGAAATTTGATTAGCTCTCACTTCTCTTTTTGACTCCACACCACTCTGAGACCTGGTTTTTTGGGGTGACATTTGGGGCTGAAGCTCGATCCCACATAAATATCAGAGGCACCGCTGAGCCGAGGGACACTCAGGATCTGGCAGCCGAGGAGCAGATTGGGACTAAAGCCATGGACGTACCCTGGTCGTTGTTTCTCCTCCTGTGCGGCCTCCACATGACCTGTAAGTACTGTTTGCTTTGCTCTACTCTGCTGCTGCTGCTGTGACTTTATCCAGGCAGCTATTCACTCACTGGATTAACACCGTGTCTGCTCAAATGTACTTGCTAATCCCTTGTTATGTGATTAAACGTGGGGAGAGGATGTGACGCTGTGGGATGTGTGTGTTTAGTTCACTTGGGACTACTGTAACAGTGAGGTCAAATTACTACTCTGAGACACACATACTTAAAATACTTCAGTATTATTTCCTAACTCTTATTTTCATTATGGATAAATGAATAAAACACTTCAACATAGTCATGCAAGAATCTCTAAATATTTTTTCCCTTTGTAACCCTGAAGAAAGTAAATCCTGCACAGTTGCATTTTGTGTTTAACTTCATTTTAATATTGATTGAATACTAATGATTTCCCCCCCAAAATGAACTAATACAACATGATACCATGTTACGTCACTGATGGTACTAATGTGTGTTTATGGTGTGTTTTCCAGTGACGGGGGTGTTGGGCAAACACATCGATCACAGAAACCTGTTCACGCAGAGAATGTGCTGCAAGAGACAGAGCCACTTTGTGTACATAGGACAAGGTAACGCTCCACAATCCTTCAGTGGTTGTTTATTCATTTATTTTTTATACTTTCTTCTATACTTTTTATAGAAATAAAAAAAATGACGTCTTCTCATATTTCAATTTTTGGATTGATTAATAGCAAATAGCACATACCTATGCATCTATGTATCTATGTATCTATGTATCTATGTATCTATGTATCTATCTATCTATCTATCTATCTATCTATCTATCTATCTATCTATCTATCTATCTGTCTGATCATTTTTCTCGATCTCTCTCGTCAGACATCTCTGGGAGCCCTGTCAGTGTGGATGTGGGGTTGTGCAGGTCTCACTGTGTAGCAGCCTCGTCCAGAGCCTCCTCACATGAAGCTGGGCAGCAGGATTATTCAAAATATTCCTCCATGCTGGAGTTCCTCAGGAGCAAAAAGGTACGTGGCAGTTCCCAAACTCGCCACCAGGGGGCGTCCCTGTGACTTGTGTGGTTGTCTGATAAGGCGGATTTGATATAAAGGAAGTCAATGTAAAAACATATAAACTTTTAAAGTTTGGATTTATATATCAACTTTTAAAGTTTGGATTTATAGATCAACTTTATGTAAAATTTATAAATATCACTTTGCATGATCAATAAATACCTTTTGGGGGGAGTTTGGTGTAAATATCACACAGTGGGAGTTGAACCACTAAATGCATCTGATTACTCAGACATGTTGTGACCCGGAACAATTAAAACAACTTTCCAATCACCTCCCTGAAGCTGAGGAGCCGAGGAGCCGGAGCTGCGGAGAGCTCGGAGCCGCAGAACCAGCGGCCCTCCTGCGGGGCCGACCAGCTGTGTGCGCCCACCGGGATGCGTGTGGAGCGGCTGCTGCTGCTGGAGGGGCCCCGGGAGGTGGAGGTGGTGGAGGAGTGTCAGTGCGAGATCAGGCTGAGTCAGTGCATCCGAGTCCCGGCGCTGAGGACGTACTTCTCCGAGACCCCGTACGAGACCATCATCGACGTGGGAGGATGCTCCAGCTCCAAGGGCACCCCAGGTGTGTGTGTGTGTGTGCGTGTGCGTGCGTGTGTGTGTGTGTGTGTGTGCAACAAACACAACAGAAAGTGGTGCTCAACAAACAGCAGGTCACGTGCAGCATTATTCATTTAGAAATTTAAACTTTCAGAAATAACAGCCACGTAAAGATTGATTTATTTACATGATCTCTATAAACTGATAATATGATGGTAAAGTTTCACAAATACCAACATTTTGTCCAAATTGTCACATTACATTTTTTCTTATTTTATTTAAACAAGTCTTATATGTGTTTACTTTATGTTTTTTTACACTTAAACTTGTTTTTACTTTCCTTAAATCAACTTTGAGTATAAGTACATTTTGAGTCAAGTATTTTATTCATTGCCTTGTATTTTATTTCATATTATGATTGTTAGCGTGGCAACAGGGAACAATATCAATATCTGATTAAGGCCTTGATTATGTTTGTGCTTTGAGTGAAAGATTTAAAAAAGTTAAGTCGTATAAGTTTAACTTATGTGGTGACTGAAGTAGGATTTATTGCTGTTCACTATACTGATAGAGTTCAAGCTTAAGGTCTTATGTTATGGGCAAGAAACAAAAAGAAGCTACATGCACATACATGATTGAAGGATTTGGTTTAATGCTGAAAAAATATATATCACAATCAAATTGAAAATACATAGTTTCATGTCAGTGTTCAGATATCACTGATGTAAACAAACATTTAACAGCATCAGAAAAACACACGTAAAGAAACTACTGTCTAGTGCATTGAAAGGCCCATCGCAGAGCTGCTGTTTATCTGTTTGTTTGGATCTCAGATTATAACTGAGCTTTTCTTCTTCCGTATAAATCTAACATTTCCTTTAACAATCACTCACAGAGGGATTCTCCTGTGTCCCCACCAAGTTTGACTCCGCTCTGGTGGAAACCCCCAACAAAGTGGATCTCATCCAGACGGTGGTGGCCTGCGAGCTGAAGGAAAGCTGCTACAGGGTCCCGTACGTGGAGTATTACTATGAAATCGTCCTTCACGCAGATGGGGTCCGAGAAGAGAGGCTAAAAGTAGGCACCGAAACACAAACTCTCATATTTCCATCCACAACTTACACCAGAGCTCGTTTCTTCTTTGATTAGCTCGGCATACTTAACACCAGCAGAGCGATTCATTTCTGATGCCGCTTTCACACTCTTTTGTAACCAAGCTGAGAGGAAACGGGGATGGAGTTTGGTGCCAGACAGTAATGAAGTATCTTCATTCATCACACACATGTGTGGGAGACGGCACTTAATCAGGCTAATCCGCTGGCCGGTGGCTGGCACCGCACGTCCTTGTGTGAAGGATTTAAGGATATTCATGCACAACCTGCAGCAATACACATGGCAGACTGGCAGGTTTCATTTTGAATAGAGACAGAGTAGGAATTTCTTCCACTTCACCAACTTCCAGGGAACATGGAGAAGGGAAAATAGGCCTCAGAGGCCAAAACACAAGAAGCCACTCCTCCAAGTGCAAATTTATTTTGAAAAAAGCACATTTGACCTCATCAGGGTCTCAAAAACATGATAAAGAAGATGCTTGATCACATGGCAAATAATACAAGCTCTACATTCTGTGCAGTAAAACTTTTTCTGGGACAAAGCTGTCCTGAGGAAATGAGGATTTAGATCCAGTACATCCCATTCAACAAACTGTTAAAGAAAAAGACTACAAACCAGATATGTAACATTCTTAAAGCCACAAAAACAATCTGGCCTTATTGTTGACGTTTTCTGATAAAGGAAGGGGTTGATAGAGAGAATTTGAAACTGAGTTCCTCCTCTCCCCGCTGTTGGTCATCTGCTGTGTTGCAGCCCCAGAGGTGCGAGCGGAGTGCAAACACAAATGGCCCCTGCAGGTGTCGAATCAAAGCAGTTAACATGATAAACAGCAGCTGGCCCCCCGGCTCAACTGGGTCAATATTTGTGACCAGCTGTGAGCTCATTGCCCTCTCTCTGTGTTGCTAATTTTCCACAGGAAATAGATGTGGGCAGATGTTTGGGAGGCTGCATTACAGGAAACCGATGCCTTCTCAGGTAAGTATGAACCCTGCTGCTGCAGGCAAACACACACACACACATACACACACACACACACACACACACACACACACACACACACACACACACCTCCTCTGCCACTCCCATGACAATTGCCTGTGAGCTCTGACACCTCCTGAGCTCTGCATGTTGGCCTTTCTGGTTGATTCCTACACCCGATGTTTCTTTTAAACTTTCAGCATCATAGATTGTGGCAGACTTGTACAACATCGCTGTCAGTTTAGTTCCACTTTCCAGATTTACTTCATAAGACGTGGATTTTATGGCCTGATTTGGGGAAATTTTGCACACATAAGACCAGAAAGGTCTGAATTTGAATTGTATTAATTTCTGTCTCAACACATTTCTGCTAATTCACAGAAGAGATGAAGAGAAGTCATAATATGCACAACTTTGTGCGTGTGTTACATTCTAGTAACAACACTGGCTATTAGAAACTGTAGTTTAATTATTTATTTGAAAATTCCAAGCAAAAAAAAACTGTCATGGGACACACAGCACATACAGAGGTAGTTTAATACGGTGAACGTGATTTTAATCTATTTATTTTTATATTTTCCTCTCTAGGAGTCCATCTGATCCAGGGAACTGCCACTTGTGGGCAGAGGGACAGTCCAGCTCCTGCGTCCCTCAGAGCTATGAGAGCCACAGCTTCCTCCACCAGCACGGAGTGTTACGCACCGTCCTCTCCATCACCTCCTGCCTTTGCCAAAACTGAACACTGCGCCTCCTAGTGGGAAAAACAACTTCCAAGGCCTGCAGGGGCCTCCCGAAGCTTGACTCACAGGGACTAAACCATATACTGAGACATTCTTTTAAGACTTTTCTACTCTAAAGTATTATTGTATTATATGTAATATATGTAAAAATGATAATTTTGTAAATAAATTTAATACCACATCAGTATTATGAATTGTCCTTTTACCACTGTGGAAAACATGTTATCCAAACTGCCAATGAACTATATCACATGTTGGTAACAGGGGCAGATTACATTAGGAAAATAGATGATATTTTACATTTTACCGGAAAAAGAAGTAGTGAGGTGGCCCAACTTTGATTTTATACACAAAATGATTAAAAAGCACATATATTTCTTGTTTGAGTGCAGTAAAAAAGTGAATCTACAGTGAAATGAGATACTGGCTGCACTGAGTCTGTGAGACTTCAATGACAAAGATCAATGAAATCTGAAATAAATTTGAATAAGTATTGGGGATAAATGTTTAGATGAGCACACGAAACAACTTCTCAAACGTGCCTTTGAAACAACACACGTGCACGTGGCTAATGGCTCCTTATTTTGATATCAAAGTGTGAAACAACACTTTTCTGTGACAGTCACAGTTTGTTTCATCTCAAGAGACGTTTTATGGCTTGTTTGTAAGGTGCCGCGTAGGAAAAGAAAACTTTGATCTCTTAAATGTTTATTACGGTGGGGTACTTTTCTTCTCGGTCTCAATTTGTCTTCTGCTCGTGCGTAATTGTGCGTAAAGATCAAAGGGACCAAATGGCACAGTGTGCATTTTCCTCGTTGGGAACTGAACTAGAAATAACTGGATAAAGTTAAACCAAGTCCAAAGAGCAGCCTCCAGAAACGTGTTTTTTAAATCAGTATTAACACAATAAACCCTCTAACGTGGATTATACAGCATGGATATTTCTGTATCGAAATGGATATGATGGACAAATGCTCGATTCCAAATTTTCCGTGTGAAACCAATATCTATGTAAATATTTTGGGGGATTTTACACAGTAAACTACATTCAGAATGAAAAATATCAAATTGTTGTAAATGTTATAATGAGAATCGTCTGTTATGGGGAGAAAGGAAACAGGGGTGAAGCGATTTTACGCACAACGCCAGTTTGTGCCATGAAGGAGGTCGCTCCATTTGGATTTCTTGCAAAAAAAAAGAAAAGAAAATACAACTTAAGAATTGTGGTAATTATCCAGCTGTAAGTGAATAAGCAGTTATGTAAATCTTTCGACGTGTAGCCAGTGACACCAGCCTCTTTGTCGCAGTAATAGGTTTCGACCTAAAACACTGTGCCTATTATTCTAAATTAATGGATTCATTTAGGCGCAGTTAACCTCCCACGGTGCCCGCACTTCCTCAGGAGATCAGCTCTATGTTCAGTCTCTTCATAATATTTACAGTTTAAAGTTATATATCAGAGAAATATATATGTATATATTCCACAACGACACACTCACTGGTCTCACTGGTCTCACTGGTCTGTGCCAAAGGCTGGATTTAGTTTATTTGAGCCTTTATTGCCAGACGAGGAGACAATGGGCTTGAATGAAATCTACAGTGGGGGTCACACCTTGTTAGCGCTGCCATTAGTCTCCCTTTACATTCGCTGATTGGTGATTTACATTTGCGACCAAATAGCATCTTTACTGCTGTTTACCGAGGCTTCGGGGGCACTGGAGAGCGAACGGGGGCATTTGATATAAAAAGTGGAGCCTCCAGGATCCCGCAGTCACTCCAACTCCAAGTTGCTGGCTGGATGTTCCAGGACACCGGTGCGCCACCGACCGACTCACGCCTCAGAGATGCTCATGTTCGCGCTCAGCTTCGCCGCCCTGGTGTGCACGGTGGCCGCACGGCCTTCACTCAGCTACCTGGAGAATCACTTCACCGCCGAGAACGAGTCCGAGGGGGTTCGTTCAGCCGCCATCAAGAGGCTCCTGGAGGTTTTTGGGATGGAGGACCCCCCTGCTATCCATGGACACAAGCAGGCACCTCAGTACATGCTCGACCTGTACAACACCGTGGCCGATGTGGACGGTGTCACCAAGGACCCTTACCTTCTGGAGGGGAATACTGTGCGCAGCTTCTTTGATAAATGTAAGATCGAACATGCCTTTTTCAACTGGCTCCTGAAGAAGATGAGACATGATGGGAGGTTTGGTTTCTAATGATTTCCTTTTCCTTGCAGTGCGAAGTGAGCAGGTGGAGTTCAGGTTCAATTTGTCCACGGTGGCGAGGAGCGAGAAGATTCTAACTGCAGAGCTGCATCTCTTCAAGCTGCGACCTCAGGCATCAGTCACCTTCAACAGACACCACTTCTGCCAAGTATGTGACATGAAGAAATCACTAAAGAACAATCAGTGATGCTTCTCTCTCTGGGATGTGTCTAATGTTTGGCTCCTTTCATTCTGTTTCCTCCAGGTCAGTGTTTATCAACTGCTTGACAACAGCAAGACCAACCACACACAGGGGAGGAAGCTGCTGTCCTCTCGACTCATCCCAGTCCACTCCACTGGTTGGGAGGTTTTCACCATCACACAAGCTGTAAGTAGCCTCTTCTCTGCAAACACTGAACCCGTGTGAAGAATATTTTTGGGATTTGAACTGACCGACGTGCTCTTCCTCCTGAAGGTTCGCTCCTGGATGGTGGATGAAGGCAGCAACCTGGGCCTCCATGTGGTGGTTCAGACCCTGGGAGGAAGCCAGATGGACATGAAACTGATCCGCTTCGCTTCAGGACGCAGCCACCACCAGAGCAAGCAGCCCATGCTGGTTCTCTTCACTGATGACGGACGTCGCTCTGCTACTATTGAGCATGCAGGTGAGTTTCTTTGGTCAGGTTACATCCAGTGTTGGTAAAAAAAATATACAGCTCAGGCATTTCTGGGGTCTTACTGCTGATGAGCAGGGGTGTAGAGAAGAATTTTGAAGCCCAGATGGAGCTCTGGCCCCCACCGCCCCCCCCATTCTTATCTAATCACACTTACTTGATCTGTGGTAATTTCTGAGTCTACATCAACAATGCAAACAAACCTTTGTGCATTTTAAACCGGACAAATTACTTATTTCTGCACTCAGTCACCTTCTTTCAAAGTTTAGAAACAATTTACTTTGTCATATTCTTACTAAATATATATATTTTACAAATTATTTTAGATTTCAATTACTTGAATACGAGCAATATGTGTGTCGTTTGGTTTATTGTAGAATTGATAACAAGTAAGCATTTTAAACACATAGGATTTATTAGTGCTATTCCATTCAGATTTGTTTCAATTACATTTAAATTTCTCGTGTTAAGTTCTAACTGTGTGATCCAAAGGGATGAACATCTTCCATGCGTGTGAACATTAAAAAATTAAGCTAATATTTTTTTAAGACGCAAAAACTTTAACTTACTCTTCATAGCTTAACTTTGCACGTACAGAACCTAAGCGTGATGTCTAACATAAAGTTTTCCTTTCCTCCAAAAGATTCAAATGATACCCCAGTGACCCCCAGCCTGCCCCACGCCCCCATGACAGGCCCGCCCTCCCGCAGCGCTCGCTCCCTGGACTACAGCGAGGAGGAGGGTCTGTCCACGTCCTGCCAACGCCAGCCGCTCTACGTGGACTTCGAGGAGATCGGCTGGTCGGGCTGGATCGTCTCTCCCAGGGGTTACAACGCGTACCACTGCAAAGGCTCCTGCCCGTTCCCCCTGGGTCAGAACATGAGGCCAACCAACCACGCCACCGTTCAGTCCATCATCAACGCCCTGAAGCTGATGAAGGGCATCGATACGCCGTGCTGTGTGCCGGACAAGCTCTTCTCCATCAACCTGCTCTACTTCGACGATGACGAGAATGTGGTGCTGAAACAGTACAACGACATGGTGGCGGGCAGCTGTGGCTGTCACTGACATCCGCCAGTCAAACGACGGCACATGTATTCTTAGAAAACACAATGTAAGTCGAGTTTGGGGACGTTGAGACCTACTGCCCTTTAAAACTCAACTGATCCCAATGAGTAATGTGCCCTGTCCCACATGTGACTTTGTAATATATGTAAATATCCATAAATTATAATATATGGCAGTGATGGAAGTGACATCCTGTGAAAGATGTAAATGTGTATATTTTATGTTCTCTGGTGTGAATGATTATACAGTCAGAATAAATGGTGCAAAGAAAAAAGAATACGGTGTGATTTTATTCGGCGTGAAATCGTACAGTTGAACAGAGAAACCAAGCGACACAACTATTTCCTGTACACCATGGTCCACTCTGCAATTTGTATGATCACAAGAAATCGTTAAACTGAGTTTTAAACACGCATTTGATCACAAAAAAGGTTCCATTTCAAACAGAATCATTTAAAAATCAAAAGGATCATAATGACTTGAAGGGGATATACTGATATGTGTGTGTTCCATCAAACAATGAACACAGATTTACACCTGCAACCTTTTCTAAATGTGACATTTTGTCAAAAATAACACCTCGCGATAGAGTTTTTAGGAATGTTGTCAGATTGAACACTGTTTTCACTTCTTTTAAATTTATCTGTGCAACATTAATGCATGAAAATGTTCCTGAAATAGATTTTTTTTTACTATTTACAGCAATGTTTCTAAGCGGAAAGCAGCTAAATAAGAAGTAGAATATGATAGTTGTTAATGTTGCTATCGTTGCCATATTTTCCTGAGCATTATTTGTGCCTAAATCAAAAAGCGTATTTGTTGCAGGAAGAACATTGAGCGAGTTTAACCGTTGGTCAGTCAAAGGGTTTCTCTGCCTCTCCCTCTACCGACCACTCCTCTGCGGGACCCTGCAGCTCATGTCTGGAGAGATGTTGCACGACTCCCACACCGAAACAGTCGCCCAGCACGTTGGCGGTCGTCCTCAAACGATCCCTGTCCACAGTCACACAGGACGTTTCCATGTTAGAGACTCGTTAGATTAGGAAGACATATGGGTTTCAGTAAAGGTGTAAACCCCCAAAAAATACTATGTAACTATATCTATAATGTACATAATACAACACTGGCAGGGTACTTTTCAGACTCTATATTTGTCGTGAGGTTGTTCTGTCATGTCCTGATCACACATGCACAGACACACACACACACACTCACAGCATCCAGTCAACTGTGATGATATAGGAAATGCCTTCAAGGGGCAGGCCAACTGATGACAGCACCATCGCCATGGTTACCATGCCGCCCTGTGGGATACCTGAGCCACCGATAGCGGCCACTGTCGAAGTTATACTGAAATTACACGAATAAGAAAAAACAATAATGATCAACTGCACACGACAGAGAATACATGTGAAAAAAACAAAATGGAAGACACATGGTTAAGTTAACCCACAAATATGAATGATTTCATATTAATGATTGATTATAGTTTAATTGCTCCGGTTTAATGATGAGGTAATAACAAACTAAATATTAATAAATATATCAATACTTCAAAATTAGATCCAGTATTATTTCCCTTTTCTACAGCACATATAAATGACTATTCAATTAGTTGTTTAAATGACTTTTTCAATGATAATTATAATTTCTGTAAATTGAAGTAAAAATGTGATCATACCTGACGATGATGATTTGACCCAGATTAAGTTCCATATTGTAAACCTGGGCTATGAATATGGCAGCGACAGCCTCATAGAGTGCTGTTCCATCCATGGTCATGACGGCACCTATAGGCATCATGAAGCGTGTCACCCGTTTGTCCATTCTCAGATTATTCTCCAGACAGTTGAGGCTAATGGGTAGGGTCACAGAACTGTGGGGGGGAAAAAATAAACAATTATATAATATACAGAACAATAAAACTTTAATGGTGATCACATCATTTTTTCAAAATTCAGCAGCCTCTTATGTTTGGTATTGATTCAAATCAGATAAAACTAATTTTCAATCCATTTTTATAGCATCAAATTAAACTTGGACAAACATCAGAAGTTGTAGTTATGACCTTATAAGACAATTTGGCTTCACTTTCGGGGAGATTAGTCCATCTTTATCTTTATATCTTTCTCTGGTAATAACATGGAGCTGTTAATCCTGGAAGTGCATCTCACCTGGATGACGTCCCAAAGGCGGTGGTGAGAGCCTCCAGGAGACCAGCCATGAATTTGAAGGGATTTTTGCGTGCGCAAATGAAATAGATGAGCGGCAGGGTGAACAAGCTGTGGATGACCAGGCCAGTGGTCACAGTGAGAGTATACATGCCAACCTGTTGTCCTACAACACCGACGTCCTTCAGCTTCAAAATCTGTCCTGCAACCAAGAAGAAGATTCCTACCGGGGAATACCTGCGGGAGAGAGGTGAGATGCAGAAAATCTGATGTAGTGATGAGAAACGACTGTAGAGGGCGACTGTAAGGCAGCTTGATACCGTATCCTCATATTTTACTCACCAGATGAATACACCAATCAGATGCATGATGGCTTTACTGAGGCAGTCAAAGAAGTCCTTCAGAGGTTTCGCCTCATCCCCCATTTTGGCCAGGACGAGGCCAAAGGCGATGCAGAAGACCACTAAGCCCAGAATGTTGACCCCGTCGATGGTGCCTGGCATCGGTGTTGTGTTATCTAAAGTCAAATCAAGTAACATTGATACATAACATGATAATAACCAGTTAAAACATTAGGTTCAACTTACAAAGAAAGGAAAAAAGTGAAAGTGGTTTTGCGGAGCTTACTTCTTTCAGTCATGTTGACATCGAGAGTTTCCTTTTCAGAATAAATTGTTTTATACTGAATAAAAGACAAGAAAATCCTCATTAGTGACGAGTAAAGAAAAAAGAGCGAGGAAAAAAAACACCAGCATCACTGCAGAGCTCACCCTTCTGAAACAAGCCTCCACCAGATTTGGAGGAAACATATCTCTGCAAACCAAAACAAGGGTAACAAATCAAAGATTAACAAGGATTAGATATTTGACAAAGCTTTTTGATGCCCACCTGATCAGATCCAGAAAGGCATCCACTGTCTGCATGGTGTCCGATGGACCACCAGGGGACACTGAGTTGGGCGTGGGGGATTTCCCTGGCTGGATGAGAACCACTAGGACGATGCCAGTGAACACAGCCAGGAAGGTGGTCGTCGCGTAATAAGAAAAAGCATAGAGCCCCATTTTCCCAGAGCACGTCTTGTCCACTGACGAAATGCCTGAAACAAAAAGACAAGTAAAACAACTGTGTAACTTCAGGTAAAATTATTACAAAGTGATAGTTCAATGTGTAACGTTCATATATCTAGAAAACCCCATGAAAATAAATGTATCCAACTTTTCAGTATTTTTGCCCTGTTTTATTATTTGGTTGTAGTTAGTTATATATTATTATATATAGTTATACAACACTATAATTATTGTTAGTATAATAATTTATTGTGTGGACTGATACTCGTTTAAAACCATATTGCCCCTCAGAGATAATAAGGATAATCCATTCATTCATCCATCCATTCATAGGTTTTATTTCGGGGGTTGGTGTTGTTGTGTTTTGGCCGCATTGCATTGAGCATATTTCTAATATTTAGAGACGGAGAAATGCTGAACTTTTGGTCCAATGTTGGGCTCTAACCTGTGATCAGACTGGAGATGATGAGAGGAAGCACCATCATCTGCAGCATTCTCAGCAGCAGGTCTCCAGGAAACAGGAGGTAGTAAATTTGCAGGTCCGTCATGTTAGCGGCACGTAGAGCAAAACCCAGGCCGATACCTTGAAGAGGGTAAAATGAACAGTGTTCATCATGTCAGGTGATGAAACAGCCACTTCAGTAATATTAGTAATATACAGTGAATATGAACAAGTGATGATTTCTGTTCATTATCATCCTGGTCTATAGCTAAATGAAAATACAATATTCATTCAACACTGAGATTAAAAGAAACTTAACAAAGAGAATTACGTTGAACTTCAACTGGCAATATTCAACACAGACTTACCCAGGACAATAGCAGCCATAGTGAGCAGAAGAAAAGCATTTCTGAAGACAAAACTTTTGACGTTACATTTACAGAGAGACAGCGAATTCAAACTCCAGGGCTCAGAGTTCACCAGACATGTGTCACTGTCTTGTCTAACTAAAGCGTCCTCGCTGCTCGGCTTACAGCAGAGACGCATCTCGCTCACAGACTGCGGACGAAAAGAGAGAGAGAGGAGTCTTCACAGGGTTTTACAAAAAAACATCCAGTGTTGTATAAATGTTAAAAAAGGAGAATATTAACAAAATCTAATGGAAGAAGATAGTAGAAGTAGAAGATAGTTTTCATTAGCTACTAAATCCAATAAAGAAATCCTTGATTCAAACCTTTGGAAGAGCTGTAAAGTTCCTGATGTTTCCCTCTCGCCACTTGTTTTAGTCTAAGTTTAAAACCAGTATTGTAACTTCTTCTAATTAACTATGTTCTGCTCCTCCCATCCCACAGGCTGTTAGTCTATTTGTCTTGCTACACAAATTTGACTCAGCGATCACTAAATGTAGCTCTGGATATTAGATGACAGAGAGAACACGAACTATCTCAAATTAATGGTGTGACTTTCTTTCACTTGGAAATGTGTCTGCAGTAATACGGAACAGTAAATATAACAATAATAACAGTATTTGTCGATGTCTGAATCCTGCAGCTCTGGAGTCAGAGATCCTTGCATAGGACATGTAGTAGAATAAATGGGGGGTAGAGAGACAGAGGGAGGGGGAGAGGGAAGTGCTCAGTGCATGATGGGAGTTCCCCCAGCTGTCTAGGCATATAGCAGCATAACTAAGGGATGGTTCAGGACTCACCTGATCCAGAATCAACTATAGGCTTTATCAAAAAGGAACGTTTTAAGTTTAACCTTAAATGTAGAGATGGTGCCTGCCTCCCAAACCCCGAGTGGGAGCTGGTTCCACAGGAGAACCTGGTAGCTGAAGGCTCCTGCTACCAGGTTCCACAGGAGAACCTGGTAGCTGAAGGCTCCTGCTACCATGTTCCACAGGAGAACCTGGTAGCTGAAGGCTCCTGCTACCATGTTCCACAGGAGAACCTGGTAGCTGAAGGCTCCACCTCCCATCCTGCTCTTACAGATTCTAGGAACCACCAGAGAGCCTGTGTTTTGGGATCTAAGTGATCTATTTGGACAATATTGTGATGTGAGCTCTTAATGAAGGGTCTTGATTATTAAGGTCTTGGAGCAGGATCTTGAATTCTATTCTAAATTTTACAGGGAGCCAATGCAGAGAAGCTTAGACAGGAGTAATATGCTGCAGCATTTTGGACCAACTGGAGGCTTTTCCCAGACTTACTGGGACATCCTGATAACAAAGAATTACAGTAATCCAGTCTACAGGGAACACATGCATGGACGAGCGTCTCAGCATCCTTCTGAGACAGGATGCTCCTAATTATCCTAATATTGTGCAGGTGGAAGAAAGCTGTCCTAGAGTCATTGTTAATATTAACAAATATGAATCTATCTGATAAGTACAACTTAAACCAGCCTGGTTCCTTTAATCCTCACATGATGTTCCAGCCTCTGGGACAGAAACTCGTGATCCCTGTTGTCAAATGCGCCACTAAGACCAAGTATAGACACAACTTACCATTCCCTGTTCTTGTTTCTAATCTCATCATAAATATATATCCAAGGATTAAGTTCTTTGCTATGAAACTAAACTTTTCTCTCATCAAAACTCCCTTTGCCCATTACAAAACCCTGTCTGTGAGGAGTGTAACCTGAGCGGTGACGGGGGCGTTGACCATAGAGTGGCACTAAAGGGGGTTGATACCACTTGGCATGATGCTGAACGACAGCCAGTGCTCATTGTGAAAGGGGCTGCGGTTCACAATGGAGAAAACGACGAAATGCTGCCATTATAATGGGGACCAAAGGGCCCGGTGGCAGCCCGACACCTGATCTCCTCTTTGGCCCGGGCTTCCTTTTGTCCCGGTATTTCATATCTGACAAATCCACAGGCCCGGAGGCAGATGATGTTGGAGCAGCAATGGAGCTGAGGCTCGTCGTCTGTGGGCTCAGACATGGGGAATAAACAGACCATCTTCACAGCACAGCAGCTCGACGCCTATCAGGTCTGTGTCCGTCATCCTCACTCGCTCTGGATACGACTCAGTGCAAACTACTGCAAACAGGGTTAAACACACAGAGGAGGGTTCGAGGCTGATTGGATTATTTAGAAGCAAATAGAAAATGAATTAGTGTGATGCATCCTTCAGGGAAACGTTGAACTAGGTCAACGCTTCTCTGATGCTGCTTGTTTATTCAATATTGTTTTTGTTACTCAACCAAACCATGAAGTTAACTAAGGTCTGACACAGTTAGTGACAGATGCATAAGCGTTAATCATCAGTTATTTTACATTTTGAATGATCTAATATTTTTGCACATCAGGTCATTGGTGTAAAGTAACTAATTTACTCCACTTAGTTACATTACTATGCATAAGTACAATTTGAGGTACGTCATTTTTTGTCTTTCTTAACTCTACATTTCAACTACACTTAAGACATGAGAAATACAAAATTATGTATATGATCAACTCAGAAAAATAAAGTAGTTAAAATTAACTCTCTGATTTGCTTTATGAAATAATAATAATTAATCAATAAGTCAAAATGTGCAGTATTACTCCAGATACTGACCCCAGGTTGTATTTTGTACCAAACAAGTGTGTGTTTTAAAGTACTAATTTCACATGTATGTCTCCCATAGAGTATTTCTACGATCTGAATATGTCTTCCTCCGCTGCATCAAGCAGATAATGAAGCACAAACAAACAAACTTCTACATCCTCACCTTCTTTGCCCTTTCCTGTTTTCCTGTCTCGTTTGTCTTTGCAGGACTGTACTTACTTCACGAGAAAGGAAATCCTCAGGTGAGCAGACAACTCCAGTGTTTTCTCGCTCGTATCAGAAAAAAGCTCGGTCATATTCACTGTGACACACCTGACACAGCTGAATTTTGTTCTGCACAGTACTGCACTGTAACTCTAAACTACTGTATCGGCAGCCCTGTGCTACTGTGGGGCAGGTGACCACTGAGATCACATGGGATTTCAAATCTTGCTATTGGAGAACTCTTTCGGAACTTTACCATAGCAACATGTTTTAATGCCGTGAGCTGAATAGGACTTTTTTTGAATTATTCTTTCTAAACCCTAATTGCACCTGTAGAATACACAAGGTTTCATGTAATTCAATGTTGAAAGGACATTTCTTTAAACCTTTCCCAGACTCTTCTACCGTTATCGGGATCTGGCACCGCAGCTCGTTCCCCTTGACTACACCAGCCAGCCAGATGTGAAGTTACCATATGAGCTGATTGGGAGCATGCCAGAGCTGAAGGTAGACCCACTGGTCCGCGCACACCCTGCAGACCCGCGCTCCCCCTGTGTGCCCAATCCATAATTAATGGCCAACTAATCGACAGAATTCTATGAGAGGTTATATGTTACCCGACTCCTTTAAACTTGAAGAAAGCAGGTGGGTCCCCGAGGACACACTCTGTGGGAATGGGTCAATTATATGCTTCTTTACGCGCTGAGATAAAAGGTACAGAGGTGTGTTAACACGCGGGTCACTGACATGTGCTGAGGAAGGGAGGGGGCTGTCGAGATCCTGCTTTCCCTCACAGACTTTCACTTTTTCCAAAACTGTGACCATTTTTTTAAGTTTTGGAGACGTAATAACTTGGTGTTCCCTGCGTCCAGGACAACCCGTTCCGTCAGAGGATCGCCGAGGCTTTCTCTGAGGACGGAGAGGGGAACATGACGCTGGAAGACTTTTTGGACATGTTTTCAGTCCTGAGTGAGATGGCTCCACGTGACCTCAAGGCCTACTACGCCTTCAAGATTTATGGTAAAATATCAGGAAAAAATGATTTAATCACAAGAAAGTCCCCATTGCAGAGGTGTAGACTGGCTTTACTTCACTTTTAACACCATATAGACTGTATTTATACAGATGGACGACACATCCTCCCTGAAATGAAGCCAAAATATGCCAGATATGAACGCTGAGTGCATTTAAATTTTTGGGGGAACTATCCCTTTAAGACGATGTGAATTTACATTGTACTTGACAAATTCAAACAGAAAAGTAATAAGTTCAAATAATGAATATATGGTACAAGTAATTAAAAAGTGTCCTGATGTAAAACAGGCCCCACTTGAACGCAACCTAACCCCTCAATCCCTGGAACTAATGTTAACTATGAACCACTGTTTTTCTGGGTTTAACAATATGAAACATGTGAATCATGCATTTTAATATGATGCAATGACAACAGAGGGTGCACAGTGAAGAGTTATGGAGCTGTAAGCATGACGGGTGGTGCATGGGTTGTTATAAATGATTAACCAGCCCATTATGGAGGCAAAGCGCTTGTCAAAGCCCCCTTCCTAATTAACAAACGATGACAGATGAAGAAGTTACATTCACATTGTCATGGTCATGGATCAAGGAAAGTTTGCATCCATTATTCAGACCCACAGAGGAGAGAAATCAAGGAAGGTGACACACTGTACAAGCACAGTTGCATCACCATGAAGATGCATGAGCTCAGAAAAGCCAAATGCCAAATGAAACAGTGGGAAAGTATAAAGCCTAAAAAAACATGTTTACTCAAGATCTTAACAGTCAAATTTGTTCCCAAATATCAGCAACAATAGTTACATAAACAGTTATTAAATCCAGCGAGTTTATGTTTGTTTATCAGCAAGATTATGAGAAAACGATTGAATGGAACAAAACTTGGTCAAAGGATGGGAGATGATCCAGGAAAGACTTTTCTTTCAGTTCCTGTAACATTGCGAGATCAGGCGCTTTTTTGACATTTTCAAAGATTTCCCAGAGATCAACTCCTGGATCTTGATGAAAGAAATCAGGCGTATTTATGGGACTGATCCCCAAGAGGTTGTGAGATTTTAGTTTAATGAGAACTAGAGTGGCCTAATTTATGGCTAATTTATTTCATCAAGAGGTAATACGTTCCTATGTGTGATGGATGTCTCACTGTAGCTATTTATTCTTTTCATAATAAATTATTCTGTCATATTCCTTCTTGATTAATAGCTTGGCCCAAAAATGTCAGAAACTTGTAAAAAAAATCACAATATCCCAAAGCCCAAGTTGATAAAAAGGATATTAGATCAACAGTCTTGAGAAATCCAACAAATCTGACTGATTATCTGAGTCAGAGACTTTTTTTTTTCTCCTGTCATTGATTAATCAACTGATCATTTCTCTGTATATCTAACTTCTCCAAGACTTCAACAATGACGACTTTATCTGCAAGTCAGACCTGGAGAAGACCGTGAACAAACTGACCCGCAACGAGCTGACGGAGGACGAGGTGAGGATGGTGTGTGAGAAGGTGATCGACGAGGCCGACCTGGACAACGACGGACGTCTGTCGCTGGAGGACTTCCAGCACATGATTGCTAGAGCCCCGGACTTCCTCAGGTAATCCACCGTCAACCATGCACCACAGGATACAATGTGCTTTTAGCTTTTAACTTTGTTTAAATCTGAATTCTCTCATTTCTGTCCGCAGCACCTTCCACATAAGGATATAAGGAAATGAGGACATTTCTTATGCATCTTGTTTTTAGTTGTTTGTATATTTTGTACAAACATTTGAAACAAAAAAAACCTCAGACTTTTTACATTTCACAACCAGAGCAAGTACTATGACTCATCTTATCTCTAATCTTATCATCACTGTTAACATTTGGGATTTTGTACAAAGTCTACATCTTTTATTTTTGAAGCTGCAGAAATAACACCAGTCATGGTGTGACGGTACGACTGTCATCGGGTTGGAGCATCGGCCAATCCATCATCATGAGGCTCATGAATTATGATCAACAGTAGATTTGTCTTTCAAAGACACCAGAGCATAAAAGAAACATGTCAGAATCTTACCCCTGGATTCACCGGACCAATAATGAGAGCTGTCGAGCTTCAACTGACCGTGTCCATTCCTCCGAGTCAATAAAGAAACCAAAACAAGGATGCTGAGCTTTATAATCTTATTTTATTAAATCAAAATTACACATATATCTACAAACAGTAGATATATTTTCATATGTGTTTAGAAAGTACAGTACAATTTAAGTAGATCTCTTTTTCAATGTGATATTTACAATGTTCCTTTCACATTTCTCTTTTCTAAAATGTTTTGTATTACTCTCCCTGTGTACTTCACAATGAATGGAATGAAAATACGGCTGTAAAAACGGATTTGTACGGTATATTACGACAGGTGATGGGAGTAATTGAGAAAGAGGATATGATTTAAAAACAAAAAAAATCAAAAAAAGAAGGGAGGTATAATTTCGGCTGCAAAGCGACACAGCTCGAGTGCCACGAAAGCTCCCTATGTTTCTGTGGGTGACTTAAAGCTACAGTATCACTCAAGTGAGAAAACAGCACTATGCCTACATTTCAACGTGCAGATTGTTCCTACTTAACCACTCGAGGTGAATTTCTCTCGCATCGATGTCGCAACGCAGGTTTTATACAAACAGAGCATGTGTCCTGCTTTCTTTTTTTTTTGGCTCAGTGATTTAAACAAAAACAAAAAAAAACAGCCACACATTCATCGTTACACGTCTACGTATATGTCTGAAAATTACGTCACACACATATGCACAGGTCCAAGACTCACGATGCATAGCTCACCTACAACAGGACTGAGTAATGGCGGTTAAGACAAATGGTCGCGAGGTCCCAAAATTATTTGATATTACAAAAAAAGAAAAAGAAAAGGGTGCAGGCAAGGAAAAGACAGCCCCCCCCCATCCCCATTGGTGTTTGTGCATACAGGAGCTGGATTTAGACACAAGTTAGCAGGAAACACAAGGAACAACGGAAACAGACTCAATGTTAAACAGGAGCTGAGGGAACACGTTTGCATCACACAGGTTCTAGTTTACTGTGGCTCGTGGTGGTTATAAAATACTGGTTTCAATTTGAGTGGGGGTGGTGTGATGCATTCTGTGCCTCTGGTGCCACCTAGCTGTTTAACTCAGGGGCCACAACAAGACAACAGCACAGAAACATGTACAATAACACTAGTGGGACCACCTTTAACTCATCACTTTTAAACTAGTTTGGCAGGACAGTAGCATAGAAAGAGAGGCTCACAGATTCTCTTATATAAGTATATATAACTGCTGGAGTAGGATTTTCAGTGAACTTCTACCAGGAGAGTGGATCAAACCGCAAAGGGGATAAAGTCGGTTATAAGTAGGTGCATTTAAATTTCAGACTTATCACGATTTTTTGTTACCGAGACTGCTCAGATCAAAATATCTTTTTCTACAAGGTAATTGTATTGCTGTACTGCAAACTATCACTCGGCACAGACTACACACAACACACGAGTTACTGGTAAAGTGCAAGGAGGAGAGCTGCTTGGATCGCAGGATTGGGGGGGGAAGGGGTTTACAGCGTGAAACCTCAAGAGTGAATATATTTGCTGATCGAAATAAGCAGAGACGTCATTTAGCTTGAGAGCGAGTTAGAGCTGCGACAAGACCTTCACGTGACTCTTTTTTTAAGAGTGCAAATAATTAGATACATTTCAAATAACTGTTCGGATAATAGCTTAATGATCTAAATCTTAAATATCAAACATTTGCTGGTTCCACTTTCCCAAATTGTGAGGATTTGGAGCTTTTTTGGTAAATTTTCAATGTATTTAATGAACGTTTTTGAGGGTTTCGACAAGACATTTGAAGAAGTCACCTGTGGCTTAAGGGAACTTTCAGAGATATTTTTCACTATTTTGTAACCGAACCAATCAACTAATCAAGACAATAAGTGGTGAATTAATCAAACATTATAGTTTAAGACAGGATCTTGTAAAAGACCAAAATTAACTGTGGAGGATCAAACTATTCAGCAAGCGCCTCCAATCCAGTGTCAGCACATTTGCACTCAGATGTGTTTTAAAATCAAGTGACAGTTTATAGTCGCTTCAATTGACTGTCAAGGACTGTGTGCAATAGTAAGAGCAGGAGATATAAAGCCTTTCAAACCAATTCCTCTATGATCCTTGACTGTTTGTTTGATTCTCAACTGCTGAAATGAATAGAAGGTTTGTGCAGCTCTGTTTCACTGGAGTTCAAGCCGATCGGTCTCCGGGTGAGATTTATCACATAAAAAAGGGGAAACCACTAATAAAAATAGATCTAAATGTCACATTTGTATTTATAATCCCTAAACCTTGACAAAATTATATGATTTTTCTTTCTCGGTTGTGCTACCAGCTGTATGAAATGTAGAAGAGGCTAATACAAGAAGTAAGAACGCGTCTTTTTTTGGTGACGTGGAACATCTGGGCAACGCTCCAGGTCAAGTCCTCCACCAGTCGAGCGGTTTGACTCGTGAAGACAACAGATCTCCTTTTAAATGGAAGAGATGCACCACTGGAAGCTTTCAGAAGAGGAAGAGAGGAGAGGAAGTCTTCCACTCACTCGGAGTAAGATGGTTTGTGTGGACTGGGAGGACAGGCCATGGTTGGGTAGAAGGGGGGAATGGGGAGAAAGTGCTATAAGCAAAGCACAGTCCATTTATGTCCAGCCAGTTGGCAGCCACTGTCGAAGGCCTCGGTCCTCAGAGTAGGCTACAGCGGAAGAAGCTGGTCTTTTTCTGAGGCTCGGAGATCTTAACTCCGTGACTGCTCCCCTGCGCCGCATTTCCCTCCTGCAGCAGAATAACAGAGACGTCACCTCTCTGTGTCAAGTAGAGCTGTGCATTTCAAGTGGCTGGTTTTGGAAACTTTATGTTCGCCATTTTCTCACATTTTTTTGCAAATACTACACCAAATGATCAAAAAAGTTTATCTTACCAATTTTGTGTCCATTTTCGATTTGATGTCTCGGGCAAGTGTCAAAAACGCCTGAAAACCAGAACAGATATATCGTCACATTTGTGCATCTATTCAACATGTTGTCAAACAAAAGAAAACAGACTATAACTACTTACGTTTTCCACGTTGATGTTGGCCTTTGCACTTGTCTCCATGAACTTGATTCCAAATTCTAATGCAAGCTGAAAGACAAACGGAGGAAATTACGATACAAATCTTTTTTTAAAGTTATACCAGTAACTACAATCTAATACAACCCTCTGATAATGTAATACTTTGAATTCTCACATTCTCCCCCCTGTCCTTGGACACCTGCCGCTTGTCGTTGATGTCACATTTGTTGCCGAGGACCATCTTTTCAACATCAGAGGATGCATGCTTGAATTAAAGAAATAAAAACATCACTTAACATGTTAAAAATCTGATATTTAGAAGAGGTAAGAGGTAGAAAGCACATAAACAAGGTTATATTTGATCTAGTAAATACCTCCTCTATGTTTCTTATCCAGTTCTTGATGTTTTCAAACGACTTCTCGTTGGTGATGTCATAGACGAGCATGATGCCCTGTAAAGAAAAGTGTCGAGATTGAAAGTGCTCGAGAAGCTGTGGCTTCCTTTTTGAAAAGGTGGATTTATGTTACGTTTGTGTGTCGGTCCACGAAGTTACCCACCATAGCTCCTCTGTAGTAGGCAGTTGTGATTGTTCGGAAGCGCTCCTGGCCGGCCGTATCCCTGGAAATCACCAGAATGGCAACGATAAATATGCAATACTTTAAAAAGGTCAATGTCAGCAAAGATCCCGGGGGCGGGGGAAGTTTCTTTGCATTTTGCTCGGCCGGCAAGCAGAACATCAACTTTTCAGGGGAAGTTGTTTTATTCTTGGAAATATTGAGAGTGGCTGTGAGAAATGTCCGAGTCAGTTGTTGCGACATTCTCCAGAACTTTTCCTGCCAGCGGCCCACAAGTAAAAATGTCTGGGTAACAAATCCGATCGAGCCCATGTGAGAATACAGCAAGAAAATAACCTCCTGCTTTGTTTCTTCGTATGTGAAAGAGAAAGTTCAGAGAATGGCCAGACATTTTCTGAAGTTCGTGCCCGACAGCGGCTTCACTGAGGCCATTTCTCAACAGAGTGTCATAGCAGATACTAGATATGGACTTTTGGCACATCAGAGGTTGAATACATTTGAATCTATGGACCATAAACCTGTGATTTACCACTGAGGACAGACACTACACATACAGAGTGATAGAAATATGAAAATGTTAATAGTGCCTTTGACTTTTAAAAGGCAGAAGAATCATATTCCCAGTCTTTTGAGGACCGTCACTTTGAGAGAAGAACACCGACACAACACATTCATCTCAAACTCACCATATCTGCAACTTTATCTTCTTGCCGTCCAGCTCTATCGTCCTGATCTTGAAATCAATGCCTGGAGGGATAAAGGAGGATCGGACATGTCATTCATACCGTTAGCTCGTTAGCATCTGGCTCCGACACAACAAAACGACACTTATCTACTGGGAATGAACTGAACTGGGAGCTCAGGGGGTTTATTACCGCAGTAATGTGGGTATAAAATGATAAGGGTGTTTTTATAATGCTTAAATTACAGAGTTACAGCGGGATATGTAACAGGCTTTCCGGTGTGTGCCAGGATGTAGACGGGGCCTAAGAGCTGACGTCAGTGTTAGCTGTTAGCTTAGGAGCACCCGGCATGAAAATATAATAAAACACACACATCCCTGCTTTTACATTTACCTCACACCGAACACACAGACAACACTACACACACTATTACCCACTTTATCGTGTTCTTAACATCTCACTCAACACGAATAAGGGCGTCTTTATCAACCGAACGACAAAGAGAAACTACTGCATCCTAGCAAGCGCTCCAGCAAGTAGACGGAGCCGCGGTCAGTGTAAACACACAGGGACACAGGCGCAGTCTCACCTATGGTCGAGATGAACGTGGAGTTGAAGGCGTCCTCTGAAAACCGGAACAGGACGCAGGTCTTCCCGACACCGGAGTCACCGATTAGCAGTAATTTGAACAAATAATCGTACGTCTTCGCCATACTTGATGTTAGTGCGGAAATCCCGCCCGGCGCGGCAGCGATGAAGTGAAACGGAAAGGACGCCCCCTGCTGGCGCGGAATTCACCTGCAGTTTATCTCTGACCAGCTCAGAGTTCAGTCACCGACTACAGTAAACTACTCTTAACTACAGTAAACTACTCTTAACTACAGTAAACTACTCTAAACTACTGAAAACTACTGTAAACTACTCTAAACTACTGAAAACTATAGTAAACTACTTTAAACTACTCTAAACTACTAAAAAGTACTGTAAAGTACTGTAAACTACAGCAAATTACTATAAACTAATGCAAATTACTAACTACTAAGAACTACTATAAACTACAGTAAACTACTGAAAACTACTATACACTACAGTAAACTACTGTAAACTTCTAACTACAGTAAACTACTGAAAACTTTATACTACAGTAAACTACTGAAAACTACCAAATAACCACTGCCTAATGTAAACTACTAACTAACGACATACTACTGTAAACTACTAACTAACCACTAACTACCAACTCTGGTGCAAAGTTATGAGTTAGTTTGGTCCAGTAGCCTCCACTACTACTACTACTTTTAACTCTACTACACCTTATACAACATATTATACAGATACTGTCTTTCTACACATGCAGATATTGTTCCAACACATGATGTATTATAGCCTCAGCTACTGCAGCAATTCTGTATATGTATGAGTTTATTTGCTATTTTACGTGTTTATTAACATTTGATATTTCAAATGTACACTTTTTTTCTAGATTTATTATATACACACAGGCTACATAAGCTACTAGGCTAATAATAAGAATACATATTATAATCGTGCATCACATGAATGCTAATGTTGTACTTTGTACTTTTAACTCTACTACATATTGTACTGTTAAAATTGATACTCATGATTATGATTACTTCCATAACATGTTGCAGATTTACAATATTGCTTTAAGGTCCAGCTTGTTCTCAAACCTTCAAACCATGGAGACGTTTTCCCTTAGTTACTCTACTTATCCAGACTACTTAGTTATAGTCTTGTTATTAGGGAGATAATTCGTTTATATGGTTTTATTATGTCATTAGTTCATGTGTGGTGCTCCTGTGTGAAGTACAAACCAAAAATAAAAATTGATGATTGTTGTAATCATAATAATTTATCATTTAACTAATAGTTGAAAGCCTTAACTGTCAGCTCACTTAAATCTGTTTTATATACTTTAGGCCTAATCTTTAAAAGTAACTCTATAATATATCTATAAAGTGATATGTTGTACATTTAAATGGAAAATAAGAAGCCAATCTGTTACAGTTAAGGATCTGTAGCTTTGTATGTGAGGAGCTCACTGTCTTAGCAGAGCACTCCCAAAAACACTGTGCATGTTAGTACATGTAAATTGAAGGGTGAGCTGCCTCTCCTGTTACAGTTTATGGCTGCATGTTGAAACTGCGTGAGGGACACACACACACACAAACACATACGTAGAACTACGCACAACCACACATCGTCATTGTCATCAGCTTTATTTGTGCTCAGAGTTTGGTCTAACACAATGTCCAGCACCAAGACTAAAATCAGATGGACCCAAAACCGTTTTTTTAAAAAGAGAAAAGACACAAAGGAAACATAAATATATAAAAAGGGGTACATGTGTTTAAACAATCAGAAATAAGAGTAAAATGACAGGGAATGGATGGCATGTAGAAAATAGGCTTTTTTTTATTGCTTGACGTCCTTGATGGCCTTTTACAAGCTGTTCAGTTCCTGCAGTGTTTGGTCCAGGACTTGGTGCATTCCTAGGTTCTCCTCTTTTGCAGATGATAGTTTCTCTGCAATAAAAAAATTAGCAGCAGATATGAAATATAACGGCTGTTAGTGGACAGGTCAGTTTATGTTAATAAGGCAACGCAAAAAAACATTAAAACTTAGCCATAAATACTTACTATATATTGAAAAAACGTATAAGTGAATGTATAACTGAGGTACAAGGTGTGTTACAACCTTAAGTCTTAGATGAGGAAAAGATGAGCTTAATTGAAAAGGCAGAAGACAGGATAAAATACAAACATCTTTATTGAGCTTTACTTGAATGGAAAAGTAGGAAGGAGCAGTGAGAACAGAGGGGAAGAAGAGACAAGGTGTTTCCAATCAGGCCGAGAGATACAAAGGAAAAGTGCAAACATTGTGGCCGATGCAAATGCCGAAAATTTACAAGGTGTTCATATCATTGAGGGCATGATCCAGCTCCTCGCTGATAGCCTTGTATTTCAGCTTCTGAGTGTACAGCTCGTCTGCAGGCGGAGGGGCAGACAGAAAGCAGGTGGAGTCAGAGGAAAGTGCAGAGTTGTGCAGACGACAGGAGGAAAAAGAGAGAAAAAGATGAGGAAAATTAAGAACATCAAAGATATGAACAAAGGTCGAGTGAAGAGACACTGCAGCTCATTGCAGGATTGAAAGGAAGAATTAAAATGACGTGTACCTTCTAAGTCATCTATGGTCTTTTCCAGTTTAGCCGCTGTCCTTTCTGCAAACTCTGCACGGGTTTCCGCCTTAAAGGAAAACACCATATTAATCATCCAGATAGAGATTAGCTTCTCTCATAGAACTGAGTCCGAGCAGACATGAACTTACCTCCTTGAGTCTGTCGCTGAGGACTTTTATCTCCTCCTCATATTTGTCTTCTTTCTCAGAGTACTACAGAGACAGAGAAAAATGGGAAGGATGTCATTTAATTGCCAAAACAATACATTCCACCTTTTCACGCTCCGCATTTAGGTTGCAAACTATATAACTCACGTCTTTCTAAGTTTACTTTGTCTGTGTCTTCTACACGATTGGAACCTGTTTTTCACCCTGAGATATAATATAATGTAGATTTTTTCCAGGTCTGCGCCTGTCATGTGGGCGTGCTACTTGCTCACTGTGGACAATCTCCAGGGTTTTTATTAAAGGGCTGGCAGGAGAAACTCCGGACATTGTCCTAAGCAACTGACTTGGACATTTGTTTTCTCACATACAGCCCCTCTGGGTAATTTCAGGAGAATATCCAGAGTTCAGTGCCTGAAGTGTCTGAGAGCAGCTTTACAGTTTGAGAGTTGAGCCACAGCTGCTGAGTGTCCATGTGTGATGTTGTTTGAGGGTCAAGCAGCTGATAGAGTAGAAAGGGAACCTTCAAACAGAGCACTCACCTTGTCAGACTGAGCCTCTAGCGATTTGAGGTTGTTGGTGACGTTCTTGAGCTCCTCTTCCAGGTCACCACATTTCCTGCACGGACAGAAAAACTTGTTTCAGTAACTGTTTCTGCCCCTGAATGGGTCTAAGTTGGTTTTGTGTGTAATCTTGGTTAATAACCGAATGATGCCTGCAAGTGTGCATATAACCTCATCGATGTGTTTGTGCTTACAGTTCTGAGATCTCCGCCCTCTCCTCTGCTCTCTCCAGCTCACCCTCCAGGATGACCAGTTTACGAGCAACCTGAAATTAAAAAGACATGAAATCAAAATGACTTCAGATTCATCACTCAACTGGAAGATGAATGTCGCCGAACATGTGATCTGTGTTCGTACCTCCTCATATTTGCGGTCGGCCTCCTCAGCAATGTGCTTGGCCTCTTTGAGTTGCATCTCCTGGATCTCCATCTTCTCCTCGTCTTTCATGGCTCTGTTTTCGATCACCTTCATGCCTCTGAAGATGAGAGAGACACACGGCATTTAACTTCGACCGGACCACAAGGTTCTTGACATTACTGAATCAACATGACATCTAAGACTCTTAAAAATCTCACCCCGCCTTGTTTCAGCCCTAATATTGTGAAGATGCTTTGAAGCTGCCCAAACAGCTTGTTGGTATTTTTCCATTTAACTGTCCATGTGGTTCTGTGCTGTCTGAGGTCACTGTTCAACATAAGCTTTGAATTTGTAACTTCTCATGGGAAAATAAACATTTTCAGAACTAACAGCTCTGCAAACGTCTCCAGTCTGTGTGAGAAAAGGGTCGGACCACACTATCGCTGGCTCAGGGTGAGAAAAGCCATTTCCCTTTAGGTCTATGGACGTTTCAGTAAAGCCTCTATATACAGGATATACAGCACAAAAATGTAACAGGAAGAGAAGCTAAAAGTGTAAATGTCTTTTAACACTTAATGGACTATGTGTCCAATGAGGTTATACTTCCCCTCTGGAGTTTTTACTCCACTGACACACCAAAATTAAGTGTTTTCAAATTAAAGTTAGCATTTGTTGTAATATGACTTGTTAACTTTGAGTTGAGCAAACTTAAATTGTTACCTATTTTTTTTAAGTTAGTAAATCATTTAATTTTTCAGTGCACACAGTGGGACCCTCTGAATTTAAAATCGATGCTGAAATTTTTAAACGTTATGTTCATGCATACGTTTGTTGTCCTGCGATGGTTAACATCAGCAGAGTAACAGCCATATTTCTGAAGAGTGGCGTACTTTGACGAAGACAAAATGAACATTAAACCATAATTTCCCAATCCTATAACTGATGGCAGGTCTATAATTTGTGGTTCCTATACCACAGATAGGTAATAACACGTTTTCATTATGATGAGTCATTTTTTCTTTGTTGCTTTGAGCTTGCTCTTCTGCTGCAGCTTCATACAGTTACGGTGAACTGGTGTGAAGCCGGCACCGGTCGTCACCTTTCGCTCTCATCTGCAGCTTTCTCTGCCTCCTCCAGCTTCTGCAGGGCTGTGGCCAGTCTTTCCTGAGCACGGTCCAACTCCTCCTCCACCAGCTGGATCCTGCGGTTCAGAGACGCCACATCGCCCTCGGCCTACAGCAACACAGGTCACAGGTCAAAGGTTAGCCTGGAACCATGCTCAAGAGGAAAACGTGCTGTTAAGGGTGGTCGGAACTGCTAATTCAAAACTGGCTCCATGATACCAAATCATTATCCGGATGTAAAAACTACTGGACAGATAACCTCAGAACTTGCTGGAAGACGTGGTATGGGTCAGGGGCACCTGACAACTGAAGGCTACCGTTAGGATCTTCTAAATGCTTCGAATTGGAGGGTGAGATGAGGGGTATTCAGCTGCAAAATGCAACTTGACCAGTAGATGTCACTAAATCCTACACACTGTTCCTTTATGGTACTATTACAAATAAATTGACTTGATCTGACTTGGGTTATATAGGCTCTTTTCTGAGTGCTAGTTTTTGGTTTTGAGTCCAACAGAATGACCGTTTTAACCGGAACACAGTTACATTACATTTAGGTGAAAGGATCTATTGACATATAAAATAATCCTAGTGATGTTTTTACAGTAGCCCAGACTGGACAAACTAAACACCTTTTGAGTTTTTATGACAACTGAAGGCTGCCACAGGTTCACTTTCATGTTAGGAAGGGGAGGGTGGGGTGAGGGGTATTCAGCTGCAACATGCAACTTCACCACTAGATGTCACTAAATTCTACACGCTGAACCTTTAAATCTAGGAGCTGGACTTTTTTTTTTCAACGTAAACCCAGCTATGTTGAACAGATTGTTTCTTCTTCCCCCCGTTTCCTGTGTCACTGGTATCTCACAGATGTCTGCTCTCTTCTTCCTGTGCAGAGGAGGCGGAAGGACTTCACCTCCCTGCTCTGTGTCAAAATAGCTCAAAGGGCGAGAGGAGCAGAGACAAACAGGAAGAACCTATTTCCTACAGAGAAAAAAGTCCAAACTTACAAAACTTTACCAGACAACTATCCCTCATCGATCAAACAACCATTTTGAAGTGATAGTGAGGCGCTCGCAGCTTTTCCCAGTGTTTCACTCGAAATGGGGCGTGTTGAGGTTAGATAACACAGCCGAACAAAAGTATGAGAAGGAATGTGTCTGCAGTGATGCCTCAACTTCCCATGAGCCTTTGGAACGACCTCGTTTAAAACAATAAAAGATAAAACACGATACTTTTACAATGGGGGCTCGTATCAGAAGTTCTAAATCCTTTGTGTGACTGTTTTTTTTTCTTGCACATTCTTCTCAATCCACATCTGGAGGAAGTGGCCATTAAAGTGAAATAAATGAATGAGGCTCAGTTCGGGTGAAGGGTGGATTAATCTCACTTTGTCACGCTCTTTCTTCTCAGAGTCCAGCTCCCTCTGCACGTCATTGGCCCGATCATCCGCTTCATCGATCTGCAGCTGCAGCGTCTGGATTTTCTTCTTCACGGACAACATGGTCCCGGTCTGAGCTTTGTTTTTCCTCGAGAGCGACTTCCAGGAGCAAAGGGATGAAGTGATGTAGCGGTCCGCCGCGTGGGACTTTGGGAAAAGTTAGTGATTTGCGTCTCAAGTACAAAAAAGTTGCAAGATCCGACTGGAAAACGCGTTTTCCTGCTTCTCTTCTCTCTCAGGCAGGAAATCAGGGACGTGCAGGGTTGGGATGGAGGGAGGAGGGAGGGAGGGAGGGAGAGAGAGAGATAGAGAGAGAGAGGGAGAGAGAGGAGTTGGGAGTTTTCAGGAAATTTATGTCGAGATCCTCCAATCCTGAGGAGTCCTGTCTTCAGATGACATCACAGGATTTAGGAGGGGAAGGCACTGTTCCTCCACAAAAGAAGTGTGTGTGTGTGTGTGTGTGTGCGTGCGTGTGTGTGTGTGGTGTGTGTGCGTGTGCGTGTGTGTGTGCGTGTGTGTAAGAGAGTGAAACAAAGAGTTTGTGTGTGTGAGAGAGAGACAGAAAGAGAAAGAAAGAGTGTGTCTGAGAGAGAGAGGGAGCAAGAGAAAGAGAGAGAGAGAGATAAAGGGTGTGTGTGTGTGTGAGAGAGAGAGAGAGAGAGAGAGAGAGAGAGAGAGAGAGAGAGAGAGAGAGAGAGAGAGAGAAGAAAGAGTGTGTGTGTGAGTGTGAGAGAGAGAGAGAGAGAGAGAGAGAGAGAGAGATAAAGAGTGTGAGTGTGTGTGTGTGCGTGTTGTGCGTGTGTGTGTGTGTGAGTGTGTGTCTGGCCTTTTCTATTGTGGACTTATATGGCAAATCCGAGGTGTTGCTCAGGCCGCATTTTTGTGCTCTGATTAGAGATCCGAGGGAGTGAGGCCTGAATCATCCGTCTGATTCAGAGGCCAATCATGAAATCATGTCCACTGCATGTGGATGTGTGCACAAGAAAAGAAAAAGTAAAAGTGTCTGAAATCAAAAGGATTTGATGGTTTTCTTCCGAGGTGAAGGTTTGGGGCCGGGGGGGGGGGCAACAATCCTCTTCATCAGGGGCAGTTGACCTGCACTGGCCCTGGAATGTAAATTGATCTGTTTGCAGAAAAGGCCCGAAGCCTTCGGGTGGAGACACATTTCTTCAGCGCCCTCTTCTGCCTCCTCCTCCGCCTCTTCCTCCTCCTCCTCACCTTTCAGAACAAAGCCTGGGGGCATTTTCTCTGTCTGTCCTTGTTTCACATGTACAAGCCCTGTACTAGCATCCCACATCAGAAAAAGTGATAGAACAACCTTCGAAAAGCAGATCTGTTAAGTCATCTGTTTCAGGGGCTGGGAAAGTCAGATGTAGCCTGAGGCTGAAATCATTTGTCGTCTGACCTTTAATCTCTGAGGTTTTATCTCACCTGCCATCACTGGTAACTCCAGAGATAAACTGTGGGGGTGCGCTCATTTGATGCTCTCTGACTTTAGCGTAACCATTAAAACTGCTTAATCGATTATTAGAAAAATAAGTCAGTAAATAATCAACTGATCTCTTTAATAATGTTTAATAACTCCCTGTCTATTATGATAGAGGAAGGAGATGTTGTTTACATTTTGAATATTTGGTCACACAGAAAAAGTTTGATGTCACATAAGACTGAATTGTTTCCATCACACAAAAGATAAGAATTGATCTTGTTATTTAGGTAAATGAACATAATAAATGACGAGGACGCTCTCTAAAGGTGAATGGTTCTTGACCATTGTTCGGAGGTTTTTACTTTAAGTCCAGACGGAGGAGGGTGTAATATCTCCACCCCAAAAAAGGCCAGAGCATTGATTTCATTAGACACTGCAGTATGAGGTTCTCTGTTTGCTTAAGCTGCATTCCTGGGATTCCTGGTCGGCTACAGGCCGGCCAAGTTTTGTCTGTGCTTGAGAAATAGTTCAGTTACAGACCTGAGTGAGCCACCAGTGTTTCTCAACACTCTCTGGGTTAGAGGACTCAAACAAGTCATTTCATGATTCATTTCCGGGCTCTTGGTCGACTTCAGCACGAGATTCTACGTTGTGCACACCGCTGGGTCGCAGTGGGAAAGTCGGAGTTTGCTGTGAATTGTTTCTGACATAAACACAATGTCGTACCTGAATGGGTTTAATACACAAAAATGGGGTTTTCAAAGTCAATCTCCTTTTAAACCTTTTGCACAAAGCTCCTTTGAAGTGAGTTCTTTCATTTCTTTGTGTTGTTGAAATCACTGAACCCTTTTAAAGAATGTGTCGTTAGTTTCCTTGATTGGAACTGAACAAAGAACTTTTATTTTAATGTTAATGTCACTGTTTTAATCACTTTGCCCCATATTGTTTCATCCCTTGAAGAACAGCAAACTAAACCATTCACGTGCACACAGACACAACCTTTTCTCAGAAAGAACCTAGTAGGAGCAACACCCAATGTATTTGTAGCTAAATTCAATGATTCTCTTAACTAATTTTGTTGGGAAAGTACTGAACCTCAATGTTCCGCTCTCACTGATCTTCAGTCAGGGAGCTACATTTTGTTCCGTCTATCTGAACGAGTAGATATTGATACTTCATGAGACTGAAACGTACCACGTTGTGGTGTTCCACTGTGATGTGGATAATGTGTGTCAGATGGCATCTTTCGTGGTTAAACTCACGTCTCCGGCCTTCTTCTCCGACATTTCCAGATTCTCCTGAGCATCCTTCAGAGCCTCCGAGTACTTGTCCAGCTCGTCGTCTGTTCCCTTCAGCTTCTTCTGCATAGCCAGCAGCTCATCCTCCAGCTGAGAGACAGTTCAAATGACAGAGTTAGAAAGGATACAGCAGTTTTGGCAAGTATGAAGGAACATTATTGCATTTTTTGTTTTATCGAATGCTGGATTTTGATTCAGCTATTATTCTTGAGAAATTCCAAATAGGTGACAGGATATTTAGGAATGCTCTTCTGCTAATAGTTTTGGATTAGATCATAACAAGTGAAGGGGATTTGGTAAAAACCCAGAAGCACTTAAGTTCCAACCTGGGTTTTCTGGCTTATTTTTACCCTTATATGGCCATACACATATGTTATACAACTGAGGTGGATGGAATTTGGTCGGGGGTAGTAAATAATTAATGTAGAGCAATCTTATGCAATTTTTTGCCCCAGAATAGCAGCTTCACAGTTTGTTTGATGGTTCACTGACTTGGAATAGAGAGAATGGGGCCACTCTCATTCCCACTCCTCACCCACACTCACTGTGGTGGTATGATCTCCTGGGAGAGTGTGTAACTGACCTATAGGGCTTTAACAGCCAGAATCAGGCCCAGCAAGTTCAAGAGGATTGCTGAAATGTAGATGAATCAAAAAGAATCTGTGTTTATCTCCAATAATCAGCAAAGAAACTTTTAAAATATAAATAATTCTGAAGAGAGTTTGGTGGATTTGTTACAGCCGCTGCTCTTCTGGTTCAGGAAGCTGGAGATCATGAGGAATATCCAACTCTTGATAGGTTTTGTTTAACCACTTCCTGGCTCGGAAGCAGAGCCCAAAATAATTATCACCACGTGTGGCTGCAGAGGGCACTGTCGCTCAGTAAAAGTAACATGCAACATGCAACTTAACCACTAGATGTCACTAAATTCTACACACTGAACCTTTAAGCCAGAGTTTACAGTCATGCTTGGGGATATTTGACAGGACAGTATTTTGAGCCAAAGTGGTACTTCGAGCCAAATGCTAATGTCAGCATGCTAATATGCTCACAATGCCAATGCTAACATGTTGTTTGTTAGCAGGTATAGCATGTACCATGGTCACCATCTTAAATATTGTTAGTTTGGTCAAAACCCAGAAATTGGATGAATTTAAATTTTGACGCAATGAAGCCGCCAAATTAAAACTTCGCCAAAGTTATTACAATTCATCCTCCATGGAAATCCATCCAATAGATGCTGAGACATTAAAGTCTGGACCAAAGCTGGACCAACCAACACTGTCATCTTTAGTGTAGCTAGTGTGGCTAATACTTTTAATAATACATCATCGGGGCATTTGAAAGAAGTTCTGAACTAAATTGGTCATCGTGAGTTTTTGGGGGTTGTTGAGGATAAGTTAATTTGGGCGACACAATCCCTTAATTGCTGCTGTATTGTCTGTTCCTTCCGTTCCGTGTAATGTAGTTTGGTGTATTTTCAGTTCCTTTCATCAGCCTAACTTTACTCTGTCGCACCAGGAATAGCAAAGAAAGCTTCTCTTCGCAGTGCGTGTGTTGCTGCCATCAAAACAAACTAAAGAGCTCTACATAATCTTCTAGGATTTCATGCTGTCTGCTCCTTGATATAGAAGACATGCTGAGGGCCCATATGTGCGGTGCCAGTGACAACTGTCACTTCATGTGCTCTCTAAGGGTATGATTAGGGCATTAGCCTCCACAGAGAGGATTCTTTCCACTTGCTTTAATGTAGATCCTGGCTTTGTCCAAGCCTCTTCAGCTCCCTGCTCCCCAGCATTCCTCCCGCAGTGCCATGATGACGACACTACCACCCACTGTCCAATAACTGCCTCTATTTGGAAACCTCAAATATCCTCTTATGTCTCCAGCTTCTACTTTGCTTGTATCAAGTGGTGCACGTATGCTTTCATTAACTTGGCCCTCAAAATATGAAGATGCCTGAGGCTCTAACAACGCAGTGCCAAATACGGGCGTGCAGACATTTGGAATGTATGAGGTTTTTCCTGAGATTGCACAGACTTCAATTCAAATAACGATACTGGGTAACTCGGTCTACTCCAGTCAGAACAACAGCTGCTGTAGATGATGCGTTTTAACTTCTGCAGCACCATCCCTCTGGTTCACTGATGTGTCCAGCAGTCGTCACTTTGCTATTCTGTCTCCTTTCCCCTGTGGACGTCCTCCACGTTCTCATGTCCACTTCAAGACAAGGCCCTTGGGCTCAGTATCAGCTGCTCCCTGTAATTCAGCATTTGGTGCTGTAGGAAATACTTGACATTTTCTATCTGAGCCCCTCTACAGTCTGCTGAAGAGTTAGGCGACTTACATTTCATTTTAGAAGAAGTTATTGTTGAAATTCAAACATCACTTATATGTTAATATTGTATATTAATTGCAACATTGGGCTATTTTCACAAAATGATCTACCTAAATTAGATTTGGAGCAACAAGGTATCATAGATGTCAATATAAGTAATTATCAAAGTATTACGAACAAATACAAATTCGATTTAAGAATATATATACCTATATACTTGCATATTAATATGAACAAAAACTTTAATTGATTTAACTTAACAACTAATTTTGTTAAGTTTAATTTGTAATTTGCTGAAATCAATTCATCAATCAATTGACAATAGAATAGGTAGTGCAGCTATAACTTTTCTAGATATTAATATATTAGTAGACTTTATATTATATTAATAAATTGCATTTTGTACATTGTGTAGGTGCATAATGTATCAAGTGCTTTTGAAGTGCACTTATATACTGTACTATGTCCATCTGTTCTTGTTCTTGTTTTGGCTGCTGTGATACTTAAATATCCATGTATGGTATCAATAAAATCTATATAATCTATAAATGTATGTATGAAAGTCACAATATTGATGTATTCCCCATCCATCTCCTCATTCAGTAAAGTTAAGTAAAGTTACATAAGCACACAAATTGCTCTGTCACTCCATCACATCCATCCTCCTGTGGTTTCCTATGAATCCCATCATTCACATCTCACCTGCTTGCATTTATCCTCTGCTGCCTTTTTGTCGGACTCAGCCTGTTCCGCCCTGTCGATGGCGTTCTCCTTGTCCAGCTTCAGCATCTGCATCTTCTTCTTGATGGCCTCCATGGCGACGGTCGGGTCTCGGGCGTCTTGCAGAAAAAAACTTTTACTTCTTCTAGGTGAGAAGCCGTTGCAGATGCTGAGAGGAAAAGCGCTCACAGGATCCCTCACGAAGTTAACGGGGAGAGCGAGTGGCAGATGAAGAGAGGAGGAGGGAGACAGAGAGGGGAGCTCAGAGCGAGGGAGCACAGGAGAGGAGGATGCAAAGTGAGAGTGGCTATCGAGCTCAGTGTGATTTAAACTTGACTGGAGGTTTGGAGACAGCCCCGGTCCCTGGTGACAGCCCTCTCCCACCCTTTACCCCTTCTGCCACTCCCCGCCATGGTTACTCCACATCTAGCTTTGCCCCCTCACTAAAGTTCACTTCTCAAAAGCTCAGTGTGATGTTTTTGTTTTGGCAATATGCAGCCTGTCTCCTTATTTGGCTCATGGTTTTTGGTTCCGGACCGAACCGGAGAGGAAAAGCAGATAAGAAGCTGGACAATCATTCAGAACTCAGACATCAAAAGGACATTGTTCACATTAGTAACATGAGTTACTCGAGATTATTATTTTTTTCTTCCTCTCGGCTGCATATCTTTATGCCTATGTTCTTACTCAGGAATGTTCAAATTGATGTTAATACCAGAGTTGGTTAGAAAGGACATAGTTTTCATTCTACCACGGAATGAAAAGGGGCTGTATGGAAAATGATCCAGCCAAAGAAAATTTGGGGGAAAGAGCTGTCTGCGTGTGATCTACACCAGGCAGCCGGAGCGTTTCAGTCGAGCTGCACAGACGTAAACTACAGGTCTGCTGCAATTAAGATCCTCTTAACTACTATTGGTTTGACAGACCTGTATTTAGATCTGTTCTGTAATTTGTTAGTCACACAATATGAAAAAACGTTGTTGACGACAAGGGTTAATTAACTTATTCCAGGAATATTACTTTATGCATCAATAACATATTTGGAAAGTAGGTCATTTGTGGTATAGACTCTCTTATATTGCCCTTCATATGATGTACAGTCTCTTTTAAGTTTAACATGTTTCCACATGAAAGTTTGAATTAGAAACCAAATGGCAAGAAAAGCAAACGAGAAAGAAAAGGAAATCTATCTCTGTAATTTACAATTAATATTGGTGAACAGTGTTAAAACTGAAATAGAATGGGATTGTGTGTGTGTGTGTGTGTGTGTGTGTGTGTGTGTGTGTGTGTGTGTGTGTGTGTGTGTGTGTGTGTGTGCACGCGTGTACCATAATGACATCAACGCTGATGGACCTGTGTGCTTTCTCTCAGCTCCACTGTGCCAGCTGCCCCAGCTAAAAATAAAGATTACAAGGAAAGTCAAAGAAAGGTGAGGCGTCCAGCGGCCATTCAAGTGACATCTGAAGATAAACTCCGACAGATGCATCTCCGATTTTTCATGTTTTGACGACCTGGTTGTTATTATTCCTTTTGCAGACATTATCCTGGCTGGTTGGGTGTCTTGTGTGGCACAAAGAACGATGTCTAGGATGAGTGAATTTAAACCAAACCTGAACCTGAATCTGTTTGCTTGCAGGTGCTTCGACTTTGAGGAGCGTGATGCTGCTGTTTCCATGAAAACCGTGATTCTTCAAAAATCCTCCTTCGTGAGATAAGAACACTTAAAAGCAAAATAAAGCATTTAAAATAAATCATTGGATTATGTGAAACATGTACAGTCACAACCCTGAAAATGCTTTTCAGTCAACTTTAGTCGACTGCAAGTGTTGTCTTTAATGACACATTGAAACTGGAGCCTTTTTTGGCACAACTGTGTGAAAGTGTTGGCAGTTTAATCGCTGCACAAACTCAGGGTTTAACTAACGTTTATACATCATGACCTGCAATGATAAGACTGTGGGCCTTATTTGGTCTGTCAGGCTGCTCGCTGCTACATGTTGATATTACTTAGATATTATTCTGATAAAATAAGGTAACAAATATTGATTTTGGAGGCGTCTCATAAAAATGTCGTAACTGATGGCTTGTCCTGGTTGTGTAGTAAGTCAGAGCTGGCTGTGCAGGGAGCAGAGAGGATGGTTTGGGAGCAGAGCCAGGAGAGAAGAACGAGGAGCGTAAGAGAGAGGAGGTGAGGGAGAGAAATCAGAACCCTCCCACAGGAAACCGAGCTAAACTCTTCTTCTCCTTGTATGGTAAAAACTCCCCGAAAAGCCACAGGATCGCCTTGGGAGTAGACTCAAAGTCCTGCTAAGTATAAATCACAAAGCTATGGGAATAGTGTAACAGATTAGAGTGTATATGAATGAAGAACACTGACTGGGACACTTTTAGCAGCACTTGATGTCATGCGAGGGATATGTAAACACGGATGTTACAGTAAAGGCTGTACACGTCAACAGAAAATGTTGCATTCAGTGCAGTGATCAGCCAAAGGAAATAATTATATGTACATGTATGATTGCAAAAGTTTACTTTGTCAGTGTACGCAGCAACACCTGTGTGTTTATGGTGAGTCACAGTGTAGTGAGACAAGCCCAGTCGTCAACCAACGCAAACACGCCCGCCTTCTGTACCAACACGTCCATCAACTACACAACTACATCCAATGAATCCCAAACACCAATGCTGACTATAGACGCGGCAACCTGTTATATTTGGCCGTGTAACCCAGTCCAGTTGTATCTCGGACTCCTGACAATGTCTAGGCTCCATCTTACCAGCCAAGGGATCAGACATCTGTCACTTTGAGGAGGCACAGTTGGCTCGCACAAGCCCGGCGCTGAAAGGCTTTTCACACCAAGAGGAGGGGACCCTGACCGTGGATCCGGCCCTGCTCCTGCACCTTTTCACCATCTGTCATTGCTTCACATCCTCATCGCTGTGTCACAATACTCACCTGCTTGTGTTGCTGTACACGAGCATGCTAATAATGACAGGCTTAATGCTAAGCCCGTACCAACTCAATAATTACTCCGGTAGCTTTGTGTAGCATAATACACTGACACATTAATAAGAGGTATATTTTTAGATTCGAGCAACAGAGATTCTTCTACTTAAGTTTCAGGGGTCTTGTTGACTCTGATGAAGTCATTATTTGTTGCTTGGCTGCCGTTTAGGTTTTCGCACATCAGCAGTCACAGTCGGTGAGATGATCAGCTGTGTTCTGTGTGGGTGAAGCGCGATTGGAGTTTGGACTGCGACAGCATTCATGACAGTGAAATCACAACTTAAATAAAGATTGACACACTCATTTTCACTGTTGGACAATAGTAATAGAAATTCATAGTGAGTGGCTGATTAAAGGTAAGTGAGGATGTGAAAGCCTGTTGTCATTGGACTTTACTAAATGTATGCTGACACATACCAACTGTAACATTATTGTGTGCTTTTCATCTATGTGGCTTCTTTCAAATGGTTTGATAAAGGTCATTACTTAGGACTAGTTAGTTTGTTTTAAAGCTACAATACAAGTATAGGGTGGAACAGTGGGAGGCACAGTGTGATGATTAGCACTGTTTGAGTCCTGCGGTCTTCCTTTATTCTTGTTCTCCCTGTATTTGTTTAGGTTTTCTCCAGGTACTTCAGCTTCATTCCCACAGTCCGAAGACATGCAGATTCACATTACGTTAATACGAGACTCTTAATTGACTGTGTAAATATGAGTGAATGGTTGTTTATCTTTGTACGTTGGCCCTGTGATTCGCTGGGAACCTGTCCCGGGTGTACCCTGATTGGCTCCAACTTCCCCCTCGAAGTACAAGTGGTATGGATGCTGGGTGAATAACACATGTATGCACCAGTTGGCTGTGGCAGAATTTGGCCGGCCGGCACATAACCCTGACTTCAAACCCTGCTGGGATGAACTGGAACACCTACTGCAAGCCAGGCTACATCACAATAGTCTATGGGTTTGGAATAAGAAGTAAATAAGGGTGTAATGTCACACTGAGGTTGTTCAGTTTAGCTTTACTCCCAGTCTGTTTGAGACATGTGATCTGGTGAAGGATGCGAGAGTTGGTACGACACACATCACAACACTGCACTAAAAAGTCACATAAAAGGGTCACGGGAAAGAAACATGATTTAAATAAAATGCATGGATGACAATGATTAAAATTAACTTTCTTCTTAAACTGACTTAGGATTTTCTAACTTGATAATTTCCTGTTGTTTGTAGTCATCAGTAAATTCTTATTCATCACATACTGTCATATTTAACTCTGAGCCGCTCCCTCTCACTCTTGCAGTATGGTGCTATCTTGTGGTGATCATCAAGTTGCAGGAGCAGCAGATGCCACACGTTGCTTGTCTTGTGCAGATCATTCACTTCTCCAGTAGAGGAAGCTACAGGAACAAAAACAGAGATGGTCGACATGAAAGAAGCAGACGAACGCAACTCAGAATCCATGAGATCATTTCAAATTTCCTGGAAATGATTCCTCTTGCCTGAACACTTTCGTCAGATCTTGTACGGCCCCATCAAGACACTTTTTTAAAAATTAGTAAATAATTCAGAACAAGCCTGATAGAGGGCGTGGTAATGATGCCTCCTCTCAAGCTCCTCTCTTACTGATTCACCTCCTAAAATATGAAGATTGCATTTGCGCTGTAGTGTCGTGTGATCTTGAAATGGGTTTTAATTGCTTCCTATTGTTTGCCTTCATTTATTTTTAACTTGTAAAGCACCTTGTTATTGTGTTTTGAACGGTGATGTGTGAAAAAATATTATTATTATTATTATTATTATTATTATTTAGACATGTCTAAATTAAAATCAAAGAATAAACCGTCAATACCTTTTCTCTGCCTCCTGCGCTGATTCCTCCTTCTCCTAGGGGGCGCTCTGTAGAGAGAGGCCCGGTCGGTGTGAGGGTAAAAAAAAAACGAGGAAGCCTCTCTTTCCTCCATCCTCCAGTATTATGAATTAAAATCTGTTAGTTTGAATTCATCCCGAAGGAACTCTTTAAAAACGCGTGTAAATTAATCCAAGATGTCTGCGAGCGCCGTGTACGTCTTGGATTTAAAAGGAAAGGTGAGATAACGGGACCCGGGGGGCTGCTCCGATGCTAATGCTAGCTGTTAGCCTAGCGGACACATTCCTCAGTGACAGATTATGATGTGGCCGATTCGGGCAGCAGAGCAGCTAACGCGTTAGCACGGGTTGATTCGCTAAATTTCCAGGTTTCGGGTTTAATCTTGAAGTTGTGCGTGTGACCTAGAAGAAGGAGGTTTGAGAGACATTGTCTTAAAACCTGGAGAAGACATCAGGCCGCTGGCTAACCTGCAGGTGGTGTCAGCTGTTAGCTAGCAGCCAAACTCACCTTGCAAATTCCTCCAACTCACGCGTTTTGTGCTTCCATGCAACACTTTACGCACATTTGAACTATATTCACGCAATGTATTTTCAGCCCTGATCGTCATCTGGTCACTTCGGCTTTAAAGTTACTCATCAAGGTTGAATTGAAGGCATCCAGTTCCCCAGGAGTTAAGGGTGGAGTGCACATATGTTTGACAAAATAGTGACGCTAAGTTCTTATTATTAAATGTTTCAAGTGATACTGCAGATGTGTTTACCTCTGTTCGGGTTTAGGGGGATTTAAATACCCAGTTTTTTCCATTTACACAGTTTATATCAGGGTGAAACTAATCTCATGATGTGTGGTTAAAGATTAAAGAATAGATGTAGGAATGCACACATGTAAAAATGCATTTGATTTTGATTATATGATTAACTTTACTCCATACTTTTCAATCTGCTAATTCATCAATAACAATAATCCTCAGGGGCGTGTTGCAGAGAGTGAGTTTAGTGACATTCTCTTGATTCTGATAATCCTGGGTTGAGAGAAACATTTTCCTGGTCCAGAAACAAATATCACTTTAAGTCTGATGCAGTTTTTCTCCCAAACAAACCCTGATTGTTTCACTCATCCTCCTGAAAGATATTTCTGTCTGCACTGTATTAAAATGGAGGCCCTGCTCTTTATTTACTCAGCTCAAGAGTTCAGGGTTGGGTTCAACCGGCTCTCTGGAGCAGGCCCCTGGTTTGCAGCCCTTCCCAGCTTCACCAGTACCGTTTGTTCCTCTCAGGTCCTGGTGTGCCGAAATTACCGGGGAGATGTGGACATGTCGGAGATCGAGCACTTCATGACCCTTCTGATGGACAAAGAGGAGGAGGGGACGCTGTCTCCGATCCTGTCCCACGGGGGAGTCCGTTTCATGTGGATCAAACACAATAACCTCTACTGTATCCTTCCCTGTTAACCTGCAACTTCTCAAAACCTGGTTATTCATTTTGTGACTGCTTTGACTTTAAACTCTTGCTCCGTTCAATTTCTTAACACACAACACATCAGTGGTTGCAACATCCAAGAAAAATGCTAGCGTTTCGCTGGTGTTTTCCTTCTTGTACAAAATAGTTCAGGTATGTTGGAGCTCTTTTACCGGCTTCGGTTAATACACAACTCAGTTTAGAGACAGTGTTGGAGAAACAAGTTTATGAATCAACATTTGTGTTCTTCAGGTTTTTTCAGAGTATTTCAAGGAATTGGAGGAGGAGAGCATTAGAGATAACTTTGTCATCATTTATGAGCTGATGGATGAGCTGATGGACTTTGGCTATCCTCAGACCACTGACAGCAAGATTCTGCAAGAGTAAGTAACCTCTGTGAGTCACAGTCTCACTGCCACAAACTAGTACTGTCCTTATTGATTAACCTTTAGATTATATCCTGATTGTTCTTTAGTCTATAAAATGCCCAACAAACATAACAAACGCTCATCTGTCTTTCCCAGAGCCCGAACTAAAGCAAAGTTTATGCTTTTAAAAGTTAAAAGGGACAGAAAATAGCTGCAACAACTGAGTAGCTTAAATAAACCTTAATAATCAATTTAGTCAATTAGCAAAGTCATGGTTCATTTTGTGTGTTGATATTTCTCTGACTGTAAGTTGAGCTTTTTGACAGGTGTAAAAAACTGTGTTTACAGGCTACTTTGTGTTACTGCTGTTGTTTTCTCATGTCTGTACGTCAATAGGAGCTTATTGTTGTGTAAAAGAACCACAAATGACCATTCAAACTTTCAGCCCTGTCGTTGCTGCAGCAAACAAACTCTGGATTTCCCCCCAATGTTCTCTGACAACAGTAACACGATAACCATGACAGTCTCTGTTCTTCTTTGATGCTTTCTGGGAACTCGCCACCGCAGACAGTTGATTTCCTTTTTTTTCCCCTCAGTTTTGCCTCAGTGTTTATTTTTTTCGTCTCTTAGATACATTACCCAGGAGGGGCACAAGCTAGACACTGGCGCCCCGCGACCCCCCGCCACTGTCACCAACGCTGTCTCCTGGAGGTCAGAGGGCATCAAGTACAGGAAGAACGAGGTTTTCCTGGACGTCATTGAGTCAGTCAACCTCCTGGTAGGAACTGCCTGTTTTAGCACTGTGTTGCTTAAGGAATGCCAGTCACAGAGCTGCTATACTTCCTCACTGTGTGTGTCACAACACACTCAGACTGTTAAACAATCTGATTTTGTCTGGTTTTCTGTGCTACTCAGAATTTACCCCCGCTACAGTTTTATAATATTTTTATGCTTCTCAGTGTTTCCATTGCATTGTTTTATTTGTGACCATTACTACAATACACATTCATGTGAACTGCACTGTTAGAGCTGTCCACTTGTGATTGAATCCTCTAAGATACATGCAGCTATGAACAGGTCCTCTGACACCAGCTGTGAATTTGACATTTTCAGGTCAGTGCCAATGGTAATGTTCTTCGCAGTGAGATCGTCGGCTCCATTAAGATGCGTGTCTTCCTGTCTGGGATGCCCGAGTTGCGGCTGGGCCTTAACGACAAGGTTCTGTTTGAAAACACTGGACGTGAGTTCCCTCTCATGACAGACTGTGGTCTGATTCTGGTAAAAGATGATTTGAGCTACAAGGAGCTGCATGATGGAATAAATGAGTTGTGATAATAACAAATAACACTTTCAAAGTTTGCAGCGAGATTGCTCTCCCTTCCTTACTCACTGGATAGTCCTGTGTCATATTTCACATCCATGTGTTACCACATGCTGATCACAAAATATGCAATATACCAGTTCATGTGATGCTGGTACATTCTTCTGGTATTTGTATCCTTCTGAAATGATCTTTATTTTGTACCTGTAGGAGGGAAGAGTAAATCAGTAGAGCTGGAAGATGTCAAGTTCCACCAGTGTGTCCGCCTGTCTCGCTTTGAGAACGACCGCACAATCTCCTTCATCCCTCCGGATGGAGAGTTTGAGCTCATGTCCTATCGCCTCAACACTCATGTGAGTACTGTGGATTAAAACCAACTCACTCCCCCGATGGACTGCAGCAAAATAAATAGTCAGATAGTTAGACAGACTTATAGACTCGGACATTGTCCAATCTAATAACCCGAAAATCAGTCTTATTTCAAAGAAGTGGGAATCTAGTTGGATTGATTTGTTCTAGTGCTACTGACAAAAAATCTTAACAAACAAATATTGTTGTAATATTGAGAAAAATGGAAAAGTAATTAAACTATTCAAAATCCCTTAATCTATCATTGTTGCCATATCTACTCTTCTGGAGATACAGTGCATTTGTTTAATTGAACAGCAATATTTACAACAACTCCTGATGAAAGGCACAGTTACTCAGTACATTAGATAATATTGCCCGGAAAGATGAACCGCAACCAGACGCAGATTCATCATCAACCAGACAACACGTACTTCAATTACCAAAAGCATCGTCATGATTCAGACATGACAATCATATAATGAGTAATATGCTATGATCAAGTACATTGTGCTAAGAAGGTTTAAAATATGATGGAATGTTTCACAATAGTTTCCTATCCTGTGAGACAGGAAGTAGAACTATTGAGCAGAATTCTTTTGAGGGATGAAATTGTTGTTTTCATTCAATAAAAAAGTCAGTGCTTCATAAGTGATTAAACCTTCTAATGTCAACGTCAGTATCAGCCTCAGAAATCTAGTGTTTTTTCATCTCATATGCTGTAAATGGATACACCAAGAAACATGTTGCTTAATTACACAACGTGTCAAGTGGCGCAATGTGTGCTTTTCCCTACATTTCCTCTTCGCAAGACTGACCACAACACTGGTTCCACACAAAACAACCATGATTATAGGACTATTTGTTGTTTGTGTTGGTGGTTGTGGAAACAAAGCAAACTTTTGTTTTATTCTTCTACTTTTGTCATTGGTTCAAGGTGTAGTAATGCAGTCTATCCACTGGGTGGTGACTGCGTCATGTGCTATTTTAGCTGCCGTGATTGTCAAACGTGAGAGAACCTGTTTAACGTGAATGTGTAAGTAAACACGTGTGTGTTGTTGTGTCACAGGTGAAACCCTTGATCTGGATTGAATCGGTTATTGAGAAACACTCCCACAGTCGGATCGAGTACATGATCAAGGTTTGTTACTTTCTCAGTCATCTCTTGAAGCCTGTTCACTTCTGTTTAACCAGGGTCCTATTGTTAATGTAGAAAACTTTAAGAAGTCTCCAGACAAATGACTGGACTGTGATAACTTTCAGTCTGACTTCTGGGTTGTTCACATTCTTTGCAGAGTATACCGTAATGGTTTGTGTATCTTGTTGTTATGCATGACTAATCCCAATTGAATAACCCTAATTTAACACAATCATTATGAACTGGCGTGATCCTCTGTTGAGGCGGAACGTGGTGCAAAACTTGACGTGCTTGTTTCTCCTCTCAGGCGAAGAGTCAGTTCAAGAGGCGTTCCACGGCCAACAACGTGGAAATCCACATTCCTGTGCCAACGGACGCCGACTCACCCAAATTCAAGACCACAGTGGGCAGCGTGAAGTGGGTCCCAGAGAACAGTGAGATCGTCTGGTCGATCAAGTCCTTCCCTGTGAGCAGTGACTCCTCAATACATGCACTCGGTTACAAATGATTATATCATCCTTTGTTTGGTTTCTGGGGTGAAGTATTTCATTTTCTTCACTTGATTTCAGAAATTCAACAGTTGTTATTTACTTAGTGACTATAAAAACTTGATGTTGTATTTATTGTCCGTCTCTGAAAGCAAGTGAATCGACGTGGAACCCTCCAGTGTTTTCTTTTATCATGTCGTCCCTTTAAACATTAAAACACAATAGTTTTTTCCCATGTTTTGTATTAAAGAGTTTTTGTTGTTACTTGTCACAGGGTGGAAAAGAGTATTTGATGCGAGCGCACTTCGGTCTGCCAAGTGTAGAGGCTGAAGACAAGGAGGGGAAGCCACCAATCAGTGTCAAGTTTGAGATCCCGTACTTCACCACCTCAGGCATCCAGGTGAGTCCTGCACACACACACACTCACTGAACAGTTATTTTGTAAATCTACCTGCAAGCAGCACATGGGTAGAGATTAAATGAGCTGAAACGCAATTTTCCACTGGGAGATAAGAGGACTTCGGACTTTGGGAGTTTTTAATAGAAAATACACTGTGTTTATTTCCGGATGAATCTACTGAATCTGTTTTAACAGTTGGTCAAACTGGTTCCTGTTCAGTAAACCACCAGAGAGAAGATTCAAACAAATCCAGCTCACGTGCTGTTTGATTATCAGCCAGTGAACATACACACATAATCCAAATATCTTGTAGGTTTCCATGTCACTGCAGATTTAGAATTTCTGACGCGCTGCTGGGTCTCACATATGTCCTCTCTCTCAGAGCAGGAATTCAAACAATTCATTTGTGTCTCTTTGTTGGCCAGAGGGGGCAGTAAGGCAGCGCTCTGACACTGAAACTCCTTTTCTTTTTGCTGCTCTTCAACCTGAACTTGGACTTTCGCCTCCTATGTTAATGACAGTGATAGAAAATGTCATTCTCAGTTACAGATAAGTAGATTCATTGGGTTTTGATTGTGATTCCCATGAAACTGAGGGAGAAGATAATGTTTTTCCTTGGTGTTTGAATGCAAACTCTTGCTGACCACAGACTTGCACACATGTGCAGCACATACAGTATAATCACAGATGTCCTGTGATTATATGTGTAGCACTACAGTAACTCAAAATTAAGTTTTCCCATGCCTCGATGTGAGCACACAATGCCAACTTTACAAACTCTTATTTCAATATATCATATGATTTCACAAAAACAGTGTTTTCCCCAGTTTTTACATAATTACACATCAGTTTTTCAATAGCTAGACTCATTTGACACTTTGCCTTAACCCCTAAAACAAGACTTTTACGAGTTACATATTTTCAAGTGTCGTTTGAACCAGAAGTTGTAAAATACCAGGACAATCATTCAAAACAGGAACATGGCACCAGATATAACTGACACTGCCCTAAACAAGTAAGAACACATTTCTATAAATGAATAAACTTAAAAAATGATGCTTAAATACAATAATACAACGGCACTAATACAAATCAAAGGAAATATAGAAAGAAAACTATTTTATTTATTTTGTAAGCTGTTGACTTCACACATTGCACACATCTTTTTTCATATCAGCTTTCACATCTGTTTATGGTTAACCTCTTCACCAACTATTCCCTCAAGAGTTTCAATATTGTTATTGCGAATAGTCAGTTCCTATTATGTGGTGAACTGAGAACACAGACAAGAAAATGTGCCAAACAAGCAGCAGTATTGTTTTTAAAGACTTTGTTACAATAAAACTTACTGAGTTCTGAATCCAAAGATGGATAATTAAATCCTATTATTCAAGTAGTGTTACAAAGTCCTTTTGGCAAAAATGCTTGTTAAAGCAATTTTAAAGGAAGTGTGGGTATAAATCTGTTCAACAGCCTTGGTCACTGAGCATTAATCAATTCTTTCAACTTGGATATGTACATCAAAAACCTTCTTTAACAGCCACCAGTGCATTTTTCATAAAAAGGTCTGAATCTTTTACAAAGAAACTCCAATTTACGTTTTAACTTTGAGGCCATTTTCTGCGTTAATCTCATTAAAAGAACCAAGAGGTCATATTTTCCAGCTTGTTCACATTTCCTGTGAAAGTCAATAAAAAAATCATTATTAAGTTGCGTGGCCATTATGCAGCCCACTCGGATACGAGGGGCTCAAGCCCAGTTTAATTGCAGCGTAACTTACTTGTAATTAATTGTGACTCGATAAGAAATGTCATTTTTTAAGGTAATTTGGCAGCTGAAAGAAATAAACACAGTTTTGTTCTTTCCTGTAAAATCTTTGCCAAGTCGTAGGCGCTGGTCCGACCTGGAACTAACATCTGCTCGGTTCGTCTCCTGCGTCTCCATTTGGACAACAATTTTTACATCTTAAGTCAATGAGGTGTCTGATGTCTCTTTAAACCTGTGATAGCACCACATAAAAACATTTCTTACTAAGGAAAAAACTAATGTCAATAAATATACAGGAGGAATCTGAAATGATGCTGATCTAATTATTTCAATGGTTATACGATATAAATATTAAATACACATTACAAAGTTAGTCATCAGCCCCATGTTGTAACCTGTCTGAAGTTAAACTAAATCAAAATAAAATATGATGAAACCAATGAAACTCCTCCATAAACAGGCCACCTATCAAGAACACATTTTTCTTTCGTTAATTTACCTGAAAAGCTTTGATTGTGAAAACCACAGAGGAACCACATCACCTGAGTGTTAGAGAGGACTCATTTTTCAGATTTTTAAGATATGACTTCTTACAATTTGTTCCCAACGTTTGAGAGGACCATGATTCTCTCTTCAGGCACCAGAAGCTTTTCTCAGCAGTCACACGTTAGTGCATCACAAACACAGACTATTAAGACCCATATTCCCACCGAACTCTTGTGTCGAGCCTTATTACAGAGTAAGTGCAGGCCTGGTTTCAGACTCTTAATGCAGTCAATAACACCGCTCTGTACGTGTGAGAAGGGCCCACGAAGTTTAATTAGATGCATGTAAATATCAAAGCATGAGAAAGTTCCTCTTAACTCCACCACTAAGTGCAGGGCAGCACACATGTGAAGTGTGTATGATGCACGTAACTGCACCTTGTAAATTTTACTAGAGATGGAGTAACCCGCCACTTTGGCCGAGTTGCAGTGAGAGCAGAGCGGTAGTTACATTTCCAAACCTCCCGTCTTTAGGTGATGTCGAGAGAAGCCAAACATGTTGGCAGATGCTTTTTGGGGCCGTAGCTCCGACCAAAATCCTGATAAGTCCAGACCACACATGTAGTCTGTACTTACCGAACGAGATACAACAAACAGTCTCCTTTCCTCTTCTCATCTTACAAGCCATAATGATATTTTGCGGAGGACGGCTTTTGATGCCATTCTGCTGACTATGTACCGACGGTCAGGCCGACTGCATGTTTGGCTCCTGGGTTCAGCGAGAAGTGCTGCGCCTGCAGACTCGGTGATCCCGCGTCTATGTGTTTGTCGTCATGCGTCTGGCGGCCACGGCGCTGTCTCCCTCTGACCTCACTGTGTAGTGGAAGGTAATAACAAGGCGGCGAGTACCGAGGCCTTACCAAAGGCCTTGCCCACAAATTCCTGCCCTGTCTGTCCTGCTCTGAGCTGGGAACCATCGTGATGGCGACATCGCACGGGCGACATCTCCCAGAGAGAGGGTCGCACCGTGTCAGCATTAACACTTCTCATCCCTCCCAATAGTGAGAACTTGTTTTTTTTAACAAGTGTAAGGGATCGTGCGAAAGTTATGTCTGCAAACATGAATGTGTATGTAGTTATTTGTGATGTATAATTATTACCACCTCGAGATGAAACGACATAAAACATGTTGAGATGAGCTGGGATTTCTCAATGTTGTTGTGGTGGAATTGTAATAGATGTTATAATAAATCAAGTTATATTTCATCATTTATAAATACTATGAATATAAAACCAACGAGGACATTTTGTTCAAGTTTCTTTTTATAGTTCTTTGGGCACCTGAGTGGGAAAAACAGGGTGCAATCATGTTGAGTGATGGTCGGTGTGCCAGGGTATTTTTATCGCCTCTTCTCGAAATCCAGCTCTGTGGTAACAGCTCTGATGAAATGTCGGTTAATGGCTTGTGAAAGTTGTGTCTTGATTATGCTGATGTGCACTTTTTTTCCCTCACAAGCCCTGAACAGAACAGTGATGCAAATTCACTCTGTGTGTACCTTGAAAGCTGCCCTGTAGCTGCTTCCTTCTTCTCACTGTTACTCATACTACTGCTTCCTCATAAACACCACTACTCTTACTATCAGCTTGCCACAACTTTAAAGGGGGAATTCAGCAGAGAATCGGCGTTTGGAAACTGAAGTAGTTGACCCCTGTGTCTGTTGAAAAGTTAGTAGCTTGCTCCGTTGCAGAAAAAAGCAATGAGTTGGAGCAAAAACAGTATTGAAACATCCTTATTCATTGTGCATAAAACACTCACGGAAAAAAAGGCTGCAGAGCTATTGAGCAGATGATCACGGCCACAGAAGTTGTGTTTTTAGCTGGGATCAGAAACTATATCTGTCTGTCTCGTACAGTAAACAGCTTTTCAGTTTACATACAAGCAACCCACATACTCTACTGTCTAACCCTAAAAGTAAATAATAAAATATGCTCAGAATCAAAAGGAAGTAAATTGCAACTGTATAAAGTTTTTTTGGGTAGTTTTTCCTCACATCAGTCGAGGGTTAAGAACAGAGGATGTCCCACCTTGTACGGGTTGTAAAGCAAATTGTGATTTGTGATTGTTGACAATACAAATACATTTTTGATTGATTGTGCAAATCTAACCACAAATGTCACAAAAAATAAATTTCACATTTGAAAATATTATATCATTATTTTTGTTTGCTGAAAAATTAGTGTCCTAACCTGCAATTAAGATTTAGTGAATTCGTGGCTCTACTTTTTGGTGTGAGGGTGTTTTTTTTGTTTTGCATGTTGTGATCTGTCCCCTGCAAACCTTGCACAGAATAAATCATTTAAATTGTAAATTTGTTTAGGATTAGGTACTTTTACCATCATTTTGCATTAGAAATAAACCATTTACATCATTTCCTGCCTTGAAGAATCCAGTGTTAGATATTATATTTTAAATTCCTTTCAAGCAAACTACTCTCGTCCTCCATCAGTCATTTTCATATCTTTCTTTTCTTGCTCTTCAACAGGTGCGTTACCTGAAGATCATCGAGAAGAGTGGATACCAGGCCTTGCCGTGGGTGCGCTACATCACCCAAAATGGAGGTAGGCTAAGAGTTCACTGATGCTGAGTGCTCATGTACATGTATTAGGCAACAGTTGGGCAATGCAGTGCAATGTGGTGGGAACTAGCTCTGTACTGATGAAGTTCTATGAAAAGGGGATACACTATAGAACATGAAGCAATGTGGCAACGTCCTGCAGAATGTGAGAAAGTGAACTTCTTGTCTTTTTTGTTTTTTGGTCGATCTTCACACTGAGATATTACCGAGGTTGCGCATGTTGGTCTTTTTTCTAATGTTGCCACTAATTGCCACACACCCTCATCTCATTTCCTCTGTGTCCCATTCATTCTGGGTGGAAGGCATCAGCCGCCTCCACTGGATTTCTCTCTGATTCCCTCCTTTTTCTTTGTCCATTTGATTAAGTCTCTCCGTTTCCTCCTCAGATTACCAGCTCCGGACCCAGTAGGCAGCGCTGCAGCCGGCAGGTGGAAATCAAGAGTGGGTGGAGTCGAGCCGCTAATGTGCTCCCAATGGCAGGTGTCAGTCCGAGGACTGTCGGTGTCTGCTTTCCTTTAGTTTTTATTATTTGTTGGAAGTTATATTCATTTCTGATCAATGCAAATATTAGATGGAGCCTTTGGGTAGGTTAAAAAAGTAATTATATTTTACTACTGTGTGGGCGAGGCCAAGAAGAGCAGGAGTAATGTTTACATCCAACTGATTCGGTGCAGAGTTGTACACAATCTATCACAGTGGGTCAAACGGCTTGAAAGCAGATGTTACGATTCTGGTTTTAAAGTTCCTGTACTCACCTCCTCACAGGTCAATAACACACTCATCGGTCACTCTGATATTTTTTACATGAAGCCTCTTCGTTCTGCCACATTTCCTCTTTGTTGATTATCTGTATATATTTGTTACATATGAATGAACTTGGATTCAGTGTTATTAGTTTGATAACTGTAAATTTAAAGAGTTAAAAATTCCTTCATTTTGTATTATCGTCGAAACATGTCAGAGCAATGCCTTCCTGCTTGGCTGTTGTGCTTTTTATTCCTCATCAGTTTGACTCCCCTTACATTCAGCTTTGCAAAAACAAAAAAAAACATGAAATGCTGTGAAGAAAACCAGTAAAAAAAATTACGCTCTTTTCCAGCCCAGCACCTGTTTCCCTTCTCTCCCCCCCCCCGTCTGCAACCACACTATTTTAAATCATTAAATGTCTATTTAGAGAAAACTGTTCCGTGGTCTGCCTGCGTCATTTCTCACATGATGTCACTGCAGCCGTCAAGGTGAACTGTGGTGGTGTCATCGGCAGGCACCTGTCCGACAGAGCAGGGAGGGAAAGCTGAATGGAGTGGAAAGTTCTGCAGAGACACACACACACAGGAGGAGGAGGAGGGGGCTGGTTTCCTGTATCAGCCTCATGGTTGTAGCTAACCCTGGACGGTTCTTTCCATCCCATCCTGGAGGTTATTCTCAAACAGTGCAACTCTTAATACCCAGAGCCCGTGATATCATCTGCAACTGAAAGCCAGCACTCTGTAAATATGCAGGAGAGCTGGGAAGGATGTGACTCAAGCTGTGGTCAGCGGTCACAGACACGTTCGAGGGAGAAACGTCCGATGGACTAACACAGACTGGTTATTGTTCTTGCCAAGCCAGACTGCAGCGGTCCAGCGTGAGGTCATACCTTAAGTTTGTCTCTGAATGGTGATACTCTTAATTCGTGTGAGTCACGTCGAAGCAGGTGCTGCAGGTTGCGACTCCGTGTCACAATGACCTGAAATGCCAGATTTGGGCTTGTTAACTCGTCTCATGTTGGACCTGATCCATCTTTAGAAGCACCTGCTTTTCTTGTAACACCCACACCGCAGGTGTGACTCGTCCTCAGCGTGCAAGGCAGTTGGATTTCTCACAGGCGGGAATCCACTTTGTTTCGGACCAACTGGCGTCCTGTGAGGGAGGAACCACACGCAGCTGTGGGCGTGTCTAAGGGTTTACAACAGAGAGAGCGTGCCAATAACGATGACACCGCTTAAAAAAAACGTTAAGTGTAGATGTTGCTCCATCTTAAGTAAAAACTGGAGAGTAATTTCTCTATGGAAAATAAGTTTCTCGCTCTTCTCCCTGCTGACTTTGGCAGCTGTGATTGACAGATGGTTCATCCACTCACCTGCCAAGTTTATTTTTTTTCCCAGCTGCCCTTTTCCAAACAGTTTCCAATAAAGCTGTAAGAAACCATCTGTTGTGTCAGGTGGGCCGCGTCTGGGAACATAGTATGATTCATCAGTTTTCCATGTGTTAACGTGTGCTATGCCATGTTCTCCTCATGACCAAGTATCTGAAATATGACATCTGTCAAACGATCGACATAATGTCATATTTGACATGTTTTTATTTTGGTTTGAGGACAGTATGGATTTATCTTTTCACCTTATCTCTGGCACCCGTGTTCAGTTTTGCATGTGAACACACGTCCTATCCAGCAGAGATCAGAATGATCGGTATGAGACTAGTAATAACATCTACTCAGACCAGATTACATTTATCTCTTCTCCATCTCTGCCTCTGCAACTGTCTGGGTTTACCAAGGCTTGTCTATTCAAATCTATTATGACTGTTGGCTCACATAAAGATTTAAGCATCTCTAAGTCCAAGTCATAAATTCTCACACACACACACACACACGTCAATTTAAGTGGCAGCAGGGCACGAAAAAGAAAATGGAATATGAGGTTTGTGTTTTTATGTACTGAGTGGAAAAAAACAAGCCACAGCCACAAGTCTGAAGCTATTCTCAGTCAACAGCTGTTGCACTGATATGTGGTTCCTAAAATGCTTTGCACAGATAGAATCAGGAGACACAGAGCGTTAAAACAATATATAATTTAATAATAATTAAAGTGCGGTACAAACTAAAACACACCTTAAGTACTGTAACCACAGTCTCAGAGGTTAAAACAATAGTCGCATTCTTATCTTGATGTACTTTTCTAAAAACTAATAGTTTGTGGCATTTAAAATGACAGGTATGAATTTACAGCACTGGATAATGGTATGAAATATGATTATGATTATCATTGTCTAATCTGTGAAAGAACCACAACAACTTGAAATGAATGTAAGCCAGTGATTTATGCATGAACTGTGGGGTTACATAACTTTGATCTGGTTTTAAACCGATTTAATTAACCTTCTCCTGCCAACAGCATAACTGCACTAATAAGTGAGTAGAGCAGAAACTTTACCTCTCCCCTCAGGTGATTACTTGGTTGCCATGCCGACAATGCCCTGTTATAGCAGATACCGTGCAGAAGTTATTGGCAATGGAAAATAACTATGGTTACTTAACAGCAGTCGTGAAGCAACAGGTAGAGGTCTGACAGCGTGGCAGCGTCGACGTCAAACACAGGTGCGCCACGAGGAACCCTGTGTTTATGGATGCGGAACCCCGGTGCCTAGCAACGCAGGGAAACCCTCGCGTGTCACATTGGGACTATGAACACCGCGTGACGTCAAGTCAGGTCGTTCCCCTCTCAGGCATGCATGGTGCCCCTGTAATCATCTGTGTGAAGTCCGTCACCGTCAGTTGTGAAATACAAGTAGTCAAGTGAGTCACTTTGAGACTGTAACTGGAGAAAAGGTATTTCACTGTAGGTGAAGCCAGTGAATGAGACGGACTTCCTCCCACAGAATGGACTGAAATAGTTGTTGCACTGGTTTGAGAACACCAGCAGCTCAGTGTGTGGTCCGGCTTTACAGCAGGGTATTCCTCAAGTTTCCATCCTCCTGTGTAGACTTTACAACAATATTGGTTTAAAGAGCATATAGCTGAGTGTTCAGCCTGTTGGCCTTGAGACTCTGGTGCAATCTCTCAGTCTCCGGCCCACACATCGCTGACAGATAGTGTGCTGAGGCAGCCGAATGTTGTACGTGACAGTGGGTCATGCTGCCTTGTCAGAAGCCTCACGTTAGGTCAATTACTTGTGCTATCACTTGGTCAAGGTGCACAACAGGGTAAACATTTGGCAAAGTTGCTATATTTACTTCCCCGTAAAAATATGTCATGCAACAAGTGTTTTGTTCTGTCATCGCCTTGGAAACAGACTCATCAGCACTGGAGTCCAAAGTCTGAAAGATCAGCAAGTACAGTAGAAGACGTGCAACCCTTCATAATTCACAGACCACGTTATTATGGACTGCTGGAGCAGTGGATCCCAACCTGTGGGTACGACCCCCCCAACAGAGTGGGTGGTCCCAAGATAGCAAATCCGAGAGAGGGAGGCCCCTCAGATATATCGGGGGGGGGGGGTTACCAGATGATTAAAGGGAAGAGAAGAAAAAACCTGTTACATAGAATAGTTTATTTTTTCCTCTTCTCATATTTTGTTGTTTTTCTAAAGTGCTGGTTCTTTTTCCCTCTGCTGGCCTCTAAGCCCGAGAGTCCACAGCCACACAAGTGGCTCAGCGGGGCTGTAGCTCTGCAGCGCTCCAAGCTAAATGCCTACATATCATCATGCCAACAATGATAATGATTTGCTGATGTTTAGCAGGTTCAATGTTTATGCTACATTCACTTGATATCGTCCAAACCTTAATTACAATCAGCCCAGTCGGAGTTAAAGGTTCAGCCTCAAAGACAGAGGCACTGACATAGAGAAAGAACTAATGAAGCTTTCAACAATCCACTAAAATCCATTATTAACACAATCAGCTCAGATTAATGATAATATACTTTTCGTGTTTGTATGTGGCCTCACTCGATGTGTACTTCCCACATCCCTCCACCAGGTTTGGTCGAAATCGGTTCAGTTGGATTTTGCATAATCCTGCTTAGAAATAAACCAACAACCAGATATTGGTGTTAACGTAACATAAAGTCTTCCCTTTTGCTGACATGGCATGAATGCGGCGCTACTGTGTTCATTAGCATGTTATTAGAGTGTTGGCAAGCTAACATTTGCAAAACAGAACGCAAATATGCTATCAGGTGAAATTTGAAATTAAAATTATCCTCTGGGGAGCATGAATGGCTGCACAAACTTTCCATATAGCCCTTCCATCAGTGAAGGAGTGAGGCTCAGGAGGAAGAGCGTGTCGTCCACTAACTGGAAGGTTGGTGGTTCGATCCCCAACTCCTCCAGTCCGCACGAGTGAGTCACTGAACTCTAAATGTTCCCACACTCGCTGTACTGTCAGAGACAGAAGAGCCTATTATAGATGCGTTGTATGAATGTGCATGAATGAAAAACAAGTTGTGCTTTGATTAGTCAATAAGAATAGATTAAGAATAACATTTAAGTGGAGTGACACACCACTATTGGCTTGCAAGGCTAAAACTGTAAGAATGGAAATCTGCTCACAACTCATGTCCTTTGCATGTGCTTCATTCAAAGGATCCACAAGACAAACCGTCAGAAACATATTTCATCCTGTCTGCGTTTGCTGCTTTCATCAGACGCAGCTAAAACGACTTTATGAATCAATTATAGATATGTTTAAAACCAGAGAGCGTAACCTCAGACAGTCTCGTATACAGCGAGCTCCACAGTTCACTGACAATAACAGGAAGTCGGCCTCACTCTCAGCGCTCTGCCGCTTATATTCCTGGAAAAACTACCCTGGAAACTGTCATGGCATCCAAAACAAAAATGCCACTCGCCGCTCTGTGTCAGCAGAGCTCTGTTTGTTTTGTCAGTTTGTCCTCCTATTACTCTTATTCAAACTGAAAATAAAGACGTGAGTAATTGCTTTCTAAATATGCCCCACGGTAGTTTTCATCTGTGCTGCTGAGGAGTAACACTGCAACAACATGCCCGCTTTGTGAAAAAAATCTGAAATACATGACAATTCTGCTGTGAAGCCTGAGGCAAAATCTACAGGGCAGTTTGAATGATGTTTTTCTTTCTCAACTGTCAGAGATGGAAACAACCCCCATTAAAACAAATCTAAATGGGTTCAGCTTGTGTGAGAAGGAAGTTGTCCTATAAAAAAAGAGATGTCATCCTTCATCAAATACATAAAAAGATGAAAAAGCACTTTTACAATCTGTGTGTTGTTGCAAAGGCGGAAGTCTGTCACTCTTTTCTGTCGCTGAACAAAACCATCACAATGACTGTTGCTGGAGGCAGAGTGGTAATCGAGAAGTCTTTTCTTGTGCCACAATAGAGGATAAAATCCTCGTCTGTCCTCTGTGAGAAAGCACAGGACACCTGGCTGTTAGATGTACGTTCAAAGGCCTGTAGGAGCTTTCAGTCGCCTTATGTTCTTGTGTTTTATCGGGATAAAGGAAGACAAGTGCACTGCGAGCACAAAGACACCTTGCACTCTGGGTAACGGCAATAGCAGATCCTCAGCGGTGCCACAGTGGACAAACCTCTGCTCCCCATCCGTCAAATTACTGTTTTAACCAGCTACACGTCGACCAAAGTCGCATCTGGATGTTATCTGGACGGCAGCGGCTGAAATAAACGCTGACGCGTTCATTAGAAACCCCCTAATTCACTATGATTGTGCACCAGAACTCTTTTTGGGGTTTTACTCCCTGCTACTGAAAACAGTTGTGTTTTCTCTTCTCTTACTCCTCTGGACATTTGATAGCCCTTGGACGGCGTCCGACATACTTTCTGCTGTCTTAATGCCGGCCAGTTGCACCAAACGATATTTTAGCACAAGTGCATGGCAACAGCAAAACAAAGAGGCACAAGATGAATTCTTTGGCCGACCACTTTTTGAATTACTGATCATGTAAAAACCCGCTGTGGCTCCCAGATTGCAAACATCAGTCCTTGGAGCCTGCATGCAAACCAGTCCTCTAAATAGGCTTGTCTATTTCTGTTGGGCTGTGGGGGGAAACATGTGTTTGACATCAGTGTCACTCGCTAGTTGTTTAGCAGCGGGGCTTCATTGTCCCCCGACGGCAACTCCACTCACATTAACAGTTGACAATGGCTGAATTCAAAGAGCGGCAGTAATTACAGTCAAATCAATGAGCTCACGTTCGAGGACGGGCCTGCGCACTGAGGTTAAATGGTTCTCCGATTAAACACCGTGTCTCATTCTAAATCGGCCCGGACTGCTGTTTACACCGGCTCTTTGAACAGGGCTCTGGATAGACAGCAGCAGAGTAAACACACGCATGAAATACAGCGTGTCCTGCGACCACAACAGACTCTCAAAGACGATCAGGCCGTGTACGACACGCTCGGCATCAGACGTCGGCGTCATAATCAATTTTAAACCACTGAAATACTCAGAAAGCTGATGCCCGCTGACAGTTTGGGCAGAAAAGAGTGAACGAGCGGTGCTGAGGAGCTCGTGATCAAAACACTCAACGGGCACATTACTCCGGCCAGTGGAAAAAAAATGCTTAGTGGCTCACAGGTGTGGAAATGTAACAGCTCATACGTGTGTTTCTGCTAATAAATAATATTAGGTCACATTAAACTTTGTTTCATGAAAGGTTTTTGAGAGGGAGGCATTAACATTCAGACCATGATGCTTTCCTTTTTCCAAAGGGATTACATGAAGGAGACAGAAAAAAGAAAACGTCTAAACAGTGGAGTGAAAGAGGATTTAGCTTCAAATCTCTCCGACTATGATTTTTACTGCATTTTCAGTTTTTTTTATGTTCTACTGCTCGTAAACTTTATTCTAACCACGCTTGTACTTCACACACACACTGTGCACATGGACGTTTGTGCTGCTCCCTGCTCCATCTTTGGGAAAAAATCTTCACATTCTTCATGTCCACAACAAGAAATCAGTTTTTTCCTGAGTTAAATGAAATTACCTGACCTATAGTCATTGTGAAGTAGGATGCTGCTGTAAAGGAGCAGTTGCTACCTCATCACTCACTGAATCAAATGTTCATGTTCAGGTGACGCCTGCGACCGTGAACCCGACCCGTCACTGTTTCCTAGTCCCACCGAGACCTTGTGTATTTACCCAATCAGCTCATGGGGAAGAGGAGGAATGAAAGGCCTGTGTGACACCAGCGCTCTCTCCCTCTATAATTTCCGTCCCCATTTTCCACCAAGACCACTCAATCTTACAGCCATATGGCGGTTTGCTGCCATAACCATTCACAACGGAGTAAAAATAAACCTTTGGGATGCATCCTTGGGACGGGGGGTTGAAGACACGCTCGGTACCACTCGCGCGCTGCCTTTGTGCTGGTTACTGTGACCTACTCTGATTCATCCTATCAGCAGATGATTCCCCTCATATAATTTGCAATGGTCAGGATATACAATATCATTCAGTTCAAATTCAAGGGTGAGGCAAAAATAGAAAGTCGACCACATCAAGAGGCTCGGACCAGAAATAGGTTGTTTGATGGGTATATATTTCAGTGGCACAATGATGGGGTCTCTCCCGAGAGCTTTAAAAACTCCCCTTATTTATGATTTGGGGTAGGGTGGTTGCACACGTGGTTAACTTACTGTGTGCTTCTGCATAACACACAGAAAGTTAGAGAATTCAATCACGCCGCAGCTTTCAGATTGAAAAACTAACATCCTATGATGTAAATTACAAACATCTGCTCGTTCCAAGAGAAATGCAGATGCTGCCAGCGACTCCTTAGTGATAATCTTAGACGTAAATAACGGGATTAGGCGACGCTCTTTCCTCAGTCTTTCAGCAAACACAGCGTGGCGTCACATCTCGGCCTGATGTAGTAACTGCTGTACGTTAGGAGGTGTGGCCGCTGCTGATTAAAAGCTGTGTGAGGTGTGCACACAGGGAGACAAGCCTTCACCCACCTCAGAGCAATTACAGAGATTACTGTCATTGTGGCTGATAAATGGCCTTTTAGAAATCGGGCCAGTTTGTGTTTCACAATGAAAAGAACTGTTGGTACATATGTTCATTAACTGCTTGAACAGTTTAGCACAGACAAGCCGGGATGTGCAAACAGATTTATGTGCTGGCGCTCATTCATCTAGTATGAAGACTCACCAGGAATAAATAGTATTTTTAAACGGACAAAAATCTCTTTCTGAAATGAGTCAGACTGACAAATCCCACTGAAGGTTTTCAGCAGAGACTCTGTAGCTGTGTCTCAATTCAGCGTCTGCATCCTTCGTAGGACCGAAATCAGACGGTCTGGTCTTCCTATTGCGTCAGCAGCTTGTCGCCTAGCCCTTACAGCCGTCGCCTAGCAACAGAGCTACAGACAAAAACATTCTGCTGTTTATTGAAAGCAATGGATAGACGTGTTTTTAAAATGTATAACGTTAGCTCTTCGGTTGAGTATCAACATTTAAAAATAAATGATTCTGATGTTTTCACCTCACCTTTTGCCGCCATTACCTATTTGACAAACAGCTGAAGCACAATGAATCATGGGATATGTTGGGCCGGTAAGGATCCACCTGGTGGAGCCTCCGTTGCTCGGGGGTGGAAGGACACATTTGTCGGACGGATTTGGAGGAGCCTACGAATGGAACGTAACTGGTCTACAAATGCAGCTTCCGAATTGAGCTTAAATAAAGTGTCCGGGCAGAAGTGATCGGGGGATGGAGCCGTGGTAGCCACCAAGAGCCAGTATCAGCTGTCAATCATGATCTATCCCCCCCCCCCCTTTTTATAGCATCAAATTACAAAAATAAAGCCAAACTCAGCAGAAAAATATCTAATCTTGATTTTTCTGCTCATCAGGTCAAATATTTAAGTTGTCCAAAGATCAGGTTTAGGAACAAACACTGATGAAAAACTAATGAAGTTCCCATCAGTCTCAACAAGTCTGTTTACTGCTATTAGCAACTGTTAGCATAGCTCTGTTTTATCTCATTAAGTTGACAACTTTAATCCCTACTTTGAAAAACAAGATCACGTGACGAAAAAGCCCAATGAAATAAAACAGGTAGAGAAAGTCAGGAATCTGTTTGTGTTTATTGTTGTGAAATGATTGAATCAGTAAATGTGTTAAAAATGAGACAGAAGACAGAAAAGACAAGACGAGGCCTCATTATTTGACCTCTTGCCCTCAGGTTACTTGACTTCTTGACTCTGACTGCGGTGTGAAACTCTCCGGCTGCCATCTGTCAGCACACCAAAGCTGCGGCGCTGTGATCTCTATCTCTACATCTACACAGAGGGGCAATTTACTCTCATGCCCACAGGAGATCATCAGCCGCTCGAGCGATAAATTACACGTCTCAATCAAACACTTTGGCTCCAAGTGTGTGAACAGGAAATATTTGCACAAAAGATAAATCTCCCTTTGCTCTTCTGCCATTTCTGCTGCACGGGATTTATTCTTGTTTCACTTGTCAGTGTCGAACTAGGAAATGATTCCTTGTCACTTACTGCTCAAAGTGTTTAACGGATCAAACACCAGGGATCTTTCTACCTCAACGGCGTCATTATTGTCCTTAATAATTATATTTAAATAAATTCTGCACATTCATGCTGTTCAACCTAACATGACATGTTGCTGAGTCACAGCTTGGGACGACATTCTGATATCTTCTGTCAACTCCTCAGGAAATCCTACTTCCGTTTGACGACATGAGCTGTGGCGTTAAATATGTGTGTGGGTGTTCGCATTGGAGTGAAGGGATGTTTAAGTGTGAATATAATGAAGGCGCTGCCGTTTTGAATTTATTTATCCAGTCATATAATACTTACTTATTATATATTTCTTCTTAGGTCAATCAGGTATAAAAATCATCCACTCAGGGAAAGTTCCTTGATCACAAAGGTCACTAGCTTCTTGTTTTTTAAAGATCCGTCTTCGAATACTGAGCAGAGTTCCTTCTTGTATTCTTAATAAAGCCCCGAGAACAATGAGCAAACATGAATGTGAAAGGCAAAATGTGAACTTTGAATATTCCTGCAGAGATGATTCGCTTTTTGGTGAATAAATCTGAAATATCAGATGTTGGAGCATCAAGTAGCCTTTGCTGTCAAAACTGCATCACTATGCAATAATAATGTAACTTCATTCATTTGCAAGAACTTTTAAGACATTGAGATATGTGACAGGAAATTAAAGGAATAGAGAAGTTTTATATGAGGATGCAGCGTGTTGAAAACTGCTGTTTTCTTTTGCATTCATAACAGAGAACATCAGGCAGAAATGGATATTTAAAAAAGAGTAAGTTCAATTTAATTCCCACTAGGGTCCTGTCAATCAAAACAATAAGAACAGATTACGTCGTGAAGCAGCGTGGAATCATGGGAGCTGCTGTCTTCACCACCAGAGGCGAAGAAAATCTGCCTGACGTGACTCAGGAGCAAATCATGTTCAGGGATGAGATCATGTATTAAAGTTTCATTTGCATTCGGCAGCAAGGAAGTTACCTTGAATAACATTGGGAATTTCCTCTGGGTTTGAACATTGTTGGAAACATTTTGGATGATGTAATTACACAAAACAAAATATAAAACACAAGTCCAGTTGCTTTTAGACATTTTAATTAAAATTTGCTTCACATATCTATTAAAGTTTAAATAGTAGTATAAATACTTTACTGATCAGTGTGTGCGTACAACAGCATGATCCAGTTACTCTAACTCAAACACGTTAAACCCTAAAACGTTGTCCTTTGTGAAATAGCCGTCACTATGAGGTCTGTATTCAACAGGTCATAACCAGAACCACAGGAGGGTATTTTCAGGTATGTGTTTGAAAGTGGAAGTGGTGAATCTGGATCTATAAATGGTGTTTTAAAAAATTCACGGCATGCCCAGAAATACCACACAGAGAATGGAGTTATTTGAACGGCAGCTCAGTTAATGTAGGTGGTGGATCTGGAATTGCCTGCGCGACACCTTTCATTACCCCCAACACCGTGTAAAAAGTCTGAAGGGATTTCTTTGTCCGACCTCCTTCTCACTTTCTCTCCTGAATATCTCCACCTCGTCTCTTTCATCCCTCTCTCCCTCTCCTCTGGTCCGTGTGAAGCACCTGACAGGTGAAGCGAGGTGAGGAGGCAGCGGCGTCCCTTTAGGGCTGAAGCTCCCACACTTTGATCCTCCACGCCAGATATGATCACTGACGTTACTCCACTGCCCTGCCACCACCACTCCCTGAATTCAAGCTGTGTTAATCTCCCTGATCTTTATCTCCTCACTTCAAAAACAAAAAAAGGGACCAAAAAAAATCCTCTTTGGGCCTCAAAGTTCAACAGAATCTCTTGACCTGAATCCTAATGGGTACACAGGGATGAAGCAGCTCGGCTCCGCCACCTGTTTGCATGCGCGTCCCCTATAGGAGTCGGAGGGTGAGCCAGAGTTCTCCATTTGTGTCAGGCCTAGCTTTTCAACAGATGCTAGGCCCGCTGCAGCCAAACCAGCATCGCTTTTAGTGTTGACCCATGTGGTAATTCTATTTAGCTTCTTACAGACCCCATTAAATTCACCCGAGTGACTTGAGCCAAATATATCAAGCAATTTGCGTTTATATGGAGTCGACTTTAGTGAGTCACTTTTAGTTTTACCAGCGTGCACAGGTTGGTTTGGAGAAATCCTCCAGGAGATATATTTCGGAGGATGATTTAAAACTCAGGGGAGTTTAAGCTCGCCCGGCTCCCACAGGAGATGTGTTGAAAGTGTTTGAGTTATATTGTTAGACACTCGTGTGGGAAAGTCTTCAAACATGTGTTCCTTCAGAATGAAAACAGCGTAAGCATTCTTGACTCACCCTGTGCACCGTCCACTCCCTCCGCATCTGACAGTGAGTGGAGTGACAGATACGTTTCAACCACGCCGGAGAATTATAGAGGAGTAGTAGGCGGGTTCCAGAGGAAGAAATTTGTCAAATGTGTTGATTGTCCAAGGGCAATTTAGCAGAACATCCCCATAAACTCATCTGCAGTCCGTCCTAATTGCATATTACCCTCCTACACGGACAACAACAACAAAAAAGCCCATTTCCCTCTGCTGATGGTTTGGTGCAATGGTTTTATAATGGCTTACACGCTGAAACCTCCTCGTCTGTTTCATCGGAAGAAGGAAAAATAATAACAGAAACATTCCTGAGGGGCTGTAATTTTCTTCCGGCGGGTAAAAGTTGTCCATTATGGTCAGGGTCAAGGAACACATGCAACCCCGTCATCAGAGGCGGCATGGTGGACCACATCAGAACCGCCCGTCACGACCAGTGGAAAGGCCCCGTCTGTTAGCACAACACGCAGCCAATCCCCAGCCAGAGGCCCCAGCGCCTCGGTGCGTTTGCCCCCCCTAACCGCGCCGCGCTCTAATTTAAGATCACATATTCCATTGAAATTACAGCATACGTACCCACCGTTCCCTGCAATTTACAGAGCGCTCAAGACAATGCTGATACAGTGGAAGTTGTTTTTCTTTGTCCGCTGCAGGTGAACCAGAGACGAGCTTATCGCGTTCACAAAAAAAAAAACAACCGGACAAACAACATGTGACACAAATGTTTCATCAGCAGTGACCTTCGAGACACATTTCATTATTTTAACCTTGATAAAAGTGTAACTGCTGATAGTAAAATACTTAATTACACTTTATTATACTTTATTACATGTTTTAAAAAGCAGATACAGGAACATTAGGCTCCATTGTATCAGGAAATGTAGTTTACGGCTGTTTACGCGTCTCATTTGCTGATTGAGGTTTAAAGTTTATTGCCATTTTCAAATCCATCTTTTTAAATGGATGTTCATATTAACAGTGATTAAATAATAATGCATGGTAAGTGCATTATGAAAGGAGTCACTCACAGAGTTTACATTCAACTCAAATTAGCACCCTGATAACTTTCATCTTACTGGTTTTACAGAGTTAGCAGCTGGAGGGTTATGCAATGCTACATGTTTGCTGGATGAGCGATTAGGCAACGGATTGCAAAAGAATATTCAACGATGACAGTGTTTACATTTTTTAAACATTTCATCGCTTTGTTGTATTTGTGTTCCACAGAAAAGTCTCTCAGTAACTGTGTGTGACCATTCAGGATTAAAATCAATAATCACATAGTGTGATGACAGGAAAAGGAGTTTGTTGCCAGACAAACTGTCTGAACTATTCACGCACCAACAGACACGTGTCAGAATCAATCCGTGTTTCACTAATTTCTCTTCTATATAAATGGAAGAACATTGAAAACACATCCAGGTCTGAGCGTCTGCCGGTGGAACTGTCAATCAGGAGAGAAAGGTCTCATCACGGCGGGCGATGGTCGTGCATGAGTTCACTTCTTTTATCTTAAGTGCGTGTTGGCTCGTGTGGGAAGCGTTTGGCTGCATCGCCGCTGTCGTCCCCAGTGGAATTCTACAGGTGTTGTGGGAATGTGCAGCTCATCTGCACAAAACAACATCTTCTTCCCACCGACACGGCCTCAAACTTTTATAGTTGTTGTTGGACCCGAACTCACTCTGCATATCTTCCTCTGAGGCATTGACAGCGAAACACCGTCAGGATCTCACAAGGGCCGTGTGTGTGTAAAACAGCTGGAATGAAAGATGTGACAGACAATAAAACACGCACACCTCACCTGGGAATGCCTCAAAAAACACACAACGTGCCGCGGCACACGGGCTATCCTGAGATATGGCGCTGGTGATGAGTCATTGTGGCGGGCTGGGAACCTGCAGGGGGAAATGTGTTGTTGTGTCTTGGTCTATCAGATCAGATTATCAGATCCAGACATGGTCAAAGGCGTCTGACTGAGATTTTTGTGTGTGTCTGTTGTGCTTTTTAATTTGTTGTCAAGAGTTAAGTGTAATTGTGAGATATATGATGTTTGCCACAGTTGTTTCCGAGCAGTTTTCACACACACACACGTATATAAAGTTGTCCAATCCAATTATGTAGCATTGGCACAAAGCGACTAAAAACATAAAGAAATAATGATTATCCAATAATTGGCATCCAGTCAAGTCTGGTCTGTATATGCGTGGGAAAACATCTGTCACAATGTGGTGTTGATGAACCTATAGCTCTGCCGGCTGTGGCCTCATGACGCAATGATTTACATCTCCAATTTAATGTCTCTATTGATTTTGGAATGATTTAAACATGTCAAGCGAGTTCACCGCGTATGAAACTTGGCGTCGGTCCCGCGTAGTCGCGCCGCACACGGACGTCACGTTTACAGTTCACCGGGGATGCGGTTCACTCATTGACTCAGGTGTGTTGACGGCACCACAATGCCAACGCTATCGCACAGTAAGTGCTCTTGAATGGGAATTTGTTCATTGTCACACAAGATGGAGAGCCGAGGGGGCCTTGGCATTTGAAAAGCCCATATTTGAGGGCCTCCTCGGTGAGTGTTTACCTTCAGGGACAAATGAAGCTATTGAGCCCCCGCGCGCTGTGAATGAGCTCCTTCTGCACACACGGGCTTTTTGAATGCACATCAAAACAACCTCAGCAAACCCAGGGACACATTCCTCAGGTGTTTAATGTGAGGGCAAATAGGCAACCACTTCAATAAAATACCCCGCGGATGGAATTGCATAAGTCGGAAAAAAGCGAGCGCTGACCAGGCCGAGGTGAAACTCCGGGAACTCCAACGGTAGAAGGTTTTACCTGCAGACTGTTTGAATAGTGCGGGGATTTATTGTGCTGACAGGTTTTACGGCGGCGATGCAGGCAACTCGGTACAAAAACGTGATTGAAGGAATGCCGAGGCGGACGTTTTTGCCAAATATCAGGTTGTTGATCGGTGTCACCGCCGCTCGGCAGCAGTCATTCATCACAATTTTTGGGAAATATATGGAGAGGGAGAAGAAGAAAAACCCTCGGCCGCATGTCTATTTTTACATGTCGTCTCTGTGAGGTTGAAAAGACAATAACAAGCTGAGCCCTGCGAAGGCCATCCTATTTTAATTATATTGTACCAAAGCTCCCCCGCCCCATCTCCCTCCCCCCTCCCCGCAACCCCTTCCCTTCACAAACACACAAAAAGGCATCGCGTTACACACTAACATCCCCGCACCATGTAATTATACAATCGGCAGAAAACATTTATTTTTAGGGTCCGTAAATGTTTGACTTCTGCGTGTGTGTACAGGGCTGGGAGAACAGTCAGGGGTATTTCACTATAAATTTTTAACAACCTTCATTGTCCAGTTTGGGGAATTTTATGATCTGTAGGCGGGTTTTTTTTTTTTTTTTGTTGCGTCGAGTTGAAAGCATTTCTCCAGTTCCACCGAGAAAATCCAAGAAAAGACTTGGAGGACACAGTGTTCTCATCGAGCAGGTGTCACTAGTTAAAGTGAATTCAGTGACGGCACAATGGCTGCATTTCCAACGTAACGCTGCATTAACGCTGAATCTGTGTGTTTAATTAGGAATTAAACACAACGCAAACGGATCTGATGAGGCCTTTCGAACACTTACAGTAGAAGAGGTCTCACGTTACATTGGCCTGTAACTCAAGTCAGATTCTCACAAAAGGAAAAACGCAACACGACGCCAAGTCACTTTTTCTTGCTCTTTTGGGTCAGAACTGTGTTGAAACATCAGTTTGCTCACAGGATGGACGATTGGGTCACGAAATAATAATAAAATGACCCAGGACATATCTGCTCTTATTTTTCATTTCATTTAATTTTTTTAATGGCAATTTCTTGACATGTTTATTGTGGGGGGGAACATTTTTCTTCCATTTTAATGGGGTATTGGCCAGAAAGTGGGTTTTGAGAGCCAGAGCTCTGAGGCTGGTGAATTAATCTTTGAGTTAATGGGATGTAGTTGACAACTTGATCAAAGTTTTTTAAGATATAATGTATTATGGACATTTTGTGCTTTTGGCGAAAGTCAAATCTTCGTCATCTTTATCCTCCGTAGGAGTAACTCGCACATTTTTCCGACATGAGTGTGGTGAGTCTAATAACAACAGTTTAGTTTGTCCCTCCTATAATAGACACTGTACCTGTGAAGGCGGGCCGGGTCTTTGTTATTTTAGAACAGCAGAACGTGCACATGACTCGATCTGTCAAAAGTAATTGCTTCTTTCTCACTGTCAAAACTTTCAAGGTTTTTCCAAACTTCAAAACTCAACTTTAATTGCTGCATTAAAATCACGAGTAAACTTCACGATATGTTTTTTCAAATAAGTTGTTTAATGATCATTTACTGTTGGAACTTCATACTCTGAATTAAAACAATTACATTATCCATGAAAACTTAACGTCCTCTGATCAAACAAACTTCAAAAGTTGTAGCCTACTTGTTTCTATGCAGTGATTTCCATTTGTGTCTGCTGCTTGTGATTCAGAGAAATGCTCAGATTGTAAATCTGCTGCAGGTTTGCACTGAACGCTGGAGACAGAACATTTTCTCTCGTGAGCAACCGTGAGAGTTGGAGTCATTCAGATCCTCGAAATCGCCACTAGCAAGAAGAACAAGACTGCACACGGTTCATCCTATTATTTATTACTCATCCTAAATTCAGCTGAGAGGTATTTTAATGGTGGAACACTAGAGAGAATAAGAAGAGATAATTGCTGCCGCAGCTGCAATACGCTGTGACTTGTCTCTCCAACGTTTCACTGTCCATCACAGCCGTGGGCAGACGTGTTCTTACTGCTCCTCTGACTTCCCGGCTCATTGTTCGACGTGGGCTGGTGCATGCTGCCGGGCCCGCCGCGCCAGTGTCAGAGCAGTCGGCACGTTTCATGTGTGAAGCTCGGGGCTGCAGCCAGTCCGCACCTCGCTTGCGGTTTTCCAAGCTGCACGATGACCCAAAGCGAACTGTTTGCAAAGAAGTGAAGGCCTTATCTTGGCCTCAGAATAAACAGAGCGTTTGCTATAGGAGTTATTGAATCTGGTGAAGTGCCAGTGTTTAATCTAATCTACAGCAGGAGGAGTGTGAATTTGAGCCAAGTCGTTTTATAACACAGAAATGATATGTGGGTCTCCTTATAAGGTTTATCTTATCTAATGGTGCCCATGCAACTCAAAGAAATTGGCTGGAATAGATTCAAGTTACGTTTTCATCCAAGTTTTATCTCCACCAAGTTAAATCTTAGTATGTGCAGTTCACAAATTATCTAGCAAATAAAAACGCTGGAAACATTTTTATTCCCTATAAAAATGTGCAGATTTTCTGCTCGTAATGATTTACGGTCTTGTTCATTTCAGAGTGAAAACTCCAGAGCGCTGTTGCTTCATCTTCCTGCAGCGAGAGTTACAGTGAAAATTAATATTGTTCTCTTGGCCGGGGACATAACTGAAATATTGAAACAAACACAGAATGAAACTCAGGCTTGATGTGTTGGACAGATTCCCCCTTCACGTACGCCAACGTCCCGTCTTTGCCAAATTCTGTTATCTCTGCTGAATGTGGTTTAATGGGGGACAATAGGTGGCGCACCCATGCTTGTGGTTACGGTGACTCACACTCTGCTGCTGGCAACACAATACGACGTTTTCACACTCGTTTCTTCGCACACGATAAATTATGCACAAGCATCCACAGTATTCTACAGATTCAAGGGACTTTCTGAAATGATTTGCTGCATCATGTTAATTAAAATTCACCTTTTATGTTACAAAGAGTGGCAGAAATTACTCATGTGCTGCAGAACATCAACTGTCTTTTCTTTAAAGAGCAAATTCACCTTTACCAAAACATAATTTTCTCAATTCTACCTTTTACTTGTATTTAGATATGTTTTAGTTTTACTTTGCCAAAATGTTCCCCTGAAGAATTTAAACCTCTTAACCTTTATTCGTATAGAAATTTAAGATTCTATATTTCTGGGCCCTCCACATCATGAATAATAATAAAACTTGTTTCTGAACGTTGGTGTTTGCCTGAGCCTCACGTCCACCCAACCTTCCTCGCCCGGCTCACCAGTCCACATACAAACACCACCTCAAGATCCTCTACCCACAATGCCCGGCCTCAACCGTCGCTCCCGGCTCTTTCACCCGTCCCGCCGCCCGTCCCACTCCTCAGCCGACCTGACTTTTCTTTAACTTTGAACCCGTCTATGTGTCTGACTTCTACTGCTTTGTTAAAACTTGAATTCAAACGTTTTCAAAGTAACATGATACCGCCAGGATTTCGTTTTGTCAAACTACTTTTGAAATACGATATCCACGCGTAGAAATTAAATCATTTAAAAACCTTTTCTTGTTTCTTACAGTTACGTGCAGGAGCTCACAGCACTTCCCTTTCCCCTCAGGGAAATCGTGTTCTTGGATGAATATGACGCACAACATTAAACTTTTTTTCACACAAACATGTTTTCGCTTTTACCTAATCACACGCCAGACTCAGGACGCCAAACCGCAAATCGTGTGATCTGCCGCGTTTCCAATAAGGGATGGAACACGAAACCAAAACTGAAAATCCGCCTTTAACATCCCTTTACTACCTGTTTAATATTTGATTGGCAGGTTTGATTGATTACTGTTGTGTCGTTGCTGCTTCATTTGAGTTTTCTTTATGGGCTGTTGATTCCTTCATGCAACCAAAGATCCTCGGGCACAGTTACCCCGACTTTTCCCCTTTCAAGGTCAGAGACCAAAGGTGATCCGCCTTCTGGCTCTGGAAGGACCTGCCCAAGGAATTCCACCTGGACGAGTTCACCCTCCAGTTTTACTCGAGTTTTACTCTTTCAGACATAAACTCTGGGTCCGGACATTCTCTTGTCTTTACCTTTCACATATGAAGAGTGCAGCAGGAGGTTGTCTGAGTCAGACGCGTTCACAACGACAGGAAACTGTTGGGAGCATTGAGGCGAGGGGAGGTGTCTGTGTAGAGCATCGTCAAGAGCTCTCGAATCTCGTTGTCTTTCCCAGTTGACATATTGTCGCCGTCTTCTACGTGTATGACTCCTCTTTTTCATCCTGAAATATTAAGTGTTAGAAACGTCACTCGCAATGAATTCTGTGGACATTATCCTGCAGTATTCCTGCAGCTCCCTCAGACAGTTTTTACCAAAGGACTCCAGAGAAAGTCTGGATAATTTCAGGAGAATCTCCAGAGTTCGGTGCAACAATCCTGAGTTTCAATGTCTGAAAGCAGCTATACAGCATCATAAACTCTGACCCTCTTCTTCATGGCCTGTTTTATTGTTGTACGTTCAGTTGAGCAACGCAGGTTGAGTACAGTAAAGTCGTTAGAGTGTTAATCACAGCTAATCAAAGGGAGCCGCTGCTGGCAGAGTCGAGTCAAAGCGAGCTCTTTCTCATTTTCGGTTTGTTAATCAGCGTGAGACAAGAAATCCATCCTGCGTGCCAAGAGATCCTCCTCCTGGAAAACCTTTGCTCCAGTAGAAGCGTTTATGTACAGTAAACACGAGTGTATCCACTGATCCCAGCATCTTTTTCCTCCTGGTGTTTGTGAAACCTTCAGCTCGGTATCATTCTGCCCCTAATGTGTTTTTTTTCTAACACAACAAATGAGATCTGCTCCTATTGTCATTCCTGATTAGTCTGGAGACAGAGGGACCTCAGGGCTACGGCTTCATTACCTGCTCTCTGTGTTTGGTGTTGTGAGAAGGGGGGGGGGTTACTTTGGCCAAGATGCTATCAGATGACGGACTATTTACCTCCATTGGTGTTTTCTGTAATTAAAGAGTTTGCTTTACTAAAAGCTGCGACCACTAATCACCTCGGCAACTGTTGTCCTCCAGTGGCCTTTCACGGTCTCGTGGACTCGATGTCTTCTTCAGCTGAAAACCCTCATTCAGATGTGAGACTCTGATTTTATACGATTTCTCTGCCGCTAATCACGAGACGAATCAGCCGTCCAGCTCTAATGCGTTTGGAATAACGTCACGTCTTTGAAATATGACACCGCCGAGCGAAATCTGCAGCCTACGGGAACACGGAGCCCAAACAGAAGCCACCGAGGAGCCTGGACCGCTGAGCTTATCTGCAGCACATCTCCAGGGCTGCTTAAAAAAGTCTGCAATTATGGGTTGTCACAAAGAAAGAGATGAGTTAAGCTGAGACAGCACAGGCTCCTTTTAGAGGTTCCAATTTACGTGGAGCCCTTCACCCCTTTAAAAGTCATTAGGAATCTTTTCTTGTTCTTTATTTTCTCTACGAGGTTTGCAGGACGATTTAAAGAAGGGATAATCTCTCTGTCTTCTAAATTTTGTAAAAACAAAACAACAATCATGACAAATAAGTGTTAGTATTACCTGTTTTTTTAGTGAGAACCAGAATGATTTTATGCAGGAATAAATTATTATTGGACCATTATCATTGCCTTAAATTTAAAAAAACATGATGTTTACAGATTTTTACAAACTAGGGCTGGGCAATAAAACAATATCTACAATTATTGCAATATAATTTTCATCAATAGCCATATAACAAAAGTGCAATATATCAATATAATGCTTATGCAATGTGCACAGTGAGGAGGTATAACACATGTGTTTGGTTTTGTATTAAGCTGCTCACAAAGAAGAGTTTAAAAACACAACCTTAACTCTGGAGCATAAATGAGTCTTTAAAATGTAATAATGTGAAATTTATCCCCCTGAAAATTGTCTTGACATCCTTTTTGGCGATATCACCAAGCCCTAAACTACCACCACACAAAAAAGTGAATCAACAACTGTATTTCTATCAACTCAAATTACTTTCCTAACCTCCAACCTTCCAAGTTTAATTGAAATATGAGTCGGCATCGTTATGTTGAACTACTTTTTCCATTGTCATCTTGCAGCATAAAATGTCAAAGGAGCTTTTCATCGAGAAGCTCAGAACATCCAGAAACACGAGCTCCATCGCGCTGCGGGGACAATAAAATCTGCGTAAGCGACGGATTTTGTGTTTTGGCCGTGTGATATCACACAGCTCCACAAAATACAAGAGTCAGCCGTGTGATGTCATTTCCTCTGGGGAAGAGCCGTGGAAGATTAAAGGTGCTTCTCATGTGCTTCCTCTGAAGAAGCTCCCGTGCTCCCCTTCTAATTTACCCTCCTCTCATTTGCTTTGTGCACAGATTGGAGTCTTTGAAGTGAACGGAGAAGCTCTGCCTGTGATGTAGTGTGTGTGTGTGTGTGTGTGTGTGTGTGTGTGTGTGTGTGTGTGTGTGTGTGTGTGTGTGTGTGTGTGTGTGTGTGTGTGTGTGTGTGTGTGTGTGTGTGTTTGCTCTGGTTTTGTGCATGCAAATGTCCCCGCACTGGTGTGATACTACAAAATATAAGAGTTCAACAAAAGGTAGGTTTCCTGTCGTCCTCATTCCCATGTAACACAATGCGAGCGGACAATAGACGCAGCATCGTCCACCGTCATTATCCGCCGAGATTCCCTGTGAGCTTCAGTTACATGAGCCCGGCACACATCCCTCCAGTGACTCCGCTGAGGAGCTCACCTTGGTTTTATCTGCATGACCGTCAGTATAAGGTTGCATATGAAGGCTTGTGTTTCCGAATGCTGCTGTATATATATATGTATGTGTTTTTATTCCCGTGTTTGGGAAAAAGACATTTGAAAACTCTGAGGATTTATGATATTCATCACACACTCAAATTATATGGCAAGTCATTTTAAAACCACTCTTTCATTCCCTGGGTGTCTCTCTTTTGTCTTAAGTGGCTTTGGAGAAATTCTACATGTTCTGACAAAATCAAGTGCGATTTTCACAAATCAACAAAGTACTATAAATTGTGAATATCACTCATGAGCAAAACGTCTTCCTCGAAGTTGCTCTTTTCGTATAATCTGCTGCCGGACATTAAACCGTTCACTGAACTGAAAGCAGCTGTGAACTGTCGAGTAAAACAGAGGTTTGGAGATGAGTGTGAGAGAGAAGTCAGAAGCACCGAGCCACGGAGCGAAAGAGGCAGATGTTGATATTCAGGTTTGATTACAGCGTCCTGCAGGAACAACATGAAGACAGATACTCTGCCTTCTTTTGTCTTCAATGTGGACTTACTGTTTCTGTGAGTTTCAGTTTAGTGTGTTAGCACGTGTGTTCTTCCAGTTTTGCATCTGACACGTGTTTGTGAAACGTCTTCATTCACCCAGAGCACATTTTCTGGACATTTTACCAGGAGGCCTGTAGGAAACGTTCTGTAAAGACCTTTGTGTTCTTACAGATCCTCTGAAAGTCATTTATTATTCATTTTCAACAGCAAACATCTTTTAATATTTTGTTCAACCTGTGACAAAAAATCTGTTCCAAAAACCACATTTGAATGTTTGTCTTCCTGCTTCTCCTGCAGTGACTGATCTTGTTCTCTCTGGTGTCACATGCTTCACCATTTGATGCGTGACGTCTCTTTCAATATCTATTTTGGATTGCGATTGCTGTCGAAGTTTCTCTGACGTGCTGTATTTGGTCACAGCTTGTTAATCCACATTCTTCTGTCTTCTGTTCTCTGTGGCCCGGTGGACTCTCACTCCACAGGTCAACAGGACCTCACAGGAGCTGCTGGCCCACCGGTGCCCACACAGCCGATTCTCCAGCACTCAGCACGTCAATAACACCAGAGGCCCCCCTCACAATGCAGGACTCCCACTAACAATGAGGAGAGGGGAGGGGACTAAAGCAGCAATCAGTGTAGGAGTCCCAATGAGGCAGAGCAGCGCTGTGCAGACGTCTGGGCTGGGGATTTAACCAGAGGGCTCGGGCCATCACACCTGACTGCAGGCAACCTGAGACGCTCGGGGGGGGGGGGGGGGGGAGGGGACACTAGGATGGTTGAAAGGTAAATTATTCAAGAAAAAAACTTTAAAAAAGAGGTTTTGGTGATTCACCAAACGTAATTAGCTGTTTGCGGAACGCTCGCGTATCCTTCGTCACGTGTGGAGTCTGTTCCTCGAGTTGGTTTCAAACTGGGGTTCTGCAGTGACACTGAAAGGTATGGTGTCAGTGCTCATTCCACAAATATACATGCTAACAATGTGTCGCACCGCTGATGGCACGGACGGATTAGCGAGCAGCCCTACCAGGCATGGCTCGGAGGCCCTCAGATTTAAGGGGGCCCCACCTAAGCCAGAGCCTCTGTTTGAAATGACTGTTATTAACATTTCACGTTTGCGGGTCGACTCAAAGTGAAGGAGGTCGTATCTTGTGTTCCTGATGGAAACCCGGGTCCTTTAAGGTATCACACACTATAGCAGTGACCAGTTCAGGTGCATTCACATGCTGCAGCTGCACAGTTCAGCCTTGTGTTTGGTTATAAGCTGCAAAAAGTCTACAAAAACATTCCCTGCCTGTTCTATACACGACTGAAGGGATTATTCATCACATTAATCCTTCTGTCAATGTTGTGGTGATAAGAGGAATCTAGGAACTGGTTTTTTGAGAGGGTAGAAAAAAATACTGTGGTTTTCTCTCAGCATGAGCGGAGAGTGACGGAGAGAAAACCCAGAGCGGTGGTGATTACAGAAGTCTTCTGGTGAGAAGAGGAACCGTGGGCAACACAAGAAAAACAACCTAAACAGACATTTTGTATTTTGAGAGACGAAAAAGAAGCTGCACTTGTTTATTGTGCCACTGCTATTAATCTGTGAATGCATTCATGAGGGAAAACAGTCACAACTCATCACCTCCACCAAGGAGGTTAAGTTTTCACCTGTGTTTGTTTGTTATTTGTTATATAGTTATTTATTTTGATTATTTAAATTTGGGGCAGATCCGGATCAGGATCATTTTTTCATTTTCATTAACGTCCTTATCTTATATCGTTTGTTTTTTCCCCCGTCATTTTTTGATCATTTCTCTAGAGAATAATTCATGGATCATCAAACATTTATAAAACGTGTTCACCACAACGCTCAGCATGACACAGCTCAAAGTATTCAGGTTTCAACTGACCCAGGAACATGATTTAATGATACGGAGTTACTTTTAGTCTTCACACTTACGTTGACACGCATTGCAATAGTTGTGATTTATCTTGCTCTCATCTACAAAGTTTCAAAACAAAGTATTGCAAAAGTATTGACTCTTGTTTTGACATTCAGCTCTCAGCTGTGACCACCGAACCTGCAGCTTTTTATTCACATGCGCAATCATTAGTCAGTTCTCAGTCATTTTGCATGTGAAAACAAGACCTAGGCAACAAAACGTTTCACTTTTACAACCTTAAGTAAGATGTAATAATACGATTTAAGATCTTCAAAATCACCAGTGAAACTTTTCCAGCTCACTTTTGAAAATAAAAAAAAAGGAAATCTGATGAAATGGGAGGGTTAAAGTGTGCTTGCATGTGTGTGTGTGTGTGTGTGTGTGTGTGTGTGTGTGTGTGTGTGTGTGTGTGTGTGTGTGTGTGTGTGTGTGTGTGTGTGTGTGTGTGTGTGTGTGTGTGTGCATAAATATTTACGGTCTCTCCCTGATGTGGATCTGAAAGCCAACATTACGGAGGGTGAAATAATGAGCTTGTGGTTTCAGGGAGCTGCAGGGAAACACGCTCGGACAAATAGCGAGCAAACGGAGCCTTTGTTGAGCTCTGTGATACTTCTCGCGCTGCACAAACAGAAAGGAGGTGTCGACGGCGATTAAGAAAACAAATGTCAAGTTCTTTCACTCTGCTATCAGCTCTTTCCAGGAAAGTCCTGCACAGGTGCACGCTGTGTGTGTTTATGTGAGCATTGCTGAAGGCACTCCCCGCTCAGCGAGCAGCGTTTTGACTCGATGTAACCTTCCTCTATCAGATCTTACTCATCTAAAGACAAATTTGACTATTGGTGCTGCATTTGAGCCTCTGGTCTCACAGCAGGGATGTTCTGCCAGATTTAAAGTCCCCCCCTCTGGTGAAAATCAAGTTGTTAAACATGTTAACAGGACCCCTTGTGCCTTTTATACGATGAAAAAAAAAACATAATTTGAACAAATAAGCAGTCAACACCCAGGCTAAGTATTTCCACCTTAAGGGCAAAGTCACACAGACACGAATATGTCAGTGGCGAACCTTTAACCCGCGATATTTGCTTTGCATTCTCGTATTTTTGACCTACCACTGCCAGGCTGAAAAAACTGATTCAGGCGGACTGGGTTTGTGATGTCACAAACACAACTGGCCAATCCTGTCAACTTGTGGACCGGGGCTCAGCAGCTGGAAAGGGCTCCACCACCTTGAGTGTGGTTCGGGCCGCAAGTTTTGGTCTGAACAGGTATTCTGTGTTTTGTGTCCGAACCCACCTCGAGCCCAGTGCTTACATGCAGCATAAAAAAAATCAAGTAGGTCGTCCAGGCAACGAGACCGAACCTGACCTGAACCCAACAGATCTCGATGGGGGGGCAGGGGGCGGGGCCATGTTAGCATAACCATAGATCCAAGCCCAGAAGTGCAGAAGAGCGGTGTAGATTTACAGTTTAAGGCCACCAGGGGACATTTTTCATGACAAATCTTTTGAATATGTCATTTTGAGGAACAAAGACGACTTTTCGAGGTTGTAACAAGCTGCTGCTTTGGGACTTTAAGATCCAGGGAGCTCACGTTTAGAGAGTCGGGAGATGAAGTGGTTGCTGGGGAATTGTGAATTAGTAACACACCAACAAACAGCTCCAGCAGGTTGAGTCAGAATTTGCATATAATCAAACATACTTTCAGGATTGTTTCATGTGAGAAGAATCGAAGCCCTGACGTGACCTCACCTGCACTCCGTGCTCCTCGTAAAAAGGTAAATCATCATTAAAATTAATAGACACATGCAGCACAAGAAAGCCTCTGTGAAAAGAAAACAAAGCCACAGCTCTGTTATTTTCCTTTTCTCTTTCAACAGACGTGCATATTCCGTTTATGATGTTCCCATTAACTTGCCCGCAGAGCTTCAGGTAGCATTTAAATGTGGGGGGGGGTTTATTATACTTTTATTGCACGTAGATGTAAATAAAGCAGGAAAACACGCAGCCCCTCAAATTTTCTGCAGGAGTTTTCCCACTTTGCATGACAGTTTTCATTGTTTATCAAAAAAACATGATGTGTTATACTTCTAAAGTTTAGCATAAATTCATATTTTCTTAAGGCAACGTACCAGCAGCAAACAATTGATTTTTGCAGACAGATTTAAAAAACGCTGATGCCGCTCAGTAATTCAGTCGCATGAATCTTTGGCTGCTACTATAAAAACATTTTGAGGGTGTGGCTGAAGATGAGACCTGAGCGGACAGGTAAACACACATGTGGAATGTAGTAATAGTTTTATTGCTCCGCTCAACACAAAACACACCTACACTCTTTGTTGCACGACGACAAAAACATGCCCACAGTTGATTCATAGGTGTCGCCAGGTCTGAGACGTCGTCCAACACATATATACACAACTTATGGCTTTAACATTAGTCACCGCGAAGAATTAAAAAATCAAGCGATCCTGCGTGCTACACCCTTGACACTGATGAATCAGCTTCGCCTTATCAATAGAAATAAAGATAAGGTATAAATGAAAAAAACAAATTATTGCAAAACTATTGCCAACGCCCAGTGCTTTGCAAACAGCTCTCCTGACATCCTTTGAACTTTGCATTTACAGAGCACGATAGCAGGGATTTTTTATCAGTTACAAGACGTTTCCATGAAATACACGAGGGCAAGAGAAAACAGGTTGATGAATAATTTTCTGCTTCCCTTTTTCTCTTTGCTCTCAAGTCGAAGCTTTTTTGCCAGTCGGACTTTTAAAAGCAAAATCAAAACGAAACTCTGTCAGGATTTTTAGGACAATAGCAAATCTTCCTTCTCAGAATTTGGCACAAACCCGCTGAGCTGGCGAGACACAAGAGCAAGAAAGGACACATAACAGCCTCGTTGACCAATATTTGGAGAGAGGCCACGTTTCAGTCAGCGTGTAGATGAGACGTGTTTGTAATTTTATCAAGTGAGATCAAAATCAAACAATAACCTCCCTTTCATATCGGCTCACACAGAACACACTGAAATATGGTTCCAGCATCTTTTGGTTGCTCTGCTTATGGGTTTGAGGGATAGAACATTTCACTCCAGGCTGGTCTGAGTCGATTCTCTGTCAGGTTGAACCTGTGGTGTTTCGTTTGCAGATATAATTCTGATTCCTGATCCTGACGCCCTGATTTCTAAGTTTGATATTTATAACTTGAAATCCTTCTGGTGTCACAGGTATTTGTTTTTCGCAGCAAAACAGCACACAGTTCCCGACGACCTGACGACAGCGGCCCGCCTCCATGTTATCACCACTCTGGAATCAGTAATATAAAAACTGAGTGTGTGTGGTCCTGTGTATCAACTGAATCACCTACTGTTTCTTTCAAGATCCCTAAAATATGCTTTGTGAAAATGTAAAAAAACTAACATCCTGTCTCACAATCTTTAAGAAAGTGATGTAGAAATGAAATGTGTTCAACACAACCTCCTTGGCAACAGAGGTGAATAGAAAAACAGTCACTTTTCTTTTTACGTGCAAACCCGTCACATGACACGAGGAAGTGAAACTTTAATTGTTTTGTATGTTGATCATTTTTTTATCGACCACTTTTAACTCTAAACTGAGACTTTTGCAAGAAGACGGTGAATTTACAGAACTGACCAGATGGAAAAAGACATGTTGAAGTTGCAATTTACATTAAGCAACACACTAAACTTTCTAAATTACATGTAACTTCCTGTGTTACCTTGCGTTATTGTGTTATCACCCAATGTTAAAACCTTTTCTGTGGCAGAAAGCCATGACTTTAGATAAATCCCAGCAGTTTACAACTTCTGAGAGGATCTTATCTTTATGGCTTCTGGTGATTCTCCTTTAACTATACCCCGTATCGCTCTCAGTCTCTGTGTCTCTCCCTCTCTCTCCCACAGTACAGTCATCATGTCGGGTCTGTCGTCACCTGCGGGGTCAGACCCGGGGCACCGCGTTGTCTCCAGGTGAGAGGAGAATCTCCTCTGCTGCCGTTTATCACTGCAGTGATGAGGAGCCGCTGAGTGAGGTCGGTGTAAACTGGGATTAACCCGTCCCACTTTCTGGTTGACCAGAGGGTCAGTTGCCTCTCACTCACTCAACTCCCTTGTTTTGACTTCTTTTGTCCGGTGGAGCATCTGAAATATTTCAATCATTTAAAGAGCTCGTCTGCGCTGAGAGGTCGGCCTGGCGTTCTTGATGCTCGTTGGTTCAGTCAGGCAGGAGCAGGTGAAACAGGATATGGATGGAAACTCCAGGGATTCATTCCTGAGACGTCAGAGGGTTGAATTACCTTTTTTTTTTTTTTAAATGGCCACAATTTTAGCAAAACGTCTCTGTGTCCCATTCAGTTGAATTTGCAGTTATTTATTTTTCTCAATGATGGAGTGACTGATATGTTCCTTTGCCACCGGGTTCTGGTCACAACAGCCAGAGATGAACTTGTTGCTTTTCAGGATTTTAGTGTCATTGCAAACATAAACTCAACAAACTCAACTTAAATTGTCCCACACAACGTTGTCATGTTTCTAAGCTCAGCCTCTTCCAGGCTCTCGCTGTGTGTCTGTCTTCGTCCCGTGTGTCTCTGCTGCTGCCTTTTGTACCAGAGGATCAATCAGCTCACGGTCCTCAGCTGCCCTGAGTAATGCTCTGGTACAAAAGGCAGCAGCAGAGAGCCACAGTTCCTCTCTGCACTGACGACCCCCATGCATAACTTTTTTAATCACTAGATGGAGCATTTACACTTAATTTCACATGGAAGACACTTTTGTCTGCAGCTGCACTTTTCTGCTCAAGAACACGAATACATACATATTTATCAGTGTTGGGGTCCCGTCCTTCTTCCTGTTGCTGCTTCTCTAATTTTCCTCAGGATCGTGGAGGATTTGTTTGGTCTATAAACCTGAAAGCAGCAGTAACATCAGCTGACACACAAGATGCTGCTGCTGCTGCAACAAGCTGCTACATGCGTTTTGGAAGAGGAGACATTTCAGGGTTCTTGGAGGATGTGATTAATCAGGACAGACCAGTAATGTGGTGATTCTGCAGATCAGATACGATATTGCCTTTAAACAGTGATTTGAAAAAACTGACTTTTACTTCAACAGGCTCATCGGCTCCTGCTCCGTTCAGCTGTGATGGACAAAAACACCACGGTGGACACACACTGTCTTTTTATGTGCAATCACACGATGTGCATGAAGGCAATGGAACCTTGTCGCTAACTTTGTCAGTAACTTCTGCAACGCATCTGTCATCAAACTCCATACATCTCTGATCAAGCAGCGCTCGAATAACTCTGTGTTTGAGTGTGAAGAGAATTAAGGGGCGTAGAGAAGATGCTTCATGCTGCTTTCTACACTTTACTGAAGCCATTTCCAGACATTCATTCTTGAAAATGTCTGGAAAATGTCTGAATGAAGACACGTTCACAACAGGAAAATGTCCGGAAAACGTGTGGCCGCACTTTTTCCTGCTGTATTCTCACATTTTACTGGCTGGCATGAAATGTCGCGGAAAAATATCTGGAGCGACCGACTCAGACGTTCTCACAAACAGCCCCTTGGATGAAGTCCAGCAAAATGTTCAGTGCATGTCTGAAAGAAGCTGAAGCCTGTTTTCCAGCGTGTTTGTGAGATCAAATGTCTTCTGGCAGCGAGAGAGGAGTCTTTGTTAAAATCATATATCATTAGATTTAATTTTAAAAACCTGCAGGTATGTGCTGCAAGTGGTGGAACAAGGTCACGCGAATTACCCTGAACTTGGTGTGAGGACAGTCCACAGCTCCCTGCAGCCACTTTGACCTCCCAGACAGTGTTTGTTCTGCAGCGCAGAGCGAACATGTTTTCACTGTGGATCCTGGGCTCGTAAAACGCTCTAATTAGAGGGCATCCTTCAGCCGAGTGCAGCTATCAGTCAGTCATTTTATGTTTATGGCCATTTTTTTTCTTCTCTTTGCTATAAAGCTCTTCTGCTGAAGTGGTGTGTATGTGACTTACGGATCCCGGGACGGAGATAAGACACCTATAATGTCTCTGTATCAGCAGGGAAGTTAGTGCTGTCTCCACCGGGCTGTAACCCTTGGTCGGACACCGATGCATTTGACAGTCGCCCACGCACTTCCCCAAAGCCAAGACCTGTGTGTGCACTAAAGTCGTAGTACAAGTGTTGTGTTGAAATGTCTTTTCTTCCGCATGTGCTTTGACAACACAAAGCAGACTCGTCTTGAGTGACATGTGAGAGGCATATTTGCAGAGAAGAAAAAGACAGAGGCCTTCAGTGTTTGAGCAGGATGATGTAAAAAAAAAAAAAAAAGCTCACAAAAGCCCAAGTCAAACAGATAGCGTACTTAAGGCATGAGAAAAGATCGACGGTCTGGGTCCCATCCAGCAGGAAAGCGATGAGTCACTGCAGCCAGGGCAAACAACGGCGTCTGGGGTGACTCATCGGCCCTGACACATGGGCACCGAGAACACGTGGACGGGCACTGCAGCGGGCGAGTCCGGGCAAAGGGCCGCATCCAGCCTGACAGCCCGGTTAATTCCTCTGTTCTGTCTCACACCAGATCATCCTCTCTCCACGTGAACACGTGTGTGTGCATGTGTGTGCATGTGTGTGTCAATCCCAAGTTTTGGTTTCATTTGCAGCTTTCTTTTGATACATCAGAGTGAGGGCCGGTCCGTGTCCGTCCACCTGCAGCAGGATCCTGCTCCTCCACACGCTCACATGTACTCTTGTGATTAAAAGCCCAGTGCAAACAAAAACATCAGAGCCGTGAGTCACTGAGTCAACAGGCAAGTTGTCTTCTCGTCTCTCTGGCTCTTCACCGTTCCCACAACATTGTCCAAGTCTGTCTTTGCCAAGCAGGGATGGGAGAAGCCAGTCATGCATGCATTCTATGAAAGATATACAAATATGCAACAAAGCAAACAGATGTATTTCCTTGACTTACACTCTCAGGTTGAAATTGCAAACACACACACACAGACACACACACACCTTTGTATATCCTGTTGTCCTTTACAAACAGGATTTAGAGATTACTTCCCAGTGAACAAAGCCGCCAACATCTTGTCTCAGTGGAAATAAAGTGATCTGATGTAACGCACCACCTTGTGTAATAATTCTGTGATTCTCCATGAAACAGGAGTATTTACAGCCAAGAACCTGGTTCAAACCAGTTCAGGTGTTTCTCAGGTTGATATAAGGCTGGGTTGGTCGCTGGGTCGGATCACGGTCATCCCACAGCGTGAAAACAGGGCGAGCTCCCTTCAACTGACATCAGATGAGACACTCGTGCCGAACAATGAAATGAGTCGAGAACATTTATTTCTGCTACTTAAATCTCCTAATTGAATTATGTCTGCACGTACTGGTGCTTGTTCGTTTTGTGGAATGTGACAATTCCTGCTGACGCCTTCGGGGACATTCAAAGAAAAGGCCGGACCGATTGTTCACGTTTTATAGAATCTGTATCACCCGAATACCGTGAGAAATAAAGTCAGATTTTATACCAAACATGAATGTAAATCTTCTTTCTTCTAGGCGTTTGATTCCAGAGCAGCTCGAGGTTCCCCTGGATTCACTCCGTGTGAAACTGAATGAGCGTTTGGCTTGTGCATCGCCTTTGATTTACACATAAATCATCTCTGTGTTCTCTCTGTATCACGCGCCCCGGGCAACGCTTGAGTCATAATTAAGCTGTAACGTGCGAACGTCCTCCCAGGTTCAGATTTTTTTATTTATAAATCTCGTGTATGCAGTATAATCCTTTTCAGTTTGTTCACTTTGTCATGTTCGGCGTTTTAAAAACACGCTCACCGACACTTCTGAAAAATACCAGGAACGCTGAACACAACGAAGCGACGAGCAGGGGCTCGTGCACTTGTGGCATGAGGAAGACACTTCGTCTGAGGGTTTGTGTTTTTGTTCAGATTAAACAAACATCCTCAGACATTATCCTTCTGAGCTGGCAGGTGCATTTTGTTACCTTCAGTTATTTCCTTCTGTTTCTAGTCTTTTATCGACACTAGAATAACTGACAGACATTCACTGAACTCCACACGTTTTCCTGAAATGACCTTGAGGGGCTGAGTGTGAGAAACGCAAATGTCCAAGTCAGTTTCTCCGGATGTTTTCAAGAACTTTTCCTGCCAACTCCGAGTAAAATATCCGGAGCCTGTCCGAGTGAGAATACAGCGGGAAAGTTCACATTGGGTGTGTGAATGACATTTCACAGCCTTATGAGACAAACTGGGATTTGGGGATCTGAGCTATATGGAAATAAAAATGTCCCACAAAATGTTTGGACCCATTTTCCAGAGTTCAGGTCTGACAAAGGTTATACAGTCATTACGGTCATTTCCCATGTAGAGACCAAATAAACCTATTAATTTGACATATTTAAACTGCGTGATTTTATGGATCCACCCTTACATTAAATGTGAACCTTCAAGCCGTAGATAATTTTTACAGACATGTCCTGAAACATATCTGTGATTTTTGGAAACGTTAGTATCTCCGCTGTGGAATTAAAACACTGTTTATCTGCACAGCATGAGTTCATAATGACTGACCCAGCGGCAGGTCAGGGACAAAGCTGTTTATCAAACCTTTCACGTCTTTATCAAATTTAAAATGTTATGTGAGAGGAAAGATTTCAGATAAATCATAGATTTGTGAATTCCGTATTGATCCTTTTAATGAGTTCCACCCGGCACGGCCCCGCTGCAGATTTATCTGCTTTGGAAAAATAACATTTTGAGACTCTCTCCTGGATAAAACATGTTGAGATGAGGATAATTTGCAGGGTAAAGTTTCAAGGCGGAAAAGGACTTGTCGACTTGTGGATTTTACGGAGACCACAGTCAAAGCATGCAAATGCAGCAACTCAAGAAAAAGTACCGGAGTCTCCGCGCTGGCTCCACAGCTGCTCCGTGTCAAAGCTTTACTGGAAATAAAATATTGCAGCCTGGTGCCAAGGAGCTGTTGTAGTTTAGATATGAAATTTACGAGACTGATAAAAGGAAATCCTAATCAAGAACACGTGTTGTTAGAGAAACAAGCCGAGAAAAACACCTGACACTGACATCTGCAGCGAAAACTCATCATCCCAAGGAATCTGACAGCTTCACTGGAAATGTTTCAATATTAGTTTCACCATTTTGTCCCTCTTGACCCTCCTCTGGTTTACATTTGTCATCTGCTGTTTGACTTTACACAGACGATCCAGCTCGGCCGTGACTGGAGAGCACACTCGGGGCCGTGACCTCGCTGTGGTCACCCGGGGCCCGGGGATGAAGACGAGGTCCCCGGGGCCTGAAGACACTGCTGCACTGGACACCACAGCTCAGAGGTCTCAAACTGAGAATGGGATACTTCTTTTTCTTTTCCTCCTCTTTTTCCCTTTTTCTTGTGTTTTTTCTTCAGGGTCGCATAAACACCAGCGCCAGACCTGAGTGGGATCAAAGTGCTCATTAAAGAAGCCCACAACCCTGAGAAATGGCAGAGCAAATAGCAGCCCATGGTGGCGGGCAAAAACTAAAAGTGGAACAAGGGCACGCATTCATTTCCCAGGAATGAGGTGTCTGAGGCAATTCTCACTGAGCAACGACAGTGTCTTAAAAAGGTTTTAAAGCTACTGCCACAAACTGCAGAAAAACAGATGGATAGATAGATAGATAGATAGATAGATAGATAGATAGATAGATAGATAGATAGATAGACAGACAAATAGATGGATGGATGAATGAATGAATGGATGGATGGATGGACAGACTTTAGAATAACTCATTAAACAGAAAACAACCTGCCAGACGTGTATTACACATGTCTCAGCAGCTCATGATCACATGTTTACATACAGGTGATCAAACCTCCAGTTGAAATGAACACAAACACAAACAGAACACGTGTAGCACATGTAGTTTTCATACCAGTGAGGTGTCACAGTTTCCTCCAGCTGGACCGAGGCAGTGGACACGAGATGTTTGTGTGTGAAACAGAAACACATGGCGTTCAACTCACAGCTGATTGAAACCAACACGCCTTGTCTTTCTGTCCCAGGTTATAGACAGAATCTGTTTTTCTATTGACTGACAAAACACAGACAAGCTGTGATGTGGTTTCTGAGTGAAAGCAAAAAGGAAAAAAAAGCACATCACCACTCGCTGGCTTCTTAAAGGCTCAATCAGGGGAATGTTAACATTTGTGCGAGGGACAATAGGTTCCTCCGCTTCCAAACGTAAATCATAACGTCCTTGTGTAAACAGAGGCCGCGAAACAATCTGGACTCATCTGTTGATTCAGATTTCTATTTGGGTCTTTGTGATTATGGCTTTCCCACCATTGCTCTGTAATTATAGGCCTGACTCTCCTCAGCAGCAAGGTTCACATTACAAGTGCGGTTATCAACATGTGTGTGAGAGCGAGTGAGAATGTGTGAGGGTGAGTGTACGTGACGGGCTGCGCAGGCCGAGCAGCGCGGGGTGAGCGTGCCTGTGGTCGACCTGTTCCCCTGAACATCCACAGAGGAGGTTTAATTATCAGAAATGAAGCCTCGGGTGTGAGTTAATAGATAGTGTGACAGGAAAACTACTTCTGTAAACACATTTACTCAACGTCTATTACTCGCTCTCACAGCTGCAGTTTATATCGAGACTCTTGTGCTTTTATTTGTTTTTTGAAGCACGTCTTGGATACAGGTCTCACAGGGTTAGAGAGAATGAACCGGTATGAACCAGCTGATCCAAAGTGCAGGACAAAAGCTTCTATGTTTTACATTTTGTATTCAATTTCACCTTTCATCATGTTTAGGTTAATATCCCATTTTATTGACTTTCTTCTTCTCTTTATTGTATCTTCGCCGTTGCCGAGGAGCTTATGCTTACATCTGCATTTGTTTGTCTGTAAAGCCGTTTTCACACATTTGATAGATTCATATTTTCATTTACAAAATCTGAAACCGTTTATAATAAATCATGGATTATTGTGTATTTAACCAGAAAAGAGTGTTTACAACAAGTGAAATTTGGCACAAGTCAGGTGTCATTCTGCATAATTCATGTGGAGCCTTTTAATAATGGATTCTCCTGGCAGTACTCACACTGTTGTCAGATTTAACAGCCATGTTTGTACTCCTAATATATTAATTTTCTCACTGTGTTATTTCTATTTTGAGTTATAATTCTTGAGATATTTCAGTGATGGTGGATTTGGCGAAGTCAGGCTGTTATCTCACTCGGGCTCTACTCCCTGTGCAACACTGTGCACCGACTCCACAATGAGCAGTAAATTGAGACACGGTGCCGATATGAATCTCAGTCATTTCACCCGATCACTGACAGCTGTTGTGTAACGCTGCTTTTGCATCTATAAAATGGGAAGCATTGTAATGTGGGACGTTTTTTTTTTAGCAGCATTTTAGTGGCCAGGGACATTGTGTACATTTCTGAGAGCAGATGTTTCCTAAAGTTTGTGACTTCACCAGTAATGATGAAATCTACTCTGGAGGGAAACGACAAATAGAAATACAGAGAGTGGCTATTGCTGAGAAAAGCCAGCCAAAGAAGACTTTATTTATTTTGCTGTTGTAACTGACAGACTTTCCAACTGTATGAACTGGTTTGTGAACTTTTTTTGCGCCAAAATCTAATCCCTAAACTAACCATGACCAATTCTTGCCTAAATAAACCCTAAACCACAACCACAAGTCACACCTCACCCTTAACTTTTGACCAGGACCTAAGAAATGATGTTTTGCCTCATCGGGATCAGTATTTGGTCCCCATGAGGTATCTTAGGCCTGTCAAGGTCAGTGTTAAAGCTGCGAAAGGTCCAAAAGATGTAACAAACACAAGTAGGTACACACACACAAACATACACACACACACAATAATTCATAATACAATGGCCTAAGTTTACCTTTTGGTCCTTTTTCCTGAACTAAATTTGATTTAAAATCTACACATACAGGATCTGATCAGTATAAAACAACATTTATTTTTTCTTGACATTTAGTCAACACATTATAAACAAAGTAAATATGATGAATAAAAACATATATATGTGTATCTGTCTAATTTAAAAGAGTGGCTCTGGATATTTCTTCCAGCGTTGATTTTTGTTTTTTTGTGCATATACAGCCAAAAAGAAAAATATCTATGAAAATAGGTGAAATGTTGTTTCCTCTGCTGGGTGGGAGGAGCTCTGAGGAGAAACTCCAGCAGCCTGTAGGTAAAACCACATCTTAACTCTGGAATTTTGATTCTCCAGAGAAGTCATCAGTCAAACGCAGGACAAGACTGAGCTGTAGTTCCTTGAAGCTCGGGAGACAGCGCCAACAGTCCCACTTTCTAAGTGTAGATAGAGATATTCCCAGATGAGGCTCAGACAGGCCTAACCCCGAATGATGAATTAGGCTATTCACCTCTCCCCAATCCACACAGGCCTCTGTGTGTTTTGTCACATGAAAACACAAGGTTGCCTCTTGTACCCCGGGCCCGGGTATGTAAAAACAGAGGAAATAGCTGAGAGAAGAGGTGTCATTTTTCTTCACTCGTGTGTGTGTGTGTGTGTGTGTGTGTGTGTGTGTGTGTATGTGTGTGTGTGTGATGTGTGTGTCAGAGAGTGAGAATGAGAAAAAGTGAGTGTGCCTGCATGCGTGAGAAGCACATGGAGGGAAAGTGAGAGCGCGAAGGGGAGAAAGAGAAACCGGCCTCCAGTTTGCTGATCTCAGCTGATTACATTTTCCCGTCCAGACGGTAGACATTCCTCCGACCTGCGGCCGCTGCCATCGGGCCCCTCGGCCTTACCTCTGCAGCACAGTCCCATTAGAGGTAAACAAGCGTGAGTCTATGCAGGCCACAGAAGCAGGTGGGCGTGAGGGGTGAGACTGGTCACTGCAGCCCCGTCAGAGGTCACAGACAGAAAAGTTTCACTTGAAGTTTTGAGAGATAATAGGAGGATACAGGCTTCAAGCGTTTTCCAACCTTTAATACGTCGGATCAAAAGGGGGGAAAAAAGATGATCCCTGGTGGTTTCTGTCTGTTTAGATGGCTGTGAAAACACATCTGCGCCTCCAAGAGTTAAGCACCAGATCTGTTGGCTGCTGTAAATACAACCCTGGATCGCCGTCTGCCTGAGTTGATCGGAGCGAAGCCGTGATTCCCACAGGGAGCAAACCACTTCACATCCTTAGGGTGGCACCGGCACGTGGGGAAGACGTGACGCGGCAGAAGCTGGAGGAGTCGCAGTAAATCCAGGCAGGAAAAAAATGTCTCAGAGGAGTCACACAGTAAATCACTCGGGTCATGAGATGATTAATGGGGAAAAACTAACTTCTTCTACATTAGGCTAAATAAATATTCTCTACTTTGGCTTTATTTCGTAAATGAGGGCTAGTTTTACGTTATTTAAATGAAACCATGTGTATAGAGGGACAATCATTGTTTTGTGAAAGTGATAAAACTCTCTTAGACACCAGGAAGCAATTAAAGCAGCTCCTATGAATTAGTAGATTTAGATAGAGGGCGATGAAGCATGAAGATGAGACGCCTGATGGAGGCCTCTGATTGGACGGTTTGCAGGGAGATGATCTGGTATCCAGAGTTGAGATGGTACAGGGGTGAAGGTGGGTCACTCAGTGATCGCCGTCTGAACGACTGACAGAAGAGAAGAGATTTTAAACTTTGACAGCCGACAGTTGATTGGCTCAATACGAACCTGTCAGGTTGTGATTGGGTGAAATGAGCCGGAGGAGCCTGGAGATGTCAGGAACTCTGCATGTGACTTAAGAATAATTCATAATTTCCACCAGTCCGTTGGGCCCGAGATGAAAAACGTGGACGCTTGTCTTAAGGAGATGCTGCGTGAGGAGATCCTCCGCTGCCCAGTGGGGGGGGCCAAGTCTCAGAGAGAAATCTCACCTACGCTTGTTCGTGGTGAGAGTAGACTCGCTCACAGAAGTTGACATCAGGTACAGACATACCTGGGGATGTGCGTGGGACCGGAATGAAAACACGGAACACGGAAATTAACCCTTTAGGAGGCACAAGAAAACTTCTGTCTTTCACTGAGCTTCATTTGGAGCCATTGATGTAACTTGAAGTATAAGTATTTTATAATCTAATCATGCATCTATGTAAAATCCTAATCCGACAAGTTGTAACTACAGCTGTCAGATACATGTATTTCATTGAATAGAGTAGTGAAGTATAAAGTACTATGAAATGGAAATACTCAAGTGAAGTACCCAGTAGATGCACTCAGTTTCCACCATTGCTGTGCACCACACAAACACATGTACACAATGAATACCACACACACACACACACACACACACACACACACACACACACACACACACACACACACACACACCTCTCACCCCATCACCAGCATCACTTTTTCCACCATGAAGGCCTCAAAGGTCAGAGAAACACTGGCAGTGTTTCAACAACCCCCCCCCCCTTCCCCACTCGCTTGTCTGCTCCTCTGCAGGCCGCACATTTACTATCAACAGGAAACATCTTTCACGGCAAAGGAAGTGTTACTCTCTAATTGGCCTGATGTGATTCAATGACCAGGCCGCTCTCGGCCAATGGGAGGGGGCTTATTTTAAGAGGAGGTATAAAGGGGAACAAATGCCCTTCCAGAAAGCGCAGACGACACAAAGTTCTCACAGCGACTACATGGCGCGAGCGCTCGGCTCAACTTCTGCAAAGTTGCGAGGACTGTACACGGAGGCATTAGTAAGCACATCTGGTTTCATTGTTGTTTCATGGATCCCATAACACATCATGAAACCACAGTCTAAGCAAAAGAAGATGGGGGGAAACCCAGATTGCAAAAAAAAAAATCTGATGATTATGATTCTCCAGTCATGAGCGATGAATTCATCCAAACTGTATACGCACGTAGAAAACCGCTCCATGTATTCAGTAGCACGTAATGTATCAAACCATAAATCACCCAGGAGCTAACAGGCGTGTGGAGGTGAAGAGGAAAGTCCCATTAGAGGGATTTACTGGGAGCTTTTTCATATTTGGAGCTCGGCCCTCGTGACGGAGCAGTTGCCCCCCTCAGCTGCCACCGATGCCACAGTCTCCTTTTTTTTACCCCGCACATTCCTAAAGGTGACTGTTCTTGCCAACTTTGACTTTTCTTTTTTTTTTCTCCTTCTAGCAGAGAGGCATGAGAGCAGAGCCAAAAATATCATTACACAGAGGGGTGACATTAGAGGAGAGCGGGCCCAGCGACGGGGAGCTATGACGGAGTTCCCTGATTAGTGAGTTGCCACAACGGAGACAAAGGGCCTCTGAAATCACAGGAAACAGAACAATCAAAGAGCCGGCGCACATTCCAAGAAAAGCAGCGCGTCCCACGAAAACACAACGTGATCCAGGACATTGCTGCGTCTGAAACATCTGATGAAAGCTTCAGCTGAGCAAGTGCAAATGAAACACGGCGGCGAAGAGTGACACCGAGGACGGAGCAGAGAGCGGAAATCAGACGCTCTCTGCGACCGCTGTTCCTCACATTTTCCTGCACAGAGAGGAGGAAACGGGTGTAAGTCATACATGGATAAGAACGGATCCTAATTATAACCTCGGTTTTATAACCTCACTGACAGGTATTTTCATACACTCGCAATTGCAAAACCTCCAGACCCTCAAAACTGTGGGTTCCCCCATCCCCCCCCTCCCCCCCCAACAACACACCACAGTGGCCGGCTCTGCTTCCCCCATGATCCATCAGATCCCGGCCTGCGTGGACTCAGGAAATAACTGTCTCCTTCCCATTCTCCAAAATGGCAGCTCTGTTTCCGCAGCATCGGTTTGCTGGATTAGAACAATTCCCCACCAGCCCATAATTTGTGGGATTCTCATAGCACGACACACCCTGCCATGTATTTCTATTATAACTCCATTTTGGTCCTGTGATGAGGATATTTCAGGACGCAGGAGGACGTATTATCTAATTTCGGGTGAGGGACCCTTTGGGTTTTGGGGTTACCGGCTTGGCGGAGGAGCTTCTCGTGTCTTGAACGTCTCCGATTTCTCCTCAGTTGTTCGGTGAGCAGGTAACAGCAGGGTTGGCTGGAAAAACCTTCAATGTGGTCGCACAAATTCTAGGTCAAGTCGAGATGAAGGGGATCTATTTTCAGCAAAAAAAAAAGGCTGCTGTTTATCTCTGTGCGTCAAGCCAGTGGGGAACCTCTTCCTCCACAGCTCAGGCCCACTTCTCTAATTTGCGGTGCCTGTGCTGATACCTATGTGATGCAGCTGCGAGATTATCTGTTCTCTTTTTTCTCCTCTGAGGGTTTTTTTTTTTATGCAACCAATTTGATTATCAACTAGAATAGCGCACAGCAGAGCATATGACCCAACAGTCCCCTTATGAAACCACATTTAAATACACTAGATACAGATTTTTTTATCTGGATCTGCACTGAAACTCACAAATATCAGTTCTAAACATGTGTGGTTTTATCCATTATCTAATCTCTGAGAGGACAATTGAAATGTTGATAATATACTTTTTCTTTTAATGTAAATTGAAAAATAACCAAAGTTTAAAGGGTTCTTCCTTGGGTCATGCCCCCACCCCTCCATGTAGTTTCATGGAAATCAGTAGAGTTGTTTTTGCATAATCCTGCTTACTATCTAAGAAACAAACAAACAAACAGATGTGAAAACATGGCGGTGTTGAGGTAATAACGACTTGATAGTGAACCTCGACGGAGAGTTTCCATGTATTTCTGCTTGATTATAAACATGACGTGTTGTGAATCACAGAGAACAGAACAAGCTGTGAGTCCTTTCTCCGTGTTTCCTGTCCAACAGTGTATCAGTCAGGCCTGTGCGACGCAATGGGGCAGGGGCGAAAAAATGTCAGATGAGTATAAATCTTAACACGGTCGACCTCGGAGTCTGCGAAAACAAATTAGGGGCCAGCAGTTCCCTTTGGCTCACTCACAGCCGCACTTTATATACACAACTGGCGGACATGTGTTCCTGTTAATCTCTGATTTGAGAGACAACATTCGACGCTGGTAGGAATGTGTCGTCTCCGTCGCGAGGCTGCGTGAGGTCCGAGCCGCCGAGCCGATCGCAGACAGAGCACAAAAGGCAGATGAAGAGATCGAGTGACAACGTGAACACACATCTCATTTTTCATCTGCAGCTTAAAATGAGCAGTGAGATTAGAGTGTGAGTGACAAGTGGTGGATGACACATCGGTTTCCTGATAACTTCTAACGAAGAAGCTTCAACACATGTCAGTCAGAAGTGAAGTGTTGCTCGATGTATTCCATCACACCTTCGCTCCATTAACGCAACGATGTTCACACATGAAACTGCACATGCACACGAAACTGCACTTGCACCCACACACAGATCCGAACGTTATTGGTGCACTCTTGCCAAAATATCTGATAGAGAGTGTTTGCAGAACACGTCGAGGAGAGAGGAGCCGTGATTGTTCATCGACAAACATGCAAGCCACCTCAGGGTGCATCAACCCACAACACACAAACACTCATACACCAAACACACACTTCAGGAAACGATGGCCAAACTGTGAGAAGATTCACTGTTCGAAAAACAGGAAGTGGTTACCAGCTGCATTAAACCAGAGGAGGCTGTAATACTGACTCTGAAAATACACTGACGACCTACTATGTGACTTGTGCAAAGCAGAACCGAGAGAACAGTTCCACCACCTCCTCACAACTACACTTTTTATTCAAGACACAGATGAGTGTTCAAACGAATGCGTTATTCAAGGAGCCTCATTTGTGCTGGAATGCAGTTCCTCAAAGAAGCTGCCTTTTCTCATTAGAAAGTTGTTTTCGCTCACATGCATTTGGGCCTCTGTCAAAGAGCATCTCTATCCCAGGAACAAAAGAATGTCTGAACTGCATAATATGCCAGGCAGGTAGATTAGCAAAGGCTTATTCTCCTTCCCAGTGTCTGTGCCTCAGGTTAAACAGAGCAGCTGCGTTTGAGAATGTCACCCAGAGCTGCAGGCTTTTCCTTCCAAATGAGAACACATGCATTTATGGATCAAGCGCGTTTATCCCCTCAGCCCGCCGCAGGTGGAAGTGCACGACCCGCGCTGCTGCAGGGAAGTGTCCGGGCACGCCGAACAGTGGCGAGGGCTCAGATGGGAACAAAAACCAGGGAGGGCATTAATTGAGAGTGGAGAGTCATTAGCTGAGCTGTTTGTGTCAGAGGACGACGCGGAGGCAGCAGGTGTGACAGGCCGCTGCGAGAACAGGTTCTGACAGTTGAGCTGAGCTGCAAACAAGATGGGCCTGATAAGCGCTTAAGTGGAGCTCAGGTGAGTTTTTAAAGTGGTCAGTCAAGGTTGAGAGGGCTGGGACCTCAAACCCTCCAGAGGTCATGGACTCAGAGAAGCAGCCACTTTGACTTTTGACCCCCCGGAGGACGCCTCAGAGACGTGGTGACACGGCTCAGATGTTGAGGAGGGAGAGGTCGCTCAGTGTGAGCAACACAACGTTGCTAAGCACCGTGTGTGTGTGAGTGTGTGTGTGTGTGTGTGTGTGTGTGTGTGTGTGTGTGTGTGTGTGTGTGTGTGTGTGCAGCCTGTTACTCACTATTCACAAAGCGATCACATATTTTGCGAACAGTTGGTTGATGAATAAGAGGCTCACTCATGCAACACCACGGTGCAGTTACGTCAACTGTCCCTCGCTGCAGTCACAACCCCGGCCGATCCCTGACCCTGACGTGTTGCTAAAACACCATCGGACGCACCGGCTAATTATACAGTTCTGTAATCACCATCATTCTCATGTCAGATGGAGCCATCTACTTAGATTTCATCCGTGCCCTTAGTTCAGTCCTCCCTCCCCAGGATCTCAGCCATGATAAGAAGCAGTCCCCGTCTATTTTCACCCCCCACAGAAAGCCCATAAATTACAGCCTGATCAATGGTGGGCCCCATTCAGGAAGCGAGTGGCGAGGCACAGATGATACGAGAGATACAGGTTATTAAAGAGCAGCGGGAAGGAGGTGGGGGGTTTGAAGTTAACCAGTCGAGTGAGGCCCCTGAGCCGTTGCACTGGGTTAATTATACCTTAGTTGAAGTGTTAAATAGAAGAGTAACCTGCGCTTTGGTGCCGTTTATTGAAGCCAGGTGTGGTGAATAAATCAATTAGGTCCGAGGCTTCAGAAGCCATTGAGCTGGCTTCAGTCCTCAGGGGCCCGCTGCACACGACAGGACTTCAACTCTTGACCGATTTAAAAACGACTTCATGACAGCTTGAACTGATTCATAATAAAATAGCCAACACGCACACACTGGACGATTCGGCCAGAGACTTGATATCTCACAGAAACTTCTTCTTCTTCTTCAGCAAATAACCTTTTAGGTGCATTACCGAGAGTAGAATTGCGTTATTGAACGTGACTTCAGAAGAAAAACAAACATGGAGGAGGACATGACGTTGTATGTTCTGTTTTGCAGAGAAAAACTAAAAAACTAAATAAAAGTAGTAGTATAAGTTTCTGTGGGGGCCGATCAAACATTTGATATTTACGATGCGAGATCGAGGAGGCTCCAGCTCGATCGCTCGTATTAAGATTATTTTGTAAACCCCTCACACTTCAGGATTACTTGGGCAGATGATCAGAACCTCCTGACCTCCTGCGCAGATCGGGTGTAAAATCTGCCCGATCATCCTCCAGTGTGCAGCAGCCTTTAATGCTGAGCACCGTGTGGGTATTTTAAATTCTGTTACAGCAGTAAAACCCCATGCAAATCCTCCAACTGTTGACAGCGTATTTCAAATCAGGTTTCATTCGTGGATCACACACAGCCACAAAGAGAAACTGCAGAAAGTTGGAGAGGAAACCGACGTGTGGCTCGTCAAACCACTCTCTCCGTTGAGGTAGCACACTTTTTGCATTGGTGTGGATTCACTCTTTGCACCGTGGACCCACCTGGTTAGCAGACAAAACCACACTTCTAACACCAGTTCCTGTCAGCAGCCTCAGAGTGAAACAGCGACACATCAGAATCTGAACGCGACGCGTGCCAAATTGACGATGCGCACCGGATCTCGTTTGTTTGTCGACCACAGATCACTATCGTCACTGCCTTTTTGCAACCAAACCCTGAAATCAAAATTACTCAGTAGTAGATACACCCTCCACACCTGAACACTCCCTGTAACTGTTCTAACTGTCCAACGTACTAAAACACAGATTTCTGCAGTTGTTGCACCCAGAAATCCCCATCTTTACTTTTCTCGGAAAGACAGTTTAAATATTACACATTGCAAAACAAAATGAAGTGATACCGAGGAAACTACACTAGAAACCATCCGTCAGCATCTTTCTCACCCCTCACCCGCTTAGAGAGCAGCGGTGTTTTATGGCAGTTTGACTCAGGGTTAATGTCCCTGTGCTCCTTTGAGATAACATCTGTAATGTGCAGAGAAACGTGTCCGACCCCCAAAGAGCCACAGCTCGAGGAGCTCTCCGCTCACTGAAGGCTGGACGGCTTGCAGGTAAATTCATGATCCCCCCCCCCCCGGAGGAAAACAGACTTCACCTGTGTGGATTTGAGTTTCTGTCACTTCTCTCACCAGGGCTGATTCCACCGTAAATCGAGGAAAAGAATCAAATTCCAAATCGGTTGCTGTATGTATGTGTTTTCTTTATTCAATTGAAAACAGGTTTAAAACTAGATTTAAATAAACTTCTAATGTTCTTAAAGACCTCATTTCAAAGTGGTCTTGGGCTCTAATCTAGATGCCACATTGTCTTTGTTACTATACTTTACTGACTTAACAAACAATATTGCTGTGGCTGTACGGTGTTGAAGCAGCAACAATCAATATTGATGATGATGAATCTACAGACAATTATCACCCACATCTCCAGCTTTATGTGGCTTTAAACGAGCTTTATATCAAATTTCACCTCCTCTGACCTGCAGCTTAGGTCAGAGGAGGTGAAAGTCACATTTAGCGCCTAGAGAGCCAAGGCAGCTATTTCCCATAGGAGCAGGTAAAGAACAAAACCGGGGCTAAAACACACTGATTACTGTATTTACATTCAGTCCACAACTATAAATCCAATTGAATGATAATGTTGATCCATAACAACTGGTTAAATACACTATTTTTTGGACTCTGGACCAGAGTGTTGTGTTCCCAACTTTTTTCAGCTTGGAGTCTTGCATCTACTCTACGAGTGAACTGGACTTCCTCCCACGTCACTAACACAGCCTCTCTGTTGCAAGCAGAGATGATTGAGAAACTTTTAGAAAAGCTCTCTGAGGAGCCCTCGTATACATCGTACAGCTGTTTTTACAGGCGGGGTAGAACGACAAATAAACTGAACTTCATATGTAAAATCAGCGTAGTGACTCTCCTCACACACATTTACTCACATGGTCCTGCGTCACCTCAGGCGTCCGGCTTCCACGCACTGACACAGACACATCCCGACCTTTTGACCCTTCAGCCGATGACCCGTCACTGCCTCCCACTGGATTTCACACACGACAAATGACACTCGCTGTGAACTTTCATCAGTTTCCCCATCACGTCTCCACTCGCAGTCACTCCAAAACAACTCAGCAATAAAGTCCTGACCGCTTGGGGCCGAATATGACATCAGTCTTTGGCCTTTTAAGAGGCTTGCACCCTTTCAATGTCATCCATTTAGCAAAACACAACCCCGCTCACGGGTACAGGATCAATATCCACTCTCTGAAAGAGCGGGGTTCACTGAAAACAGGCGAGTGCACTCAAGGAATCGTAACCAGGTGCAGGAGAGGAAATACCTGGAGCATTCCGCTGGAGGAATGTTTTTATTAGCCTTTTTACAAATGTCGCCATTTCGAGGTGTGTACACTATAAAGTGCACTGCAGGCTGGATCACTCAATCAACCAGAGCGCGGCTTCAATGGCTAACCTGTGTTGGGGCCGGGGTTATGCTATTTGAACAGCTGGCACAGTTTAGTTCGGCATGTTCAAATGTGCACCGGTGTGAGGCTGCCGTACCACACTGAGGAAAAAAACACAGGCCCCCCCCCTCCCCTGCTTTCAGCTGGATAGACTCTACTTTATACAGTGTCATCAAAGTGTTGATCCAACAGTCGAGCTCACATGCCGACACTGGACGGGTCAGAAAATGCAAAACAAAACAGAAAAAGGCCAAATTGTGCTTTAATCGACAGCTCGAAATTTCAGTACAATCATTTTCACCACAAACTGTTGTTTATACATATATATATACAGCACATATAGATTAAATACACAAGATACCGTGTGTTAGTTATGCTGCTTTCAGACTCACACTGAACTCCGGGCAGTTTCCTGAAAATTTCCAGAGGGGCTGTATGTGAGTAGGCGAATGTTCGGGCCAATTTCTGGAAATGTTCCTGCCAGACCCCTGGTGAAACGTCTGGAAAATGTCAGAGTGGGCTCACGTGAGAATACAGCAGAGTGAGTGGCTGCGCTGATGACGTCTCCAACACGGAGCGGACGCAAATACAAATATCTCAGGACGAAGAAGAGGAGCCACACACGTAGAGGACGCAGACGAAGATATCGACTTGGAAAGACGACCAGATTTGAGACCTTTTGGACGATGTGCTGTCAACAAAAACATATGATCTTAATAAAACTGAAGAGTTTACAACAAACTGTACGACTCAAGGAGAAAATGAGACATGACAAAAAACGTAACAACTTGTATTTCACAACGTGCGTTGAGCCCGAGCAGCTGAATCGTCAACTTGAATCGTCAAGTGTCCAAATGTTGAAAATGTTCCTGTACTTTCAGAGCGGCCACTCGAAGCCCCTGCGCTCCTGCCCCATTCTCATCTATCAAATAAAAAGAACCTTTCTTTGCACTTTGGAGAGAAAAAACTTTTTCACAGTCAGAGAAGCCGTGTGTGTGTGTGTGTGTGTGTGTGTGTGTGTGTGTGTGTGTGTGTGTGTGTGTGTGTGTGTGTGTGTGTGTGTGTGTGTGTGTGTGTGTGTGTGTGTGTGTGTGTGTGTGTGTGTGCTGTGATGAGTGGGACCAGTATGATTCCTGGTGTTAACAGCTAATAAATTGGGGCCCATCCCCCCGGTGCTCTACTGGCTCAATTATATCCACATGTAGCCATTATTCGTGCCATGTTAGCCCGAGTGGGCTGCATATTTTTAAAAGGTGGGTTTCCATAACACTTGCTGAAAAGCTGCGTTGGTTGTCGAGACACATGTTTGGGTTCTGTGGAAGCCAGACGCTTGCTGTTTTAATGCAGAGGTGCTGTGGAACGCAGCGTGGACCCAGTGTGGAGCCTTTGTTTTCCAAAGCCTCACCACAGTTATGTGTGTGCAGACGATAAACAGGGTTTATTACCTGGATAAAGTCACAAACCTTTAACACTTTTCTCGCTAGAAACAAGAAAGGAGGAGTTCTTGATTTCAACACTTTTGTCAATAGGTTTTCTTCAGCAACACAACTGACGTGGCAATTTAAATTCGGCGTATTTGCCGAAAAGGAATCAAAGCATTCGAGCTGCAATTAAGTCAATAAAAAGGATTTTGAGGTTCAGATGTTGTTGAAACTGTTTTAGAGACGTGTTGATTCCACTCAAATGTTTAATCTATCACGTTTTCACCTCAGTCTGTTTGTTTGTTGGTTTCTTTGTTTGTTTGTAAGCGTTGTTTGTACTTTTTCAGGATTTGCATTATTTTCTCAGGGAATAATCAAATAAGTTGACTTAAGTGGACTTAATGGATTTAATTATTTTGCACTGTGTCTGCTTTTATTGTACAACACTTTGCTTAACTGCGTGTTTTTCAGATGTGCTATGTAAATAAAACATTTGTTACCATACTCAATAAAAACATAAATGTCAAACTAAAAAAATATCTAAAATATTGAAGCTATGTTTTTTGTGGGTGACGTCGATCGGCTGGATTCTGAGTCGGTGTCTCTGTGTTCTCCGGTATCGACTCTTTTCACTTTACATCCCGACAATGTAAACAGCCCCGGCAGTGTCATGCAACACATTATTCAAATGGGCGCTGTGTAATTAACTGTTGTATATACTGTAGGTCGGTGGCAGCTCTGTTTGGTGACAGTTATCTTCAACAGTGAAACTCAACTGCTCTGTAGTTATGTTAATTCCCTGAAGATACTGTGTTGAATGCCTCTCAGCAGGTATGACTGCGTTCTCCCTGTTTCTTTAAACCAACGTTTGAAGCTTTTTTGAAATTGGAGTAGGACTGGAGCCAGCTCTTTGAATGTCACACCGGCGACGCGTGCCAACCTTTTCTGCCGAACATTTCTCTGCCCCCTCGTCCCCCGTCTTTTTTTCCAAATAGGGGGATGGAGAGCCTCAATGGTATCATTCTTTGATTCTGTTTGAATCTGGCCGCGTGTGAGCAGGAAAAGGAGCCAAACGTGCTTCCTGAGTGGTCCGGGGGGGAAACGCTGTAATAAGCAAGGGGCGGGTGGTTAAAAATAACTGAGCTATATAAGCCCAGAGCAGGATCCCACTCACTCTCAAACTCTCACTGACTGTGGCTCGGCCGGGACGTCCCAAGCAGGCCCCGCTGCCTCTCACACTCAGACACTGTTTTTCCATGGAAGTTCGTGGAGCGTGCCACATGAGGCAGAGCCGATGTGTCCAAATCCCCACCGCAGTGACGGAACACTTACAGACACGATGCCTGTGTTCATGTCACTGACAGCTCAATAACAACTTGTAGGTGACAACACGGGAATGGAGAATATGAGCCGTATACAATGAACGTGCTCGCTGGGCACGATCTATGGAGGCGAAAGTCTCTGAAGATTCACTGTTACCATGTCGACGGAAAGATGTGACGTTTGTTTTTCTGTCAACAATAAAGACTCTAAGGTGTTAACACGCAAACACTGAAGGCCGGGACTCTAGTGTAGCATGTAGGCATGAGTGAAAGGAGGATATTGATTCACGTGTTATGACTCGTGCTGTTCTACTTTCTCTCAGGTTTGTATTGAGTCCTTTGTGTTTTGGTCGATCCCTCTTGTTTCGTCTTTCTGTTTGGGTGGGGTGTCAATTTTCTGATTTACAGAATTGATGTAATATTTCAAAATTTAATATATGTGTACATTTTGAAAATGAGAGGAGAATGATGGAAATTCTCAACATCGCTGTCATGAGTTATACATGAGAAGGTTTCTGTAGAAGAGTCATTTGATATTTTAGTAAAAGTTAGTCTCATTGTTGCTGGTGTAAGAACATGCCAACAACTTTGTGACTCATTAACAAAACAAAAAACACAAAAGTCGGCAGCACAATCTTTGTGATTGTGAAATGAAATGTTGCCTAATGGCGAATCTATTGTGTAAATCACAATTCAGGGAAGGAGATTCTCAGAAGGCCTCTGAGGAAACGCTGCTCATCCAGGAGCAGGTAACTCGCTGGTTCCTCCTCAGCTCACGAGGGGCTGCAGGCCGGGGGACTGTGATCTGACTTCAGGACACAGGGTCAAGCATCTGAGGAGGACGCTGCATCCCGACCAGCTCCGAGGTGTCAGTCCTGTTTTTTACCATTTGACCTCTGTGTGGACGGGGTGAGCACCAGGAGAATTTCCCTACAGGGATCCATTAAGGCCCACTTCTTTATGGACGCCTCACAGATCCCCCTGACTTCAACTGAGAAATGTGTGCTGCAGTCAGAGGCGTCCCACCCCATCCCAAGTGAGGCCCAATTTGCCCCAAAATGAAATTCTCTCATCGGGTACGTACACTTCTCCACAGGAAGTGACGGATCAGAATGAAACACAAACCTGCCGCTTCAACGTCATGCGAATTAGCGAGTTCTCCCTCTGAGGAAACACCCGAGCTGCTGGCTCCAGCTCTCCTGCTCCTTCTGCCTTTCTCTCATCTACACAGAGCTGTGCACGCTGTGAGCGGTTTCACATGATTTCAGGTTACTCAAGTGCAAAACGCTTCGGTCCTCTCTGGCTGACATCTGAATCCGCCAGGTGCAGGATTGTCTAGTAAAAAGTCTTTATGCAGTTCTGTTGCAAATGTCCTGTTAACCGGGTCCGGTTGCATCATGACGTTTCACTGAGTGTGTGAGCAAATAATGGATAAACCAGCTGTGAGAAACTTCCCTTGTAGTGTGAGTTCTGCTCAGTGGCTTTTGGTTTGTGGTATTAAAAGTAACAGTTGATAAATAAAGAATATTGTGTGATAAGGTTGATTTTTCTGTGTTACAGTTAAATTCAGGTCAAAATGAACATATCTACAAACCTCTGACATAGCCAACATAAACCAGACTGCCAAAAAGTAAAAAATAAAAACCCAAACAAAGTTTAAAACGAAGTTCAAGTCACTGAGGTTATGAAAAGTTCAGTGACAAAGGCTAAATATTCTGTATGGAGAAATCAGCGAGTTCAGCAGTGGATTAAGTTCCTTATATCACAACTTATATCATTACAAAGCTTCAGGGCACCTGAGTGCAAACAGGGAAGTGAAAGAGCTCTCACTTTCTCTAGAAGCAGATCAGAGGAGGAGCGCTGCACGGAGCAGGGGTCAGAGTCGCCGGTCAGGGGTTCAGACATCAGGCCGGCTGCTCGGCTGCCACTAAAAACACACTTCCTCTCCAGGCCTTTACTGGACTCCTGCCGCGTGACGCACTTTCCACTGAACACCCAGCGCAGATCAGGGATCAGGAAGTGGAAACCTCACAGCTGCACTGACAGGGCTCTCTGGTCAGCGTGGACATGACAGCTTGATGAGAGGTGATGCGCCTCTCATGAGGAGCTGAGCTCGTTGCTCTCTTCACACATTCATTACTCTTACTGGGTGTGTGTCTCTCTGGGGGTTCAGATTAAAGAGAGTGTGTTGAAGGTGTGTGCAGAACACGGTGTTTTAATCAGTGGTTATTAAAACACTTCCACTCACATGCTGACGTCCTTAGACTGTCACCACTGTTCCCACTTTGTACTCTGACTCTGCTCTTTTTCAGAGGGGATCATATGATGAGGCTACGACGTGAATAGTTTATGAATTTCAGACATAAAATCCAAGATATAACATTTTTACGGCATTTTTTAAGGGGAAACACCTTAACTATTGTGCTTTTTACACATATTAATATATATAAAATGATTAGTTATTTGTCACTTTACCTCTATCATGTTTTGTGTAAATTAATATTTACATGTGAAAAGCATCAGTAATAATGATCTAGTAGTTAAACAGGTTATACTCTCTGCATAATAAGTACTTTTGACATTTCAAGTAAAGTTTGCTGATGTTGCTCAAAGAATCTTTTGAATGAAATACCTTTGTTTTCAATGGAATATTATTATATTCACATTGTGGCACTGCTACTTATCTTATGAGCAAAGAAGCTGATGACTGTGACATTTTAATAAACTGAAATTAGGGAAACCCTTTGATTGAGGTCCCTTTATATGTTGTATATATTTTCTGGATGATTTCTTTGTGTTATTTAAATGATGTTCAAAGAGATGTGTTGGATTTGAAACTTTTCTTTAAATCAATTTGCACATGCTTTTCAGGACATAACCTTTAATTTCATTGTACTGTAATGACACTACAGACATTCTATTCTGTTCTAAATCAAAATTCAAGTTCAGGTGAGTGATTTCACGTGAAGAAACAATATGATTTAAGTGTTATTTAAGGCTTTAGAGTCACAATTAACCTGCTGACCTCTGGAGCCAGAGGGTCCCTGCAGAGAAAAACCCCTCCACGTCAGAAACTAGATCCCTGCAGCCGACACATTAACCAGGAGGCGGCTGAGTTGTGGTGTAAATGTGGCTCCTGCAGTCCACACACACTGCCCGTCATTTACACCTGAATGGGACGTTACCTGGAACCGTGTTTACATCACGGCTGGTGCAGGGAGCGCTGCAGAAGACGGGGGCCGAGCAAACCGCCCCGAGACGAGCCTGGCGCCTGTTTGGACAAGCCCGCTGTGGAGGAACAAAAACCATCCTCCATTAATGATAATGAGGCGAGAGCGAGACGCGTCAAACAGGTGGAGGCTGAGACACACACACACACACGCACACACGCACACACGCGCACACACACCCACACAGGTTTGCACAGCCATCCTTATTAAGATAATTATTATTAATTCTTATTAACGTCTTATTTCTATTGACTTCTATTCATCTTCAATCTTATCCCTAAACTTAATCATGACTAGTTCATGTCTAACCTTAACCTCTATATAACCACAATTCACATGTAACACACACGCACACGCACACGCACAGCAGAGAATATCTTAAACATCTCTATAAATCCGGCATTATTATGATCAGACATTTAATATGCAGATGTTTTTATAGACACAGATCTGAAGGTATGAATGGAGCGTGTGTTGTAGAGTCATTATCATGAAGGTAAAGAAAAAAACTTAACTGGCCTGAAACTGGAAACCGACAAATAAAACCACATGGAGATTTTAAGAAAAACATCTTGTCAGATTCAATGAAATCAATTAATCCTGAGTTTTATGGTTCTTATTCAACGTGTTTCCTAACCCACTGCTCGGAGTTGTATATTTTGATGTGTATATATTAATATTTATCCGTGCTGGTGATTAACTGGAGCCCTGACAGCCTTCATATGAAGTTATTAATGCCGCTCCATGGCCTCCGGGGCTCTTCTGTCATTAACTCTTGTTCTATTTCACCACGTTACGTAAGAATGTACCGTTGCTATATCGCCCGTGTGTTTGTGATTTGCCTGCAACTTTTTTCCAGCCGCGGCTCAGGTTGGTCGGTGCGTGGCGTGCGTCAGCGTGCGGGGGAGGGCCCGCGCTTTATAGGCTGCCCTGCGCCTCGGTGCCGGTCACACGGCGCACTGAGCCGCGCTTGCCTGCAGGAGCCGCTTTATAAAGAGCTATATTTACCGAACTCTACGTGGTTTCCTGAGCTCTCACAATTGGCCAGGCGCGAACTGCCCGGAGAGTTAAAAGGCCGGAGGACCTCCTACCACTTTTTAAAACTTGTTCATGCCTGTGGAGAGACACAGGGAAGCAGGCGCACGGACTCCAGGCGCGCACCCACTCGGACTCCACATATCCCAGTTTGATTATACCAACCAGAAGATGGCTTTATCCGGAGTGATGCTGCCGTCGTTCGCCACCTTTTCAAACCAAAGAGAGAAACCCTGGGAAAACGTGAGTTAACGATTGTGCTTTGAAATGTGTGGACGTGCGCGACGAGTTGGATCAGATGTGACTTTGTTTCACCTGTTTGCGCAGTTTGAAACAACGAATTTGCGTAAAGAAAACTAGATACAAACTTAATTTGTCACATTAAGAGACTGAAAAGTTGTTTGTTTTTTAAACTTAAAGTTGTTGTGATCGGCTCTGTGAACTGATGATGTTTCTTTACTCTTTCAGAGGTGGAAAGGAGAGATGGACAAACTAGTCTCCAGCAGCTGCTCGATGCTTGAAATGGTACAAAACCTGGACAATCACAGCAAAAAGGACGACGAGGATCTGAGTAATTATCTGGATCTGGATTTTATTCTCGCCAACACGACTGGCTCCGACAGCGGGGCGGAGTACGTGGGCACCGTGGAGCCCAACATGTACACCAGCGGACACTCGGTGCCATCCTACCCGGCAGAAGACCACCGCTCCCCGCCGCCCCCGTACGGCGTCAGCCTCATGACCGAGCTGCTGCGCTCCGAAGGAACCAACAACTATGGCATTACGCGCAACCCCGGCGTTCAGGGACGGTTTTATGTCAACACTGCGCCTTTTCCCCGCCTGGACAACATCAAAGTGGAGCCATCCATGGACGCGTACGGCCCCATCGTGGGCATGGTGCCTCAGAGCTGCAGCAAAATCAAGCAGGAGGGGAACGTTTCGTGCATGATGTCCTTCGAGCAGCCCCGGGTGGCCATCTCCCCGCGGGCAGCCAGCAACATGACGCCGCCGCTCAGCCCCGACGAGCGGGGAGCCTCGGACTGCCAGGCGCACCTGTGCCAGTCCATGAACTTCCCGCAGAAGTATCACACGGCGGTGCCTTTCCAGCACCACCCGCAAGCCCCGCATCTGCACATGTCCTACCACGCTCAGCACGCCGCCTTCGGCATGTACGACGAGGGTCTCAGCCTGCAGCCCGGCGCGCAGAGGGTGATGCTCACACCGCCCTCCTCGCCCCTGGAGCTGCTGGAGTCCAAACCCAAGAGAGGGAGACGCACATGGCCGAGGAAGCGCACGGCGTCGCACACCTGCACGTTCGCAGGCTGCGGCAAAACTTACACCAAGAGCTCCCACCTGAAGGCTCACCTCAGGACGCACACCGGTAAGTCCGAGCTCACACCCAGCGCCACCAGTTAGACTAGACCAGTTTCCCTGCAGCACAGCCGTGTGTCTCCTGTCAGCACATTCTGACCATGTCCTCTTTTTTCTGTCCCCGCAGGTGAGAAGCCGTACCACTGCAGCTGGGAGGGCTGCGGCTGGAAGTTCGCCCGTTCCGACGAGCTCACTCGTCATTTCCGAAAACACACCGGACACAGGCCCTTCCAGTGCCACCTGTGTGAGCGGGCCTTCTCCAGGTCCGACCACCTGGCTCTTCACATGAAGAGGCACATGTGAAGGCCCCCCCCATAAGGACCTGGGGTTCAGGGGGGGGTGGGGGGTTGTGTTATTTTTATTTTGATCCAACTGATGTATTTTTTTATTTAAGTTGTTCTCCACATGACCAAAGTCTTTTTTTTTTTATATATATATAATATTGAATTTAAAAAAAAAGTTTTAGTGTTATTATTTTCTAATGACGTAGCTGGTACTACTTTGGTTCTTTGAAAGCTTTAGAAAAGCTTTGTTTGCTTTAGAGCAGGCAGACCAAGAAGGGGCTGGCCCTGTATATACTACTCTTCCTTGACAGAACTGGAATGCGGTGTTTGACACAAGTGCCTCTCTCATGACTGTGCTACTGTAAAAACTCTTAGTGACAGAAAGACATGGCCACAAAACAGTACATGTTCTTGTCGACGGGAGTGAGATGCACATACAGTTGCCAAAACGTGTGCAAAGACAATGTTTTATTTAAACTGCCTCAATGTCCAAATGGCCTGAACTGTTTTTTTAAAAATTTTATTGCTTCTTCCTGCTCGGGGTCATCACTGTCTCCTCTGGTGTGAAACTCCTGGATCCAGCCCCTCTGTACACTATCAGGGCTTGATGTCCTGTGCATTATTTTTTACTTAAATTTATAAGAATATGTAAATGGATTTTATACTGTAAAATGTGTATTTATTGTAAATATTAAAAATCAATGAAATTGAATTGACGTCCCAGCTCCTCTCTTTCGTGCTGAGCGACCTCTTGTTCACACCTCGAGTTCAATGAACCACATGCACCCACTTGAAGTTTCATACTCTGCTCTCAGCCGCTTCGAGTGCAGCGCCGCAGACCTGCACACCATCACACCAGTGACAGTAAACGGGTTGTACATGCTGCCATTGTAGACCCACTTCAATTTTTAAATATGGCCACTTGATTTCCACTGTGATGTTATGCAGCTGCACGACAGAAAAAGGGCAGCCACTTGTGGGCTTAGCCTATAAATACAAACACTCCATCTCCATAATTACAGAGTGAGCCAGGAGCCGTCTGGACAGAGGGGAACAGCAAACCCTCATCAGGGAGCCCTTAGACTCCCTTTCTGATGGGTAGAAATTATAGTAAGACATCAAAGGGCCTTAATACTACAATTACACAGAGTCACTCCGCACTACAGTTTCAAAGTATCCAGGTCTGTGCATAATATGTCTGCGTGGTGTCAGCATTTGTTTCACCAGCATCAAAGAGGCTAGATTTGAGTGGATGTATCAAAACCAGACGGCATCTTTTTTAAAAAGTTCATAAATGTTTAACATTTTTCTTCTAGTACGTGGTTTTGGTGATTAATCAATATTAAAAACTTTAAACAGAAGTTGATAGAGAGTGGTGTCACGTGTGGGTATAAAACTCTGCTGCAATTCAGTACAAAAAGAGGAAGCACATACTCGGTCAAAAATATACCACGGTGGAAGATGCAAATATGTCACTCTCATTTCCCTTTTCTTGTCACAATATCAATGCAGAACTCAAATAATCTTGAACTACAAGAAAATTATTTTCAAAAAGAAGCAGATTACCATTTAAAATTAAAGTTGACATAATATATCTATATTTACCACTGATGAATAATTTAGATTACAAAATAAATGTATTACTTTGTGTTTCTTTCTTTCTGCGACTGTTATTACAATACTTAACATATTCCAGCAATGTTAAAAATCACTTTTATTCAATTAAAAGCTAGTACACTTCTGAGCAACTTAAAACTCTAATAATTGTTTTAATATATATATATATCTATATAGATATAGATATATCATCATCACATACATACTGTGCAATATAACGTTAAAATGTTGATATGTTGATAAATAAGGCAATGCCACTTTGTCCAGTAGGTGCTGGAATATACAGTGCCTACATTATGTGCCGAATAAACCTGATTAGTGTTTCATAATTACAAGGAAGCCATGTAAGGGCATTTACACAAATGTCCTTCAACTGGATCATTAGATATTAATGCACAGAAAAAACACAGAGCTTAAAAATAACAATCCAATGGTTGATTGGAGCAAAAAGCTAAAAACTTGCTAAAGAGCAGACGTCACTGTGCATGAGTGGTGATGTGAGGGGGAAGAAGGAGAAGAAGAAGATGTAAAAAGAGGAGAAATCTAAAATGTAACAGCACCAGCATAAACAACGTAGGTTTACACTTTTTCCATTTGATAGAGGCTTTTAGTTGTATGGGAGTGCAGGTTGTTTGGGCGTTACAACAAGGCAGCCAATGACAAACCAGCTGACATCAGAGGGGCGGATCAACAGCGCTCCAGGTGAAACCGACTGAACTTTGATCAGAAGAAAGGAAGACCTCCATGATTATCACGACCGACTCAATGACTCTAAACACAAGAAGTTAACTAACTGAAGCTTTGCTATAGGAATAAAATGCTCATCAGTTTCCCAAATCATCACAACTTCTACATTGACATGTATATTCCTGTTGAGGGTTTGACTATATTCAAACGTTTCTTCAATCCACAGACTCTAAGGCCATAAATATAAGATATGCATTCAGAATTCTAAGGAAACACTTGTAACATTTGAAATGAAAATCTAAATCATGCCATTATCATGCCGATAACTAAAATCTAGTCCTGGGCGACGGACTTGGAAATAAAACTATCAATATTTACAGTATATGAACATAACTCTCGCACAAACTCAGGCCAACAGAGTTGTTAGCTTGTATGGTTTGACTTTCTTACTTTCAATATGACTTTTTCGGAGTAATTAAAGGTTATATAAAACAGTTTATACAGTGTACTTTACAAGTTCTTCATACTCAACAGATTCATTGCTTTTGTACACAAATAAAATGGTAAAATATTCTTAAGATTTCCTTATTTGTTTTTTTTTTGCAACATACAGGCTTTTGGTTAAGGCAGGGTGATTAACCACGACGAGATATGGAGCTAGATTTAGGTTGTAGTCGAGAAGCCTTCTGGTTTGGGTTTCGTTAAATCGCTCTGGTCTTGCAGGATGAAGCCAGGCTTAAATCAAGTGGCTCCGTATTGTCCCTGATTATAGTTGCCATGTAGTTTGGGAGCAATGAACCTTAACCGGTGGCTAAATGCAGAGTCATTTGACGGTGGGGGAAACACTGGTGTCTTGCACAAATTGGTAACAGGGGCTGCTAGTCATGTCGGGCCAGTGTCTGTGCTGTTGTCATGCGCCAGAGGACGGAGGACTATAAGGCAAAAGGAAGAGGACTGGAAAGCTGCGGTGGGGCGTGCCTGGTCAGGCGCTGGGCATGTCGGCCCTGCTGAGGGCGATGGCGAACTCAAGGTCCTGCTGCTCCTGGAGCCGGAGCCTCCTCAGCCTGTCCTGCTCCTCCCGCTCGCTCTCCTGCTTGGCCCATTCCAGCTGCTGGTTCTCACTTCCAAACTAGAGCAGGGAAACAAACGTTAGATGTGGACAAAACCCAGGAATGCAGGCTGACATGTCAACACACACACACAAAAAGAGAGACAAATCACTGGACGAAAGCCGATGTCAAACAAAAGGTGGTTGCAAATTTAAAATCAGGCCTAATTTGGCAGAAAGAATTATGTTCACACAACACTGAAATTATTTGAGATATACAACGGTAAGCTGAGAAAAAGAAATGCATAAATCAAGACTTTATAATTCACTGGGACGTCACAAAACAGCAAAGAAATCAGCACTAAAAGCTTAATTAAAAGGATTTCTACGCAAAAACCTCGAGCTACAGCGGTGCCAAAAATCGCTGGTCACATAAATATTCAGGAGCTGGATCAATGTGACTGTGGATACATTGCAAATAATCGTGCTGATGAATCACCCAACTCAGATTCTGCTGTGCGGACAGGTTTTTCACATGCAAAGAATTGACCACCACACCCTCGTACAGTCTTACCTTGACATGTTCGGATCCTGGCAGAAAAACAAAGGTTACAATACAGAGCTCGATATGAAAAAAAAAATGAAACCACACAAATCCCTTTCACAACTGTCATGCTGGCAGGAGGGATAACATAAATTCATGTCACATCAAATGAAACAATCCGGAAACAAAAAAACTGCCATGCATCATCCTCCCACTTGCAAGCACGCTCAGCTGTTAGACTATACACGAGAGCAAAGAAGCGGAAGGCGGAGGACAAAGAGGCAGATTTACTCTGTTGTGCTCTGCTTCCAGGCATATCATGCTTTGACAGAAAATAAGCCTTTAGCTGGTTCTTCAACACTTGAAAAATGCTCCTCCAGTGCTACCTGACCGGGCAAGTTCACGGACTCGCCTACTAACAGTGTGTAAATCCTGACTTCCTGTCTGAGACTACGACGACGAGCATGCGAAGCCCCTTTACCAGACGGTCTAGCAAGTTAACTGGAACTGTCCAAGTCGGCCATGCAAACACACGTATTCTTACTTTCATTCGAAGCTCTGAGGTGTTCTGTCAGTTGTTAGTCAACAGCCAGTAGAAAACAGCAGTCCTGTGATTGCCTTCTAAAGTCACCGTGTGAGGCAGAGTTAACAGAATGAGGCCCAGAGACAGAGCAGCTGACACCTGTGAGCCTGCAGCTCCAGAATCCAGAGCGTGAGATCGAAGGGGTTCGGCAGCTCATGCAGACAAAGGGACGTGATCCGACGGGAAAGAACTGTAAGTAGACTACACTTACAGAGTCAACATGTGCAAAACCCACAGGACAGTCTTTGGATGTTTTACTCGAGTCTGCCGAAACATTAGAGTCTTTAATGTCTGCCGCGGAGCAAACACTCTGGAACGGCTCTGACGCACCCGAACTGAGCACACCCACTGGAGAAGGAAGATATTTAAATAAATACCAAATCCATGTCATAAGAACATTTTTCGAAGGTCTGACTATATGGAGGATAACAACTGTTAGCCCCCTTGGGAAAATAACCTCACACTTCAGAGGCGTGGGTCGTATTGTGTTGCAAAATTTTTACAGGAAGCCTAGATCTCGAAGCTATGTAGATACCCCATGGGTGATGTCTGTTTAAAAAAGGTGTTAACCACATTTATTGAGTAAAGCTGACTGATGCATCGCAGCTTGATAAGCAGAGTGCTGCTTTTTTGGAAAAGAGAATTGAAGAAGATTGACCCACCCTCATCTCCAGTTAGCTCTGAAGACATTTCCTCTAATGATGTATTATTATCTGGCCAGGATTTTTTTTTCCTCATCTTTCCAACAACACAAAAAGGCTGCATCAGCAAACTCACAGGCCTTCGATTTCTCTAATGAAATACTAATTTACTCGTTACACTGCTTCACAAATGCCTGAAAAATTGCTGCAACAGTTAATTCACACCGGTTTACTCGACCAGAACTCGTTGCACAATTGTTCCAGCGATGCAGAACCTTCAGAGCGGCCCACGACTCTGAGTGTGGGCTTCTCACTTCCCCATCATGAACGAAACACATCTCTGGTGCTGGCTCGCTATTTAGTAGTCGATACTCATCTCTACCACTCTGTGTGGTTAAGCAAAGGGGAACACCAACTTTCTCACGCTGTGGCTTCTGCTAAAAGAATAAGTGCAAGGTAACAGCGGAAGGGCATGTGTTGGGCATGTCCTGTCAGCATGTGTGTGACTTTGAACGAGATGAACAGGAGGGTAAATATGTCAGGAGGTTAAATAGCTGAGAAGAGTATTTTTTTTTATAGCATCTCAGTAAATTCACACAGCATGGAGCTACTTAAACAAAAATAAAGTCTTTAAACTGTCTTTATTACACATTACTTTTAGAAACCCATGCTAGGATCATATCCTCCCGCCACCAACTTACTACTACTGTTCTAACTTCAGAAACCTCTCAGAAACTTTTCCTGCACCCTCACAGCTCAACAGGGAAGTGATTTTTTTCCTAATACCATCATGGCATAATAATCCCTGTTAAATAGGACGACAGGCAAACTGAGTACATGTTGTTGCTGCTACATTTTTGTGACAAGTCGCAGCCATAAGAAGTAGAACAGGACGACTTGAAGTTGTACCGACAACAACAGCGTGATAAATCATAAATGGCATCGAATTCAATTAGTTTAAACCAACAATACATGCTGGTTATGAACAACAATAAACCATTAATATCAAGTTAAGCAGCAAGCACGGTCATGTTGGGGCAAGCAAACAAACACGTACATAAATTCAGCACTTACCATAGGGAGGTGCAGGTCGGTTAGGCACACTTTTCTTTGATGGGAGCACTGGGTTGTCTGGTTTCTGTTCACACACAAAGAAAATCCCTCACCTATCACACAGCATGATGACGCCAACAGAAATGTCAGCCAAGATCTAAAGCCTCTGGCCTCATACCAGAGAGACTGTTTTCACAAACGTAATAAACTGGTAAAAAAAATTAAGAAATAAATCACGACGAGAGAAGAAATTAACAACACCGTTTTCCTACAACTTCGGTGGAAAATGATGCTTTATGGTGCAACTGATTCATAACTTACCTTTGACATCTGACTAAAGTCGGCAAAACCACCTCCTTTGCCTCCAAACGACTGGCTTCGAAACGGGTCCACTTTCCCAAACACTTCTGTGACAAGAGTACATTGAGAAGCATTTGGAACATGTGAATACATTTATGGAAAGATCCAGAAACTATAATGAAGTTCAGTCCCCCGAACCACGCATTCAAAAGCATCTCTACATCTCGGGCCTATTCTGAGAGGGCCTGCGTATGATTTCCAGGGGAGGGAATGAGGCATGACCGTTTAATTTTCCATGACATTTTTGAAAAAAAAAAAACCCTGGAACGTAGAGGTTTTGTTTAACCTGACGTATGTATCTGATCAACTAATTAGAGGCGTCAGTTGCCGCAGTGTTAACCAGAACTGTGCCCGGCTTGTTTTGAAGCTCAGTGGTATGCTGCTTAATGAAAAAAAAAACTGCAGATCGTTACAGTGAAAAAACAAAACATTGTAATAGAATATGTTTGTTGTGCATGTGCAACCACAAGAGACCCCATTCATGTGAGCTACGCAGTGTTTTCTTTTACACACAGTCACTGGGCTCAGGGCTACAGATGCCTCTGTGTTCTTGTGGAGGTGTGTAAGCGCTGCAGAGCACTGGCCAGGACCGGCCACTAACTTAAAACAACTTCGGCACTGAATGAGGCAGAGCGAGTCAATAGCAGCAGATATAAAGGCAGGACAGAAGCAGGAATGAACTGGTTAAAGGAGTGGCAGTGTATTCTAGTAGAGCAGGACCAGCAGTCACAGAGTTTCTGTTATGCTTGGATCCTGCGAGCCTCCTGTTTTTCCAGGGTAGGGGGGAGTATTTTTAGTTGGCCAGTAGTTAAATGCGTAGGTACTCAACTAAAAATAGCCCAAAACCACAGGAAAAAGTGAAGCCACAGTGAGTAAAAATTGTTTGCCCCTCATGCCCCCAAAAACATAATCTAAATCTAACACGTCACCCAGAAAAGCAAAGAAGGACTCTTTGAGATGAGTTTCACAACAAGGACGTTCTCTCACGTTCTGACCTCTGTTAATAGAGTCACATTGTGGGAAACCTGCGTGGAAAATCTGCACATATTTAGCACGGGGACGACGAGGCTTTCGCTCTCTTATTTGACCAAGTGCCATGGCAGGAAGTCAGCGTAAAGTACCTTCTACTGCAGTATAGCAGCTTCCTGATTACAATAATAGTAGTAAGAAATACCTCAAATAATATACAAAGGAATCTTTGACAACCTGTTTTTGCTCCGTGTGAAAAGAAAAAACAAATACAAAACAACTTAACAGCCTAAATACTCATTTAAACAGGAAAATTAAGAGTTTTGGACTTGTCTCAGAAACAACAGGGATAAACATGAACTCAGAATAATCTGAATTTAATCATCCTCTGCGAACTGACATCCAATGTGTGCAGCAAAGTACCTGAATCGTTTGGCTTTGGGCTGTTTGATGTGAAGCGATCACCGCCGCTGAAGGCACTTGGCTGGGAAAAACAAGCAAAGCACAAGTTCAGCGGGTGAGCTATTCAAAAGATCTTTTGTAAAATCCATACGCAATGACCACATCTGCATAACTGCGTGCACACAATGGTGAAAACACATCAGGGCTTGTTTCTACAGTATCAGCACCACAGCAAGTCATTAAATGTAGAAAGGAAAACAGCATTTCAGACTATCGAGTTTGATCGCTGAAAAACAGGAGGCGTCTGATACCTTGGCTGGCAGGGAGGGTTTTCTTCCGAAGGGTTCCGAGGATCCGAACAAGTCTGACTTATCCGTCCTCTTAAAGAAATCTTCAGATGAGGTGCCTTTAAAGGGATCGCTTTCTTTAAAAGGGTCTGCTCCAAATGGATCTGGAAAGAGACAGTCATCTTCAGCCTCTGACAAGAAATGATTACCCCCAATTAAGGAGCTTGTGTTTCTTTTCCATAGATCATGATGAAGAAAATCAGGCATGTTTAGGGGACTGATGTATATGTGAATGTGAAATTTGGTGCAGATTCAAATAAAAATCCAGTTCTACAGAATTAAATTGTGGTTTCATAAGGGGAGTGTTAGGCCTTGGTGGAAGTACGCGCTCTACTGAGTGCCATTCAAGATACTGTATGAATATAGTAAATTATTTATATTCTTTCACCGCATGAACAACAAAGACGGTACCTATTCCGGTAGTAAAAGGAAAAGCTTGAGTCAAGTGTTTAGCAGAGCAATCATCCTCAACCCTACAGATATATAGATGCAAATAATAGAGAGATTCAAGAATGTGTTGGAGACCTTTGAAGGGGTCAGACTTAAAGGGGTCTTCTGTCTGGAAGGGGTCGGGTGGAGCCTCCTTAGCACTGCTGGTGTTGAACATGGCGATCTTCGACTTGAAAGAATCATCCTGGTGCATGAAAACAGAAAAACCACCACGAGTTCAGAGAGAGACAACAATAAAAGAAAAGTATGCACACTAACTGAAAAGAAAGAGAACAAACACAGAATATCTAATCTGTAGTTGTAAGGAATGACTTATAGCCACATTCAACAAAAATACCTTTAAATTATAGGAACTAAAAAGTTTGATGAGTGCTGTCGAACTATGAAAACAAGCTTTCAAGAGAGTATTTGTTTTTTAACTCTGGCATCTGAATCGCACTGAACAGGTAAAGTAGGGGTAAGAGTGGTAAAAAAAAAAAGTAATTGTGAAGATTGAAATGCTCCCCACTTTCTCCACTCTGTCTGGGTTTTTGAGGCCAAGCAACCAAAACCAGTCAGGTTTTTCAAGTGGAAAGGTCTAGACGAAAAGAATATATACAGGTTTCATCATCTCCTCACCGTGCTCCTGAATCCTCCGTTCTCCTTCTCGGCAAAACCTTCACTTAAGTCCGGCAGGTTGCTGAAGTTTCCTCCATTGATGTCGCTCAAAGCGCCGTTGTACTGCTCAATGGTCTTGGTCATCTCCTTCTGGCTTTCCTGGATCAGTGACAACTTGCCGCGAGCCTGAGCACACGTACAAATTATGTGATTCCACTTATTATAGTTCATGTATTTGATTTCCCACCTGGCAGAAGTTATTAAACTGATTTGATGCCACATTTTCAAATATAAAAATATTTTTAAAGCAAAGTAGAAGAGTAGAAATCAGGCTTCCGCTGGTTAGTGGTTAGTAGCTGAGTTGATGAAAATCTTATCCAATAGAGCATTTTTTAGACATGAATTCCAGGAAATGTCCGGAAAATTGGGTCAGATAAAACAACAGTAAAATGCCTTGGTAGGTCATGTAGGAGGCAAGACACTTTGTGTTGATCCTGTATAGAAATGCAGTGAATTCTCATTTTCCTGCTTGGGCTTTTCACATGGGCTCACTCTGACATTTTACAAGACGGCTGTCGTGAAAAACTCCAGAAATGTCGCTCGGACATTTGTGTTCTCACATGCAGCCCCACCGAAAAAAATATCCTGGGCTCAGTGCATATCTGGAAGCAGCTTCCAACAGTTTCGTTTCAGTGTGCTTCAGAGCATGAATCATAAGCAGGACAATGATCGGGAGAAATGAAAGTAAAACTTATGTTTCCAAAAGTGAACTTGCTGCATGCACAACACGATTTCCAGCTAAATAAAACATATTGCAGATAGTATATGAAATATAAAAACCTTTCTACCTCCAGTCCTGCATTATGACTGAGTATCCTGAGCTAATATTTGTGTGAACAACTAAACCTATCTAACTTTTCAATCTTATCTTTGTGCTACAAAACAGTGAGTTAATCAGTTACTTGAGAATCTTGTGTAACCTGTTGTCTCCACATCTGCACTGACCTGGTTGATCTCTTCCTGGGTGGTTTTGAGCGACTTGATGATGCTGTCCAGCTGGACCTGACCAGAGAGCAGGCTCTGCTCCAGCTGGGCCTCCTCGCCCTGCAGCCGGCCCAGGTCTGCCTTGGTGCGGCTCATTTCATCCTCCCTGCTCTGGACGTCGCTCTCCTGAGAGCGGATCTGGCTCTGCAGGGACGATATCTGATACGTGCATGCAGAACCGAAAGAGGGAAGCTTTATATTCGTAGACTTGTTTTTTGAATATGAGTTTGATTCGTTAATTTAGTTTTGCTTGTTTGGACAAATTAAAGCAGTAGTGTTTAGTATTATTTAAGCTTGCTCTCAAGAGAAGGAAAGAAACCTCAGTACAGTAAGATGATGATGATCATTATACCTCAAATCAATTAGAAGTGCAATGCTTCATGTACTAACATATTTATCATGTCCCAAAAAAAGATTACACACCACACTTACACTGTAAAACACTGTGACTGTTTAAAAATAATAACGTATAACCGACTGACCTCAATGCTTGACTGAGCGTTCATGTGGTGTAAAAATAATCAGAATGAATGCACAGTAATATCTGTAACCTGACTCCAAATACACCACTCTCTGCTTAGTAAAGACATTTCAAAACAATAAGATGAGAACTGTGTATAATCATATCACCAGAAGCAGAATATTTAATACAATAGAATTTTTGTTATGTATTTTAATAAGTCTCTGACCATTTGAGATTCCTCCTGGCACTTGATCTTGACGTCGTTGAGCATCCCTTCCAGCTTGGAGCGCTGCTGGTCCATCTCCTCCAGACGCTCCTGGGAATCCTGCTTTTGGGAATCCAGGTCCTGCAGGCTGCTGCCTTCCCTGTCCAAGTCATTCTGCATATTCTGAGGGTCCGAGAAACAATCATACCAGGAGTTTTAGAAACCAAGCACTGAGATGAACTGCAACTCGTGAAATACAAATTCACTGATGTTTGACTATAAATTACCTCTACTTAGCCTTACCTGAACGTCACTGTTTTGCTGCTTGATGGCATCCTCCTTTTCCCTGATCTCCTGCTCCATGATGAATTTCTCTCTGTCGGTGAAGCACGTAGGAGGAGAGCATGGGAATCAAGTAAGAAATTATGTTATCAAAAGAGCCAACTCAGCTATGCTGTGAAAAAACATTTCAAACTTGAAATCAGAAAAGATGAGGTATCTGTTGCAACCATCTGATCAGTATTCTTTTATTTCCATGGACTAAGCATGCTTAAAGCACTAAAATATATCAGAATATTTAGTATATAATTGTAAACATTTGAAATACAAATTTATATTTAGTCCAACTGAAACTTTCAATGCATGTCGATCGCCTTACAAAGTATTAGTAAAGCTTCATGGTGATATTGTTTTCTTTGCAGAGTCTCTCTAGGAATAAAAAAAACACTAAAAGGAACAATAAACTAAAACTAATGTTTTAAAAGAGCTTTGATCCTGAGCCTCAACATCACCTCACTGCAACCTTTCCTCCTTTTTCTCAGAGGAAATGAAACAAAACTATCCTTTCCTCCTTATACTCAGGGTGCACGGGCTCACCTCTGCAGCTGAGCTATTTCCTGACCGAGGTCATCCAGCTCTCTGATGCCTGTCAGCTCGGCCGATCCTGTGGAGCTGTTGCTGTCCTGAGGCCAGAGACATTGAGGCAGATGAGTACGAGAAAATGAAGGCAGGGTAAGAAGGTTCACTGTAGGACGTGAGGGTGATGGAGGGTGAGAACAGAGACACAGAGAGTGGCAAACGGCAGCTGGGACAGGGAAATGATTAAATGGATGCGATTAAGGTCTTAGCAGAAATGTTCTAATGTGCAAAGGGGGGAAAAGGGGGGAGAAGGAGAGCAGAGGGGAGAAGGAGAGGTATGCAGGAGGGAAGAGGAGCTCCCCACTGATCAGTCTAACAAAACAAAAGACAGGAAGGAAATACAAACACCTCGCACAGCTAGGGAGGGAGCCAGAGATTCAGACAATAGAAAAAGAGAAGTGCACATAGGACAAGGCAGAAGAATGTAACACCACAGTGACATCTGTCTTATCGATGAGTGTCCAACATCAGGCTTATAACAAATTAATGAGTTTCAATTTTTAAAAAAAATCTGTGAGAGCACTTGTGAAAGATTTACCAAAGTGTGTGTAATTCTACTTTAGTCCTTTGAATGCTCTCAGACTTAATTGTATTTTTGCTCTATTCGTAACATCAATTGCTTAATTATAAACACACTACTTGTTATAATTGAATTGGTAAGCACATTTTGATTGACATTAGTTGGCACTGGGTGCAGTGATGGGCCATTGCTGGTGAAGCTCCAGCAGGTGGCAGTGTGAGCCATAAATGCAGCTAAAGTTAAACTAATTTCGCAGAAACAACCAAAAATGTTGACAAAAGCGAAAAAGACCTAAGATGTCCTGTGCTTACTTCTGTTGGGAACATAACTTGGTAAACTGATGTGTAATAAAAAAGGAACAAGGTGTTTACACCCAGTACTTCAGACAGAGATGGAGAATATGACAGTACAAGAGCACCACCTTGTGACACAAAGCTAAACTACTCACTCTGCGCATACTGGCAAGTGCAGCAGGTTCAGGCCTCACAGAGGACAGAAGGCCCCCATAGCTCTGTTCGGTTGGATAGAGAAGAGGTCATACAAAGAAAAAGCATATAAACAGGGTTGCAGAGCAAAGGCTAAAAGGCCAAAGAGCAAAAGTCTGAATTCAAAATGCTGCAGTTGCAGGGAAACGTAGACTCCTAAGGTACAGAATCAGATGACAGTGATAATATTTGTTTTGGAAAAGAGAGAATTTGAATAAACAGAGAAACATAAAGACGAAGCAGGAGTGCGCGGAAGTCCGGACTCACGGGAACCGTTGCTGCTGTTCCAGTCCTTTCTGAGGGGGGAATCATGTCTGGGGTGAGACTGGAGGGAGGGTCGACACCTTTAGTGACCTTCTGCTGAATCAGATACATGGCCAGAGAGAACTGCTCATGGTTCAGCTTTCCCGTCTGTTTAGTGTCGGCCAATCCCCTGCAGACAGAAGGGTAAACTTTACTCAGAAAACTCATATACCGGACACTTTGTGAGATAATAATAATATCGGAGCACGTTTAACCATTTCCACTGACGCACTTAAGAGGCGCTTCAAGTTTTCTCACTTATGCGTGAGAAAATGTAATGATTCAAACTGTCCAAAAGATGGTGCTATGGTACTGAACCTGATCAAACTTGCAGCACATGTGAATGAGTCACTGAGCCCTTCTCAGGTAGCCAGGTATGACAGCATGAGTGTGATTGGATCATTTTATCTTGACAATGAAAAGGCCATTTAGATAATAAATGTAGTTTTTCCAGGCAGGACAACAAAATGTGGGATTTTAGTTTTATTCTTTTTAGATTTTAGAGACCTGATGTTAACATCCGTCCTGAAAGATCTGATGACTAGTTTGGCATTAAAATGTGTCTCCTGTCAGCACTTGTGATTGGATCTCACCTCCCCACTCTATATGCAAATAATCACACAAGTCATTTGTGTTCACAAGGACCAAATTAGGTTGGTTATATCCAGTGTGTGTGTTGTGTGTTTGTGTTGGTGCAAGCTAGAGAGAAAGAGAGAGAGATATTTAGGATCTGAACCGAGATGTGGTCTCACCATATCTGCGCCAACATCGTCTGGGAAAGACTGGACTGCATAAAGATCTCTATCACCTCGGTGCCAGTGACCAGGCCGTCACCGTCTGAGTCCGTTTGCTTGAAAATGTCTTTATATCGCTCCCTGTCAGCCACCCAGTTCACCACCGGCTAGAATAAGCAGAGAACAACAATTATGTGATTTCAAAACATCTACAACAAAATCCTGGGACTCCAGGGAGAATAATTACTATGAATCTTCCCCTTGATGAAAATGCAATGCTTTGCTCATCAGCTGTTTCCCACAAACAGCCTGGCCCACGTTCACACCCATACTGGAAATGTGATCACTGTCACTAAATAAACTAATCAGATTGACAGTGAGTAAACAAGAACATTTCACAGTATAAATATACCATATTACACGAGGATCCCTACAAAATATGGTATTTAGTTTTTGGTATGAGAGAGAATTTACCGCTTTAGTGAGGCTAAAAATAGCTTTAAACGAAAATTTAAATGACATTCATTGAGAAAAATTGCCATGAGAGCCACGTCAGGTAATTGTGGTAAGACTGTGAGCAGAGAACCTCATTTCCCTTCACTCTCAGGGAAACCTGTTCCTCCAAGTCGCAGGTGAAAGATCACTTCACAATGCTTGGAGCAATGTGGCAAAACAAGTCCAGTCATTAGCAATAGAAGAGCATCAATACATAATATGTTGGTTTCTTTGCGATGCCAGGTCCTGCCCTTCTGACACTTATTTGATGAGGAGCAGGATGTGTGTTTATTTAACATTTTCACATTGTATGTCTACTTACAAAACTCTCTATATCCAGAAACAGACATCCTCATACAGTACATGGGATTACCCTGGATACAGGTCACTGCACTTAGAGACATATATGAAGGATGTGTTATTTTTCTAAAACAATCAATCCAATCAGTAAGGAATCTGTACCAATGACATCAGACAGCTAATTAAAGAGGTGACACCAATTGTTTTTACTGGATGTAAGTATAGTTTTTAATAGAGAGAGAGAGAGAGAGAGAGAGAGAGAGAGAGGCTGGAAAATAACTCCCTATAACAACTCTGAACTTGTAATATAATGTTATAAAATCTATAAAATAAAAGTTATAAAATAGTTTTTGACTAAATGAGTTGAAGTACATTAGAGTCATGGAGTATATCATATAAATGAACATTAGTCTCATTATTTCATGTGATAATTCACACTGTTTCTATATTGGGGTGTAACATCATTTATTCCTAACAGCACCTCAAGACAAACCCAAGTGAGGAGGTGAGGTGACATACCTGTGTGCTGGATTTGAAGGAGTGTTTTGGAGAGAGGTTCACAGCACTGATGCTGAGGGGAGTAGAGCTGCTCAGAGGAGGAGTGCTTCGCAAGGAGTCTTTGAAAGGACCATGGCCGGATGGAAACCCCGACAGACCAGGCAGCACAGCCACAGCACCGGGCATTGCACCGGCAGACTTCTTCCTTTTGGAAGGGGGGATGAGGGAAGCGGGTAGGCTCGTCGGGACGGGCTCCTGCTCCATGGCTCGATACACCAGATGCATGGCCTAGACAACGGGGAAATCAGTTCATTTATGTGATTTAATCTGTTACATTTTTTTGTTATATCAAGTATTTTTTTCTATTAGCTTACCACTGTGAACTCATCTTTGTCCAAAAGCCCATCTTTATCGACATCACTTAGGTCCCAAATCTATGGAAACAGTAATGAAATGCAAAAAAAATAAAAATGATTTAGCTGCTTTGAATTGTTAAAATTGTGTTGTGTGTGGGTATAATCACTCTAAAGCGTCACGTCACCTTTCCTAACACATCCAGAGGTAGCTTGGAGTTTATCAAAACGGGCCGGACTTTATCCCCAGGGAGGAGACCCTTCACAGGACCCAGACTCTCAAAAATACCCTCAAACTTCCCTTTTTCCTCAGGCTGGGAGAGAAAAAGAAAAAACTCAAGATTAGATGACGAGCTTTACTCTCTTATATCTTCAATAATGTTTTTTATTTTTTTAAATACTACCACCTCACCCTTATTGCCCACTGTGAGTCAGGCGCTGTCGTGGGAGCACTTAACAATGGGCTGCTGCTGTCTTTCTGTAAAAGACAAAGTGAGAATAAGGTCATTTTCAAGACAAACACAGGAACAAATGCAGGAAGCTCCAGGAATGGTCAGTTCCCCAACTGCCATTTGTCCCTCTGTTGCACACTCCATTTCAACACTTACAAATTTTGGGGCCGCTAGGATTTGGTTGAGGTTGTTAAGGCTGATGTCATTTCCCCCCTGTGCTGAGGCCACCAGCCTCAAAGCGATGAAGAAACCCTACGAAAGAGGAAGAGAGGGTGTTAAACGCACACATCAGCAATCACTGCAAACGTACAGAGGAATTCAGTGTTACCCTCTTGTCCAGATATCCTTTTCGTTCCGAATCTGCCAAATCCCAAACCTAAGGGAAACAATAACAAAACAATCTAGAAGCCATAGATTATTAAATATACACTCTGTGTGTGTCTCATGTGTTTTCGTGTGTTTGAAACCCACCTTCCCCAATGTGCTGTCCGACAGCCCGGACTTCTTAAGGAACTGAGCCGAGTCTACAGCTGATATTCTGCCAGTGTTCCCAGGATCCAGCTACACAAGAGTCAACACACAAGCATGAAGTGGACACATGGAGACACAACTGTGTTTGTTACAGCGATAGAACTGAGTGAACAGTAGCTGCAGTGGACGTCTCACCTGTCTGTAATAGTGTTCATAGGCTGGGTTTCCACCCGATAGCTGCAGAGGGCAGATGGGAGAGGGAGAAACACAACAACAGCAGCTGAGTCACAGTGAGAGAGTAGACAAACTGGAGCTGTTAGTTCACAGGGAGACACTCTTACACACTGAAGAGGATAAACACAGCTAACGTTAGCTAGCTGCACACATTGGCTCTGGTTCCACTTTAACGATGGTAAACAGGTGCCACTGTCGTTGTTAGCGTCCCTGTGCTAACAACGGTAGCTTCCCTCCTACATGAAAGAAACCTACAGTAACTTTGTTATCTTCACTTCAACGAGCCAACCAACTCTTTCCCCCCCACAACGAAACGTCCCTGCTACGGCTCCACAGCCGGGGATTCACCGTGGTTCGCCCAGCAGCGGGGAGGTGACCGCACAGGGACACTGTCCCCGTCCCTGGATGGTGAGCAGCTTTTCATTTAACAGGCTTTTCGGGACATATTTCGCTTCTTACCTGACTGAGCGTCATGAGCGCCGCCATATTTCCTGGTGTCTCGGGAGCGCGCACACGCCCCTTAAGCGAGGAGACGCGGGGCCGAGCGGAGGGAGAGGGCGGAGAGGTTCCGGGAGGAAACCGTCTGAGTCACAACACCGGGGGGCCACTGACCTGGGTTAACCGGGCCCAACCGGGACGAACCGGGACTAACCGGGACAGGAGCTTGGACGGAGTGAACAAGAAAGCCAAAACAGAGCCAACAAAAATATTACTAGTATCAGGAAGAATATGTTTTAATGGGATTTACTTGGAAGAGCTGCAATCCGCCCAAAGCATGGTGTACTTGTTTGAGTGACAGCTATGATTTAGTGGCTGTTAAACTTGTATTGTGACAAGAAAAGACTGGATTGTTATCATATTTATAACTGTGGCCAAACAAGTGATAAAAGAAAAAACATGGATGGATCCAAATGTATAGTATGAAGCAAATACTATTGATTATCATCATTTTATTTAATTTGTTCATTACATTCTAGAGCGTTTCATCCATTAAATGTCGCTTTCATTCTTTATCATCTCCAAAAAGCTCAACCTGAGGAATTACAAATGTATTTATTTTGACCAGCAGCACATAATCCACACATATTCATCTAATTAAACCAATTCAGCTTCAGAGATTCCACTGTTCTCATATATGAGTAACTCTCGGGCCAGTCCCTGAGTAAACATTTTCGCTGTTTCCATTTTATATGTTCTATTTCTATTAAATTGGGTTATTATTAACTTGTAATTGTTCCATACGTCATTCATTTGCAGCAGTATGTGTTTTCTCAAAAACATCACATCCCTTAATAACCTGATCATTACATCTTTAAATCTCATTCATTACAACAACCAGTCTGACAATTATTCTACCTTCTATAAGAGCAAGGAAGTATAAAAGAAATATAATAGACATTATGTATACAATTGAAACAGAATATATACAGTGGAATGCATTGCACATTAGCCACTGAATTCCACAGATAGGATTGAGTATTAAATGGATAATAGATATCGTAAAATTAATATCAAAGACAGAAAGTCTCCAATCTTATGTCAACCCATTTTAATTGATGTGTGTGTTATTGTCTTGTTAGTTGGTCTCTGGACTCTTTATTGTATCATTCAGTCTTTACTTTTCTCACTACTTTATATTGTAATTCTATGTGTTTACAGACAGAAATGTTTGTTAATTCAACCTGAAAAGTTTCTTTGTGGTTGAAGTTGATTCGACGTTAAAGAAACGTTTCTACAGCGTTTTTACATGTTGAAAAAGAGTCACTGAAACACTAAAGGTCAAGTTTTTACAATTACAAGTGAGTCTCAGCTGTCAATCATAATGTTTCGAACCCTGTTTTATAGCATCAAATAACTGGAAGTCCATAAAGTCAAAAATATATATTTTTAAAAATGTATTTGACGTGTACTGGGACTTTTTGGTTTGGTCCATGACACACAAGATGCAGGGTATATGACCCACACTGCAGCCGGCCACCAGGGGGCATTCGAGAAGCTTTGGCTTAACTTTACAGGAACAGTCATACAGATCATCCTTATATACAAGATTACCCACCCAGCAGTGTGGGCAGCAGGCCCTCAAATCCAGTTTGTAGTACTTTGACAAAGTGCAATTTCTTGGATAGTCTTAGCACTCCATTTCCAGTACCTTTATTTTTCTGTAAATATTTTGTTTTTAATGACATTGTTTATTGAGGTCGCGTCTTGTCAAGAAACCACCTGACTCTGGTATTGCAGCAGCGGTACTGACTGGTTTCTGTAATCTGAAGTTTCTGGACATGCATATAAAATTAAAAAAATATGACAATAAGGCAATATGGTTATAATCTTTTAATAAAAACTTTGGTATCAATAACATTCTGTCCAATAAAAATAAGTTTGACCCTAAGTGATGTCATGAGTCATACCAGGGGCTCGCTCACTGTCTGTTTCTCCAGACTTTCAGGAAACAATGCATGGCCAATCACATTCCCATGAATACATGTTGAATTCATGTCATTTCAATGTCAGAAAACATTTACACTTCAGATTTCATTCAAGTGTGCCTTAAAGAGTGTAGAAAGGAAAATAAAAACTCAGTGCCAAAGACATAACCAAAATAAGTTACACTACAGACTGGAATTCTGTATTTTGTGATTATTTTTACTGTAACCTTTACAGTTTTTGCTAATATCATGTCCGGTTATGTGCATTCTGTGTTTCAACCAGGCTGAAAGAGAATTTTTAAGTCAACATATGATTGTCTCTATTCTCCACCGATCATAATTTGCCATATCATCAAACTTTTAATCACAGATGAGTGAGTGTGCAAAGGGAATCTGCAAATAACATGAATGTGTAAATCAAGGAAAACAAATCTAGAAAACAGAAGATGTCAGCGCCTCCTTATTTTCTGTTTTGACAAAACGAGGGATGGACTTTGTCGTTGGAAAACCTTATAAATCAACAGGGCAACATCAAGACCAAAATGAAAGAGAAACTACGTCCGTTAACACCCACCTGCCCCACTTCACTACATTTGCCCCCCCAAGTTGGGTCGTGTCCAGATCTCAGGGAAAGGATGCACAGCAGCCACATTACCCCTGGGAAATACAGGACAGAGTTTCTAAAGGAGGGACAGAAAATCTCTGGCTCCTTAAAGCTCATCTTTAAGTTTTGCTTCCTCTTCATCCATTTCTGAAAGTGCCTCTTCCATTTCATCCTTTGCGTCTTCCTCATCCTCCTCATCATCTTCTTCATCTTCATCCTCGTCATCTGCTGCTGCTTCTTCTTCTTCTTCAGCTTCAGCTTCAATATCTTGTTCTTTGTTCTTCTCGTCCTCTTCTTTTCGTTTCAGGTCATCTTGCTCCTGCTTCATTTTCTTCTCTGGTTCCTGTGAGGAAAGTTAAGATAATTACAAACCGTGTCCCTGGCTAATGTATTCGGTTTCTCCCCGACAATAGTTTCATGTGTTGTATATGTAACAAAATATATATCAATGTACCTTTGTCGCACCCCACGTCTCGTTTCCTATGTCCTCTGCTTCCTTCACGTCATCTGAGATCAGGAAGTTGTCAAAAATGGTACCGGATTTCACCTGAGATGAAAAGTAAAACATGTTAAACTGGTGATAAATATCACTGCAACAATAACAGGACTATTTAAAGAGGATCTCTTTCTCTCTCACCTGCCACAGATCAAGACCTAAAACTCCAACGTTATCAAACTTGTAGATGCTGGAATCTGCGCTGTATTCAGGGTTGTCAATCTCGGGATGCACCCATGATCCTTTGTAGTTGGGGTTGTCGATCTGTTTGGGTTTCCATTCTCCCTGTAACAATAAATGTTTATGAGTCATTAACACTGAATTTTAGGCATTTCTCAGATAGAACGATCATAAAAAACATTTTAACATACCTTGTACTCTGGGTTGGGGATCATGGGTGGCTCCCACTCTCCATCCATATCCACGTCCCAGTCTTCAGGCTTTTTAGCATCAGGGTCTGGAATGTTTTCAGGTCTGTCCCACTCCTAAAGAGGAAAACACACACAGCTATGAATGAAAGCTCCTTAAAGCACAGGACTGAAGTGGAAAACCTGTCAGCATTTGAGGTTGATAAACATGATTACGTAGTTATAACAGTAAGCTCATCTACCTCAGGCTTGGCATCATCAGCATCGTCAACCTTGGCACGATCATCCCAGTCCTCTGGCTTCTTGGCCTCAGGGTCCTTAACTTTCTTAGGAGGCAGGAGGTCCCAGTCTTCCTCCAGGCTGCCAGATTCCACCTTCTCATTGTCAATTTTCACCTCATAGGTCTGATCTGGATTCAGGATCAGTGTGTACAGGTGGCTCAGCTCATCATCCTGCAAGAAACAGATGTGATTGGATTTAACTACTGGAGCAGAGGCGATGCATGTTTGCATTGTATTAAGGTATAAAATAAATCTAATTTAAAAGTCAGAATTACCTTGCACTTGATCTCTTTCTTGATTAGGTGATTCTTGCCTTTGTAGTTGAAGATAACGTGGACTTTCTTTGTGCTGTAGCCACAGATATCAGGACCTGAGCAAAATAAATTGAATTAGAACATTTTGCAAATCTCGTTGTTGTAACATTCAGTGTTTTTTCATTTTCTGTGACCGTCACCACTTACCAAACATGATGTAGTACGAGGAGTCTCCATGCATTGCAGTCTGCTCCAAATCAGCAGGGAAGACCTTCACATAGCCACCGCCGCAATCGATCTTCTGCTCGTGCTTCACAGTGAACTGAATGACCAGAGACTTGCCCTCGTTGCTGAAAGGCTCAAAACGGGTAGAGGAGGCATAGAAACGAGCGTCCTGACTGGTCTGGAGACCTGAGATACAAAAGGACAAAAATAAACCTTCAGCAAAACAGGTTCTCTTCAGCGTACTTTACAAAAATGTAAAAACTCCAAGAAGAGATGTTCTGATAACAGCGTGGGAAATGCCTCTGATGCTGCCAAAAAAATTCTGGGTTGGGCACTGAGGTTAAACCAGTTTACGGAGGTTAAGGGTCTTGTTTATTTCAGTGAATATTAAAGCTGTAGAATCAAGTTGCATCAGACCAACACACGTAGTGATTCTTCCACAGATCAGAGGAGACAAAAATGCTGTATTGATAATTTTAAATGTAAATTAAAACCCCACCTATTCAGTCTGGTATTCATAAAGCATTTCACAATTTTATAGTTTTACTATCTATTTCATAGGTAAGGCCATTTTGTTTTTACTCAAATTACTTTCACTTTCTCTTATGGTCTACTTTTCTATTATGTATTACTTTGTAATGCATTTATCTCTACATCCAAATGTTTTTAACACATCAATGTTTTGTCAATCACTTTGAATTGCATTGGATTTGTTGCCTCATCGATGGAGTTTGATTGATCTGTCGAGCTCTTACACTTTATTGATCTCTCAGAATTTACACCAAACTCGTTTTAGGATCTTTGAGGCCCTAATGCAAATACATGCGATTCTCGTGTGAAGATACGTGGAGTAAAACCTCATTTACCTTTGTCCTTCTCTGCATCTCCGTAGAAGTCCCCAGCCGTCAGCTTCCACTCTCCGTAGTCAGACTTGTGTTTGGAGCTCACCCAGCGACTTCTCCATTCATCTGCACACACCAGGGGGAATTTAAGCTTTCAGACACACGCAGCCACTTCCAGATAACAGTCACACAACAAATACAACTATCCCTGCAGGTTTAACCCATTTAAAAAAAAAAAAAACCTGCAGACTCCACAACTTTGGGGCTGGAACGTGTAAACTTCAGCGGGGTGGGACGTCGCGTCTGCTAGCTAGCTTCGGGGCCTTTGCTAAAGTGAGCTAGCTAGCAAGCTACTTTACCGCATGAAAGTGAGACGTCTGGTGTTTACACTCGATCCCGTGAACACAGGGAGACTTCGACATAAAACCCCAATGTACAATTTACAGGTAAAAATTGCAAGGAATTTAACACACGATTTGGATTTTAACTCCAAACCAGCGAGTGTCGAGCACAACCCACACTGGAAACTCACCCCCGTCCAGGAACTCCTCCCGCAGGTACACCTTAGCATGTGCGCAGTAAAGCGCTACAACCACCGCTGCTACACCGAGGACCTTCATCGTTCTTCTGCCCCAACGCGACCTGCTGCTGCCGGGGAAGTGTCTGCTGAATGGAAACCGAGAGGAGGAAGAGAAGGAATATTTTAGAGTCGCTCCAGCGAACAGATGTCTCCCTGTCATTGGCCGGGGACGTGCCGCGCCTGGACCAATCACAGGAGACCACGAAACATATGTCTTCCGCGGTCTGCTGATCCGGGAACCGGTTGTGTCATGTCCCACGTGTTGTTGTGGGAGCCATCCGGCAGAGGGCGCCAAATACCAAGCCCCCCCCACCCACCTGTCCTTAGGTCCTCTCCTGTGTGGCCCTGATGTTAGCTTAGCCTGTGTTTGGTTATCACAGTCAATGCTAACATCCAGGGTAAGATAGCGACCAGAAATAATTAACTGTACTAATTATTGACAACTCTGACCTTTGGCCTTTACTTTTAAATGAGCCACTTTGGAGCTTGTTTACTGTTACAGTGTTTGGCTCAATGTTAGTTAAAAGTTAAAAGTAACTAGCATTTGGCTCCCTACCTGAAGTATAATTTATTTACAAGTGTGCACATTACATGCGATAAATGTCACTTTAGGGGGTATTTCCCAATTGTATTGTCTCACAGACTCTCATGGGAAAATGACCCTTTTATGTTTTATGGTGAGTTGTGACTGTAGGAGCATCAAGTAATACGAGGGCTTGTTAAAGTCTGAGATTCTGCGCCTCCCCTAAGTCACAGCTGGAAAAAAGTGCCTCCTCATCACACTTTATACTCCTTGCCTGTAGTTTTGCTCATTTTGTGGATGCCTCTGTTGTCAAGTTTGACATAAATTAAGACACCTCATATAGGTCTATAAGGTCCATGCTGAAGTATGTATTAGTTTCTCTGAACAGTGAACCAGTTCTCCTTTTGATAACTTAAGTGCAAACTCTTCTTTTTTCACTTTCATTAACTGAGGCTCACCTGAAACTGTCTCGAGCGCCCTCCCACTTTGAAAACCTGTGGCCTACACTCATGGATATATTATAAGGCCTTATATATTGTATCATATATAAGGCCTTATCTTATAATCTTATAATACATCCATGTCTGTACTGTGGCAATCATGCTTTTTTCTTGTTAAATGAATTCCCTCTTCTGCCAATGAGATTCTGGCCTGCTCCATCTGGACTGATCCTGCCATTCTAACTTAAAATATGAATTATGATAACGACCTACTACTGGGGAAACAGCAATATAGTCTGTAATTTGTGAAAAACACCAGGGTTAGTTGAACATTTATGAGTCATCAAGAGTTACTGGGTGAGTGGTCAAGTCAATATTAAAGTTTCAGTATGTAAAACTTAGTGACATCTAGAGGTGAAGTTGCATGTTGCAGCTGAACACCCCTCACCTCACCCTCCCCTTCCAAACATGACAGAGAACCTGTGGCAGCCTTCAGCCGTCATTAAAACTCAAAAGGTGTTTAGTTTGTCCAGTTTGGGCTACTGTAAAAAAAACATGGTGGCCTCCTTAGAGAGGACCCACTCTTGATGTAAATATAAAGTATTTAAATATGACAGGCCCATTCTGGGTATAGAAAATTACAATTTGTACAATTTAGAGGAAACATACATAAGTGAAAACATCACTAGAATTATTTTATATTCAATTTCTGCAAATATATCCCATCACCTAAATCTCAAACACTGGACCTTTAAGCCATTGACACGGGCACCGGTGCATGTCAGGTACATGTTTGTAAGGCAAGTAACAGTTTGAGGGACATGTGCTTTTCCTCAAAGTAAAGAGAGGGATGAAGACGAGCAAGTGGCGCCAGCCATCAACCTGCCCTCCCACCCCCTCTCACATGCGCACGCACATAAACACGCACTCCGCAATTATGTCAAGAGGGGAAAATGGTGTCCCTTTGAAAAGTGTTCTTAATCAAACCCAATTATTTCCGCTCTTTTCCCTTATTATTTCCACCATGGACCACGTCCCGCCAGTCAGCCTGTTAACTAGAGCCCGGGCCCCAGCGAAGGTCATGCTTGGCCAAGCAAAATAACATAATAATAATTACTAGGTCTGAGTGCGTCTCTTGTAATTTCTGGATGTTGCTACGTTGAGTCTTTTTGACAAAGGTGTGGTGAGAGAGGGTTATCACTAAATATAGCATGGTCAAACACTCTTCATCTACATGTCTCTGCTGATTTATTATGCCAAACTGCTCAGGCATATAAATGGTGAGAAAATTTAATGATTTCTCTCCCTGAAAAAATAATAGGAGGGCAGAGGGAGCAAGAAACAAACTCTTGTCTCTGTCTAAAACTGCTCATACAGTATAGACATTGGGTAAAATGCATACATTCAGCATTTTTTGTTTTTTAATTGTTTTAATTTGTATTCTAAAAGATCACAGGTCCAGGTTTTAACTCTGCAAAAATACTTAACTTGCTTCTAAAGTAGCATACTGCTGTGGTGCAATATTATCAAATCAAATATAGTAATTATAACCCTTAGTAGTAACCATGCACATATTTGTTTTTTGCTATCACCACCTTCAGACGATCTGTGCACACCACTTTTAATATCGTGACTGTTAAACATACCTATTAAACCTGTTGTTTCTGTAGTTAACATTTTTCTAATTTATTTGAATGTAGATAGAAGTAGTGAAGTGTCTGACAGACGCAGCTAATTTATGTCAACTTTAAATGGTGAATATTTTCGATTAGGTTGTTACTCATGTGTTGCTGCAAAATACAGCAACAAGACCACTGCTCAAACCTTTATCCCAAAATAAATTGGGGCAGTTAAGCCACACGAGCTACTGGAGGGCAATTAAGGCTTGAGCCCTTGTGGCCTCTGCAGCCTAGCAGGCGGGGCCTCCTGACACCCCTGGTTGGGCCTGATGGAGTGGAGCCTCATCTGCCTAACGGCCTGGCAAAGCTCCACAGGCCTGGACGAACACAACAGGCCTCCATCAGGCCAGCTTGCTCTGTCACAGCTTACATGGCCTATTGTATGTGGGCGCTCATTAATGGCACTAAGTCATGTTGGTGGCTCACTAATGGATGTGTGCAAAGAAAAACAAGATCTACAATCAAAGTGCTTCTACAGTAGTGCTACTGTAACTTTATTCTATGTTTTGCACATGGAAAAAGGGATATCACAGTTTAAAAACTTGGAAGAACTAGAAATTAGTATACAATGATACTGAAAACTGATGAAAAAAATAACAAACATCCACAAATATTTATAAATGTTTCTTCTAGTAAAAGGAAAATGTCCTTCTTATTTCTTTGGCCTTTTCGTCCACCGGTGTGAACAGGGATTAAAACAAAACAAACAGCAAAACCTATACAACTGTGGATGATGCCATTTCTAAAGGCTGTGATATACAGATAATTGATGACAGTATTATCGATGGAGTCGTATTGATTCAGGTATTGATCAATTTAACGTCATGACACATTTTGATAAAGAGATGGGGCAGATGCTTAGCAAGATCTTTTCCCTCGAGTCCATGGAACAAAATGTCATTTGATTTATTGATTTAGAGCCACAGAAGAAATCCTAATCATGAAAAAGGTTGTTTTGCTAACACAGCAGCCTTCGACATCAGTTTAATGCATAAACATAAAAAAGAAACACGTTGTCATCTCCTCCCATTTGTGGTCCAACAGTTTTTATCAAACTGTGCTATTTCCAAGAGGTACGAGGGGCTGCCAGCAACCATTAACTTTCTCGACTTAAATCCATTTGACTCAAGTGACTATTGTATCAACAATGTAATAAGAAGCATCCTTTACCAATAAGGATGAAGATCAAGACCGTAGAAGAATAACACTGGTATGTAGTGTTGTATCTGTAAATTAGAAATAATGTAAACGAGCAAGTTTGAGGGGGGGTTAATCGGGTCTCTTAAAGGGGTTTTCAGGGGCATCTGAGGGCATTCTGTCTATGGCTGAAAATCCGGGGTTAATCGCTTTAAAAGCAGTAATTAGGTGTTAAGAGGTATGCTTGTCTGTTTAAATTAGCCCTCGAACCAGATTATGCTCTCTGACTTCCGATAACCTCCCCCATTCGGACTCCATGCTCTCCAAAAGGCAATTTTAATGATTTAAAAAAAGCAATCATATTGATTTTTAACCCAAATTACAATAAAGAGATGAAACTTTTTTGCATTTTTGAAAGTACAGTAAAAATAAAAAATAAAAATGGACAAAGTGAAAAAGCCAACCAATCAGATATACATGGGGAAAAAACGAGTTTATACCAACAGTAACTATTTCTTGAGGATTAGATACCAACAAACACCCTGAAAGTGCAGTTCAGTGGCCATTTATGTAAACCTCATGTTATCACATGAAGGGAACAGGACGATCTTACACTCAGGTACCTGTAGTGAGAGTTAGCTTCAGAAATTCTAACGTATATTTCAACAAAAAGGTCAGAACGCCACTGGATTAAGACAGCAAACTTATATAAATGTTTTGAAATCTGTAAAGTAATAACTCTAAATGGAAAAATGTTGCTAATACTGACCACATGGCTCTACTTAGTCTCTCATATGCTATGCTGTATTTCATTGTGTCAGTATAATGTCTGAAACTTGTCAGAAATATACAAAATTAACAAGGACACTAATTTAAAGTGTCAAAACATTCACGTTTAAGATTTTCTCTCACTCAAACAAAAATGAATATTCCCAAACATCTCGTGCTCAACCAAAATAATGACCACCAGAGATTTGACCATTATTCCTTGCGACCAAAAACCTTGTTTGGTCAAAATTAATGACATTTTTAAAGTGAATTTTTAAAACAAAACAAAAATCACAAGAAGTCCAATTTGAGAGTTGCTTATTAGCCTTATTGAAAAAAAATAGCAGCCTCTCAAACGCCTTTGGTGTCATGTATCCTCTTCATCGGTACATGAAACTAACAGTTGAAAAGCAGTTTGTAAACATTCACGGGAGCAGCTCAGAAATCCGTCCATAGTGCCGCTGCCACATCACATGTGCTGCCAGGTTTTATCCATCGACTGAAGGTGCTCTTTGGCCTTCATCCTGAGTGCTGCAATGCTGGTACTCCTGTCATCCTCCATTGGGTATTTATCGTTGAAGCTGGGAGGGCACTGGTAAGCAGGTGGGCCCATGGGCTGCATACCTTGGACCATGCCAGACGGGGTGTTGAGAAAGCCATGGCTCGGATAGGCAGGCTGCAAGCCCTGCGGTGAGCCCATAAACCCCGGGATGGTATGCATGGGCGTGGCACTGGAGATGGGCGAGGTCAGCCAGGGATCCAGGGGCATCGAGTTGCCCACGGGACAAGCGTTGGGAGGCATCGAGGGGCGACTGAAGGAGAGCATGGGGGAATCGTGGAGCTTCATGGTGCTAGTGTCCATCTTTTCTTGACGTCGCCACTTGGCCCTTCGGTTCTGGAACCACACCTGGCCAGAGAGAAATGAAATGAGATGAGATGCAGTGACGAGATGGCACTGAGACAGAAGAGCAAGAATTCAATCATGAGAAAAGTACATATAAGAGGGGATTGTATTGTGTGCCATTGTGTATTTTCCTATATTATCATTAGGTAGGGAAGAACTCGGCCACATCCACTCCGTCACAGAGGTTATGTTGTGGCCCCTGTTAATTTGTTTGTTTGTGGTTTAGTTTGTTTATTTGGTTGTCAGGAGGATTACGCAAAATCGTCTGAACGGATTTCCACGAAACTTGGTTGAGACAGAATGAGACATGGGCCGAGTAAGAAACGGACCTTGGCGGAGGTATGCGATCTGAGTATCACTCTAGTTTTGTTGGATTTGGAAGCATTAATTGATTAAATGTGTCACTTTGGCGGTATGTAGTCTTTACCTGAACTCGGACCTCCGGCAAGTTGACCTTCATCGCCAGCTCCTCGCGGCTGTAGACGTCTGGGTAGTGGGACTTCTCGAAGGCTCGCTCCAGCTCATGAAGCTGATAGGTGGTGAAGGTGGTGCGATTTCTTCTGTGTTTCTTTTTAGTGTGCTCCTCCTCTTTTAAGGTCTCTGGAGACCCCTCGCCCTCGTCCACGCTCTTCTGCAGGTCACTCATTTCTCCATCACACTTGTCACCTGAGAAAAGGTCAGATTCTGAAATGAAGAAGAGAAAACATTAATAAGTTTGAAATTTTGTGTCTTAAATAACCATAGCAGACACCCATTTGTTAATCTTCCTTGTTGGGGATTTACATCCATCAACACCTTTCAGAATTGATGTAACAGCGACCAACTGGCGTGCAACTGGTATCAAGCCACTAAGCAGCCCTTAAATTTGGCAACACTGCCAAGTTGACAAATCTTATTTGGCAGAGTAAAGCCAAAGACGTGAGGGCAGAGCAAGGTTGAGCTAAAAGAGCAATTAAGGATCTAGGTAAGTATACGAAGGCTACGACCTAAACCACAAAGCCAAATCCATCAGTTTAGGGGCCTCCCTGTGCATTACCCCACCAATAACATGACATGTTAATAAATCTATGAGATTGGACACCTTAAAGACAATGTTTGGTTTTCCAGACTTTCCGGACCAAATAATTCAAACGTTTTGACAGCATTAGGCAAAACACTTGTGAGAATAGTGATTCACAAATACAGACATTAACTCCCCACGTTACTTGATACCTTGTCACCTGATCTGTTGGCGTTATTCAACAATAAATTGTGTTGCATGAACATGAAGACTTTAACAGTATTATGATCAATAGACCAAAAGTTTTGTTATTACATTTTCTGTCGTTAGATAAATAAATAAATTATACTTGATCTACAATATATTGTATTTTAATTCAAGGACAAAAACATGTTACCAGAAGAAAACGTCTTTACTCGTGTGATTGTGAATTATATCAAAATAAATATATATATCGGACTGAATATTTGGGATATTCAGTCCGATCAAAAAGTGAAACGTTAACTCCTCTCCTCATGATAAAACAGCTTAATGACTGATGAGCCTTTATACGGTTGATGGTTTGGGAACCCCGGGGGTTCAGTGAGTCCAAATGACAACGTCTTTCACTGAATTCTTCCCTTGCAGTAATCCCATGGTAACAGATGCCACCAGTTAAAGCTGCGAGTGCCCGCCTCCCCTAATCTAACAAGGGACTTAAGTTGGCTTCGGCACAGGTGGAGTAAACAGTCATAGTCCATATTGTGTGATCCAAGAAATTGATGTAGAGCATGTGAGCCGTGTGTGTGTGTGTGTGATGCACCAATGCTTTTTAATCGTATCACATCACTGGTCAACACATCACTGGTTTGCAATAAGAAGGACGTCTGGTAGCAAAAGCTTTGTGTTCAGAGTTTGTTGTGATATTCAAAGCGTGATTGTTATAAACGTCCCATCTACCATGAATATAGAATGAATGGGATGTTTTCTTCTGAATGACAACACATGTTTTCCATATCAGTAGCTTCCTGAACTACAGCCTTTGCATACGGTTCCACCTGTGGTATGACAAGGCAATATACACCCCATAGTGGTTTGAAGCCTGCAATATCAGGAGCAAATATTGATCAGCAAATGTGGTGATATAAATGTTAAGTTTCTTCACATGTGTTTCCATTGAAATTAGATTCTGTGGCCAACTAGTATTTTTTCTCTAGTGGAATCCAAGGAGAAACATATAAACTCCTGTTTCTTTCCTCTGTCCATGGACAGAAATGCTCAAGCCAAGCTCACCCACCATCTTCTGTCAGTTGTTGTTACTGTAGTCTGATGGTTATTGTACTGTTCGCATACAGTATGTTGCTGCTATGATAATCAGCTGTGTATATTATCCACTTACATGCATAACATCGCATATTCACACGGTGGCAGGTAAGAAGATGCATATGACATAATTTAGGCTGAATAAGTTACAGCAGGCCACATTCTGGCAATATGAGTGATAAATCACTTGTGGATTTGATGGTATCCAGGATTATACAGTGTTTTAACTGCTTTTATTGTTGCTATAGCCAAGCTTAGCAAATTTTAAATGACAAAAACAGCATAATTTCCATGAAATATTTCAAATAACATAGTACAAGCATATTAGATAGCATACAGCAGGTGATCGTGTCAACCACATTTCTTTTCCAAAAGTGAAAATTAAAGGTATCTATTAACATCCCTGATTTACAGTGGGTAGCAATGGTATAATCAACCACTGGCCTCCAAAGCTCTTACTTTCAGCCAGAGTCACCTGTTGGTCCACATTCACTTGTGTGAACCCTAAGAAGATAAATTCTAAGTTTCCCAAAGTTACCAGAGCAACAGATAAATTAGGCAGAATGGACTTTTCTCATGATCAACATTTAAACAACAACAAGAGCACAAGTGAAGCTAATGACATTAACCTTCGCTCTCTGCCAGTCAGGTGTGTCTCTAAGACATGATACCTGGGCCCTGCCACTAAAACACGTGAATGGAGAGTAACAGTGGGTATCATCAGCTGCCACACGTGTATGACATGTCAGTGAAATGTATATAAAAAGATGTACAAAGCATTCCTCAGTGTTGGCTTCGTCTAGATAGATATAGAGCAGGTCAACACAGAATCTACGTGTGATTTTGTCAGGCATGTTTTCTCTAATTTCAGAGCAATGTATTAGAGATGGGAGAAGAAAGTCAGGATTCAACAGCGTAGCTTGGACACTCATGAGCAAAGCTATATCATGGTGTGAGCAAGTTTGCTCGAGAGCCATTAGTTGATAATCCATCATTCTTCCACCTACTGGCCTTTCTATCCATGTTTTTCTAGAGTAGCTACTTCAAATGTGAGTCGCAAAAAGTTATATTATTCAAAGGAATATTTAACACCACTAAATGTTGTCACTGTAATTTCAAACAAGCCATAATGACCAATAAAGAGAGTGGTTGCGAAAAGATGGCATTTAACTTCTTAATGGAAGAGCACTCGTCCAAATCAGTGGGAAAACTTTGTGGGAGTATTGTATTCTATTCTCTGACAAACTTAGTTCCGCTCCAATTCCACTTGGTGCATGGTTCAAGACAATATGCCCTGAACTTATTACAATTCAAAGACATTTACTTGAGTTTCTGTGGTCGACAATAGCTTTTTTAAACCTCAAAAGACTCACCATGGTAGGAAGAATGCTGGGAGCTGTCGCCCAGTTCTGGAAGGTGCCCGTATGGGTCGAGCTGGACCTGCTTTTCAGAGTGATGTAGGTTTTCTCCGTTGGCTTTTTGGCTGTCACCATCTCCTACCGAATGGAGTAAAGGGTCCTGGTCTTTAGTGAATCCCAGTATGACATCAATACTGTGGACCCTGCCTCCACTGCTCGACCCGGCATTTTTTGCAATGTCATAGTTGTCCAGGCAACTATCGTCCACTATTCCAAGGGCATCCATTGACAAATGCATCCGATCCTTTGTAAACACTTTTTCTCCTCCTCGAAAAAATTGGAACGGGACAAAGTGGGACTAAGCAAAGCAGCTGTTGTACAGAGCGCTTTAGGTTCTGCTTCACGTGCAATGGGGCAGATTTATGTGAAGCATGGGGGCCGTATCCTTTAAGGATAACTTCTGTGACGTTCAATATAGTGTTTCCACACAAGCAGAGCAAACTTGCATCTTCGGCTGCAAGTGAAAAGACAAATACAGTGAAGCTGTGAATTTACATTTAAGAAGTAATTATTAGTGCTCTGAACAAACTGTTAGACATGATACCTGTATTACTGAGCAGTTTTACATGTTTTGATTAAAATAAACTGCTTTAATAATGCATGGGAATATCTTCTATTAATTCCGTGATACTCTACCATAAGAAAGTTCACAGAGGAATTCTGTTTAGGCATAATTTCCGATTACTATTGATAATTACAGCCATAAACTTGTGTTGATGAGATAAAGTAAGAAAGAAAATAAAAATATGAAGGATTCAGTTTTGGATCTGAGTATGTTTAGCATGTAGCGATCAAATTATCTTTCAAAACTGTTTCCCATTAGTTTTTACTTTGAAACATCGCATGTTTAAAGAGTTACTTCAGCTGAGAGTCGTTGGTTTATAAACCCAAAGACATATGAGCCTTTTGACAGGCAGCAAAAAGCAAGCTGCATTTTGTCTATATTTTTTTTATCTTAATGAAATAATGAACCTTACAGAAACCTTTTCACCAATAAATCTCATAACTAACAGAATTCCCATGGATGAACATAAAGTAAACTTACCGCTCTTCAGGTTCCTGCAACGCACATGGTGTCTACATAGTCCATAAGTAGACTAATGACACTAACAACATGTAGTGTAGGCACTTGTTACTCCCAGTTAAGTCCTTGAAATCCCCTGCACACAAGTGAGCAAAGGAGCGACTGTTGGGAGCCCTCAGCAACAAGCACAGATAATATTGTTCTCCTCTGGAAAAACTCTCCTTAACCACACAAGACACCAAAGCTTGCGGGGGAATGGTAGTAAAACCAAAGGGTTTAAGAGGTTTATTAATTGGAATCCTTCCCCTTTAAGAATGACTGACAGTTGTTTTCTGGTCAAGTAATTGCTCCAAATGTGTCCTGCATTCAGACCACAGAGGGAGGTCATTGCTAATGAAGCCTCGACAAAACTTTCTTTCAAAAAATCTATTGTCTGAAAGATAATGGCTCGTACTGAGAGTTTTCACTAATCCTTTCATTATAGACAATGTAAGGGAGAAAAGACACAGAGATGGACTTTTAATTTGAATGGCTACACACTGTTCATAAAATAGTTTAATTCAAGTAGGCACCTAATTCTTTATGGGCACCACTGCGTTTGGAGCGGCAGACTTTAATAATGAAAGGAAACAAAGAAGTGAACACTTGCGGTTTAAAGCAAATTTTTTTTTTTACACTACATTGTTTTGAAGAAGAACAGGAAGGGGCTTATTTTTGTTATAATGGTTCTCTAATTAAGTAATTTATCAAATCTATTTTTTATTTCTAGTTACTATAAATAGCACAGAACTAATGAGATGCCCTGAACTTTAATAATAGACGACTGATGCTGCACGTTTCATGGTTGTATCAGGAGGACCAGCAACAAGGCAAATGAGCGAAAATGCAGGTCTAGAGAAGCAAAGTAATAAATGGACAATCCTCTAACCTACTTTAACCTAATTAGCCTAGTTTAACCTAATTAATTCAAACACGACCAATTAGTGGACAAAACCAATGTTGAACCTATTCCCAATTATCCCTTTAAAATGTCTGAGTTGCAAATGTGACTCAGAATCATATTGCTTACATGTGTTGAATAAATAAACAAATAGCGAGGCCTGTCAGACTACACACTTGTTGCGCTGTCCTCCGATGGTCCCCAGTGGAATTGGGTTGGGGGCATCGGGGGTGTTGCATCCTGCAGCCTACACAGTTCTACTTTGCCACTTGGCAGAACCGAAGCTTTGGCAGCTCCAGTAGGTGTTGCAGAGATCAATCCCGTCCTTAATGAGCCTAAAGACTTCACTAGAGATTTCCTCTGACCTCACTCCTCCTATGTGGAAGATATATTTAGGAGCTCTTTGCACGCCAAACACAAACTCCAGCATGAAAAGTCCCGCCGCATTTTTGTGCATATCTAACGTAAGCAAACAAATGTTCTAAAAAAATGCTAATTGTCTTGGAGTATATTTTTTTGTCTGGAGTATCAAATCATATCAAGATCATGTTATATTTTTTATACCCACATCATTTTAGTTTTTCTGTATTTAGACAAATAGTTTTGCCAGAAACTTTGCAGATCATTGAAAGTATAAAAATTAAAATAAATAAATATTAAAGTAATAAAAAAGCATTTCTGCTCACACAAGGCAGGGTCTTCCATCAATCGTGACACCATCTTCTATGAGTCAGAGTGACACTAACGTCTTCACACTTATTCTTAGGAAGGGCATATGTCTAAGCAGCTGAGGAATTTTAAACGCCAACAAGTTTAAAGCCATCTGGCAACACTGGGCTGCGTTGCCAATGCTTCTATGGGCAGAATGCCTATGGGTTAAGTGGCTTTGGCCCTACACCTTTTCATGGTTGTCAAGGTTGTTTTCCAAGATACCAGAAACTGCAAAGCCCATTACTTTTGCCTGAGACCGACAAGCTTCCCTAACAGACACATGAAGTAAAGAACTTAAAGGTGCCTCTGTGGCAGGATTTACTGTGAAGTAGGCTGCTACCATATGATGACGGTAAGACAGTCCAGCCATGTGAGGTGTCTTTTTTTCCAACTTTTACTATATGCACACAAAAAAAAAACCAGGCAAAAACCGCACATTTTCATATCGATGTATTCATCAATTAATAAGAGAATTATGCTACTTTTAATTATCTGGTAGTTTTGACTCTCGTGTCAAATTTTTTGCAACATGATTTCAAATAAGAAAAACATTGAGAGGAGCATTAATTGCCTTAGTAAGCTGATATCATAAGAGAATCAATGGACTTAGGGGATGATAATTAGTCTGATTAATTAGTAAAGGAGGTGAGAAGATTCACTGTGATTCTGTCCATTCATTTGTACACCGAGAGAGTGATTGATATAATTATCAGATGTGTGTGTGTGTGTGTGTGTGTGTGTGTGTGTGTGTGTGTGTGTGTGTGTGTGTGTGTGTGTGTGTGTGTGTGTGTGTGTGTGTGTGTGTGTGTGTGTGTACAGCATGCACATTATAAAAGAAAAGTTTAAAGTGTGACATTAATCATACACAGTGGCACTGATATCTGTGTTATCAGGTAAAGGTAAACAATTTGTATATATAGAATAGTTGGAATTCTCAGTTGACTGAAGCATGTTGGTGTTGCATTAAACCACTGGTGTATATCAGTGGTTCAGCTTTCTTAATGGCTCAGTTCCATTAGTGTCCTAGCTTGTGCAATGCATGTTCCGGCCTCGTAGTGACACACACATTCATGGGATTCAGCTTATGATGACCCCTGGTTATTTAAACTCGTTAAATAGGTCAAAATGTCAGATCTTGCATCTGTATTTGGAAATTCTATGATGCTACAGACAGGTAATAAATTCTCAGATCCAATTGAAAATATTCTGATGCGGACTTCATCAATGGAAAATATTAATATAAGACCTGGTCCTAATACCAGCCAAGTCATAGATAAGGGGACTTGATAATCATTTTATCACATTGATATATTAAAGCTGTCCCTCTTTGCCTGTTTCCCCATTATCCTAATTGAGTACAAATTGGTTAAGAGGGTGCAGCATAGCCATCAAGCTCCTTAGTTTTATCAGATGACAATTTAAGCCCCTGGGATCCTATTAGAAAGAAAGCGGCTAATGTTTAAAGGCGCTGTGTCAGCTTACAAGGGGGAAAGGGGGATGGTGAGCAGCAGGGGGATGACAGGGAGACAATGGAAAGGGAGGGTAAAACGCTGGTCATGTGATCAGTTTAAACGTGAAGGAAAAGCTCATTGGGTCACATAGTGTACAGTCGTAGATGTGCCGGTTCAATATCAATATCGTGTTTATTTTTTTATTTCAAACGGAATCTTTATTCAGTGCTGACGCTGCTTTGAAGCCAATTTTAAAAAAGGAAAAAATATGTCTCATGTCTGTAAAAACAAAAATATCAACCAAAACCATTTAGATATGAGAGTCAGCAGAGGAGGACAAACCGGTATCAGGGTAGAAAGTCTAATCCTAGCTTATGCAGTATGTCCTATAAGGTGTTCTATAGGTACAAGCATTTCAAAATGGCTGCCCAAGCAAGGTGCACACACATCCAGGGGAGAACATGTTGTATTTTAACCCGGTGCATTTGTCCAACTTCTATGCTATTTTAAAATCTGCTTATTTTGTATTTGAACCATTGCAAACAATGACATATAGGTCTGGGGGGAAATATATGATTGGAGTAATCAGGTATATATCTTTTAATCTTTTAGTTTGTCACAACAGTCAAAACAGCCCCCCCGCCTTCATTCGTCCAGATTACAGGACTTTCATTGCCCTATGGTCTTCTTCTTCTTCTTCTTCTTCTTCTTCTTCTTCTTCTTCTTCTTCGTCCGGTTAATTGGCGGGTGGCAACCAACATCAAGTTGCATTACTGCCATCCACTGGGTGTTTCAATATCCTACTTCTTCTTCTTCTTCCTCATTTGGAACTGTCTTTATTATTACCCTAAAATAATAATTGTAATACTTATTTTTGATGACCAGAAGTCACATGAGAGTCCACTCTGCAGTCTCCTTTTATCTACATCCATGTTTTGAAGCTTATGGAAGAATGAATCATCGGTCTCCTCTTCCTCATCTTCATCCATCATTTTTGAAAGGTCCTCTGGGAGATCAATGTCATCTCCAGCCATCTGAAGTGTGGCAGAGTCTTGAGCGCTCTGTGAAATGAGTCGTTAAACGTGATCACATTTAGAATGATATTTACAGACCAGTAATGTTTCCTGGACAAAGGCAATGCATGTAGAATTTTACACAAGTTCTTTGTGGGTTTTAATAAATATGTTAAATCCATCCATCCATCCGTTTTGATGCATAAATTGCTTGCACATTGTTGCACGTTTACATGTGTCGAAAATCTCTTTATCCTCTCTCCACCTTGTCCAGGAAGCCTAAGCTCAAACAAGTGTGTCCACCCATAAGCACAGTGTATTAAAAGGTTAGAGGGTAGACAAAGAAGCAGGTGGCTTTGAGTAAAGCTTTCCTTAAAGATCAGTGTCTCATCATCAGCAGCATTACCCATAGGCATTACCACATTACAGTAATGTTGTTAGCAAGGGAAAACAATTGACTCCAGCAACACCTGAGCAGAGTCAATGAGCTCACTCTATGAAACATTATCTTATTAATCTAATCAATTACTCACACGTTACTGTTTGGGTGTGGTTAATCAAGCTGTTTACTGGTCCTCATCCTTTTATGACTCTGTGTGGATCTGTGAGAATACGACAGTACTAATACCTTTGGTTTTTTTGCATCCTTGCCACACTCGCAGTTTATCTTCATTTTTACTCCCAAAGTAAAGAGGGAAGACAAAGTTGTCACGTCTTTGTATCTTGGCACAGACTGACCTAATGGGGGCGCTGTGACTGAAGATCAGTAAACCTTAAAGTACCTTGAGTACTTCAATTAAAGGTCTGCAGGGTTTAGTTTGAAATCACTGACCTGGATTTGACAAAACATATCTTTATACGTTTTGTATTTGCATTTTAATTATAGCAATGAAGGCGTCTTTATATACTTATGTTTTTCATACTTATACAGAGTTAGTAATTTTAATCTTTATAATACTAATTGTAGTAGTTGCATTTTAGCCAACTTTTTCGTTTCGAGCTGAAACAATCAGAGCATTCTTCCACATCAAGATACACCAGTTATTTAATGTCATCAGTAATTGAATTCAGTTTTATTTGTACAGCATCGAATCAAAACACACATTATCTCAAGGCATTTTTCAGTGTAAGTAAGTTCCCATGTTGACACCAGACTTGACCCATGTCTATTTAAGGGTGGTCTGCTCAGGCCCCGACTCTGTTTTAATAAGATTATCTGAACCGAGAGCTGCAGCTTGGCACAGATTTGCAGTTACTTGGTGTCTCTAAGTTCTTTGACAGGGCGGCACTCCTTCACATTTCTCCTTCCACTTCTCTGAGATACCGTTTTGTGCTTCAACAGTTTATAGATTCTAGTGTAACCATAGAAACTGTACACAGCAAACGCACTGAATAGCTCCTGTGCCGCCCAGCAGGGTCATCACTGTGTGGACAGTGCAGACGACCTGGAACTGTGAACTGTGAGTCAGTCACAGACCTAGATACTGACTCTTACACACACAAAAACAAAATGTGGACTCATGTACCTTATTCTTCATATGTTTATTGATGAATCTGTTGTTTTAACACCCACGCCTTAGTCTTGACTTGTCTGTTTAATAAGTTGTTGATAAAAAAAGAAAATATAATTTCAAAAACTTCTGTTATTGAAATATTGAAGATACTGTCTAATATGTTTAACTTTAAATTCTAACCAGGTGTGGAATAAAGCTTGAATAATGGTCAAATAGAATCTTAAACAATAAACAAAACTTATTGAAATCCTTGGTCTCAGTGATGTTTTACAAAAATGACTGACATGTCATTCAGTTCACATTCTCCGTTGGACAGTGAGACCCTAACGTCATTAAAACCTGCCTTTTCAGTTGATAATTGAAGATAACTAGCACATCTGCATCCCCTCAGAGTGTAAGGTGATTAAATAATAATTGTTTTAAAGCGCACTGCCTAAGAGATGTGTTTAATGGCTGCTTCTTGAAACTGAGCCCTGACCAGTTATTGCTCACGGAGCCTAATCTGCTTCTCTGGCTAATTTGAGCGCCGAGGAAATAAACCCCCACCTAAAGCTACCTTTTAAGCCTGGCTCGCATCCGTTGATGTCACACATGCATCACATGACGCCACAGAGGGAAGCTAGTTCAAACTGCCTAATGCACGCCCGCACACTTATATAAAGAACTGTCAATCAATGCATTTCAGTTGTTGTGGCTTTGTTACCAACTGTATTGCTATTGAATCAATAACGCTCATCATATTGTAATATATTATCCACAGCTTGAATTTAATAGAATTTAAGTATTTATTGAAGTATTTGTGTATAGGGAAAATTATTTATATTTTTTCAATTACAAGTCACAACTTTGTATTGTTGTTTGTGGCAGATGTACCACATCTGGAGGATGTGGTACATCTGCCACAAACAACAATCAACAACAATCACATTATGATCCACAATGGATGGATCATAATGTGTCTTAACTTCATTGAGTTTGAACAGGAAGGAAATCATGAGCCATGTAGACTACGTTTCAGTTTCTTAAATACACCTGCTGGTATCTGAAGAAGTTAGACTTCTTGTCTGTGTTTATATTGATGGTTCTGAGACAAACATGAAGCGGGGGCCCACTTTAAGTCATACTAATCACACCTGCTAATCCCTGCTTATGGATATGTAGGTCATATTTCCTATGCTATCTCTCAGCAATTCACAAAGAACATTCGCACATTAATTATGCATACTTTTTTCCATGAAATATCAAATCTCAGTATTTTATTTTAAACAAAGTCCTTCTACTGACAGACACGAAAACATTTAGACAGTTTAATGTTATTTAGGATTCTTGCTGTGCACAAGGAAAAGCACCTTTCATACACAGAGATAGATTCAAGGTGCACAATAGATTTTACGCCTGAGTTCATAAATATGATTTTTTTAGCACTGTAGCCAGTCGGCCTATTAGCATCTTTGCTTACTCACGTTTCTTCCACCAGCTTCCTCTGGTACTCCTCAAACTCCTCCCTGGATATGCCTTTGGATTCTGGGCTTTCCTTCCCACGTGTCTGTGCTTCTTCATCATCTTCATCTTCCTCCTCCGGTGAAACTCGTCAACTTGTCCCCCAACATTTGATTCATGACAAAAACGCCGCCACTCTCTTCAAATAGACGTTATTTAGTCCTGCAGGGAGGAGGGGAGTCGATGGCTGCAGGAGAAGTATAACGTAAAAACCAACAAATTAACAACAAGAGCCTCTCACTATTCAGACTTCTCAAAGTGAAACCTTGGCTATTGTGTGCCGAGATGATCAGACTGTATCAATAACTTGTGGCCGGAGTAAAACCTCTCAAGAGCTTAGCTCATAATTGGCAGCCGACAGACAATGGAGAGTCACTGTAAACAAGATGCAGGACGATAGACCTTCAGGATGAAGGCGACTGTCTGCTTCCCCTGTAATTACCTCTGTCAAGAAGGTTGGGTTTTAGCCCCTGTCCATTGGTTTGTGTGTTTGTTTTATTTATTGGTTTCCACTGACTCCAAAAAACATATCTCAAACTACACCAGGGTAGATGCCTGAAACTCATATTTGATTTGATAGTGACATTTGATAGTGTCCATCTCACGATCATCTTCAGCAGTTCCACAGCCCAGTTTACACCAGTTAAAGGGATTTCTTGTATATCCTGATGGGATTCCTGTCACTTGTAGATTTGTAACTGTAACTTAAGCTGACTCTGTAACTTAAACAGACTCAAGTTGCACTAAGATACTTAAAATCTCACCGATTAGCTCCACCGTCCTCCACCTTTGTCATATTGTCCTCATGGGACTCAGTGTTTTAAGGACACAGTTGACTTAACACCTCAGTGACCTAAAACCTTTGTACCCAACACAGAACTAATAAGGCTGTGTACGTCAAGCTTTCGGGACTTACATATAATCACAGAGTATCTGTTTGAATTGTTTTCCGACAGACTGAAGCCACATTATTCAACTTTAACAAGGTCTGGCAACCTAATAATAATAAAACATAACATTTATATAGTAACTTTAACAGAAATAACATCTAATAACCCCTAAGACAAAATATACAGCTAAAGAAAAGAGAATAAAATGAATAAATTAACCATTTGACAAAGACACAAAGTTGATGATTAATGGAGTAAAGTGAATTTGTTTAAAATCAGTCAGGAGAAGAACAACTGGACTTTCTGACCTATTGACTACGTTGACTTTACTGGTGGCTGAGTTCATGCATAACTCATGCAAGGACTAACATTTTTTTTAAATTTATTTAAGTACCAACCAAAGGTGGAGTTCATTTTCATAATTGTATCCTGGTGTCATGGGCTCTGAAAAACTTGAAAAGCTTGAAAAACTTGAGTAGGATTAGTAGTCATATCAGTCCTGTCACCCTATAGAGACACCAAACAGTTCTCTCCATCGTTCTTCACAGTCTTTAAGGAACAACAGCTAAAGAGATGGAAATAGATGGTCATCAGTCTGAGTTGGACTCAGTAGAAGTTACAGAACCTCAGGAAATTCAAACACACCACAGATGTAATATTGTGGCGTTCCTGAAGAGAAACACTTTTGTTATTCTCACAGTTACAGCTGTTGCATCAGGTAAGTGGTTATCAAACATACTTCACTGTGGAAATTCTACTTTAATCCACCATTGATCTGTTTTACAAGACAGGTTGGGACCTGCTGCTTTATATTAGTGTTTGTATTCTCCAGCCCTTCTCTTTGAAGAGGCTCTGTTACATTAGTTTTTTTTAACTCTGCCTTATGACAAACACAATAACTGACTAACCTGTGCTTATGCTTCTTTGAGGAATTGGTCTGGGCTTTGCTCTACGACCCTTAAACATGTCAGACAGGGATGTAAGATACTTAATGTTTCCTGGAGAGCTGCTGATGAGAATCCTGCAGATGCTGATGCTTCCTCTCATCGTTTCAAGTCTGATTTCAGGTAAGATGCACACATCAGCCGGGTTAAAATGGATTTTCAGGCTCTCGACAAAGACACGGTTTGACCCACATTTCATGTCGTAATGGCTCCTGTTAGTAATCAAAACAGTAGATTAACACACGTGTCGTCTATGTGTCGAACTGAGGCTATCAAAGATGGAAGCTGTTCTAAAGTTGCCACTATAGAGAATAAACCCATTTAACATCCTGTATGTTCTTTTTCCAACGTATAGACTTCTGTTAATAGTTTCCCTCAAAAGTTTAAATGTTTTCACATTCACGGAAATAAATATTGGATTTTCTATAATTGTGCTATAAAATAGCCGATTTTTTTACTCTTTATGAAACGAAAAAAAAGAAAACTTTGTATATTTAAAGTGTTTTTACTTTATCTCATTTATTTTTTGAAACTCTGTGTTTGTTGGGTTATAAAAACATTTTAACTATACATACATATCAAAATTATTTTATAGATTGTATAGACTTATATTTATATTTTAGTATTTGAGTGTGTGAATGAGGTTTTTAACCCAATAAACAACTGATTGTACCAACAGATTTACATTGATACAGTATGTGAATGTAAACCTGTTGCACCTTCTCTTTTCATCAGGCACGTCATCTGTGGACAGGAAAGCTTATGGGAGAATTGGACTGAGGGCAATTTGCTACTACATGCTCACCACACTTATTGCTGCATTCACTGGCATCGTTTTAGCCGTTATCATCCAGCCAGGGAACTGGTCCAGGAACCCCTCAGCCTCCTCTGGTGGTAGAGCGGAGGCTGTGCAGAGCGTGGACGCTGTTCTAGATCTAATCAGGTTTGTGTGGTGATAATTATAAACCAAGAGGGATTTCTAAGGGTATAAGATATCAGCCTCCAAAAACACCTCATATATGTTTTTTTATTTATAGAAACATGATCCCCTCAAATCTGGTTGAAGCTTGTTTCAGAAAGGTAAGATCTGCAGTGGCCATGATTTGTCTTTATATTGATAATCTCACATATTATCACTGACTTTTAACATTTGCTTGTTCTCCAGTTTAAAACTGTTTATTCCAGGAGTGTTTCTTCAGGATTTAATATCACTGAGGCCAGTGAAAACAGTGAGATTCCTCTTTTCTCTAATAATCATTATTTTTTTATTAACATTGATACAATATAATTTCATCTCTTATTTTACTGTCATCATTTGGACCCTGTAGATAACACTGTGCCAGTGCCCGGCTCGTCAGATGGTATGAATATGTTGGGGCTGTTGGTCTTCTCTGTTGCCTTCGGCCTCATTCTGGGCAGCATGGAGTCTCAGGGAAAACCTCTGAGGGATTTCTTTGACTGCCTTAATAAAGCTGTTATGCATCTGGTCAACATATTCATCTGGTAAGCAGGGAAATCTCACATTTAGACTTAGATTAAGAGCAGATTTTGGGCAGATCCAGGATTTTCTTTGGTCTGTTTTCCTTGTGTTTCAATTTTTCTTCATTCTAAGTTCTGTGTTTCTTGTTTTATTTTGAACATCCGTCTAGAGAAATGCAAAGAGGCTCCACAAATAGAGAGATATTTGTTGTTCATGGCAAACAATCATCACAAGGCTGCCCTTAATAATTTGTAGTATGTAACAAACATATTGTCACGGTGAGGTGTGGAGAGCAGGTGGACCCGAATGCAGGAGCGAGGCAGATCCAATGGACAAAAAAATGAATCTAATGAAAACATAAAATATGGGGCAGGCCCGGCAGGAAACTAAACGTTCAGGAAAAACCAGGCAGGATAAGGAACTTGAAGCTGACAGAGACAATACAGGCAAAGACTTAACAGAGGACAGAACTGAGGACTTAAATACAAAGTGGACTGATGACAAACTAGAGACAGGTGGCACAGTAAGCAAAAAGAACAGAAACACATGAGGGAGGCCAGAACTTCAAAATAAAACAGGAAACACAGAACTTAGAATGAAGAAAAATCGAAACACAAGGAAAACGTCCATAACTAAAGATTCTATAAAACTGAACCAAAATAAACCTTAAGAGTTCGGGGTCAAGGCAGAATCATGACACATATTAGTTAGATATCAGTTCCCTGGGAAATAATATTAAAAAAAACACCCAATCATGCATTTTTTAAAACAGACCAAAGAAAATCCTGGATCTGCCCAAAATCTGCTCTTAATCTAAGTCTAAATGTGAGATTTCCCTGCTTACCAGATGAATATGTTGACCAGATGCATAACAGCAGTAACAGGGTACTCCCTGTAGGAATCTTCTTCCTGCTGGCAGGTCAGGTTGTGAAGATGACAGATACAGGAGAGATGGGCCAGGAAGTAGCGATGTATATTCTCACTGTGATTGCTGGCCTGCTAATTCACAGTTTCCTCACTCTGCCCCTCATCTACTTTTCTGTCACACGGAAGAATCCCTTCAGACTCATGAGTGGTGTTCTGCAGGCTCTCGCCACTGCCTTTGGGACTTCATCAAGGTGAGCCAGTGCATTGATACCAAACGTAACGGTTTGACAGAGTTAAAACGTCTTTTCTCTTCTGTATTTTCACAGCTCTGCAACTTTACCTGTAACTCTGCACTGCATGGAGGTCAATCACAGCATGGACAAACGGGTGACCCGCTTCATGCTGCCTACTGGCGCCACTATGAACATGGATGGTGCAGCACTCTATGAAGCAGTGGCAGCTTTATTCATAACCCAGCTACATAATATGAATTTTGACCTCGGTCAAATAATCATCCTCAGGTGAGTTCATGTAGAAACTTTGACCATGTAAATGGTGTTCAGCTTGTTTTGGATATATCTGAATAAATGAATCACATTGGAGAACCAATGCTTCGTCCCTTGTTCAGTTTGATTGTTACAGCTGCGAGCACCGGTGCGGCAGGCATCCCACAGGCTGGACTGGTTTCCATGGTGATAGTGTTGTCATCCGCTGGACTGCCAACTGAAAACATATCCCTGCTTATAATGGTTGATTGGATTCTGTGAGTGAACATTTCGTCACAGGGTTGTTTAAGGTTTTAGACTTTAAGGTTGGAGATAAGAACAATACAGTGTAGAAACTTTATATTTTGTCGATCCTGTTTGAAATGGAAAGACAAAAAAACAATTTTCTTTTCACCTGTAACATTTTGAAATCAAACTTTTATCTCGTTGGTCAAGTTCCTGCCATAACCTGAGATATTCCTGTTTGTTTCTTGATAGTGATCGTTTGAGGACAACCACCAACGTCCTGGGAGACTGTATTGGTGTCGGTGTAGTTCAACATCTGTCCAGACGTGAGCTACAGAGCTCCGGGCCTGCAGGAGAAAGATTGATGGAAGAAAACCTCCATCTATGAGTTTCATGATACTTGACAGCATCGATTTCAATAAGCTATGATTCGTGAAAGCAAAATTACTAATCAAACCAAACTTATCAGAAAAAGTCTGAGAAATATTTGACATGTATTCATTTGACATGCTTTGGCTTCACGTTTGATCAGCTTGCAGTCTGTCGGCCAAGATTATCTACAGTCTGTGATGTATCTTAGCACATAACCCACTGTAGTGGTTAGGGGCTTTCACAGGGAACACTCTGCCACCACCTGGTGGTAGGACAGTCAGTGACCCAGTTACATATGCTATTCATATAGGCCTATATTGAACTTTTAATATTTTATGGTGCAACATTTTATGGAATCAAACACAGCACAATGCTTGACTGTAACTGAAACTATTTTGGTGTGTGTTTAGTCTGCAAAAAGCTTATGGTTTATTGAATAAAAACTGAACTGATCAGAAGATCCTTTCACCTACTGACGATTCAAAACATCTTCAGATAGTGAAGCACTCAAAACAAGACAATTAAAAGTTCGTATTTAAAAGTAACATTAAAACAATGTTTGTATGTTCTTAAACACCGAATACTGTCTAGTCTCAATTCTGCATCAGTCAACTGAACTGGACCTGCAGGGAAACAAATGCTTTCAGTCACATGTGGGCATATTTCAGTATTTTACTGCTGTGCAAAGTAACGTTGCTAATAGAAAACTATAAACCCTCTCAAAATGCATTTTTGTCATGCAGCCTTAGGTGGGAGAAGAATATGAAAACTGTTCCCTTGCCCCGGCTGTTGAGGGCAATGCCAGAGAGATCCAGTCTGTGTTTACTGACATTGGGCAGAGCTCAGTGCAGTTGAGGGAGGAGAGGGAGAGGAGGGGAGGGATGGGGCAGGAGGGGGTGAGCATCACAGATCGTGAGACGAGGAGGGGTTTCATCAAGGGCGAGAGAGCTTAGAATAAATGGTGAGAAAAAGCAAGAGAGAGAGAGAGAGAGGAGGTGTGTGGGGGAGAGAGGGAGAGAAGGGGGGAGATGCTGTTGCCTGGTAACAGCGGTGAAGTAGAGAACTCAGTGTTTTCCAGCTCGTAGGAAGAGAATCTCACAGGAAACGATGGATGCAACACGGACCGACTGTGAGGAAAAGGAAAACAGCTGATTGTGACTCCGGACGGCCTCCAGGGAATCAAAGAGAAGGTAGGCATGTGTGATTATGTAACCGCCATAACACAGCTCCCACCCGGGTGACATCATCACAGCGGGATTAGAGCCCTGGGGTAGGGGCATTATGAGTCTGTGCAGGGAGGAGGTGGAGGAGGAGGAGGAGGAGAGAAGTATAAATGAGAGGGAGTGATCATCATGAGACACGCTAAAAGCTCTGGGTGAGGATTATCTTTTGTCAAAAAACAAATCAGCACAGGATCTGACCGGCGGAGGAAACACTGAAAAGATGAGAGCAGGATGGTGTCAGATGTGTGACGACCCTGGTTCTCCTCTCCCCTCTGCAGGAGGACAGCACGGCTCGTCCCTCAGCCTCCATTAGCAGCATCAGGATCCAGCCGGGGGTGTGGAGCAGCCTGCGGATGTCCCACCTGCAGATGTAAACAGTGATGACGCTCACTTGGAAGCAGCTGCTCTAAAAAAAAAAAATAGAGGATCTGAAGGTAGAAGAAGGGAAGCTCTCCAAACACTGAAGAGGCATCTTACCTCACTACATCATGTGAGTATACCTGTTCTTCTGCTCGTTAACAGCTGGATTCGATGTTTTTCTTCTTGGAGGACACACTCTGTTCAGATGCTGTTTCATTCTGCTTCAGTATGTGAATCCATTTGTGAGGGAATGTCTGGCAGTGAAATGTACTTTCTCAGTCAGCTTTTTTTTTCATGTACTGAAAGACATTTGTGTTATTCTGTATTTGTGTGTACTTTTTTATCATTGATTCATTGAAGTGATCAAGATTTAGCCACATTTGACCCTGATGACAGTTTCGGGGTTGTTCAGTCATTCAGCAAGCAAATCTCATTATTATGATAATACACACACACACGTGTACACACACACACACATATATATATACACTCTGGTTGTTACTTGTTTCTTCATGAATAGTTAATGTTAGAGAGAAATACCGTGTTTTCAGGGGATTTACTTTAAAGGCTTTTTACGTCACTGACCTTGTGCCTGTAAATTTTAGTCAGACAATTTGAGGACAACTAATGTATCATGTCTCTGTTACCTTCCGTCATCAGTGGCTCTATTGATGCTTATCTCATGCACGCTGCAAGTCATGCAAGTTATTTCATAAGGCAAAGAGTGTGTATCTGAAATTCTATTTCAAAGGGAAGAGCAATCATGATGGAATTTATTTTGAAGAACTAATGACACTCAGTGGAGCACAAACCTCCACCAAGGCCCAACAGTCCTCTTTTGAAACCACACTTAACATCGGGTAAAATTTAGAAAAACATCCTGTCTCGCAATGTTAAAGAAAGTGAAGAAAAGATTCAAGGATCTGCTCACCCAGTTCCTCCTCTGGTCCTTTCCCACCCCGCCACAACATTTCAATAGTTATTGCATAATCCTTCTAACTAACAAATAAACACAGATGAAAACATGACCTCCTTAGCTGAGGTAACTAATGCAGCTAGTGTAGTTTCTGTTTGTTTGGCATCTACAGCCGCTTCCTTTCCTTCTCTGAGGCAGGATTTCCACTCTCAGGTTTGACTGGCAGAGCAGCGGTGAAAGTCTGTCCTCACAAGTTAGTGTTGGGTAAATGAAGGCAGCGCTGCCATCTGGACACAAATCCCCAACAAACACACGCTGCTGCAACATAACTCATCACAGTGCAGTTCAGTGTACGAGCAGCTGAGCCTCGGCGTGAGAGACATCTGCACTGACCACAAACCTCACGCACTGATCTGCTGTTTCCGTGGGAACTTTCTGTCCTGATTCTCAGTTGCAGTCGCACCCCGTCGTCATTCTTAATTTAGCATGGGGGGTGATCGATCTCCTCTCATGGTGCTTTCTTAAAAGATTATATTTGTGTGAGAACAGAAGAAGATTACTCAGAGTGTGATATAACCAGAAGGGTCTTATAAAAGTAGCAGTTAATGAATTCACTATTAAACCCAACGCTCTGTGAACATCAGTGCTCCAGTCACAGCAGCACCAGCCCCCTGCAGCCGGAGGCCCTGCTCCTTTTAGTCCACATTTGCTGTTTATTCCATATGTGCTCTGATGTGTGTCGCTAACAGCACATCAGTGCCGTCCCAGTGGACAAATGGACTGTGGCAACGTCTGCTGCAGCGTGAACTCCGACTGGGACAGGGATGCAGGAGGTACACTCCTCCCCCCATACGCACACTTCTGACACAAGGCTGCCATATGATGTCCAGCACGTGCATGACAGTTCCCAGTATGACTCTGTAAAGCTTTACGTGACATGTCAGGACACGACAGGAAACTTTAGATGGAGCCTTCTGGCATCTCTGATTCAATACGGCCAAGGAGGTCATGTTTTCAACCCTGTTCTTTTGTTTGTTGGTTTGTTTGGACGGATTAGCAGTTTGACAGAAGGATGCAATTTGGGTCAGAGAAGAACCCATTAGATTCTCGTGCAGATCCAGGAATGTTTTGATCACTTTCTTTAACATTGCGAGATTGGACAATTTCCCAGGGAATAATTCATGGATCTTATTAAAAAACAATTAACAATTTTTGGATTAAATCTTTTAATATTTGACTGTTGTCAGAGGAATGCGCTCGACTGAGAGCCATTCTACTTTGGTTATGTAAAATGAGATCACTATCTGCTTTGTGCAATCACTTCTGATCTGCTTGTATCACCCTGAGGGGCTGTGTGAGCAATGTGGAGTTTTATTTTTGTCTCCTGCCTCGGGGATGTGGGGGAAACAAACCCAGTGGGGTTTAGTTTTGCCTAATTTTTTGTCACTATGACTCTTCTGCACATTCACCCACAGTAAGAATGCAATTGGAATTGATCAAATTGGTAGATTTTGTACCTTATTGTACATTTGTTATTGTTGGTTGGATTCCTCATAACACCAGTGCTGTGCTGCTGCTTCCAAGACGCACTTATTACAGCAGAAACCAACCTAGGTCAGCTTTTACTTTATTCAAGGGACAAATTAAGTGATTACTTGAGGTGAGAAATGAAGCAGAGGCTGCTGAGAGAAGTGTGGACCCCAGGTGATACTAAATCCTACATTTCCCACAATACAACTACATCATTTCTTTCACTACTTCCCTCCCTGCCTGGTAAACACCCACATCTTTTCCACCCTCCACGCCTTCAGTTTGAGTGTCTCAAGCCAAAAGTCAGTTAATCCTGATGAAATCACCAGAGTTGCACTAGATGTCTGAAATGGGTGGAGTGTTGCTCCACGACAGCGTCATGCACTGTGTGTTTTCCTCCCTGGTGTCTACTGAATGAATTTATTTCACATGTTTGTCAGCCTCAGCGAGCTGAAGCCTGTCCTCCCCGGCAGAGGATGGGTACAGCAGAAGCCACTTTACGCATGGACAGCATGGAGGTCAAGGACGAGTGGCAGGACGAGGACTTCCCCAGGTAATCCTGCGTTTGAATGAGTGAAGGAGAGGGAGAGCGTCTGCGTGTGTGTGTGTGTGTTTGTGTTTGTTTGTGTGTGTGTGTGTGTGTGTGTGTGTGTGTGTGTGTGTGCCCAGTTTGTCCGATTTGTGCTCATGTTTTGACAAACAGGCCACAGCAATGATCAGTCGTGTGTGTTTAATGCTGAGGGATGGCAGGTGTGTTCTCTGCTCGATGTCGTCGTGTGTTACGTGAGCAGAACAACGGGCAGGAAACACAACAGGAGAAGTCAAACACATCAGGCTCCATTGTTGAAACAGTCCTCCGCCTACACTCTGACTGTCGAGCATCTTTTCTACCGCAGAGGGAATGTGTGTGTGTGTGTGTGAAAAATTAACAAAGGGAAATGGATTAATCACAACGTATTTACACACCTTCATTATCACAAGCTGTAATAACATAACTTTACAATTCCATCAAAGAAAATTGAATTAAAAACTTCAAATTTCATGTTTTTCTTGTTTTTCTTTTACTTAATCTGAACTATATATTCCTGTTTGTGTGTTTTATTGAATAAAGTTTAAGATATTTTCAAAGTTGGTACCAGAGAGAAACACAAAAGAACAGTCTTTTTCGTCTCCATTGTTTTATCCACTCCTTAATGTCTGTTGGTGCCGCCTTAAGCCTACCTCCACAGAGCCACTGACAACATAATAACAGCAATTACTCAAACAACAAGCCCATGCTTGTAGTGTTTAAGGGCGTGTGTGTGTGTGTGTGTGTGTGTGTGTGTGTGTGTGTGTGTGTGTGTGTGTGTGTGTGTGTGTGTGTGTGTGTGTGTGTGTGTGTGTGTGTGTGTGTGTGTGTGTGTGTGTGTGTGTGTGTGTTCCTAAAATAAAGTCCTCTCATCCCCCAGCACTGTGTGTTCAGTTGTCTTGATGGAGAGGAGATGGTAATTACTGGTGTTGTTCCCGAGCAAAACACAAAAACACAAAGAGCAAACTGTCAAGAGATCCTGTAGAGTTTATTTTAGCATCTTTTATTACAGTATGTTTTTTAACATGCTTGCAATCAATAAGGCTAAAGTAACCTTTGACTAAGCAGCAGAAAAAAAAATGTGCAAAGAGAAACTGCTGTATTTATATCAGTTCATTTCTAATTTATAATGTTTCTGTTGTTATTGTCCTTCTCCATGTTAAATATTCCTGTTTCTCCCTGCAGGCCTCTACCAGAAGATGGAGATGTTGATTCTTCATGTGGCCTCACCGACAACAGAAAATGTAACTAAACACACAGCATTGAATATGATTTTGTTTTAAATTACTACTTCACTTTGTATCTAAACTTTCCTGTTCTGTTGCTTTCAGACCCCCCCGCCTCTCTGAATGTGGGAGAGAGCGTGGCGCAGCATAAACGTCGCACCCTGGTGGCCCCCGACATGAACCTGTCCCTGGATCAGAGCGAGGGCTCCGTGCTCTCTGACGATTTTCTGGAAACGCCCGACGACCTGGACATCAACGTAGAAGACATCGAGACCCCCGATGATACCGACTCGCTGGAGTTCATCAACAACGGCAACGAGCTGGAGTGGGAAGGTCAGACAGAGGTTGAATTATACTGAAATGTTTCAGCATATTTAGAAAGAAAGGTACTGTTCAGGTTGAAAGTGTCACAAACACTAGAAAAGTCCAACTCCCTCATCTACCTCATGAGGATTTCATGTGACTTCATAAATGTCAGGGCAGAGGAATGTGAAAACAAACTGACCATCAACTTTCTTGCGTCACCTTTGAATCCAGATGACACGCCGGTGGCCACCGCCAAACGTCTTCCAGGCGACAGCGAGGAGGAGAGAGACTCGTCGGGTCGTCTGTGGCGAACGGTGATCATCGGCGATCAGGAGCAGAGGATCGACATGCAGGTCATCAGGCCGTACCTGAGGGTGGTCACACATGGAGGTTAGAGTGTGTGTGCGTTTGTTGTTGAAAGTTCTTGATCTGTGGGAGACAAGAGGAACATTTCTCTCAACCAAACGCCAACCTTAAAAAGCTGGGATATAAAATGTGTGTGTTTAGAAGTTGGAATTTATATTCATATGTATATATAACTAATACAGTTTATGAGTGAGTGTGTTCTATTATTTACATGATGCGTTTTTCAGATTTAAAGTTGCTATTCGTACGTTTTTGCTTTAGCTACATAGCCAATGCCAGCATTAACAGCTGTTTACTTTACTATCAAGCAGAAATGTTGCAGGTTAATTTTGTGATTGTTTGATACCAGCGGGCGTCTCCTCCTCCCTCAGGTTATTATGGCGAGGGTCTGAATGCCATTATCGTGTTTGCAGCCTGTTATCTTCCTGACAGCAGCTGTGAGGACTACACGTACATCATGGAGAACCTCTTCCTGTGAGATTCATTCTACTCTTTTACAACACGTTTTCATAAAGTTGTTATTCTGCTTTTCTTTACTTGTTTTTCCTCAAAGGAAATGACTGGAGAAAGTGTTTCAATGGAACGAGCACGTCAGATCCTGTTTGAATAGATTATTAACTTTAAATGATAGAAATAAGAGAAACCAAACCCTCACATTGCTTTCAAGAATCCTTGCTTTTCTCTCCAGCCCGAGTCAGATGTGAGTTTGTCTGCTCTGTTGTCAGATATGTGGTGAGCAGCCTGGAGCTTCTGGTGGCAGAAGATTACATGATCGTCTACCTGAACGGAGCCACTCCTCGCAGGAAGATGCCCGGCATCAGCTGGCTGAAGAGGTGCTACCAGATGATTGACAGGAAGTAAGGCAGATACAATCAGAGCACTTTGGGCAACTGTGAGGGGAAATGAAAAAAATAGTCAACAATGTTGGTGAAAGGGAATCAGTGATGTTAAGATTGAAAACATCACAAAAACAGTTGAATGTCTCCTGCAGACTGAGGAAGAATCTGAAGTGTCTCATCATCGCTCACCCCACGTGGTTCATCCGGACCGTCCTCGCCATCTCAAGACCCTTCATCAGGTGAGGACGTGGTTATGAGCTCACGAGTCTGAAAGAACACAGTACATAAAAGTGTTGCTGTTACATAATCAGACAGGAGCATCTGTGGCACTAACTACATGTGCTTCTATGTTATCTTCAGTGTGAAGTTCATGGATAAAATCCGTTACGTTCACTCACTGACGGAGCTGAGCCAGATCATCCCCATGGAGCATGTGCAGATCCCTGAGTGTGTGCTGCAGTAAGTACTCCGAGCCACCAAGGGTCAATGTTGAGTTGCTACACGTGTGTGTGTCACATCATGTCGCATGTACAGTTGCAAAAATGCTCATTACAGTGAAACAGTTTGTTACTATTTAACTGAATGTGTGGTTATTCGGATGTTATTGTTTATTTTCATGTACTTGGCTGAAACAGTGTGGGATCAAGATGGTGTGCAACGTGTTGGCAGTGACAGAAAAGTGAACGAATTGAGATCAACATTCATTTTTTAAGACTTTCTGTCTTTTGGGGCAAACAGCAGGGATCTAAATCTACACTCAGATTAAAGTCCAACAGAGAGAAAACAGCGGATCTGTATTTCTGTTTGATTTGATTTTGGGGCAGACTGTAGGCGGCTGTACTTTGGAAGTCAGTAGCTTCAGCTGAGCGAGGCTTTGAATGAACAAACACAGTAAACGAGGCCACAGTATAAGAGCAGAAATGATCTTTTATTCATCTTCTGTCTGCCACCGGTGAGAAGCATATGTATGTAATTACACATCATTTACAGATTTCTATCCTTCACTTTTAAAGGTATGACGACGAGAAGATAAGAGCACAGACGGAAAGGTGAGCGTTGAAGTTTTATGTGACTTTCAAAACATTTTCCTGCATGTAGATATTAAGTAGTTCCTTCCTTACTTACAGACTTGAGCAAGATCAGCAGCAGAACCACTCAACAGCAGCTAAAGAAAGGTGACCCCATAACAGCTGATATGGAAAACTTCACATGTTTCTTTTGTATAAAAGTGGCGATTAGACTGAAACCATTTAACTTTTACTTTACAGTGCAACTTCAGTTCTTTCCTTTTATGTCATGTCACCAGTTCAGATTCTGAAGTAAACTGGGACGTTAATAGCTGCATGGAAAATCAATTAGTGCGTGACTCTTCTCTTTAGGTTGAATAACAGCAGCAGATACATTTTGGCAACACACAGCTCAGCCTAATATAGGAGAGATGACTGAGCAGAGTATAAATGTACTCATGGCTTGTCTCTAATTTGTCACTTCCAGGCCAAAGTCAATGATAGCAGATGTTGGCTGTGGCATCTGACATTAAGGTAAGGGATCTTCTTCACTTAAGTAGCTCTCCATCAGTTTCATACAGCCTGGTTTGTAATGTCAACCCAACTAATCTCCAACATACAAGGAAATGTTGTCTTCTGCACACACACACACACACACACACACACACACACACACACACACACACACACACACACACACACACACACACACACACACACACACACACACACACACACACACACATAAACATGCTTATGTGCGCAGAAGCTTCACGATGCAGTGTTGTGTCACTGAAAGGTCCAAGGGGTCGCTTCTCAGTGCAGGGACAACAAGATCCAATTCACAGTTTGGCAGAGTCGACCAGAGTGAATGAGGGGATGAGTCGGACCTTAAAACTCAATGACGTTTATGTGTTCATAAGTACAATGAAATCAAACTAGAGTTTTAGAGTTTAAGTCCAATTTAAAGTACATCTCTTTACATGGTAACTGTTTCTTAAATGATTGTAAGTTATATTGTTTAATCTTTAATGCAAATTGCATCCAAATCAAGGGGCTAAGGTTAAGTTAAGGTTATGAAACTGAGGCTTTAGTCTGAGGTTGTAGCCACTTGCTGTGTTTCCCCTCTCTCTCCCTGCTTTGAATCTAAATCTGTCCTGACAATAAAGGCAATGGAATGCCAAAGAAAGTTCACTTAAAAAAAGTCTTAGTAACTGAGTTCACAGAAATCCTGAAACACAAACAACACTTCAGCTGATCACTGTTAAATCCTGGAGTCCGGCTCATTTTCACATCTGCCAAGTCACGTTTCAGCTCTTTACATTCAGATTTGAACCAAGTCCAAGAAACGTCAGCTGATCCCCGGACATCGTATTCCCTCCGTTACTCTCTGTTACATAAAGCACAGCTGCTGCTCTCTTTAAGCTGCTGCAACAACCGATCGACTCTATTTTTAATGGGGATGCACAAGGGGTCTGGCAAATTGATCTGCGCCTCACGAAGCCACCCACCCCAGCAGGTCCGGGTTGGGAAGGGTGGGTTATTTTAGAACCACCCCCACCCCCACCCACCCTCCCCACATGCGCCGACCTGAGCTGCTGACTGTTCCTATCAACCTCCATATATCAAAAGAGCTATCAGCCGAAAAGACTGGCCGACATCCCAGGAATGTCCACAGGCACCGTCTCTAAACGGAGGCCGGCGCAGGAAGCAGGAGAAAGATGAATAGTCGAACCTCCTGTGTGTCATGTTGGATCTAATTTAGTGCCGACTGACCCGCTGCCAAACTGAATTATTATATTTGAGTTTTTTAAATTGTGGAGTTAAACCTTCTATATTTTGCATTTCAGGGTTTGAGATGGAGGAACTGGTGGGGGAACATTCATTCATTACTCCAGGAGCCTTTCGCAAATCTCCTGACTGGATTCATTGGCTGCAAGACAATCATTTTCAAAATGTCCTTCGCTGCTCCTATAACTGAAAGTTCATCTGCACCAAAGGCATCAAAACATACGTAAAAAGTAAATCCAAAAAAGAGTTTCTGCTCCCTGCATGACGAGGTGAGCTTCATCTGCAGCATGACTTCCATCATATCAACACAAATCTATAATGGACTTTCAAACATCTTCCGACAGAGAACGTTGTGTAAATAATTGTTTATATATATTTTTGAGAAAGGTGTTTGTGCAGATATTTTTTTATATATATATATATATATATATATATATATGGATGATATGGAATGGGTATCGTGAAGTTTCATGAGTGTTTACTGAAAAATAATGTGCAATGATATTGTTCTTAGACTGACAGTTAGATGTTACCGATGCAAACGTGTTGCAGTTCTCAAAGTTTTTCCAGAGTTTAATATGCAGGTGGCATGCTCGTTAATATCCTCCGTCACATGTTAACATCCAGAACGTTTTTTGCCATCATGTTTTAAAAGATACTTTTACAAGACAGATGCAGATGAACACAATGAAATATATTTAAGGAGAGAGTTTAATTCATTTCTATAAGTGTTATTTATGAAAATGTGCCATTTACTGTTTGTAAAAAAAAATTAAATGAGTGAACTTAAAACATACTTTGTCAGGACTCTTGTATCCAGACTTCACCTCTGATACAAACTACAGCCTAAAGTCCATATACATTACAAATACACTGCTTATAGCCGATATGCATTCAAAATAAACAGCCTTGTCCATTCCATATGCATTTAAGTATTATTATCCTTACACTCAAGTATTGCATGATACTTATTATTACTCACTGATGCCTATTTTGACTCTTGCTGCTGTAATATTGCAAATTTCGCCATTGTGGGTCTAAATAGACAGCATTGCCCATATACATTACAAATGTACACTGTACAGCCTGTACACATTAAAAATATACAGCCTAGTCCATTACATATACATTACATATACCCAGCTTTGCCTGTATACATTACAAATGGTCAGCCTTGCCCATATATATATATATATATATATATATTATGAATATACAGCCTTCCCATATACATGAATAATTGACAGCAGTGCCAATGTACGATACAAATATAGAGCATCAGCCTTACCATGTACATTAAAAATGACAGCTTTACATTATAAATGAACAGCCTTGCTCCTATACATTACAGCTTATATCTAATCCCTTTTACTGCCTCTCGCTCCACTTTGCTCCTGCATGTTTTTGACACGTCCTGGTGAGTTATTAAAGGACATAATTCTGATTTATGAGCGTCATCACAGCTGATGTTCTTTGCATCATTTGGACTTCTCGAAGGGACCCTTTACTTTTTATTGGAAAGGTCACTGTGATGAGGACGATATGTCCCTCTTTGTTCTGTGTGTTATTTAAAGGTTTGTATGACAAACGATTGATTGACTGATTTAGCCATGAAAAAGATAGTGTAGTGTTTTGGTATCTTAGTATCAGATTACGTCTCTCAGTCTATGATAATATTAGCATTCTAACAAAAATCTTAAAATAGACAAAGGTCTGTTTCCTGATAATTAATGTTGAATAATTATAAAGAAAAACACATGTTCACTCTCAGAAAAGTAAAGAATATATCTCATACATTCCAGCACAGAGCTAGAAGCTGGAGGCCAACGTCTTATTTTAGAATCAAGGCAGGGAACAGGGGGAACATCTTTCCTGGCTCTGTCTAAAGTTTGTAAAAACACATACCAACACCTCTGTGGCCGACTGACTAACACCTGGTTTCATGTGTACGTGCACAGAAATGTAAAAAAAACAAAAATTTTGACGAAATAATAGTCGGAAAGATAAAACAACCAACTTAGATCATGTTAATAAGTGAACTATTAGCAAGGTTAGATGTTTCCATTCACCTTTGTGCTAAGCTAAGCTTATTTACCCTCATTATCCAGTAATGAAGCCAACATCGACTAAGGAGGAGGTGGGGTTTATGACCTTTACTGCAGCCAGGCATTAGGGGGTGATGGAGACACTTTGGCTTCACTGTAATGGCGTCCATATTTATATACTGTACAGTCTAACTACTTACTACTGCAGAAACATGAGAGTCTCATCTGAGTCTGTGAACATTTTGTCCTTGAAAAATGTCAATCTTTTCCTTTAAGCCTTGGAAGTGTAGCTAATTTGACAACTTCCCAGTTCAACAGGTAATTTGACTGTCAAATTCTAAATGTACTCGTCAACATACGGCTCAAGTGAAGGTTTGTCTTGTTGGTCTTAGATGGAAGAAGAATGTGCCCCACATGCTGTACATAGTGGATCACACGCTCTGGGGTCCTATAGTGTGTCTGAGCGTATGTAGGGCAGTTTTATAATCCTGAATTCTTTACCCACAACTAACTTCTTCTGTTTACCAACAACCTCATAACTGCCAATGACTTTTACCTAAGAGGGGAAAATGTTGCAGCGAATCACTTTTACTCATGTGAAAGTGTCTTAAGTTGTGAAACATGAGTTCAGCTTCTCCTTCACTAATACGCTTACTGAGATAAGAGGCCGTAAACAACACAAGGTGAGGCCGCACACATCCGGAGGTGTGTAAGGAAAAGGGGCAGATAAGCAGTGGGCTTCTGCACGTTCAAAGGAAAGCTGCTATCAGACATGCGGCCGCGACTCGTGGTCACACAGCTGGCGGCCATGCTCTCTGGCCGGTTGCCTCAGAAATATGTGTGTGACACAGTAGGCAGACTCACAACAGCTGCCTAAATATAGCCGGCTGCTTCTGGTTTTCACTCGTCTGGAGCTGTTGAAGCACGGAAAGTTTCCGTGTGAAAAGCCAAAGACCCAAGTTTTTTCTTTGTGATACAGATGTGTCAGGAACAAGGTGTGACTCATACACCCTGAGCTGTACCACACTGAATCCTAATGATTGTGCAGTTCACAGACTTTTGCCTCCTTTCTAAATGATACTTTTCCTTGGACAAAATCTCTCTTTGTCTTAAAGACTTGGAGTTTTTCAAAATTATCTCAGATTCACAATGATCATAGAAGCTCCAGACTGTAATCGTAGAAGCACCACGTGTCTGTCGAGCGTCTCACAACGTTTCATTTTACGTTTCACATCTCGGCCAAATCGCTCGTTTCTCTCTAATCTTCTAAGAACTCTGAGAACTCTAATTTGTCGGGCGTTCACACTGACCCCCTGGACAGCAGGTGGAAAATCAGGGATCCGCTTTCATGCAAATGAGTTGCTCCTACTTCGTCCTCCTCTCATTGGGGCTCCAGGCTGTGTAGCGTCAGCTGACTGGGTGTGGGACGGAGAGGCCTGATTGGTTTGGGGGGGGCATGATGCTGCAGCAAATCCCTATATAAACCCGGTGAGGAGATTGTCTATCAATGAAGTAGTAAAAGGAGGGAACGTCTGTGACTCAGAGCGAGGGAAAGGTTTTCAGAAGAAGCCTTGGGTAGAGACTGTTTGCTTTGGCTTGGTTCCCTTCTTTTATTTACTGAATTCCACAGGTGACCAACACACAAAACAGCTGAAAATGAAGTTCATCATCGGCATCGGAGGGTAAGCATCATTTCACTGATTCACCTGCTCATTAAAAAAACTAATGTGTGACTCGTGTTTATGGTATAAAATCTATTCTGATTTCAGAGTGACCAACGGTGGGAAGACCACTTTGACACACAGACTTCTAAATACATTACCTAACTGCTGTGTGGTGCATCAGGATGACTTCTTCAAGGTAAGATCAATTCAAGTAACCCTTTATTTAGGATTTAAAAATCACTAAACTTTCAATTCAATGCTACGATAACTTTTTTAAATTGTGTTAATCTTGAGTTAACAAGATCATTATTTTTGATATATTTCATTTGTTAAATAAGATGTAGCCTTGAGGAAGTTTTGTGCTCAGTGATAATCCGCCAGTCTGAGATGTGCTGCCATCGCAGTAGCCTAGTAATGCATCTGGCTGATTGTTTCCTGGACAGCCAATGAAAGGGCAGAGCGTCCCCACTTAAAGTGACTTAGTCACGTTTTGCATGAACATAAACACAATTTGGCTTTAAAAAAAAAAGTATAATAATAACAAAGCCAGAAAATTGTATCTCTACCAAAAAAAAACATCTCTTCGTGCTGCATTCAGGGACGGTCGACAACTAATCAACACCACTGACTTTTTTCGCATTATATAGAATGGAAAGAAAGAGAAATAAGGGTGGTGGCTGGATCCGCACAGTTCGGGGAAATAAAATAAAAGCGCAATAAAAAAAACCCGCAATTTTTCGGACTTAGTTTAGTTTAGTTATAGAAAAAGATAGTTCTCTCAGAAAGTCCTATACTGAGCCTCACCACCCTTATGCAAAGTTTTTAAAAATACTTTAAAGACATTATTTAGGATGAACTCAAATTTCGTCAGCGTTCGCTACTTTTGGTGGAGACGAGTCCTTCACTTGTCCTGTCCAGGTGTGATCTGCTTCAACTGGTTACTAGGTTTGCAGCAATGTTTTATTGGTGACTGTTTCAGAAACCCGATCAAATAGAAGTCGGGGAGGACGGCTTTAGACAGTGGGATGGTAAGAATGGATTTCCCGTATAGGAAAACCATGCAGTAATGTACTTTTTATTTCCTGCACATTTCTTAAAAAACAAACTTTGGTCTGTCATCTATTAGGTGAATGCTACAGACATTCACTAATGGTGACATGTGTCAAGCACATTGTTGAGCAGCTTTGGTTGCATGTGTGGTGAAGCTCTTCTCTTTTCTCTACCTTCTCCTCAAATCAGTGATCAGCGCCATGGACATGGAGGCGATGGTTAACACAGTGAAGGGTTGGCAGGAGAACCCGGTCAAGTTCGCCCGCTCTCACGGGGTCAGCCTATCACCTGAAGCTGACGAGTCCGACTCGGAGGAGAAGAGGATCCATATTCTCATCATCGAGGGGTTCCTCATCTATAACTACAAGTGTGTCTCGCTCATTATCACTGAAAGATTTGACCCACGGGCCTCTTGACCTCTAAAGCTTTTCACTAACCTGAGCTCCTCCCTGCAGGCCTCTGATCGACGCCTTTGACAAATGTTACTACATTTCCATTCCTCGTGAGGAGTGCAAAAGGAGGAGAAGGTAACGAGCTCTTCAGTAACAACGACCAGTTAGTTGATGGACACATAATGTAGTTCAGGTGATAATATGACTTGATCGATTATGTTTCCGCAGTACAAGGTCATACACAGTCCCCGACCCCCCCGGCCTGTTCGACGGCCACGTCTGGCCCATGTACTTGAAACACAGGGAAGAGATGGAGAGCAACTGCGACACATTAGGTTTGTTAAACTGATTATTCCCCTTGACAACTAAATGTCAGTTTCATACATTAATCCATCTTCCTATCCTCTAACCTGGACGTCACAATAAAAGCAGAATGTTTCTAATCCTTTCTGATTTGTCTCTGCACAGAGTGTCTCGACGGGATGACATCTAAGGAGGCCATTTACAACACAGTCTATGAAAGCATTCAGAACTCCCTGCTGAACAAATCATAGGTACGAGGAATCCTGAGATGAATGGGCTGTGACAGATGAACAACACGTGGTTTATTCAGTGTGTGTAACTCCTCTCCTCTCTTCTCTCTCTCTGCAGCAGGACGGGGTCAACAGCGGACTTGTGTATAGACTTGTAAATATGATGTTGAGTGTAACACCAGCTCGGTACTTCTAGACTGATCTGTAAATAGTCAATCATGTAACTTATTAAGAACTAATGGCAGAAGTTGTTTTGTTTTCTATAATCCTGTAACTTTTTCTAAAATGATGAGCCACCTCTTGACTGCCCCGTGTTTAACATCAGGGGCAGATATCAAATCAGATCGAAGTCAAAATCCTCACTGGGAGGAACGATTTGTGTTATGCCACTTAAAGAAATGACTGAATCCATCGTATGGCTCCTGTTTTTCTTCTCAACTCACTCATTCACTTTGTTCACATGTCTTGTTCAGGGGCATAAATCTCACGTTTTACAACACAAACACTGGGGGGGACTGAAGAAGTCCTGCAGCTCTTGACCGAGTCTCCTTATCACAAAGACCACAGCCACAATAAAAAGCTTCTGACACACAGAGATCAGAGAGAACAATTTCTCCTACCAGACAATAAGACGCTGTTTACAGGAAGAAAAATCATAAACTCAAATGTCAGTTGAAACAATGTGAAACATAAACGTGACAAGAACGTCACTCAGCAGGGAGAATACATGTCTCTTCAAGAAAACACATTCCAATTTTAAAGATTTTTATTTGGATCTGCACCAAATCTCACACGATCATAAACATCAGTCCCATGAACGTGCCTGATTCTGAGGAATCGATGAAGAAGTTGCAAAACACCTCATCTCACAATGTTAGAGACAATGAAAGAAAAACTCCCGGATCCGCCCCCTGATCTGGATCCACACTAAAAACTAGTCGTTTGAAAGGAGACTGGATTTTCTCTCATGCTGCTGCTTACAACACATTAATAATTATAATAGATTTTATTTTTGTTATTTTTGTTCCTTTTATTTGAAGGAGCTCAAACACACTTTATAAAGAACTTAAAGACAAAGTAAAGATAAATGCGTGACATCATTATACGTTGAAAGCAGTTCTGAAGACGTAGAGATTTAACATTAGATGTTATATATATATATTCTTCCTGCTGCTGCTTGATCAGTGGTGTTTGCATTAAGCCCTGAACTGATCCTTACCCTCTTTTATGTAAGTTGCCACACAATCGACACATAGTGCTTTTATTTGCAGTTGTTACTCGAGGTGGAACTAATTTGAACTACTTTTTAAAGTAGATTCATCCACTAGTTCCTAACCGAGCGGGTGGGAAATGAAATGATCAATGGGAAATGAAGAATGTTGTATAAAACTTAATATATTTAGTTATTAAATAACCTTTCTACTTTGAGTGTCAAAACCATCCAAGTAGTTTAGAGGTGAAATGTATCTTCAGTGGAAATGCAAATGTCAACTGACTCTGTGTTTATTAATATGAGTACAACATAACAAAGTATATCATAGTATTTTATAAGCTTATCTTGTGTTTCTTTTTAATATCTGTAAATGTCAAAATGAACTCCCAAAACACTTGAATTGAAAGTTTCCATCTTGAATGTGTAAAAAGTTTGAAGTTTTGTCAGATGGAAATAATCAAGTAAAGTACTTAGTTACTACACTTCCTCAAAAGTTCCAAAGTCCTTTTATGAAGTCGCCCACACTGATCTGCAGGCGGCACATGAATGAGGGCCAACATAGAGCCACAAGTTTTATTGATATTTGAGATCAAAAACTCTATATAAATTATATATTATATATATTATATTGGGACCATGAAGGTTTCATTTCTGGACTGTAAAACAAATGATTAACAAATCAAAGGTTTTTATAATCCGAGCAGATAGAGTCAAAGATACTCTGCCTGTTTATTACTCTTTATTATCATTCTTCTTCAGAAAAGCTCTCACTGTACTTTACTCCATCCCGGGACATGGCCACAGAGGGTGTGTTCAGGCGGGAGTCGGGGTCTTGTGACGCGTGTCTGAGAGTTTTTACATGCCAGCACTTGGCCTGGAGCAGCTCTGTCAGTTTATATTTAGGATAAGTGCCTGGGGTGTCAAGGGAGTATATTTAACAAGTACACACACACCCACTTGACGCTGCACAGCCGGGCCCGACTCAGGGGCCAGTCCCCTCACGCCACCTCAAGGTGGGTGAGCAGAACCTTGTGGGGCGGTATGCGGTCCCACGTCACCCGCCGCCATCGAAACCCCCAAAGTTAAAACTGGGGTATCCATATTAGGATTAGTGTGGCGAGGCAGTGACCCTGGAGATGAGTGGCTATCACATGTCCGTCCCCCTCTCATATGAGTGAGTGAGGACCCCTGAGGCATGTGAACAGTTGTGAATGTGCCACAGAAATATTTATGGCTGCCGCACTGAGACAAACAGGAACAAGTGACTTGGTTAATGTGCAACACTTGACTTTAAATCCCCCCCCCCCGTCGTAAATATTATTCATACCCAGTATATAAACATTATTTGTAACACACCATAACTACTTTTTATATGAATATTTAGAGATTTTAACAAATTTCATTTGTGTTACATATATAAACTACACCCATAGAGGGTGATCTTAAATCACACACTGACAGTTTAACTGTTTATTCAACATAACACAAAGTTAAATATCAACATGCTTTCAGAATTGTTTAGTACTGGTTATTTTAGTCGAGCACAGATAAAACCAATTAAAAAACTGCTAAATCACTTAATAGGCAAATAAACTATTAAAATCTAAATTAATAAACCTAAATTAGCTGGTTTAATCTGGTTCAGTACTTTGACTGGTTTGTGGTGGCGTGGTATATATATTCTATAGCCTTCCTATTTATGTTTTTATCATTATTCTCCAAAGGTTTGGTCCCCAAACATTATTCTATTCTATTCTGTTTTATTCTGTTCTATTATATTATATTATATTATAATATATGATATTATATTATATTATATTATATTATATTATATTATATTATATTATATTATATTATATAATTTTATATTATATTATATTACATTATAGTACATCATATTATATTATATCATATTATGCATTAATGTACAATACTTTTTGTATTGTCATGTCATGTACCTCAGACTTACAACTCTTGAGTAAATGTACTTAGTTACTTCCACGACTGCTGCCACGTCCCAAAACTTAAGGCCGAGACTTGTCGGATTTGACATTTGACAGAATTCGTGTAAAGTTAGAGTCGTTGGGTCACGTGTCAAGTGGTCTCAACACTAACTTGCCACGTGTAGTTAAATGAAAGCGTGAAGACGGACCCAGCGACATGTTGCTCGGAGCTGAAACGTGAGGAGAGCTGACCACGCTGACTCTGGCAAAGCTTAATCAAAGATGAGCAGGACACGGGTCACAAGAAACCTGATGATGTGCAGAGCTACAGCTGCCAAACCACATGAAATTCACCTTTCATCACACATTTCTATTTCCATTCAGGTTACACTGCAGAAATCAGCTTAGTTTTATTCAAAACGTTGCTGTTACCGTGTATCAGGATGGAACCTAAGTATCCACATGAGTTGAGATTTGCCCAAGGTTAATCATTTTTACTTGTCAAACATTTTTGTCAGCGTCTCACCTGTCTTGTCTCCCCATGATCTGTGGTAAACCTTCAGGATCTATCATTTTACTCCTCAGACTGGCAGTGTGAGGCCTCGGGGGGAGGACAACAGGTATAATCCTTGTAGGGGAAGCTTTCTTGTGGTAAAACCATTTTAAGACCATCATCTTCGTTTAATCTCACAAGAAGCAAAGCCTGGATACCTAGATTCATGGGATAAGATATATTCAAAGCGTACAAGAATTAGTCTTTCACTCAGGGCAAGATCTGCTGCTGCTGCTGCCGCTGCTGAGCACCATGAAAACAACCAGAAACTTTATTTTATTTCCAAGCAACATTCATTTACAGAAAACATTAAGGTTTTTTTTGTGCCAACATTTGTTGTGATTTGTTTACTTCCACGTCAGACACACAAGAAAGACTCAATTCAACGTTAATACTCACTCGCTAAATTTTGTGGATTACATGTCCTGCTCGGGAAGTCTTGTGCCAAACCAGTACCGAGGATCTGCCGCTCTTATAAATATGGTCTGGAGCCGGGCGGAGCCACGCTCTGCTGCAGGGGTGGGATTTGCTAAGAATAGAAAAGCATGCGGCCTCACCACCATGTCGCCCTATTTGGCAGAGGAAACACTCCCCGTGATACTTCATGTGAGAGGTGACAAACACTGAGCTCTGCTGGAGTCCTCTGTAGACCAGAGGGTGTAGATTCTCCTCTATGCGTGTGACCCCATATCATGCAGCCTCACACGTCCCTGTACCTGAGTCATGCCAATAATCGTTAATCTTTAGTTAAAGTAATGTTTGTACATGAGCTGCTCAGTAAAATACGCAACATGCTGCACAAACTCTCAATCTGAACTCTCTGAAGTCACCATACTGAAGTCCCCTCCTGTTTGTGTACTTATATGTCTGTTCTTAACTTTTGATTTCTTTGTTTTTAACGTGTATTCTTCTTTTAATTGTCATTTTCCTCATTTCAAATGCTTCAATGCATTATATAAAGCACTTTACATGCCAATGTGCTGTATAACGTGCTATTTCCATGTTCTGCTATACATGTATTAGAATACACTTATTTTTGCTCCACTACATCTGTTTGGCAGCTGTAACTTCTAGTTACTTTGCAGTAACTATAACAGCTTTTAAAATATGATGCATCACCTAATTCTAAAAACAACTTCCAATCCAAAGGAGCCAGTGATTAAAATTACCATGTGCAGTCACCTGTTCACTATTTGTTTTATTCTGTTATCACTGTGTCGACGTGGCTTTCTGCACGTAGTGAATTGACCTTTGAACCCGAACAGCTCCAACTGTATAACTTTATGAGGTCGCCTGTTAATGGTCAGTCAGTGGATGGATGGCTGGTGATGTGAAGGGTGAATGAATAATAAGTGAATGGATTCTGTGAACAGGCGGTTAAAAGAAATCACTAAAAACTGTATATATATATATATACACGTATATAAATCTTCATTGTGTTTTAAGGTTTGATTCGTCAGACACTGGAATTTAAACATATTCAGTCAGAAAACAACACATACAAGAAATATTCAGCACATTATATGAAGAAGTAAAGATGCCAGTGAATAATAAGCAGAGCCAAAATAGAAGGGGAAATATAATTTAAAGAATAAAAAATATTAATATCAATATTTATGGCAAAATTTGTCTGTTAAAAACAAAAATTCTAATTACAAAAAAAAACTAGATTCAAGAAGTATTGAAGGTCGAACCAAACTTTCATTTAAAACGTTTGTGTTTTAAAATCAAATTGGAGTTCAGTTTATTTATATTGTTCAGTTTGGGTCTAAAACATCGAAACTGGGCTTAAACGTAGACAGAAATAATAAATACATTGTTGGACTGTTTGGATGTGAAACAAGATTTGTTCACAACAGAGTCAGTGAAGACGTGACTGAAACAACAGGGTCTCTTCGAATGGACTCATGGGATCTATAGGACTGACGATGAACTCTCCACAGAGGGAGGGAAACATGTAGATGCAGCCTGCCACCGTGTGGTGGATATGTAGTCCTGCATGGGACCGTGGAGCCGAGTAGAGTTGTTGAAACGTATCAGATACTTCTTGTGTTTTTCGATCTCGATGAACTGAACATTTCAGACACTTTAATGATACGAAGTCAAACTAAATAATAATAATCAGATTTTCTAAAGTCAGTCTTATACATCAAAGACTCATCAAATTGTGTTTCTCTGCAGATTCTAATTTAGAAGACGACCGATGTGAAAGTGAAGTTAAAAACCTTATTCAACAGAAACCTTTTTCTTTATTTCTGCAGTGGAGTAGTTCTGCTCCTTGAAAACGAGCAGGTTGACTGGTAACATTCAGATGACTGCAGCTCACACCCGTGCGTAAAGTTTACTCAGCAAACTCCCTTGTGTAAGTCTGGTGTAACTGGACCAAACCACGGGCAGGGATGGGTTAAATCTTACTGACAGAAACTTTGACTTTGCATCAGTAACTGGGCTGAATTAGATAAGTGAGTTTGGGGGGAAAGACTCGAGCCCTCCTCTCCTCTCCTCTCCTCTCCTCTCCTCTCCTCTCCTGAGAACTGATATGTTCTGCGTAAAAGGAACTGAGAGCGCACTCCTGCCTCCCATCCACCTTCCACCAAGAAGCATCTGTGCGCGCACTACATGTCATTAATTTATTTCTCATTAACTTATTGAAGGGATTTCACTTTCATTTAGTTTTTACTGCCATGGCGAGATCACTTTTACTTTTATACTTTTTCCAAGGACTACTTCCCCTCATCTGTGGGCAGCAGCGCGCGGCTGGGCCCTGGCGGCACCGGGTTCAGTGGCAGAACAACGGACAGGTTTACAGTTTGATGAGCACTGGATTGGAGTACCAGGCTCCGGTTCGCTCCAGAAGCCAGTCGAGGGTTTATGTGAGCGGCAGGAGGGACGGCACCAGGAGCCAGATGTCCGGAGCGCACAGAGGAACGATGCTTGTAAGAACCGGGCAGGGTGAGTCCAGAGTGATCAGGACCGATCCAGGTGTAGAAGCAGGGTCATATACACCAGGGCGCGATGGTAGACCGTTCGTGCCGGTTAATGCTCATGCGTCAGGGGCCAGACAGCAGCCGGAGCGCCCTCAAGGTACAGGTGCTGCTGGTTATCCAGTTGCACGACGTCTTGGCCATGAACACATCAACAGCATCAACGCGTCTGCACCGCGGTCTTCAGCGGATTTCCCCGGCAGAAGAGGAGGCGTGAGAGTGGACTCTCCTGCGGTGCGCACAGCTGGAGGAGAACCGGGACCCGGTGCACCACAGTTACGCGCGGTGCCACAGGCTGTTCCTGTCTTCCGGCAGACAGGTCACTCCACCTCAGAATCTGAAGGTGCCGCTCCGGATGCTTCAAGCGAGGCGGCCACAAACAGAGACGACATGGTTAACGACGATCCTCGAAACCCGTTTAAAAACCACAGGAATTCAGTTTTATACAACTTGTATCCCACCAGGGAGAGGGCAGGGGCGCAGCGTCCACCCGACACGGGATATGGAACAAGATACTTTCAAAATGGTAAGAGTCACATTTTTGAGTTTATCCTTGTTAATTAGCATTGGATTCAAATCCTAGACTAACATGGTCTTCCAGTGGACAGTTGTGGGATGAAACAAAGTACATTTACTTCATTACTGCATTTTTCATGTATTAGTACTGTATATAAGTGGATTTATTTTCAGGCTTTTACTCCACTAATACAAATATCTGTACTTTCTTCTCCCCTACATTTTTACAATGCATTGTGTGAAATGTTAACATAGTATTTTAGATTTTTTTAAGTATTCAGTAACAAACAGCAGTAGCATTCATTGGTAATGAGGTAGTCGACTGTTGCATTAGGGGATAGACTACACTTGGAAAGTACTTTTACTTTTAATATAAGTATATATTTAAAAATAAGTACTTACTGTTACTAGAGTAGAAAAGTTAAGTGGTACCTTTACTTACCTAAGTTGTACTTTTACTGGAGTAAAATGTTTGAGTACATCCTCCACCCCTGTCAGAGTGTGCATCAGTCAGGATAAAACCGACTCACCCTAAATCTTTCATCTCTTGCACTTGTCTCACTCACTGAGAGAAAAAAGATTCATGTCAAGTCGGGAACAAACCCGTTGGTACAGTTGATCCCAGAATGACACATCAGGAATGTAAAGTGATGAATTAAGCCAACAAAACACAAACAGCTGCTTTAATTTACCAGTTTATTCTCAGTGTGAGCAGAGTGTGTGTCATCATCAAGATCTCAAACTTGGATTGTCCCTTTAATTTCCTCCAGGACTGCCCGACCTTGTGCCAGACCCGTATGCCATCCAAGCAGGTGCTTACATCCAGCGTATGCAGATGTACGCGCTCCGCTGTGCAGCTGAGGAGAACTGTCTGGCCAGGTAATCTGTGGTGCCAGAAGTGATTCACCTCTTCAGCACGCTCACAACAGCACGTAGACACTGAAGCAGACACACACACGCAGACGTTACACACACAGATGTGTATTTCCTTTGTTTTAGCTGCTTGGCGAAGATACATTTTACATGATTGAGGAGAATTCTTTGGTGGTTTAGAATATCTTTGAATTATCTCAGTTTTCTTGAGGATAAATGTTAAGTTGATAGAGTTACAAAAATTGTTTGACCTTATTATGGAGCAGTGATTCTCCAACATCTTGTCCTGCCAAGAAATAAATGTTCTGGATTGGTTTTCCCAAAAGCATTAAGTGCAATGGAACAAACTCTTTGCGCTCCGTTACTTTTAAGAAAACTGGTTCCCCAGGAGCTCGGCCAGTAGCACTTTCCAACGCAGCTTATACGTCCATTTCCTCCTGTGATCCATCCAAGGTCAGCTTATGGACCCGGCGTGCGAGACATCGACTTCAGAGTCCTCCTGAGGTTCCCCCAGAAAGTGAAGAACCAAGGCACCTCTGACTTCCTGCCCGTCAAGCCGAGATATCAGTGGGACTGGCACAGCTGTCACCAGTGAGTCTACACAGCCGGACATGAAGGGAAACGACCCAGATGTTGTGATTAGCACGGATCCACTTTCATCTGACAACAGAGAAACACCACACCCTCAAAATTTTGTCAAAGCTGCAATGAAAAAAAAAGTTTTCATTCTGTTCTATCCACCCTATGTCCTCTAGGCACTACCACAGCATGGACGCCTTCAGTAACTACGACCTGTTGGACGCCATCACTGGACGTAAAGTGGCCGAGGGACACAAGGCCAGTTTCTGCCTCGAGGACACCGGCTGTGAACCTGGATTCAGGCGGCGCTACGCCTGCACATCCCACACACAGGTAAAGGGAGAAGATAGATAGATAGATAGATAGATAGATAGATAGATAGATAGATAGATAGATAGATAGATAGATAGATAGATAGATAGATAGATAGATAGATAGATAGATAGATAGATAGATAGATGGATAGATAGATAGATAGATAGATTTGAATTTCCCAGATTAGCTGTGAAAACTTCCAGTACAAAGGTAAATTTTACTGTAAATTTGACACTCATGGGGAAATGGACCAAAATAAAGTGTTTTATCTAACGTTATTTTATCACATTAAAACAGTGAAGATATTTAATGGGACCAATCAGAGGCTCCAAAGTTTGTTTGTTTTTTCTAGGAATTTTCCAGCTCCACGTCTGAGGCCAGTTTTTCTAACTAAAAACAGATTTATTCCCAAAACACCCTGAAGATGTTGAAATGTTTATTATATCTGTTGTCTGGGTCTGAGCTCTGTGATTCTGGCTTTCCGCTCTTCAGTCCTGGTGTCTTGTAACAGCTTGACTTCCAAGAACTGTTTGTTTAAATTATTCTCAAATCTGCCTCATTTGCAGCGCTTGTAGGAAAACAGTCGTCAAACTACACTCAGGGTTTTGGATGTTGTGTTTTTCAGGGCCTGAGCCCAGGATGTCACGACGTCTACGCCGCCAACATCGACTGTCAGTGGATCGACATCACTGATGTACCTCCAGGAAACTATGTCCTGAAGGTAACCGATGTGTCGACTTTATATCGACTCCTCGACTGCAGAATATCTTTCAGATTTAGATTTCTCAGCATGGAGATTTATTTTACTGACCCGCCGGCAGAGCAAACTCTTATTCAAGATTTTTTTTTTTTCCCCAGGTTACTGTCAATCCCAATTTCCACGTCCTGGAGTCGGACTTCACCAACAACATAGTGAGATGTGATATCACGTACACAGGAATTTATGTTCAGACGCGCAACTGCCGAGTAGCAAGGTACTGTAGAGAGATTATGACGAACACAAACACTGCATGTGCTTTATTCTTTATTTTAAACAGTTTAAACACATATTAGGACTATCTCATAATTATCCATTTTCTATTGAAAACCTTGTATTTAATAGTTCATCAAATTATCTTAATTATGAAGCTAAATAAACCTTTAAATCCTGTTAGATTATCTGATAAATTCATTGTTAAACAGCTGAAAATATGGTTCTTTATTTTAGTTTGGATAAACAAGTGAATGTATAGAAGTTGTAAACAGTCTGATTGCAGGTGTAAGATTCTGTATCATTGTTTGTTGTGTGTGTCGTCGTTCTCATTTCTTTCTCTCTCTCTTTCCAGGGGTTGAAATCTGCATCAGCATCAACACTCTGATTAACAACAAGTGTAAAAGCCAAAGAGTTAAATAAATAAACTTTGTGCAATGTTGCTGCCATAGTGTCGATATGTTGCATTTATTGATTTTAAATGCAAAAGTTTACACTAATTTTGTACATGAAACAAGTGAGATCACCGGAAATAAGTATTTCTACTTACATGGCTTGATTCATGACATATTTCTTTTGGTCTTAACAAAGACGAGTACTGTGTTTGTATAGGTTCGGTACTTGAATGCATGTTTTATTGCTTATTTGGTGCTTTTTGTTGGTCTGTGTCTTATTTTTCTGCTTCATATTATTGTTACACGCACATCATTTGTTCTCACTGGTTTATATGAAGGATGAATATTCAATATTTTTGTCAATGACAAAAAATCTCATGAAAAGACCAAAAGCCAACGATATGTTCATTCATCACTAAATACTTCCAGACCTCTCTGTGCTGCTTGTGGCTCTTAAACCTGAACCCAATGTAAATCTTATATAAGTTACTTTTTTAAAGAAATAATTTTCTAAAACAGCTGGACACATTAATCAATGTTCATTGTTGATTTTAATCTTTATAAGAAATAGAATGTCACCTTTATCCACCTGATAATCATGAATATCTCTAATAGTAGTTGAAGTATGTCGGTGCTATATGTTTATGTAAATGTTTGCTTGTGTATATCTACGTGAATGGAAAATGTTGATAACTGAAATGTAAAACTGTTGATATTGCTTGAATATTGTTGAAAATTTGTATCTTATTCTGTTAAATTTAATGCAATAAAGGTGTTTAGGAGTGAAATGTCTTCCCTGTTCTTTTCTAAATAATAACCACATGCATCACTTTATTATAAAACAGCCAAGGACAATTAAAGAACATATACTTCACATAGGTTTTGAATGGGGCTTGTTCCTCTCGTATCTCTGCAGGATGATCTGTGTCTCTCTGTGAATGGCGCCTCCCTCTGAGCGATGCGTGCCGATGGTGGCCTCAGAGACAAACAGGCCCGCAGACAGACACTGGCGGCATGTTTGCTGACAGGCCTCTGTGAAGACACAACTGGCAGGATCTTATACAGCCGCGCCACATCCACTAAAACACAGCCCGAGCACGATGAATGGAGGCCTCTTCTCACCCTTTCCTCCTCGGCACATGTAAAAAGCAGCGTCTCTCGACTGCCGGCCCAGAATTCACCACGTCGTCTGGGGGGGGGGGGATTGTCCAAGACGACAGCTGACAGCACCGAGATATGTTGTCTAGGTTTGAGGATTGAGAACAGCCAACAGAGAATATCTCCAAAGACAAATGTGTTTGTGCAGGAAGCACCAGACTGTTTCAAACAGTTAAAGAACGGCAGGAAAAAGCACAAATCGAGAGTAGCGACTCATTCAAAGATGTTTTTTTTCACCTTAAACGAATCGCTCAATCCCAAAAAGGTTTATACATTGTGAGGCCATTACGAATCCAACTGGAAAACATGCAGCCTCTAGACAATGTATGCGCTATTAAATGCACAGATGTGAGGTATTTACAACAAAGCAGAGCCGAGTCTCAGCTTAAGCAAGCGAGAGAAGCAGGGATATTGAGCCCAAATGAAATGGTTTACGTTGGAAGTTGCCAAGGTGCTTCCCTGCCAGAGGAGATTGTCTGTGTTATTGAGAGTCTGGAAAATCCCCCCCGACTCCTATTTAGTCGACTCCTTTCCTGTGTGTCTTGGAGTTTTCAGGACAATATTTACAGACAATGGCTGTTAGAGCAAAGGGTCTCTGAGGGCAGAACTTCTCTGGGTCCAACAAGAGGAAAACTCTACAGTTTACTATGTTCACCATCTGAGTTCAGCCGTGTTAACATGTCAACATTTGTTACAGCTGCGGCTCATGTGTGTAGGTCTTTAGTTTTGCAGGTATTTGGTCAAACTGTAGATCAGAAGTATTACAAATTAAATGTAAACCTTGTTATGGCACTTGATGTAAAGATGTGGGGTCAAGTCCAGTAATAAGTCGATACAGGAGAAGATGAATATATGAATCCAATTTCATAGCAATCTATCAAACATCTATCATCATATTTGACCAAAAAACTAAAATGTGGACCCCATAAAGACACAAGTGGAAAAATCTGATAATCACTGATGTCATAAGGGTTCGTTCTCTGTGGATTAGGAATGTCTGTACAAAATTAATGGTAATCCATCCAACAGTTGTCAGGATTTTTCCATCTGGACCAAAGTAAAAACCCAACTGACAAAAAGTTATGTCTGGAGCTGCAATTGTAGGATTGCAAACACATTTTTTTACATTGAAGCTAATACCAGCAACAACCAGACTGGCACTCAGTAGAAACACATACCTGCACTCAACAGTCCCCTCATGAAACCACAATTAAATTCACCAAATCCAGATTTTTATTTGGATCTGCACCCAACTCATAAATATCAGTCCCAAAAACATTGTTGCTTTCAGGAATTCTTCTCTGAGAATTCAACCAAAATGATCCAGATCCACACCAAAGTTGAATGGGTTCAGGTTCTTCCTTGGGTCAAGCCCCACCCTTCCACAACATTTCACAGATGAAATAAAAACCAGTTTGGCGGAATTAACAATGAATTAGACCCAGATCTTTTTTGAGTGATTGCCTCTATCCTCTGATTTCTGTCTCATCTTCTAAGATCTGTTAAAAAAATCCAAAGGCCGTTGAACTTTAACCTGTTCTATAACAAGCTGATCATGTGATGAGGGCTGGGCTGTTCCTCGGTGCTCAGCTGGTCTCCTCCTTTTTGGACCAGCGTGTCATTTTAAACATGTCACGCTGTAGAGAAGACAGCCGCTGTTTGCTCAGCTGTGCAGCTTCACACCAACATCTGGTTGGAGTCTCGCGTTAGCTTTACACAAGCATCGGCAAAGGCGGAAAAAAAAGAAAGGCCGGCTGGCACCTTTCACTTGGCCTCAACAAATACAGTCCAGCGTACAGGTAGGTAAGGTGAGGAGAGGACGGGTTCGCGGCACACACTGAACTCACTGTGGCGAGGAGTTCCCGGATGCATCTGCACGTCGGCGGGCCGTGTTGGGAGAGGTTACCGAGGGCAGGGTTTGGAATTTGTAGGGTCATATTTCAACAAAGCGGGGGGACCACGTGAGAGCCGGCGGGGGACGTAACAAAGGAACACGCTCAGCCCAAAGGCAGCATCTTGACAGGTTGGTTTAGGCACAGAGCAGAGAAATTCCTCAGCAGTTCTGTCATCCCGTCGAGATTGCGAGCAGCGCTGAGGTCAGCCCGACGACCAGCGAGGGCGTGGAGGGCAGACACACTGGGCCACTTCCTCTCCCCCGGGGGTCACTCACACAACCGCCGGACACAGAGCTGCAACTGTGGAGAGTGAGAACGACGTCGAGCCCTGAGACAAAACACAGAGGACTTATCTTCCAGTGGGACTGATGATGAACTGTGTTTCTCTTTCAAGCTGGGTGGTATTATGACTTGGGTGGTATTTGAAGGGACGGCTCAAAGGATTTGCTCGTCTTTGATTGCTGATCCGCTGGAGCGTGTGTGTATGTTTCATCTCTTGCTTCAAACACTCGTATTAATTTCCCTCGAATTCGATTTGTTCTCTTTAAAAGGCCTTAAGGGAAGACCGCGGTCGTATCGGGAGACTCGAGACACAAAGGAGTTTTAGAAAATGAATTCCATGTGTGATCGTCTTTGTAAAAAAACACTTTGTTGACAAGAGAGAGAGAAAAGAGACAATCCGACTCATTTTCATTTTGTCAGTTGCTGTTGCCTGTTTAGTTTGAAAGTTTTAGTATTTCAAGGTAACCTCCACATAAATATCTTATTTCTTTCAGTTTTGATGCAACTTTGATGTACAATAATGAGACAGTTGCTATGAGCAGTTGCTTTTATCTCTGATGGTATAAGTAAGAAAAGAGTATAAGGGAACATCATAACAAAATTTAATACATTTACAAAAACTTTCCTCTTTTGCAGGCTGGTAGTTAGCAAACTAGTGGATGCCTCAGAGACAACTATTAATAGTTGGCTAAGAAATAGCAATATTTACTAAGTGTCACAAAATGATAAAAAATATCGTACATCGTGGAAATTGTAGCGTTATTGATCGAACATCGTACACATGTACAAATACGATAATTATCGTACGTGCGTGGCAACACTGAGCCAGCTTGAAACTTTAAACAGAGAAGAGTCAAACACCTTTTTACAGTGTAAGTTATTCTTTGAAACTAACATTTGTTCGCCCTCCCTGTTGAATAAATATAACTGTAATTTAGATCCTGTTTCTAAACTATCTCAAACTTGACTTTGGCATCTCTGCGCTGTTATTTCTGAATTAACATATACACCAGTACCAATATCTACAATCAGCTGATATTCTGCTGCGGTCGATTTAATATTTCATCTCAAATAAACATTTAAATTAAAAAAATCAGTTAAAATGGAATAATACAGCACTATGTCAATAAGAATATATTAATATATAACCAAAATCTGTCCACTGTGTTTTTCTAGTGATTAAAACAAACCACAGTCTTTGTTGTAATCAGTTTAGTTTGACATGTTATGATCTGAAAGCTGTTTCTGTCCCTGCCTGGCTCTGGAGGCCGCTGGGATCTGTTAGCACCTAGATGTTGTTCAGGATCAGACCCTGGCCTCAGACACAAAGACCCTGGTTGTTCAGAGAGCTGCAGTTTTTCCATCCAGAACCCCAAACAGATCAGGAAACAAATACCCCGCCGGACAAGCATCCAACACCTGCGGTATGAACTGCATCCTTCTCGTTGTGTTATTTTTGGGTGGATGAGACAAACGGGAAGTGGCGGTACTCAGAGTCAGTGCTGTTCTTGGTCTGAATCTCTGTCTGACATTCCAGAATCACTCCAGTATTTGCAGAGGCAGAACAACCAGCGGCTCAGCCCGTTTGCCTCCTGTCTGACAGGCTCCTGCAGACAGGGCGTGGAGAAAGGCCCAGACATGGCCTGAGTCAAAGCCCACCAGGCTTTATGTGCTGCACACACATGATCCAGGCCAACAGATTCTCAAATGACCACCCTGAGGATTGATGGTTGTTCTGCGATTGGGTTCATACGGCGCTCTGAACTTCTCTTATCCTCAGACGTTTGTTTTAAAAGTTTGACTTCTCAAATAAAATGGATCAAGGAATGGTCTTTAAGAAAGCATTTTTTTTATCTCACTGCCAAAACAGACCTCTCCTGTGAATAACAAGTAATGTATGATTTGAGAAAATATTGATTTGACTGTATGTTTATTTATTATTAAGAAATTTGAAAACATTGGGCTATCTAGCATTACTTTCAAGTTAGTTGCTTCGAGTTATTCATCAGGCAAACATGCTTAACATGGTCTCCAATGTTCCAGCTCTTCATGTGTGAATATGTGCTGCTTCTCTTGGTTTTCTAGCTTCTGAAAAATGTATGATTTCAGGCAGGGTCATGATCATTTAAAAAAAAACACCTCGGTCAGCACTCTATGTCTTTCTTATCCTTCCCCATCTCTCTGCTTAGCTGCAGCCTAAATTTGCACTATTATTGAATCATCGCACAATAGAACAGTCCAGGGACCATTTTTCATTTTGAATGTTGCTCTAGACAAGAAATAAGTTGACAATAAACAACCTTCAGCGGCTCGTCGACTCTTTTCATTCGCCCTTGTAACACAATTACTCTCACAGCTCATCCAGGCTGCAGACACCCAGACAGTGAATGAGTGACTAAGTGGCTTTGGACAGTTCGCATGTGTCATCCTTCATCTGAACATCTCCATCAGTGAGGCAGACACGAAGAAAGACACAGTTGCCAGATGGGGAAATGGTGAAGTATCGTACCAGAAGTTTTAAATTATCGTAGTTTGAGGGAAATTATCGTACGAGATCAGAGAAGGGATGAGACGATTGGCTGGAAAGACGTCACATGAGAAAAGATGCGTAAACACAGACGTGATCCATATTTTACTATCAAGCTGATAATACGAAGTGTTACAAAATGATCAGATTATCGTACATCATGGAAATTTTGGCATTATTGATCGCACCGAGGGCAAAATTATCGCACGGATACTATAATTATCATAGATCTACTGGCGAGGGATGCATTTTTGTCTTGTTTAATGGTGGATGAATTGTAGTGGTTCTCAGAGGGAGGCGGTGCACTCTGATGGCAGCAGGGCCCTTTGAGAGCAGAGTGGTGAAAGTCTCAGACAAGATTTAAACAAACACTGACACAGACGCTGGCTCGCCCGGCCCGGGCTGCGAGCAGCGAGCGGCCCCTGACAGAATAAGGCCACAAGAGATCACACACTGCCATCTCCAGACCGGCCCGAGAAGTATTCCTGCTTCCACTTTAACTTCTGTTCCACACAAAAGGATGCACGAATCATTTGTCAGAGTCAGGGGGTGATAAAATGCTGGCGTCATTTCCTTTATTTCTCATTAAAATGTGGGACATTCAGCAGCCAATACAACATCTCTGGAGTTAGATAATTGAGATGTCAGATTGATTTTGTATGAGAAAAGTGCAGAGGAATCTATTATATTGCAGTTTATTTCCAGCTTTCTTGTCTTGTCACTGTTTTTCCTCTTATGTCCTGTGACAACCATGGGAAAAACCGTCTAGATTATTTTAATTGTAAAATATCTGTACAACAGTTTAGATGGTATACATCTTAACACAGCATACATTAGTATCACTAGCATCCAGACTGGTGTAAGCTGCCTGACCACAGATGTTTCTTTCTTCAATTTAACAAAAATAGTAAAAAATAAATTAACACTGGCATGAAAAGATACCTTTATGTTTCTATGGGCGGTTGCAGCAGTTCACAGTTTATCTTTATTACTCTCCACTACGTCTCCAGTTCAAAGTAAAAGCATGAATCGTCAGAGAGGTCCGAGCGCCACTCGTCCGTGCTGCTGCACTCACACACTCACAGGTCGACTCCTGGGAGAGTTTTCCCTTTGGAAATATCTCCACCTTCAGGCCGTGCTCTGTTTCCATCGGCTGACAGCTCGTCTCAGTGGCATCAGCTCCTGCCGAAAACATCATAACAAAAGAAAAACAGAGAGGGGGGGTGAAAAAATAAGAATTTAAATTCAGAACTCGGCTGAACCTCCACGAGCTCAGAGTCAGGGCTGCTCCCCCGATCAAATACTGTGCACACAACTTCTGCTTTTTCTTTTACACTTTCTACTGTACTGAAAGTAAGACATTGTGTGTGTGTGTTATAATTTTGTCTGAATTAACGTGGTATCAGGGAGGAAACTTAGCCGAGGGCAGGATAAAGCACATAAACACCACACGAAGAAGGACAACTGAAGATGAGAGGACAATTAAACAATCGAAAACCAATTCTTAAAAACCCAAGTTGGCCCAAATATAAGATGATATTTAGAGTACCAGTATAACTATGGTGTTCTGCAGAGTGTTGCATTATGGGTTATAGTTGAAGGCTTACTGTTGCATGCCAAGTGTTTTCATGTCCGTCTGTAGTGAGTCTGTCAGAGGTAGTAAACTTTATTTTACTGTCACATCATGATTTCAGTTGATATCGCAATTTAGTCCTGCATATTCACAAATTGCCACAGAGTACTCACACCACATCTGTGGCTCTCGGGCCCCTGCAGGTCTAAGAATTCAGGGCCCAGGTTCCAGCATGGTGGCTGATGTAAATATATCTGTCCTAGTGTTTTTCTCCCTCCCCTGTGTCACTATTGAGTTTGCCTCCTGCCATCCATCACCTGTCCATCAGCTCATCGACACAGCAGTGCTTAAACCCCAGATCTTCATCACCCCTGCATGTATTTTAAATCCCTGAAAAATAATTAATAGAATCAATATATATATATATAATATCTTTGTTTTGTGCAATCACGTGAATCAATAAGTAAATTCAACAGAGCATTTTTGTCAGTGCACTGTGTAGCTGTGCGTCTGCCTCTCCATCTGCAGTGCTCACTGCTCATCTCACCACCTCCCTCCAACTCCTTCTCCTCCATCTCTCCTCTCTGTCCTCCACCTTTCCCCTGCTGGAACCCTCACTTCCTGATTCATTGTCTGCTGTACCCACAATCATCATTCAAACGTCTTTATACTGATGTTCTGCATTTGGGCTCATTTATTCAACCTAACACCGACTTTATAAACTCTACTAACTCAACATTTTAAATTCCCTCTGTACATTTGTTCTTGTGCCAGTTTACTTTTCATGTAATCGTATATATAGCAACATAAAGTACGTTATATTAACTGTAAAGGGGTCATCAGTGTTTATTGATGGACTCATTATTAAGACTAAGATCTACCTTAGGGGGAGCTAATGGAATCCAAATAGTAAAAAAAAACATTTAAAAGGCTGTGTGTGTGTGTGTGTTTGTGTGTGTTTGTGTGTGTGTGTGTGTGTGTGTGTGTGTGTGTGTGTGTGTGTGTAGTACCCTTGGGTAATGGTTAAGCTACCTCCTGTGAAACTAATAAATAATAAACCAAACACAACAGTTACTCGACTCACAACAAAAAACAAGGGAGTGTTTGTGTGTCTGTGTTGCTTAGCACAAAATCTGTTGTGCCAGCCTTTCTAACACTGAACCTGCTCTGACTAATGCGGATGATTCAGGCCTTGTCGGCAGCATTGACGCTCTAAAAGACTCTGAAAGTGAAAAGAAACGACGTCGTCTCAGAGACATGCTCCATTGCACTTGCAGCCAATCAAACGCTTATCTCACTAAATGAATGAAAGCTGGAGATCAGGCACTTTTCTTCTGGCTGCCAGCCTCGACCCGGAGCTGCAGCGCCGCCGGTGCGTCTCTGCTGCAGCACGACGTGGCGGAGAGCTGCTCTGCTGTGCGGAGGTGCTCCTGTTTATATGGACGTCACAAATATACCAGGAGTTTGCCTCACTCCGTTCTGGCACGTGGCCAGGGGGATTTTATGATTAAAACCAGATTGTGCTTGCCCAACTCTGAGAGGCCAGAAAAATAGATTGCAGTAACGCATACTCTGCACAAGAGGGAAGTACAGAAACATGCAGCCTCTGCAGCATCTGCAAAGGTGGACTTTTTTTTTAAGGGGGAATACTACGTATCATGCATGTGCTGTTTAAATGTTCCTATTGTGCTGCAGGGAGTTTTTCACAGATGTCATCTTGTTATTAGTTCTGCTCCTAGTTCCGTCAGTAATGATACTTACTGAGTGTGGCATCAGAAGAGAGGTTGGATTTCTCATCATCGTCCCTCCAACAGTAAATTATTCCAATTGTGAGTCAGAGCTGTGATCATCCTGTAAACATAATGACTCCTCTTTTGTTTCACATAATTGGAGTCAAGTGGCTCGAGGGTCTCGCTGTGCCAAAAAACACTGAGCTTCTGCCAAAACGCTGAAGGTCCAAGATATGGTAAGATGACTAAGATACACTGTAAAAAAAAAGTCTGAATTATCTTCTTCTGAGTTTTAGGAGCTCGAATAAGACATGTCTCATAGATGTGTCTTAAAATATGCAATAAAGTATGTTTAGTCGTGGAATATTATCACCTCAAAATGTGTATTTCCCTTCAGCTGATCTGACCTTCCCGGCTGATTTTGAATGACGTCTAAAACAAACGGAACTACAAAAAAGGGCTTCCTTCTTCTTTCACTTGCCGAGACAGGCTCATTTTGCAGTGTAGTGAAGAAGTGGGAAATCATGTGACATCAACAAAAGCAGACGCATTACGCCCCCTTCTCCGCCGCCCACACACACGCATACATCAAACAGTCAATAAACCCTTTTTTGTAACAGGGAGGAACGCTGCAATTCATTTACTGACTTTGAAAACTACGCTGCCAGTAAACACGGCGAACGTCATCAGCTGCGAGCACCGACGGAAACATCAACACTGTAAAAGTAGTGAGAGAGAAAATAAACATCCTCTTGTTATCTGAGCTCACCATGAGTTGTTCCCCTGCCTGGTCCCTTCTGACCGCCACTCGCTGCAGCAGGGTCTCATGTTTCAGGCCCCCTTGGCACCGGGGCAGACCACCACCAACCCCCAACCCCCTTCACACCATGCTGGTGCTCTGGCGGCCTCTCCCGAGGTAGGCAGGGGTCCTCGCAGGTTTGGGAGGCGGGTACGGGCCCTTGCCGCACCGCCCGTTTTGAGGGTAAGGTGGAGGCTTCTGAGTTTTTGAACTGGAGGTGCTGTTCCCAATGATGACCTTGGGGTCCAGAGTCTGTGGGTGGGGCTGTGGGGGAGTATGGGGGTGCAGGTGAGGCGGGTGGCCGTTCACACGTGGCCTTTCGTGGTTGGCATCCTTACTGTGGCTGGGTCTGGTGAAGCGGCTGGTTTTAACCACAGCTGCCATGTGGACGGGGGAGGGAGAGTTAGTCCTTAAGATGATGCGCTCCTCGACGACGTTTGGCAACGCCAGGACCGCAGCGGGCCTGTGATTGGGCAGCAGGGCCGGCCTGGTGTCACCGGAATGAGCCGAGCTGTCAGAGTTATTGGACAGCCCCTGAATGCTGCAGGGCACCTCCTCGCTGAGGTCAATACTGGCGGTGAGACGATCAATCTGCTGGACCACCTGAATGATAATAAAGAAGGTCAATACGTGTCCAAACTGCAGTGATGGAAAATAACTAAGGACATTCTGTGCTGTATGAGTCTGTACTTGTGTGCAGTTCTCAAGTTAGTTACCTGAACTTTATGTGAATTTAGTGCCACTTTATTATCCACTATATTTCAGAAGGAAATTCTTATTTGACTGTTACTTTTCAGAAAAGGAGTTAACATGGAATAAAATGATAAAAAGCAGAATATTGTTGAGATTGAACCTGTGGTTCCAGCAGATTTGTGAAGCAGGACTTTCTTATCTCTTCCCTCCCTCATCCCATGACCTCTCATTTGTCAGGTGACACTTCGGGATGAAGCTGTTGGACTAAACTATCCACACAGTCACAGGGGCTGATTTCAAGATACAAGTCCTCTTCCTCTTGATACTTGAGGTACATTAAGCTCATAAATCCTCTCTTACTTTACTTAAGTATGATTTTACTGCAGTATTTTACCCGTAAATTGAGTTTTCTTTTTCCAACACCACTGCCAAACAGTATTTACAACCACAAGCTCAGACTGTGCTAAAACTGAAGTCACAATCAGCAACTCAACCAAACCTTTTCAGAATGAAGCTGTTTTCAGATTTGCTTTGTTTTGAAACTGTCTAAATGCACAATCACAGAGATGATTTTATTTTAAATGTATATTCCCCTCGCACAGATGCATTCAGCTGTGAATCGATGCTATTCCACAGCTGCATGCAAAATGGACACTGTAAGAGCAAGGCATAATTCAGTAATAGTCTCAAGCCAGGCTTTTTTAATGTGCTGGTCGGGAGACTGCCAACTTCAGGCAGTGTTGTGCAAAAGGTCAGAGCAAATCGTTCTCAATCGCTGCTTCGGTAAGAGACCATGAGTGAGTCACAAACAATGCAGTCAGCAAGTACACGCACACACACACACACACACACACACACACCCTGATTATGCTCTCATGCTCACACAGACACACAACCTGTGTCTAACTGATCTGCACTGTGACTCTTTTGTTAGCATCGCGGCTTAATCGCTTTAAACGTGACGATGTCCAGTGGAGCCTCTGTGAAAGGTTGGGACATCTGCACCTGACACCGGCCATCGAGGTTAAACACCTGATTTACATCTATTCAACGAACAGGATAATAGGATAACAACGGAGCCTCCTACCTCTCTCATCTCCACGTGAACTTGCTTCAAACCCCCCAACACATCCTCCAGATCTGTCACCACTTGTCGGATCTGATCCCTCACCAAGTCCTCCCTCCTCTTTGGCTTCACCACCTCAGAAGCCTGGTGCTGGTGGTCGACGGTGGGTGTCGGTTTTGAGGTTTCCGCACCGCTGATGCCAGAGGGAGGGATGCAGGGCCCCTTCCGTTTGCTTTGGTTCAAGTGTTTTTGCGGGACTTCAGTGGGGAAGAAACCTTTGTGGGAGCCACTGCGTCCGTTGTAACCTTCCTCTGATCCACCCCTCTGTTTGCCCCAGTCCTGATGGCTATCTCTTTCCTGCCCTCCCTCAAAAACCACTGGCCTCGGTCCACAGTGGCCATTTGGCACGGGCAAATGACCCGGAGGGGAACAGTGCGGCTCCGCGTGCTGGCTCTCCTGGGTGCATTCACATCCTTCCTCTTCCTCATCCACGCACACATACCTGACAGTCCTCCTGTGCCTGTATCCTTGACCTTTGACCTGAAGATGAGGAAGAGGATGTGGCGTCCCGGCCTTGAAGGCGTGCGCCCTGGTGTCAGCCTGCACCACACAGCCACACTGTTCTCTGACAGACGGGTAGTGTCTCACCCCAGACTCCAGCGCGTAGCTCCACTGGGCAGGGTTCAACTCCCAGGGGCACACTTGGCTCAAGTCGTCTGAATGAGTGCAAGGGCCGGGCCCCGCAAACACAGGCCTCCTCTGTGGGCTGCGATGACCGCTTCTCTCTACCCTGTCCACCAAGAAACCTCTGCCTCCTACGTTTTTAACCCGAGGAGCCTGGACGTCTTTCCTGCAGTCCAGAGATGGGTGGTCCGGCTGTCTGGCTGATGCTGGTTGGTATCCCGGCCCACCGTGATGTCCATACGGCTGCTCATGGTGGACACAGTGCTGGCAGGGGCAGGGTGCCGGGGTGCCCTTGTGCTGAAGAAATCGATGGTGTCCCGCTGTTTGTGCGTTTTCTGTGTACATGTCCAAAGAAGTCCAGAGGATTGCGTGGAAAAGGCGTCAGAAAACAACTGGTTTCCTCCGCTCCCTGCTCTCTCCAGCCCAGTCATTCACTCCCTCTGTTTTCCTCATCTGCGCCTTCCCACAAGAAAACTTTTTCTTCAGCTCTTTTTTCCTTTTTTCTTTCTCTCTACCCAAGACTTCTCCCTCCCCTTCCTTCCTGTCTGTTGTTTCCCTTCTCCTTCTCCTTCTCCTTCTCCTTCTCCTTCTCCTTCTCCTTCTTCTGCTGCTTCACCTCTCCTGCAGTTGTTAATCTCTGCTACAGTTCTTCTCCTTCCCTGGACACCCGCTCTCCTACTTCTCCCAACTTTTTCTTACTCCTTCTTCTTCCTTACCCTGTAGCCCTCTCTCCTACACTGGGCCCCTCTCCCTCCCTCCCTCTGTCTGTCTCTCTACCTCTCCCGCCTCGTTGTTCTATCTCATTTGCTGCTGCAGGCTTCTAGTCTCTCTCTCTCTCTCTCTCTCTCTCTCTCTCTTCTCTCTCTCTCTGGCTGTGTATTTCCCGTTTCCTCCCCTCCCCTCTCCTGCTCTCCTCTTTTCCTCCACCTCTTACTCCGTCTCCTGCCTCTGGTTTATTCTCTCACATACTCGGCAGTACCTGGATCTGTGAGCTCCTTCTGCCTCCACCACCTGAGATCCGGGCTCCTCCGGTAAGGGACTCCATGTGGGGCTTCAGTCTCTCAGATGGTGTGTGAAGTGGCTCCTCCGCTCATTAGTCCAACTAAAGCCTTTTGCACTCTGCAATTAAACACTGTCTGGGATTCCGTGGCCAGAGACCGAGAGAGGAGGGGAGGAGAGGGGAGGAGAGACGCACCGGGGGAGGTGGGGTTTCAAGCAGCCCTCTGAGTCAAGGAGACAGAGCCACTGCTTCTGTACGAGAGGAACACTTCCATGCTTCTGAGTCGCCTTCATTTTTCTACCTCTCTCTCCACCGATTCATCCCATCCCTGCCACTCCTGCCATTGTCTCGGATAAAGTGATGTCACATCAACAGTTGAGCAAAACTTGGTCAGCATAGTAGCTCTGATTATAGGGAAGTAAGCCTCCTGCCATATAATAGCTGTTTGTGTGCTGTCAGAAATGTCAAGCTATGCGTTAAAGCCATGTTGGACTGAGCATCCATTTCATTACAAATCTATCTCTGCTATACATAACTATAATCTCTACATAAATGGGACAAAAAACCCTCCCTCGCACAACAGTAAAGCAGGAAAAGCCCCCCCCCGTCTAAAATAGCATGAGGCATTTACGTTGCGGCACAGCGACGGAGGACATCCAGGCGTTTATTTTCAAAGAAAGCTTTGAAAACAATGTGTTGTAAAAAAAATTAAAAATAAACTACTGGGAATCACAAACATAGGAAGATAAAGAGGGTTTATGCATCCCAGCAGGAGGATGAGCAGCAGTCCAGTCACAGCTGCTGGGAAAGACTGCTGCTGTAGATGAAACGAAGCTGCAGCGACAACACCTAACACATATATAACAAACATTCTCACAGGAGAGGGATGTGAATCTATATAAAACAGGACTGATTATAAGGAGTTAGTTAGTAAGCAAAGTTCTCAGGCATCAAATCTCCAGTGACTCTTTGGCCTCTTTGAAGAAGTGAAAAATGAGCTGTGAAACTAACAAGTTGACCACATGCAAACACATGCAGCGGTTACATGGCAACATGATCGTTCATTTGCAGTTCTGCTTCTGCTCATCTGGCAAAAATCCAACCGATTTCGTCTCAACCAGCTCCTGCAGGAAATATCTGATCCACACCCTCAACCAATCCTGAGTCAGTCTCAGCTGTCAATCATGATGTTTCACCCTGTTTGAATAGCATCTCAAAAGTCATTACAACCAAACTTACTGGAAAAATGAACACATGCACATACATCAGTGTGATAAGAACTACCTGAAATGAAAGAAACAATCTAAGAGAAAAATGTATTTGACGTGTACCTTGACTTTTCAGATTGGTCCATGTCCCAGCTGCTAATATGGAGGAGGCAGGATTTATGACCTACACAGTCACCAGGTGGCGATCTAGTCGCTTTAGCTTCACTTTTGGTGAGTTTTCATGGCATCCATCTTTACTTTCTGTTTATGGATGGAACCTAAACTGTAAATTTCTGTGCCCTGGAATCAAAACAAGGAGCTGAAAGGTCGTAAAACATTCCACCGAAGTGCCGAGTCAGGTGATTTTTCTTTGTGGGCTCAAGAACAATCCCACAAGTCATTTGATCCAATGTTAATATAAAAATATTGATCATAGCAGCTTTAAAAATCAAGAGAGAGTCTGTTTTTCAGTTAATCGGTAAATTAAATACTTGAGAAATCTAATTACATCAAGGCATTGATGCAAAATTGTTAAAAAAATCCAGTTCTGCTCACACTGACATAATGAACCAAGAGAAAGAGGCAGATACCAAATAGAAAAACCTTCCTATCATCTCTCAGCACTTTGATAGTGTCCAACCCTAGAGTACAATAGTTTAATCGATCTTAGTACTCTGCTGTTATACATATTTCATAGTCTCTTAATAAACACAGAGGTGGAGCCACCCACAATAAAATATCATCACAGGCTCTTTTGAAATTGCATCATCGTTAACTCATGAAAACTTGCACTTGTCCTTGACTTTAGCAAAATATCAGCAAAGCAGTATTTCCACCTGAGTGCGACATTTCAGGATCTTTTCCACTCCTGAATTTAAGCACTGCACTCCGACGCTTTGTAACTCATCCATATGCACATGATCCAGACAGAAAGTCGATAAGAGGAGACACGGGAACACCTCAACCTGTCATCTTAATCTCAGTATTTCTTTAATAGCGCTTCCTCAGGCTCATTCTTTTGCTACACGCTCCAGTAGAAATATCAAAAGTTGTAGATGTCATACACCCATACATTCAGATGGGTGTAGCATGTGCGTGCGTGCGTGTGTGTGTGTGTGTGTGTTGCCTCAGAAAGTTCCCAGCTTGTGCAGCTCTTACATCACATTTCTTTGTGTCGGCCTGCCCACTTCCCGCTTCGCTGCATGACTGCGGGGCAACCACAAAGTAGAGAATGGGAGCCACACTTCAGCACTCGCAGCTCCGTGCTCTCACATCCTCGCCAGGGTCAAGATGACCTAATTAGAACATATGGATACTTCTAAATGAGACTATAACAGGAGCTCAGTATGGTGTCGGGGAGGTGTCATATGATTTGTGGCCTATTTACCCTCTGATGCAGCATCCCATGATATGTAAATTGTTCCTTATGTTACTGGATTCATGCAAGTTACATTGTAGGTGATATGATGGATGTTTTGTCTGTGACTTCCTCAGACTCTACAGGCACATTTTAGCCTCATTACCCCGGCTTCCAGTGGGTTATGTTGATTTTAAATTCATTTCAATGAGAGGTTTGCAATTTTAACTACTATCCCTCAGTGGGTCTGCAATCATGTTTAAATACCTTCAAGACGTAGCTTTTGCAGCTGTGGTCGACTTTAAATCATGTTTAAAAACCTCACTTGTATAGTTAGTCCTTTTATATCAATCTATAGTTACATTGCATTAGTCCTTATACGAATTGAGCCTGTGTTTCAGTTCTAGCTGAAGGTTTCTATATATTAAAAGAACTGAGAGTCCCAATGGGCTCATACACACATACATTAGCGTGCACGCAGCTGGCAGAGCCTTTGTTGCATGTCAGCCCCGCTGCTCTCTCTTTCCCTGCTGTGAACTTTGAAGTGAAGGTAAAATGCCAGAAATAAATAGCACATATTATTATTTACCTTGTGCTGTAAAAGGAAATGTTGTCAGATCTGATTGTGTTTATATATGACTCAGAGAGGAAAACCGGTAAAAATCACCTCGGTTTCCTGTGCTAAAAGAAGATATACAGTATGAGAGTGAGATCACAGGCTATTGTCACTATATTTGATTAGATGCAAGTTTTTGTATCAATAGCATGACCATTTGTTTTATTGACAGCATTAAGAAGAACTAAGACTTGAAACATCACTGTGTGTTTTTAAATCATCTCTCAAAACGTATTGTTACCCAATGGCTTTAGCTCACTTCTCTTTCTTACTTTATGCTTTTTGTTTTTGTTTGTCCTCATAATGAAACGTGTTGTAACGGCTGTTTTGAAAGGTAATTCATGAATTAAGTTGTACTATAGTAGTATTAGTATAAGCATTAGTATTATCTTCACCATCAGATGGAATTTGTTCAGCCAATATGATCAGGAAAACAATTAGAAATGTGTAAATTTCCACAAAAATGATATTTTCCTTTATTTTGCTTACAACACAAACATGTTCGTCAAAACCTTTTTCTTCCTTTAATTATCAAATATTTCCAAAACAAAAGCAGCTATAAACATGAACCTTATCTAAATACTAGAAAATTCTGAATTTAAATCTGAACTTTCTGATAAGTTAAACAGATTCATTTTCAGCTTTTGATATTTGACAGTTTTGGACACTCTGTTCTATGGATCCATTTTGATTGGTAGCAAAAGAGTGATCAGGTTCAATACCAGCTCCTGTTTATCACTATTCAATAAAAACCTAACAAGCTTCTTAATATCCCTCCACAACAGATTCAGCGGTGCACACTTTGCAGACACTTCACAGAAAGTTTTAAACATTTTCAGGGTCTCGTCTTGAATCGGAAACGTGAATCATTCATGCAGCGGCTCACGTCAATGCTTTAATGTACGCTGAATGTATAAAGAACAAGGAGCACCTGTGTGACACTGCAGCACTCCTCTGCCTCTCTCTCTGTACTTTCTCCTTAACCGCTGCTGCAACACTCTAATAGAGAAAATCTATGTCGTGAGTGTACGCCTGAAATTTTGCATATTCATTGCACACTGAGAGGTTTAATGAGGATGAATAGTTCCTGCGTCTGTAGATGAGGTCAATCTAATTTCACTCGCAAATTATCTCCTATTGTGTGTATTGCACTGCGATTTCCTCAGGAGCTCCCATCACCATGAAACAGACACAGCACAATGTCCGTCCTGCTGCCTTGAAATGAGATTATAGGGTTTGTGCTGAGAAATGACCAAAACAAAGTGGTTCCTGACAAAATGGAGAATAATATCAAATACTGGCACGATTCATGCTTAGTCACGGAGACTCCCCCTGCAGCCAAGAATGAAGTGTGACTAAGGTGTCTGACTGAGAGTATGGAGCAGATTGGATGTTAAACTGTTAGAAACACCTTTAACTCCCTGCTGGACAAGGAGTACGTCATCAGGGTGGACACATGGTCCATTCAGACTAAAGAGGGGACTGTGTTTGAGGGATTTGTGTGGTAAAATAAACTGGAGAAACCAGAGGGGCGTATTTGTTTTTCCACTTGTTTCAGAGATGCCATTTAAAGGAGACACATGAATGCAGGGAATCAAAATACTGAAATACACCATGCACCCGTGTCCTGTCCAATAACCAGAGCCTCTCTCAGAGAATATGGAGAAGGAGCAGAGTTTGACCAATTCTTGTGGGATTTCTTGTTGTTATTGTTAAAGTTAAGTTTTCCTTCTCTCTCTGTTGGATGTTCACATGTGATTCAGGTGTTTAAATGTCCAAAAACCATTGAGGCAGAACTGAGGTGACTGAGACAAGTAAGAGTGGCCAGAAAAAAACTGCAGTCAGAAGAGATTCTCCACCGTGAGATTTCCAGACTAGTGACAGCGCTGAGCCCATTTTACAGAAAACCCTGTGAGATCTAACACCCGGTGAGGTCACATCATATATCAGTGCACGTCCTGATTCTAGGGAACACAATGGTTGCGTTGTTCCAAAGAGGATTATAAAACAATTCCTATTTCCCAAGCCAGGAAACCCAATTGCATCATGCCACGAAAACTAAAAAAAACCTGCTGTGTCATGCAAATCCCAGGATACATTTTTTCGGTGAGTTTTTGTGAGAAAAGGTTTAAGTTGTGTTGTTGGAAAAGGGAAGTTGAGACTTGGATGTTCTAAGAGACACGAGGTTGGATATTAATCAAATCACTGCTGTCAACTCTTTGTGCAAGATTGGGTAATTATTGTCACAAGAGAAGATTTACTTCATACTTTTCATCTTCTCTGTTAGAATGAACGGTCCTTGAGACGATTCCACATAGTGAGTTATTAGAGGCAACTTGTCTCACAATGCATTGCACATACTGTGAACCTGCACAAAGCTTAAAAGACCTCAGGGTGCGGTAGCTAATTTGTCTTTATACGCTGAGCATCAAGGGCACCAAGCGGGAGCCTGCTGTTCAAAAAAAGAAAAAAGCCTGAAATCCAAATGACAATGGCAAAAAGCACTAATGGACAGGATAATGACGGAGTGGAGTGAGTGTTGCCTTGAGAAGCACAGCAGAGGTGGCTGGCAGGAAGCTGTTGCCATGGCTGAGAGTAAGAAAGTGGGGGAGAAAATGTGTTAATGTTCCCCCTGTTGGGGTGAGATGCACCGTAGGGATATGGTTAAAAAACACAGCAAAAAGCCGGTGTAAATAGGGTTTGATTTGTGAATGGCGACGAGGGAGAAGGGAGAGATTGACGGATACCGTCTAACATGGGATTTGCAGCTCTGCACAAAAGGACATACAGCAGTGGATGTTTGTGGCTAAAACTACCTTCAATGTGTGTTAAGTAATTCTGAGACCGGATCCACGTGAAATAGATAGTGTTGTTTACACCGAGACCCAAAGCTGTGCCAATGTCAGATTGACAGATTGTATTGTTTCAAGGATGAACAGTGACAGTGATGAATCTGGGAGATTCTCCACTGCACAGATGCTGATGGGAATGTCAATAGTTTTGCAGGTATTTGGCATCAGCTGTATATAAAGATGGACGACTTGATGGCTCCCAGAAAGTGAAGCCAAAGTGTCTCTATCAAACCCTCGAGGCTGGCTGCAGTATACGCCATAAGCCCTGCCTCCTCCATGTTAGCAGATGGGACAAGGAACAAGCTAAAAAGTCAAAGTAGACATTAAAAATGTTTTTCTCAAAGATTGTAGTTCTTATCGCAGATCTTCAAGTCCTATTTTTTCTGGTAAGTTTGGTTGTAATCAGTTATTTGATGTTATAAAAGTATGGTGAAACGTCATGATTGACAGCTGACACTGACACGTAACTGGTCAAGTGCATGTATCGTTATTGACTGTGGCTCCAAAATGATTTCTTCAGCGTTGGAAGTGGAGACGCATCATCCCTCTTTATAGAAAATCTCTGGTATTTGGTCAGGAACCAACGTATTGGACTAATTAACAGGAATAGTTAGTTACTGAAGGAAAATTGACGAGATCAACAAAGTTATTAAATAGTGAGGGGGGATGAGAATGTCTGTAGCAATGTTCACAGCGGTCGATCCAACAGATCAACATAAAGCAAATCACCTAACATGGATAAAAGTCATGTGATGATCCAGAAATATCCAGAGGTCAGGAAGACAGATAAAAGATTCAAAGGAAGTGTTTACAAGTTCAGACTCAACCACTAAAACCCCACCTGAGGCTTAAAATAAATAAAAATGAAAATACCCTATTGAAAGGTTTGGCTCCTAGCTTGTGTTTTATGTGGGAATAAACAGCGCAGCACCATGAACACGTCAGTCTGGTCCAGGCGTCGTCTCACAGCCCAGGACTCTGTGTCTAAGACAGTCAGTCTTCTATTCAGTCAGAACTGACCTGCAGCAGCAACAGACCCTGACCCAGATAAACCCACATTGTTCATTCAACAGCACCACACCAAGACCTTTGGTCCTTATTAGTATACAGACAATGGATAAATACTCCACTGCCAATGAAAAACTAAAAGAAAAATCAACTTTAAGTATTAAAACTATATTGTTGCTGTACAGGAAAATGAGCAAAGTATCATATTGTATTGTATTACAGAATATTTATTGTTCATAATTACTAATGCATTGATTTGCAAGTTGTAATTTATCATTAGACATTTAAATCTATAACAATGAGTCCTATTTTGAAAAGGTTTTGTATGTAAAACCTTCATCTGAAAAAATATAGTGGAGAATTAAGTGAAACATTTGCCTCTGAAATGTAGGAAAGTGTATATGAGAATAGAAATACTGAAGTACTGAATACAATTTGCTTAAAATTGCACTTCAGTAGTAGTATTCCACTCTAATAAACATACTTAGTGAAACTCTGAGAAGCTTTTCAAGGACTAAGCGTGGGTTCCATAAGACTTTATGTTCAATATCAAGATTATGTCACAGGTAATTTGAACATTTCTGCACAAAACGTTTTAGTTCATCTCTTATTTTAATGAAATGAGTGACAGGAGCAGATTGTTGCCCTTTGATATTTAGATATTTGCCTTTGAGGCACCAGAGTAAAGGTCGGCATCTAACAGAGAAACTTTCAAGGATTCAACCGTTTATCTTCAACAACTACAGAGTCGTAAAAGACCCTCGACAATATTACAGAAGAAAACTTCCATTTAAAGTAAGTGAAAGTAGTTTGTGATTTGCTCCTTGAGTGATTCCTGACGCGAACTGTGAAGAAGGAGAATAACAAACCTTTGACTCTTGATGTTCATGAATCCACAGGTGAATCTTAGTGTCTTTATCAAACTGTCCATAAAAAAGCTTGAGATATTACATGAAATCAAAATTACTCAAAATCACACTTAGCCTCATGGTGATGCTATGAAAAGTTACTATGATTGTTATCCTCTGGGAACCAACCCATCTTATAGATATTGAGATATTTCACAAAAAAAACTTTCTACTGCTGGTGGAGTCACCGGGGTTCATCCTCTGGGAACCATGAATATCTTTTCCTGCATGATGTTAACCAACCCATCTTTTTTTTTTAGATATTTCACAAGATAAACCTTGAGCTTGAAGAAAAGAAAAACCAAATGACTCATGATGATTAGTTGTTAACCAACAAAAATGTTAACCAACCCATGAAGTAGATGTTGAGATATTTAACAAGATCAAACTTGAAGACATTAAAATAAAATCTTCTACTGGTGGAGCTTGAAGAAAAGACTTACCATTAGAATTCATTAGGACTCATCCTCTGGGACCCATGAATATCTTTTCTTGAAAAGGTTAATTAGCCCATCCAGTATAATTTACAGGATAAAACTTTAAAAAACTTTAATCTTTAGAAAAATTAAAAGAATTACCAAAGGATTCATTAGGACAAGGAGTCATTAAGATGTATCCTCTAGGAAGCCAGATACGTACAAACACGGCCAACATGTTACCAACCCTGCTAACATCAGGAAATAAAAAGTTATCTAACTCAGAATCCCATTGATTTTCTTTGATCTTTCCTTTTCTTCTCGTGTATCACTGGAATATTTTCCTCTCAGCATCTTAAACTCATCTTTCTTTCTTCTGATCTGGTCACAACAGTCTTTTAAAACCCCTGAGAACAGGGCAGACACATTCTCTTCACTTTTAGACCATCACAGGCCAAAATCAGGGAACCACAGTGTATCTGTACGTTCACATGACAGTGTCGAGGATCCAGTTAATTAAAACTGATCACGTCACATCAGGGGAATCAGAGGCTCTGTAGAGACCCACCACATTAAGATTTGATAAACTCGTTCTCAGATGCCAGGGAGACATAATTACTGCACAAATCCTGCTGTAATTCACATTAAACAGAGGATTAAGGTCAGATCCCTTTTTTTAATTTGCAGCAACTTTCCAAACACATTACCCTGCCCTTCAAGATCAGGCTCGTTCCGTTTGTTCGGAGTAATTTCTCGTGTTTGCACCCCCACCCTGAAAGAACAACAGCTGAGTCATTTATTCATCACCATTCAAAGCTCTGCATGTCTTTCACGCAGCAAAGTCAGAGTTGATGGTGAAAGAGGGAAACTGTTGAAAGTGCTGCCGAGCCTCCAGCCTTCATATTCTGAGATGAATAGCAATGAACTCAACTTAAACTTGACAGCCGCTCACTATCTGTGGTGCTTGAATTCAGATAATGTGCGAAATACTCCAGGGAAACCAGTTAATGTCATAATCTTCATTTGCTCCTTAGTGTTTCACATCGGCTGCAAATGATGACTTTAAATCGGCCTCAGACAAAAACCTTTACTCTGGAAAAGATGAGCGTTTGTTTTGTGGATATTTCAAGTGGCGTTCAGTGTCTTTTATTGTAAGTAGAAATGTACAGCAGATGGCAAAGAAAATCATCTTCTGATTCACTGCAGAGCCACTTGAAACTGAGACCGCTACTCAAAAGTTCAGTGTGTAGAGTTTAGTGACATCTAGTGGTGGAGTTGCACGTTGCAGCTGAATGCCCCCTCACCTCACCCTTTCCTTCCAAACATGACAGAACCTGTGGCAGCGGTCAGTTGTCATCAAAACTCAAAAGGTGTTTGTCTAGTTTGGGCTACTGTAAAAAAAACATGGTGGCCTCTGTGGACCCACTCCTGATGTAGATATAACGTATTTAAATTTAAAGGACCCATTTTAGGGTGAAGAAAACAACAATTCGTACAATTTAGATGAAACACACCAGTGAAAACATCACTCGGATTATTTTATATTCAAATTCTGCCAATAGACACTACCTACACACTGGACCTTGAAGTCATGAAACATGCCAGCACAGATCGCGTGTCATTAAAAAGGCCGGTCACCTCACTTGGAGAAAGTTTGCGGACGTGTCCTCAAGCAGCCTCCGAGCCGGAGCTGTTACTGACGGTCGGTGAAGGCGTCAACAGGGTTTTTATGCTCGGTAAACAGCCATTAAAGAAAGATGGCAGTCCTGCAAGACCTCGGTTGAACCAAATCCAGGAACAGCCCGGCCTGGGAGTGTGGTTTTAACACACTGTGCTGACACCACGCTCAATCTTGGCTCCGGCTATGCGACGTCTCTTATTTTCCTAAGTGGCAGTATCTTATTTAGTGCCGCAGCTCTCATGGAGCATTGTCCTGTGAACGCTGGGGCTTTTTTTGGTCCTTTAAATCACTGTCAGATCTGTGGCGAAGATCACGCGAGAAACCTCTCAAGCTCAGGCCTCTGTGCACTCACTTGAGTCTCAGTTCACGACGGGACTGAGACTCAAGTGAGTCAGTTCAGGAAGAAAATATAAACTTCACAATACGAAAGAATAAGACACATTCATCATCTTGCTTTGTGTGAATGTTTCATAAATCAAATGCTTAATCAAACTAATTATCATTATTTGCGGCGCCATCGGGACACAGTTATGATCCACAGTATTTATGAGGATGTATTTATTCATAGCTGTCAATAAAACACGACCACATTAAACTCTAACAAAAAAGGGAGGTACCAGCTATCAACAAGGATGGTTGTTGTGTTTTCTTATTTGTTGTTCCGTTTTGTCATTTGTTGTTGTGTTTTGTGTGTTGATTTAAGTGATTTACTGTTGTGTTTTACGATTTGTTGCTGTGTTTTATGATTTGTTGTTGTGTTTTCGTATTGGCTTTTGTGTTTTCCCATTTATCGTTGTCATTTGCACTTCCGGGCTACCGCATTAAACACACAATTTTAACACCAGAATTTGTTTTACAAAAACTCAGCAGAGACTTGCATTCAAGCCTGAGACGTTCACCGTTTGAAAGCAGTGCAGAGTGTTTCCTCCTCTGAAGAGATCGTCCCTGGGTGATTATTTATCTACTTTTAAACTGAAACACGTCCTTTGAAGCTTCACTTCAGATTTACTGACTATAATTAACTCCCTTGCATTTCCTGTGTGACACCGCTTGTACCGCAGAGACGAGTGGCGCAGACAACCTCACAGCTTGGTCTGCACCAGTGTCACCGACTCACACTAACCACTGGGAGGGTCAAAGGTCGGACAGTCGTGTTCACAGATGTTGTTTTCCTGTCCTGCTGCAACTGGATCTCTACTGATCCTGATCTGATCCTGCAGCTGCTCACAAAGTCAATGCTCTTTGTTTGGTGTTTCCTCCGGCGTTTAAAACATGACATTGATTGAACTGATCTTTGCACCTCAGAAATAGATTCGAATTCTCATCCTGATCAATAGGTGGCAGTCTCGATCTTTGAGAGTTTTGCAAGGTCATACTTACAGGAAGAGATTAGAGCTGCAAACAGTGAGTCAGGTACAAATACATTTTACCAGCTAATTACCACACAGTACATCTCAAAACACGTGTCAATATGTCACATGGTATATAAAATATCCTTTATGATTAGAAAACAATGCAGTCCAACATAAAATAATGACGTTACCAAACTTCTTGATGGATGTTAGCGTGAAACAACCTTTTCTGACACAAAAGCGCTGTCCTTCATTTTCAATCTTGGCTGGCGAAAGTCTTATTCAGGCATTTATCACCTCCACGTTTGATTAATGCAACAGCACCCTCTACGGCACATCCTCCAAGATCCTGCAGCACATCCAAAAAGCCCTCCCGCCTGAGTGCTCTCTCTCTCTCTCTCTCTCTCTCTCTCTCTCTCTCTCTCTCTGCTGCTCTGTTATATAACTTCCTCCCTCCAAAATACCCATCGGCGTCTTTGCACGCAGCAAAGGTTGCATATCAAACCACTTCTCTCTGCATAAAGAGCGGTTCTTCACATGGCTCCGGCCCATCTCTGTGGCCTTTTTAACTATCACACACCTCCCTGCAGAGCTGTGCCAATGTCCTGCACCCCGGCGCAAGGACGGAAAAAGTCCTTCAATTATCCACCTTTAGTCAAACTGTTAACTGTCTCCTTTATCAGTGAAATAGTCTGAGATGTCGAGCCATTTCTGTGGATGTCAAATCACATAAAAGTGACAGATTGGATGGAGCTGGTTCATTGTGGGACTGCATGTCTGCTAGATAGATAGATAGATAGATAGATAGATAGATAGATAGATAGATAGATAGATAGATAGATAGATAGATAGATAGATAGATAGATAGATAGATAGATAGATAGATAGATAGACATTTTTCTCCCAAGAGCAATAATGTCCCTAGAATGGCTGAAAGCAGAAATTAACACAGATATAAAAGAAACATTACAGCTACGACTGCCCTGCAACAGAACCACAACAATCAATCTGCATAGCACTACACGACACAGCTTTAGAAATCAGCATCAAATAATTGAATGATCAGAGACTTGTTGGACATCTGCAGCCAAAGAGCAGTTTACCTCCAAACTCCTCCATCCACATAATGGACAATCAGGCCTGTCGGAGCCAGCTAGCCCATTAGCCTGGGCTAATGCATCCAGGACTCCCCGCCATGCCCATCACTCTCGACCGGATCCGGTTTCACACAGGAGCCGCCTCATCTCTTTGTGCCGGGGGAAACTCTTCCTCCAAAACAACAACCCCTGGGAAAAAACAGTTGTTGAGAAAAATTGGCGTTTTCTCTAATATATTTGCGTTTAGTAGTTGAGGTCATTTAAAGATCTGTGAGTATCTGGAAAAATAATTAACATTTCCAGGTTTTCACAAGACAGACATATTGTCAGAAGAACAAGCTACAACAACCTGTAAAATGTAGAACTTGTATAATGTGCGTGTACAGTAACACGTATCGGATTCCGGTTTCAAAGTGTAAAGTGGATATTGGCTCAATCAGAGGGTGAAATTGTTTTTGACCAGGCCTGTGATCTTGGGTTTCACAGCTCTGCCTTGCTAAATGGACCGGGTGCATTAGGGGCCAGAGACGAGCGGGCTGCAGAGTGCTCTTAAAAGGCGAGGAGGAAAAAAAACAACTCCAGAGACAGCCTCCCTGCTCCTTTCTCTCTTTTTCAGCTGCGGAGGGACAGTGACACGCACCAACCATGTATGGAAGTGCTGCGTGTCAGGTTTCAGCCGTCAAATCAAAACAAGCCTCCTGATGGAGAGAGGGGCCGAATGGATACGGAGGGTATGGTGACTGACATGAGGGTCGACCGATGTGATGGAGGGTGGAAGTTTTCCATTCGCTCTTCTTTGTTACAAGTGGATAGAGTTTACAAGTTTTTCTTCTAATGGGCTTAGAATACCAGGGGAGCGGTGCTTGGACACAGGAAACAAAAGGAGAGAGCAAGAGTCAATTTCTGTGATCGTTTTTTTCAGATTTAATCACCTGAATTATTTGGTGAAATATCTCATGAAGGAAAAAGGATTGTGAGATGTTTTAATCTGTTTTTGCATTTTGTAATATCGTTGCACCAGCTATAGCTAAGTTTGCGATAAGTTAACTTTCCTTCTCTCATTTGGTTAAAATAATTTTCGGTGATATTAAAAATCTACTTTTGAGGTTTCTTTGGCAAACTTCATAGCAAATAGTTGCTTATTTAAACATCCACAGATATGAAGCAACATTATCAATCATCTGGAGTTTTGATGACTGAAGGTGCAATGTTCCTTCCTTTCAGCTCTGTTTTTGGTCTCCACCAACGGTTGAGGGGACGATCCTGCTCTTTAGCTCGTCTGTGTTCACAAACAAGTTGCTAACTTTGTCTTTCTGCTGTTTGGTGCATACCAAGTGTTGCACAGTGGGTTTTTAGAGCTTTTTAAATGAAAGCAGCTGCCGGCTGCGGCAGAAAACTATGCAAAGAGCGGTGGGAGTGAACCAAAACAATAACGTTGTCGACCAAAACAAAGACTATTATGACATTTAAACGTCAAGTTGAGTTGAGAGAAACGCCAGAGACGGGTGATAATTTCAGTTTTATCGTTTCACTTTTCATATAGCCTGTATAAAGTATTAATTAAATGTATTATATACTTTTTCAGAAGTTCAAGAATGAACACCCACGGTCAGAATTTGAGTATTATTCCACCTTCTTGTCTTATTTGTCTGTTACAACTCATAACTTCTTTCACACAAGTCAAAAGGTATTAAAGTTGGGTACCACAGTATCAGTGCAGTGTATAGTTGTGCTTGACGGTGTATTTACAATCCCCGCATCAGCACTTTGGAAACTTTGATCAAAGCTCTCACTTTGAAATAAAAATGAAACAAAAAGCTACAAGAGATAAGAAAACAAACGTTGAAGATGAGGTTACGTTTGATATTTTACCAACATATCTCCAGAATAATTGAGGGGATTGATCAGGTATTCAGGTTGCTTGGGTTTTGTCTCTTATGCTCAAATGTCTCTATTTAAACATTGTCCTCATTTCTCTGATTCACATCCCAGCGCTCTCCCTTAATCTCTTTCCATTTATGTTAGAAACTAGCTTTTCTCATGAATGTTTTAAATGCTGTTATTTTGCCGATGTGCTCTGTCATGCTCTGACATCTACTGCACTTCTGTCAGTCCCCAGGTTTCCGTCAGGTTTCTGCAGTTGTTCCCACTCGTTAAAATAGTTTTTTCCTCAATCTCGTCGAGGGTCATAGGGACGGAGCACGTCACAACTTGTTAAACCCTATGAGGCAAATTATGTGATAATAAATTGGACTGAATGATTGAAAACCTTTATCACTTTGTATTTCCTCACACCCTGAAACAAAGACACATCCTGTTCATTTCAACACAACCTTTTCATTCCTTTGCATTTCACTGTGTGTCTCCCCCACACCCCCCCTCCATAAGAACGATGACTCATCACGCCGAAGCAAACATGCCAACAGTGAACGCCACCAGCAGAGTGTGTAAATTCCACACCTGTCCGATTATCCTCCTCCCTTCTCCTCCCTCCCTTCCTCCCTCCCTTCCTCCCTCTCTCCCTCCCTCTTTTGTGCCTCCTCTCTTCTCCACACATGCTCACCCCCCCTCGTTCACTCACACCTCACACCGAGCAGCTTGAGGAGTGGAAGGCAGCGCTGGGAACATGCAACAGAGAACAGGGGGGAGCAGCAGGGACCGACGAGGGCTTGACAACACCGAGGGCCTCTTCTCTTCTGTCTCATTAACCACAGCTTGGGTTTACTCACAGGTAAGTGGAGATTCTCGTCCTTTTCTCAGGTGCTTTTACAACCAAATGAACGAAGGTGGATTTTTCCGCTCTTGGAGGAATTTGGGATGAGATGCAACAAACGTGAAAATCCTTTGCATGTGTCGGAATCATACTTTTATGTATTTAAGTGCATCTTTTCTTGTTAGGGGAATGTTTTTACTGAACATGACACCACTTGATTGCTTGTATCGACTATTTCCCACTGTACCCCTCTCTCCCTTCTGTTCCCTTCATTTTCTCAATCCTACTCTTCCAAACACTTTTCCCTCGTAAGAACTTCCCCATTTTCCCCCCGAGAAAGAGTCAGAACAGAACCTGACAAAAGTTGAATAAAGACAAGCACGAATGTGATAGCGGATCACTTTGTTGTCCTGCTCATTTCGTCCAAAGATGGATCATCATCACACTTCTTCTCTGCAGGAGAGGAGGAGTTAGCCGGATGACAAAGGCTGCAGCTGCCTTTTCTTCTCAAGAAACGGGGTGAAAAATGACATAATGGCAGCTGAGCTCAGGTAACTTCACTCGGACATTGATACCCTTGAAACTAATCCAACCCCTGGGTCGTGTTTACAGGGTTTGTGCCGCTGCGAGTGTGAAATCGAAGCTATTTTGAGGGCAGAGTCTGAGAGGATGATTTATTTGGGTAACAAGACTGAATGAGGTAAGAAGAAATTACCAAATGATCTCATTAATGCCTCCACTTAGTCCTGTGTTTGTTGTTTTGCTGTGATTAAACCAGTGCAACTTGCAGGAGTGAAGAGATGAACACATGAAGCCTAAACTCAGATTCTGTCATTTCAATTAACTTCAACGAGTGCTAGAATACACAGACAGAATTGATGCATGTGCATGTTATGTAAGGCTCCAGGTCGTGGAGGCACAAATGGCGTGAGTGAGTTGTTTTTCAGCGGACGGTGATGTCATGACACCACTGTTCGGATGGACTAACAGTTTGTAACAGAAAACTGAGCCTGTGTCCTGAGGCTCAGGCAAATTATCTGAGTACAAACGACGAACGTTTAGACTCCTGATGTGAAAAGAGAAAACTGATATCTGCGTCTAAAGCTCGTCGAAATGTGCAGTGAGCTGAACTTTCTAGGGATGTGCTGCCCAGCGCTGGACGCAGCATCCAGGAGAGGTTTGACCCTACACTCTTTAATTTTTCCTCCATTTCAGGGAGTTTCATTTATCATTTTCATGTTCTGCTACTTAAGATTTCAATTCACCACATTTCACATTTAAATATTTAACTTTTACTTCACTAAATGTATTTGTTGAAAGCTAATTCTAATAAAGTTGCAACGTCAAATTCCAAATGGACCTTGAACATCTGCATCATTAAATGCTGTTTACATGTTTATACATCATTATTAATAAACCACTTATACCTAATGTAATAATCTAACTCCGACATGAACCCTCTGCTGCGTGGATAAATATACTTCTACATACTTTATGTACATTTTACTGTTAATCTGTGATTTTACCTTTTTTCTTCCTGGTTTTACTTCAGAAAAGGTTTTGAAAACTTCTTCCACCACTCGATCAGAGGACGGATGTGAGGCCATTTCATTTTTACAATGGTCATTAACATGCAGGTCATGAAAAGAGCTTTTCAGCTCTTGCATTTCAAAGTAATAAACTGTGGTCTGACTCTTCGGCCGACCACTTCTCTTACGTCTCCATTCATTATAAGTGGTCAGTATATATTAGACTAATACACTTTGTTTTTATGAGCAAATTACCTGTTTACTCTCCCTTTAATGACGTCTGTGCCTGCAGTGGAGCTGGAATCTCATTTGGATAAACATTATCACTTTTACTGGGCTGCACGTGACTGCAACTCCATTTAAATCTGTGATCTCCATTAAACATCTGTATAATTTTGTTGTACAAAGTTGTTTTTTTTCTTGCAGAATGAGACGCACCAAGCTCCGATTTCCTTCTCTGCGATGACTTTTCTGAAGATGCAGAACTTAGCTCATTAGTGAGCATTAAACTTGACAGGAATTGTTCACAGTGGCTAAGTTCAGTGTCTGACATGAAAGAAGGAGCTCCGTGCACACCTGAGCCGCCCGGGACATCCAAACACGGAGCGCTGAGGGAAGTGAAAGGAGGAAAAAGCACGACCACATGCACTGTACGACAAAGAGAAAATGCTGTAAAGGGATTTGCGTGTCCAGACACACAGTGTAATACCTGGATTCTTCTGATTTATGGGAGGTTTATGAAGATGGACAAGAAAAGACCACAATGAATGACAGAGGATCTAGTTCCATGTGGGTTCATCGCCAACACTTTTATTATGAAATGATTATCATCCACATTTATACATTTTCTGAGATAAGATGATTTCAGTATTGTGTTACTCTGTGTGTGTCAGATCTGCACTTTCCTTGCTGTGCAGAGTTAAAAATAGAAGCATAACTCGCTCGATTCTGTGCTTTCAATCATTTTGGGGAATGTTGCAACGAGGCATTTTTTCCGGCTGTGTACTCGTGTGCCTACTGAACTGGTTTCAGTGTGTCTTTGCAAAACTGGCTCAGTCCAGCAGGAACAAGAGTGACATCCAAAAGACACCATTGGTGCTAACAAGGCCTCCATCATCGTCCCCCATTTAAATAATCAGAATAACCAGAGATGTGTTTATTAAACCACTCAGTGGCAGGTATATGTCAGGAGTGATGAATTTTTTTGTGATGATGATTGTGACACATAGATTGATGATTGTGACACATAGAAACCATGTGTGTGTGTCTATCTGTGTGTGTGTGTGTGTGTGTGTGTGTGTGTGTGTGTGTGTGTGTGTGTGTGCTATCTGTGTGTGTGTGTGTGCCTCCTAATTTGTCTTCCTGTGTGGGTGAATATGGCTGCGTCTGCAGGCAGTCGTTATCAGCCGCAGCTGATTTGTGCTGAGTAACACTTTACCCCCTCTTCATTCCTCACACTATAATAAGCTGTCAGTGTGTCGGCAAACTTCTTCTCCAAACTGAGGTACAGTTTGATACGGGCTCAACACCTCTGCTCTCATTATGCACCTGAGTGGGCAGAGGCTGCATTAGCATAAAGCTAAACTGGTCATCACAAGACAAACTATTGATTTTGTACATGTCCTCTGTTTTCAGGGTGTCATTTAAACAAGAACTTTCCACCATGGGCCACGTTCGTTAAAAAACTTGCAGACATGGACAAAAATGTTGCTCAAAAAATGACCTGGTGTCGATTTTCATGTTGATTTTCAATGATTTCACTGAGTAAAACTTGTCAGAATACAAACAGTAGATTGGACTTTTTATTTATTTGTCATGCATGGTGATTTCTGCTGTTTCACACCCATAACTGTGCAGTTCACATTATTATAATTTTACAGCTGAAGGTGGAGAATGTACCTAAATAGTCAAGACACTTTTCTGTCTGTGCCTTGCTGAGGATTAAAATGTTTCCAATGCGATAAAAATCTGTTCTCTGGCATCATTTGTGGGACTAAGATAAATTTAGGACTGGGGTTAATTTCAGTCATAAAAGTACAATGGTTGAAAATACTGAAAAAAGAAAAATGTGGCGATAATGGTGATAAAATAGACTTAATTTCTTTGTGTCCCTAAGTCATTTTTGTGTCTTGTTGTTTGTTGTATCGTGGTTTTATGTCTCTTTGTGGTCATGTTGTGTCTCTAAGTGTTCGATATTTGTCTTTTCACAATCATTTTCACCTTCCTGTAGTCATTTTCGTTTTTGTTTTTAAGTTGTCATTAGTATATAGAACTTTTAAATGAAAGAAGTAGTTCTTCTTTGTATAGTTTTTATATTATTTTTGTGTATTCCTGGGTGTATTTTCATTTTAATTTACACGCAAAAGTGGGGAAATCACAACCAAATTAAAGGTTTGAGAATTTTTAAACATAAAAAACATCATATGTGTCTGTGTGTGACATCACAGCATGTTAACGTGTTTATGAATATAAATCTATATTTATAGCTTTAACAAATATGTATGAAGTCACTTGTTTACAACTACCTGTGTGTAACAAATACAGACAGTTGCTGTGCTCTGGGTTTGTTGTAATACCTCAAACATCCAGTAGGAGGCGCCCCAGATCACCCTGATCAAGCCTGGTCTGTAAACACGTTCAAGTAAACAGTGGTGGAAAATAATGAATTTTCGTGAAATTATAAAAGTCCACATTTAATCAAACCTGAATTTCGTCCATTTTCATTATTTATTACATGAGTATACGTCTCTGTATTTAAGACTTTTATATATAAAATGTGAAAGAAGGTTTTTATCTTATAGCTTCTTCTGTCCACACCCCCCTTAATTTAATAACTTTTCCTGAGCTCCAGGTAAAAGCACAACTCGTCCACTTTGAAATGATCTGAAACAAACTAGAAAATCTAAATATTGGATCCTTAAGTATTCATATTTAATACTTTTTTGAAATCAACAGGTTTCATGTCATGTGACCCACTGACTCCAAACCAAAGCTGAGTTGTGTTATTACCCTGAATAAAGAGGACACGTCTTATTGTATGTTAGTGCTTCTGGTATTTTATATGAATATTAATGATTAAAAGAGTAATACAAAATTGAAAATACAGTAATTCAAATACAGAATTGTATTATCTTTGGTTTCCATTATCCTACAATATTTTAAAATCCCGTCTTGAACACTTTAATAAACATTTAGATATTTTTGAGCAATAAAAATGCTTGAGTGCGACGTTCACTGCCAATGGGACGTTTACGTACCTGTATTGCGTAAAACCCTCTGCACTTCTCAGTTGTACCTGCTGTGAGCGAAACATCTGTCAGGTCCGTGAAGGCATCACTTTATTTCCACCTCGTCAATGTGTGCGTGTGCGTGCGTGTGAGTGTAAATCTAGGAAGTGAGTTCTCGACCCGGGACAACAACGCGGCGGAGACATCAAATCCACGACATCTCAAATGAAACCGTGATTTCAAGGAAAAACTACTTCTCTCGAAATGTGCGTGTGAGCGACTGGGAGGTGATTTGAAACTGAGCGAGGAACAGTTTCCTGTCTCACCTTTTTTCTCTGGAGGCTCAGGTGAGGGAAGTTTCAGTTTTTCTCTGACTTGGTTTCACTGGAGCTGCAGGAACTCGCCTCCTCTCCTCGCTGTCGTTGGGACTTTTCCAGCTTTTCAACATGAAATGAGCGGTTTGGTGAGTTTTGATTTGGACATTTGAATCCAGTTTGACACTTGTTGCTGTCCCTGTTTGACATTTGTCCCCTGGGTGGATGTGTGGGAACTTTCTGTGGTGATTAAGGGAAAAGTTGGTAATTCCTGATAGAGCAGGTTGATACTGTGGAAATGAGGGAAGCAAAGTGTTTCAATGTATCTTGTCGTTTTTTGTGCCAAATGATTGTACTTTTAAAGTATGTTCACTGATTTTTCAACTACAAGAACACTTGTAAATATCAGAGGACACACAAGAAAAGAGAAAAAAGACTAAGACACCAAGACAGAAAAAAGTACAGTACACACTACTGTACCTCAAGACCATGTAGACCCCTTCAAAGAGCTGATCTGGGACCTGTCATCCCCAATGTAGTCTGGAAAAACTGTCTTTCAGTCTTTAGGACATTCACAAAGAAAAAGAAAGACAAAAAAGAAACCAAGTCAGAGAAAAGGAAACTAGTGCATCAAGAGTCAGTTGTCGATGTCACGGCCGACTATCAGTGAATAGACCTCTATGTCTTCGACCACCTTCTCTAGCTGGACCCCGTCATCCCCTATTTACTCCAGAAAGGGTCCCAGATCTTGTAAAAACTGGAACTGAGCCAGTAGCGTATTGCTTCCAGAGAGATAAATTCCATAAATCTCCAGATCCAAAAACCATATGCGGACATTGTCCAATATCCAAAGAGGCAGAACACATCTCCTGACCGGTGCAAGACAGTAGCACCTCAGTGTGGATTGAGTGATTGTAAAAACTGGTCCCAACCAGACATCATTTACAAGAGGACAGTCGAAAATACAGTGAAAATATAATATAATGTAACAGTTTTACACTTATTACAGTATTTTGAAAGCAAAGGTTTGAACTTGAATTAAATAATAATCTGCATTTTACTGTAAAAAGGAAGTTTTAGATGGTCATACTTGGATTTAGTTGTTTTGATTTCAGTTTGATTTTCATCATCTCACTATTTCATTTAATCTCACTATGTGTGTGTTTCCACAGTGGAAGCTGGCAGAGAGTTGGCGCAGTGAGTTATGCTGAAGCCTGCCTCCGTGTATCAGGATGAGCACTACAGATCGAGCCGGGGCCCCTGAGCAGGATGGAAGGGCCCGAGTTGTGCAGATCTACCCCCGGGTGTCCCAGGAAACGGCCGTCTACTGTCCCCTGCAGGTGAACAGCGGGGACAATGCGAGGTCCGTCATCCACAACGCTATCGTCACTCTGGGGTTGGACTCCAGCCAGAGGTACGCCCTGCTGGAGGTCCGGGAGAGCGATGGAGAAGAGATGCCTCTAGAAGATGACGACTGTCCTCTGGAGCGAGTCCTGCTGTGGCCAACAGAGGCGCAGAGGTGGCATCCTCGGGGCCAGGGCCACTACTTCATCCTGCAGCAGCAGCAAGCCAACATTGCAGGCGACCAAGAGAGCAGCACCGAGGACTATGACGACCTCTGCAACCTCCCAGCTGTGACTGAGGAGAATATTCTGGAGGCTTTACGCCAACGCTTCTACAAGTTAAAAATCTACACCTATGCCAGCAACATCCTCATCGCCATCAATCCCAATAAGCTCCTTCCTGTTTACTACAACCCCAAGTATATCAAGATGTATGAGAAGCAGCCACTGGGCAAACTAAGCCCTCATATATTTGCAGTAGCAGACGTGGCCTTCCGCACCATGCTCAACAGGCAGGTCAACCAGTGCATTGTCATATCTGGAGCGAGCGGCTCCGGGAAGACGGAGAGCAGCAGTTATCTCATCCACTGCCTGACCGCGCTGGGCCAGAAGACGTACTCCACCGGGCTGGAGCGGACCATCCTCGGGGCGGGACCACTGCTGGAGGTAGGTGACTCCGGAATCCACTGACACCTGCGTCTGTAGTTGAAGAATGACTTTCTCGCTGTCTGACACGGATATCAAACACACAGTTATCGCAGTTTCAGATTTCTCAGCTACGGGGTCACAGCAATCAATCAATACAGTGACTTTTGATTGGGAAAAACAAATTATTTGAAGACACTGTGATGGCTCTGGGAAATGTAGGAACATTTTTATGACAATCTCGAGCTTTAAACCCTCAAAACTTGAGCTCTAACTAACGATTATGCTCATTTTTAAAGATAAAATTTCTCGATTAATCATGTGATCTTTTCAAAAATGGTGCGAGTCTTGATCTTGTTGGATTAACTAGCTGATCATCTGACTATGTTGTGGCCTGAAGAGAGTGAAACTAACTGAACCTACACCCTGACCTCATTCAGTCATGGTGGTATGAGTTTGTGGGACACCACTTCGATGTGGGTGGGGATTTTTTGCTGTAGGTCAGGGGCCACATTAAACTGAAACAACCTATTTCATGAATAAAGTTCATGCTTTAGTGTCAAAGCCTTTTCCGTACATGTTAATCACTGCTATTCTGGTTAAAAATAAACAGAATCCACTCCTGTAATACAGGAAATATAATCCAGACACTTGTGTTTTCCACTTCCTGCAGTAAAAAAACATGATTGTGTTCAAGAATACCCACAAAAAGCTGCCATGTGCACCATGGTGAGAGATAAACGGCCACAAGTGATGGATGATCATAAAGAGCCATAGACATGAACCAGATCGACAACATTTTAATTTCATAGTTTCCTCAAATGAACCTAAATCAAAATACAACATCTTGTTGTTTCTGTGGCTCTCTTCCACAGTAGCAGTGTCAGGAACTTGAAGCCACAGTTCCCTCAGATCTCTGCTTTCTGTTTGAGATGTCGGTTAAATTACACAACATGTTCAAATAACTGACATGAAACTAGGCCAGATGGTTTTGAGTTTTTTTTAAAGGGAACTTCTAAACTCTTCGGAACTTGTGTTTTACAGGAAAAACACAATTTCTTTCTCAGTTTCCCTGTTCTCAGTCTGTTTTCAATGCTCAAGGAACAGATCAACGAGTGGGAACTAGAAACATCAACTGGTTTCACTTCATTCCAAAAACGGAAACATTTGGTTCATACTTTAAAAGTTCAGCATGTGACTCTTTGCTTTATACCTTTTTTAAATCCACTGTATCTGCCAGTAAATGTGAACCGTGTTGGAGCAGAAGGTGTGGAGACGTGTCGAGCCTGGTTTTTTCAGATTTGTGCTGTAATCCATTCTCTGTCTCTTCATCAATACACCAGCTAACCTTTCACATAAAAGATCCTGTTCCTCTTGGTACTGTTCACAACCCTACACACACAATCCCAGGGGGCCTGCCTCTTATTGGACAGAGAAACTAAATATGGATTCCTCCCCTTTCTGAACAAGACGGACAAGCATTTCCTTGTATTAGGTATTTTTCTGCCGAATGATCTCACTGGCATTTTGCTGTTTTGAGCTCATCTCCTAAAAGTCAGAGGTTTGACCTGAGCAGAGAGTGGTTTGTTGTGTTAATGGCAAATTGAAAATGCAGAACAAGCGTTCCGATGAAGAAATATTAAGGAAGAATATAATAAGAATAGAGGAATCGATCCAAGGCCTTTTTCCATTTGCAGGTTTTTTGGTCGTTGTGTTTCTGTAAATGTTCTGTTTTGAACGTCTATGGATTTCCTTTGCATTCGTGAGTCATACCCTGTGAAACTTGTTCCTTATCTTAAAACTAAGAAGTGCAGCTTCCTTATCTTTCCCTCTGATGTGTCATTAAATGTTCTCTCGCTAAATTAGATTTTCGATCTCCCCGGTGACAGACAAACTGCCAGTGTACTCAGGGTTTCTTTTTAGAATGCAAGTAATGAATAATACAACGTTTGTTGTATGTTGTTTGATATTAAAACCAGGAGGAAAATTGCAGTTAATAGCCAGGAAGTGATGACACCTTGCGGTGGTTGCTGGAGGTTTGTAGCTGCGCTCCACAGGGGGAATGTGCAGGGCGTTGTCCTGGAGGAAGCACCGGAGAGAGAAAAGAAACGGGAACGTGTCGGAACAGGCTCAGCCAGTTTGCTGGAAATCCTACAAAACAAAGCAGAAATCACCTCCTCGCTCTCAACCTAAACCCCGTTCTCACACAAGCACCTTTTCTCCCCCCCATTCTCCCTTTAGTCCAGCTGTGTGTCAATCCAGGGATCTCAAATTCATCCTAGCTTTTCCTTTCAAGAGCACAGTCATCCCCCTTTTCCCATTTTGACAAGCATATTCTGTCACATTTTAGAGGCCTCCACATATTCCAGCTAGAAATGCAGCTTTTATTTTAGTCTCAATTTGTTGGACAACACCGGTGGATCCTTTGCAGCCTCCTGTATCCCATAATCCACTTTGCAGCATTTGCATCAGGTTATGTTTTTATCTCCATTGTTTGTGAGTTAGCAGGATTATGCAAAAACAACTGAACCGCTCTCCATGAAACTTGGTGGAATGATGCAGTATGACTCAAGGACTGTGCAGGACTTTGTTTTCACTTTCTTCAACGTTGCGAAATGGTGAATTTAAATGTGGTTTCATAAGGGTTTTATTGGGCCTTGGCAGAGTAATGATCTTTAATCTGTGCCAGAGTCTTCCATTGTGTTGAGGAGATCCTTGTTAATTCACAAAGTCAGGAAATAATCACATGATCACAGGGAAATATTCCCACACCTTAAGTTTCGGACCCCAATATCTTCCACAGTAAATATGTGAAGTATCACAAGACTTCATGGGAGTGTTTACACTTCCCAATATCAACTCCCCAAAGGTCTGAGCTGTGGAAGCATTGGTGTTTATTGCTGTTAAACTAGTAAATCAGTTATATCCAGTGAGCCCCTGCTTTTCCATGTGAGCCTGTTGTACTTCTGTCGATAAATATAATATGACATGTTTTAGATAGTCTCGCTTTCTGCCTGGTGCGTTGCTTTTACCATCATTTCTCATCTGCCACCTTTACTGGTGATGTAGGCTTTCCCAGTTCGGAATCAACCACTCCCATTGGCTCTGGTGGGTGTCGTCACAGCCAAGTGTCGGATTCAGAGGACGAGAGCTCTCCTTTGTTAGTTAATGCAAACAGGAATAACACTGGATTATTCTGAGCTCAAAGCAAAGAGGAGTCGGGCTCAGTTTGTTGTAGTGACGGAAATAAAGACAAATAGATGACGCGAGTAAGATATTTAGTTCAGCTGAGGCTTTACAGCTGAATACTTTGAGGAGAAACCGACCTACAGTAAAATGATGTAACTGCCTTTTATTGTGTAGTAGCGTATGGTGGAAGTTAACAGTTTCTGAAATGAACCAAATACTATTGAAAACTATTTTGGTCATTTCAATGAATCCTGTGCGTGATTGTGGACAGGAACTGCTCCCATGTGTTTCGTGTTTAGGGACATTTGGAAAAAGGCCTTAAACTGGCAAGAAGACACAAGAATATAAGAGCTTCAATCACTTCAAACATAAACCAAAGTGTAGGTGTGAAACCTTTTATGTTCAGTTGTGGTTTTGATATAATGGGTTACAGTGCTTTTTGATTTTTAATGAAATTATCTTTTTGGCTAATACTTTAGAATAATGACACATAATAGGTGAGTCAGTGCTTATTCTGGAACGTGCAGACTTGATGACATTGTAATTATTCAAACCACAAACGGTCTAAATGCGGATCTCAGAGAACGGGAAAGAAAAAGCAGGAAAAACATGTTGTCTATAAAACCTTAATGCCTCTGAAAGTTCTGGATAAATCTGTGGTTTAACTGGTAATCACCTTGCTCCTGTGAAACCAGTGCTGATCGTTCACAGCTAAAAGTCTGGGACCAAACTAGATGAATGAAAAACTGTGTGAATACTGAAGTGGATGCAGGGTTTGAATTCTATCATTTGTTTTTAGTAATCCTCTTGTTTTTTTGTTAGTCAGAGCATTACAGGTAAATGGATGTGGTAACGATTAGGGCTTAATATAACGATTACCTTTTATTATAAGATTATAGATGATTTCTTCTGTCCATGAATTAATCATTTAAGATATAAAGCATCAGGAAATTGTGAAAAATTATCATTTGCTCTACAGCAGTTAAAAACTCTTAAGGTATTTAATTCATATTGATATGGAACAGAGACTTGTCACAGTTGAGGAGCTGGACTCAGCTTCATGTTGGGCACCTCAACTTACTAAATCAGTTTGAAAAACGATTAGTTATCACAGCTCATTCTGTAAACTCAAGTATTGTGGAACCGTTTTACCCCTGGTGGTTTTCCCCTTGTTTCCTGAAGGTGAATTTCTGGTGACAAATATGCAAATCTTTGACTCTTTGAATGATCTGTTGTCTGTGTTTCTGTAAATTCCCCTAAGCCTGTACGTCCTCTCTTTTAAGATCATGTCCTTCAGAGGATCCAGTCCCTAAACTGGGACCTGACAAACACCTGTTTCTCTCTCTCTCTCTCTCTCTCTCCCACCACCTTTACTTTTTTTCCCCTCCACATTCCTTTCATTCTTATCTCGCTACATCTACCATCTTTTATCGAGCTGGTTGAAAATGAAATCCTTCACCTCGGTGCGTTTGCAAAAGCTTCACGGGAACATTCCAGCGAAGTGTGTGATCAGTGCGGTTTGCAGACCTGTCTCACCCTCTGTGGAGACATTACTCTGGCGGGTTGAGACACGACTCTCGGCACAGCTCTCACAGGAATGAAGAACAAGGATATGCTTTGGAGACTGACCTGGGCTCAGTTGGGATTTTTCTTTTCCTTTTGGGAAAGGTTCACACTTGGGAAGTAGAAGCTGATCCAGAGTCAGCAGAGGCCGATGTGTCATTTTACCCACTGACGTTACCTGGGTGGAGTCTCCTGTGCTTTTCATAGTGAACCTTAGATACTGTCTCCAGTGTGTTGTACAATAACACACTATGTAATGTTTGTGGGAGGGCTTCACTTATTGATTACATCATTATTGATTCTCAAAGGCTCAGAAAACAATCACAAGGTTTTAAAAATAGACATGATGAAATATCTTAGTTTGTCTGAACCACAGTTAAGGAGTTTGATTTAAAATGATTGAGCTGAAACGATCAGATAATAAATGGATTAGTTATCATGGTAATTTCAGATTGACTGTTGTTATAATAATTTTAAAATGAATACGAGGGAAATTCAGGATTATTTTTTCATTTATTTATTTATTGCTTTTTTAATTTTAATTTTATTTAAACTAAAGGGTGTAAATTGGACAAAACAAGCACATTTTTAGACAAACAGATGTTTTAACTACATTTCCTCACTTTTTACACTGAAATGTTAATGGAGTAGTTGAGAAAATAAGATAAAAGAAGTTATTATTTTAAGCTCTGCACATAAGAAACAGAACAAAGAGAATATTCCTCACATTTCAGATGTGGGAACAAGCTTAAGTTGTGCACTCATCCACTGCACGGAAAATAAATGTTTATTTATTTATAAGTTCTTTGAGGCTTCAAGGATTTAATGCTCGTCATCACTTAGTTATGTGCCTGATGTGATTCTCCTGGTTTGACTGCATTGTTTAAACACATTGCAGTCTATGAAGGCAAATCAGGCGGACTGAAATATGACGTAGTGAAGCAGGTGAAGTGAAAGTGGTGATGTTGTAAAATCATGTGATTCAATTGTAAGTTCTTGGGAAATCGTTAAAATCAGACAAGCAGCTTTAAAAAATATTTTATATAATTTCAGATTTATGCTTTTACATCCTTATTACAACATTTTTCTATTTCCCACAATTCTCGTACTCATTGTATTATCTTAATACTTAATTAGTATGTAGTGATTCGTCACTTTTTGTTTAGTTTCGCAGGCTACAGTCATGAAGAGAGTTTTGCCCAACTCCATCTTTGCTCTTTTGCTCGTGGAACGCACGCTCCACCATCCACACACCAAACTGATTTAGTTTATAGCTCCTCTGAGCAGCCGACATTTGCAGTGTTTAGGCTTTGGTGCCAGTGTCTGTGACAAATGTGTCTGTTCATTTCAGTGGAAACTTATACTCTCTATATTTCAAACAGGCTTTTGGCAACGCCAGGACTGCAGAGAATAACAACTCCAGTCGCTTCGGGAAGTTCATCCAGCTCCACTACCTGGAGAGCGGCGTCATCAGAGGGTGAGTTTTATTTCCCTCCACAACCTCCTGTGCTCCTTTTTTTAATGAATCCTCCAGGCATCTGCGCTACTGTTTATTTTTGGAGGATGTCTTTGTTAAGCAAATTTTTCTTCTCATGTCATAATTGGTCAATGTTGGCAACCTCTGCGAAGCGTCACAGGCTTTGTTGACACTCTCCTCTTGTCTTTGTGTGTGTGTGTTTCTTGCAGGGCAGTTATTGAGAAGTACCTACTTGAAAAGTGCCGCCTGGTGTCCAGAGATAAGACGGAGAGGTAAGATGAAGACAGGGGACATTTCAAATCCTCAGGGAAAAACTCACATTTTAACGAATCTCTACTGAGACCAACCTTGCTCAGACTAACACACTGTGGCACAATACATGCGTGGGCAAGCGACTGAACCCCACGTTGCCCCTGACGGCTGTGACGACGGTGTGTGATAGTGCTGCGAATAGAAGCCTTGTATGAATGTGTGTCTGAATGGACGAATGTACTGTAAAGGGCTTGGAATTGTCGATAACACTTGTGGACGGCTGTGGCTCAGGAGATCAAACCGGTCGTCCACTAACCAGAAGGTTGTTGATTCTCTCCCCGGCTCGTCCATACCGTGTGCTGAAGTGATGCTAGAGAAAGGGCTGCGTATAAAAGCGCTATATGAATATGAATGCACTGTAAAGCCTTTTATAAATACAGTCCATTCACCATCGTACCTGCACCCTGATCCGTGGAAGAGGTCAGGAACAGCAGACCTCACTCAAAACACACGCCTGCAGTGCCATCTTGAGTGAATAACACGAGCCCTGACTGACTGTATCTGCGCTCTGTGACCTCTGACCTGCAGGAACTACCACGTGTTCTACTATCTGCTGGTGGGAGCGTCCAAAGACGAGCGGGAGGAGTTTCATCTGCTGAAGCCGCAGGACTATCTCTACCTCAAGCAGGTAACTTTGATCCACAATCTTTACAGCGTCATGACACAGTGATGTGTCATTTAATGCTGTCAGGGGGAATCAGTGGTTGATGTTTTATAGACGGAGAACAATAATATCTTGAAACTCTCACATAAAACTGTAAAACACTTCACCTAGGCTCAATGTGCCCCTGTTTTCCTTCAAAACCATTTTATTACATTTTCAGTTTAGGAACACATCGACCTCCAACATGTTTATTTAGGTTTTAGTGAACATACTTTACTTTAGTAGCACTTAAATTCATTCACTCATATTTATTTTTTACTGTGGTGTGATTGAGGTCTGTGTGTAGACTAAACAACACAATGGGTCAACCTGGAAACATTGATCTCTGTGGTTTATGGTGTTTTTAATTTAATTTATTGTGAAAAATGCAACTTGGAAGAACAAACAGCTTTTACCTCGATCATGTTCCAGTTAAAAACATATTTTGTTTTTTTGTTTTTAGTAGCTTTTCCTTATATGTGGCTGCAGTTCAGTTGCAGCCATGAGTCATGGATGATGCTCATGAACAATACAGAAAACCTTTAAGTTCAGTGTTGAGAAGCATCATTTTGCTTAAGTCAGTGTCACTGAATCAGATTTTTAGGTTCATGCATTACTGATGATAAAGAATGACTCTAAATTAAACTAAATTACAGGTGTCAACCCAACCTGGGAAATACAAAATACCTTTTTAGACATGGGCCCATGGAGTTTTTCTTACATGGACTCACTCTGACATTTCCTGGACATTTTCCCAGGGGCCTGGCAGGAAAAAATCTGGAAAATGTCGGGAGCACATAGCTCTGACATTTGCATTCTCACATGCAGCCCCTCTGGAATACTTCAGGAAAATGTCTGAGTTCAGTGCAAGTCTGAAAGCAGCTTTATAAACCACAAAAGTGAACCAAAGTGGATTATAGAGAAACGGAAACGAGATTAAAAAAAAATTCACAAATGTACATGAAAGTCAATAAATAGTGTGAGAATAAAAAAAGCTGAAGAAAATGGAGGATTCTGATCTTGTTTGAAATAATGTTTCCTTGCATAAACCTCTGTGGCGATATGCCTAATATTCCCGTGTCTCTCTTCACACCCCCTCTGTTTATTCTGCAGGTCTTCCTCAGTCTTATAGATGATGAGGAGAAGCTTGGGCAGGAGTACAAAAGACTCCAGCAAGCCATGGAAATGGTCGGCTTCCTGGCCTCCACCAAGAAACAGTATGTACGGTTTTTACAAGACAGCTGAGGCAAATTGCACAAGCAATATAAGAAAATACAGAAAATATGACTTTAAAAAGAAAATATAGGTTAAAAATTAGTTAAATACAGAATAAATAAATGAATGAAAAGAGTGCAGTTTACAAAATGTGTAATTGAATGATTTAATAAAAGGACCGTGGCAAACAGGACAGTTTTCAGAGTTGATTTAAAAAATAATTAAGATTTGCAGTTGACCTGCACTTCTCTGGAACAGGTTCCACAGTTTAACGTCAGCTGCACCAACCTGGAATATAAAAACTTTGCATGAAGGTGAATTCTTGTGCAATTCTAACCGAACCTTCTCTGAGAGCCTCTGCTTTCTTTGCTCATGTAACAGGTCAGAGCTTGTCAAGTGAAGCAGGAGAAAAATGCGGCAAAAGTGTTGGCAAGTGCCTGACAGCCTTGGGACACAGTGCACACATGAAAGCAGCAGCAGCATAGTTTTCAATCCTTCCTTAGAAGACACCTGTAGTGCTGAGGAACTGCTCGTGCACATAGTAAATCAAGTAAATCTCATTAATTTGCCACGTTGGTTATCAACTATCCTCTAGATTTTACAATTCTAGATGTGCTTGCTCAAAGTCAACATCAACACAGCAAAGTTTACTGTTTACACCACTGGCTCCAAATGCAGCAGTTTCACATCAGCTTTGTGTTAATACTGATGTGCTGATGAACCATCAACGAGGCTGTAAAAACAGGAAAAGAGATAAAAACGAGATACCAAAAGTCGGTCTACAGTACATGTCAGAGTCTGAGAACATGATCAGTTGATAATCTGAATATGAAGCAAGTCACTCAGTTTCTAGAAAATTAAAAGTTCTATATATGTATTCCAGGCAGAAATTATTTAATATTTTAATGCCTCTGTCCTTGATCCTCGTTACTGCTGTAAGTAGCAAATAAATTGAAATACTTTGGCACAGAATCAGTCCGGCTGGATTCTCCTGATCAGAAGTGAATGGGTTCTATCCTGACCCATTTTGTATCCTTCTACCATTCGAAATTATTCGTCAAGTAATTTTTTGCATAATCTTGCTGACAAACAAACAAACCAACCAATTAATAAACAGGCTTAACCTCCTTATCAAACCATGGTTTTACCCAATATGCCACAACTAAATCCCCCCAGTGTGTCTGCCAGATGTGCACCAAAAAAACACTGACCCCGTGTGTGTGTTTGTTCCACGCAGAATATTTTCCACGCTCTCTGCCATCCTCCACCTGGGCAATGTGACGTACGCCCTGTCAGAGGACACTCAGGTGCTGGAGGTTGGACCTGCTGAGGTCCTGTCGACACTGTCTGACCTGCTCAAGGTGCGTTCTTAAAGCAAGACCCACATCACTAAATCATCATCTGGATTTATTGGTGTGTTACTTCAAAAGAGAGTCACTGAGCTAAACAACCCCACAATATGTTTTGGTTTAAAAACATGTTAAAACAGTTGTTTTACGGTGGATTAAATATATAAAGTATATTTATCAAAATTTGTCTCAACTTTTTTCTGTTTTCAATTTATTTCCAGGTGAAAAAATGGCTGCTGGTGAAGACTTTGACCAAGAGGAGAGTCGTGACCACCAACACCACCATAGATTATCCGTACACACTAGAAGAGGTATAGTGTTTAAATGTAGTATTAGGGCTGCTTGTTTACCTTTGAATTATTATACAAATTTAGGCTTTTTCATTTGATTTTCAACATTGTTTTTGTTATTTTGATCTTTTTGTGCATTAAATATAAGATTTTCTGTGCAGGCCTCCAAAGTGCGGGACTCCATGGCCAAGTCTCTGTACAGCGCTCTGTTTGACTGGATCGTCCTTCACATCAACCACGCAATGCTCAACAGACGAGACATGGAGGAGTCCGTCTCTGTAAGTCTCTAACACTCACCACGGGAGGACAACGTGTTTAATGTTCCCCAAAGAACAAGTATTCATGTTTTCATTGTTTCAGTGTTTGTCCATCGGTGTGTTGGACTTGTTCGGATTCGAGAACCTCCACACAAACGGTTTTGAGCAGCTGTGCATCAACTACACGAATGAAAAGCTGCAGCATTACATCAACCAGAACATCTTCAGGCTTAAGCAAGTAGGTGTATTTACATATATACACACACACATATATATATATTTCAGCTGAAACTTTTTTTCCAGTTTCATTTGTCTTTAGGTTTGTATGGACTATGTGCTCTGCTATCTCAGTGCCTGCAAATCCCACAATATCAATAACTTTGTTGACACATTTCACTTATATGGTCTTACAGGTAGATAAATTGCAGATTTATCAATTTCTTGATATTTCCAGTTTCTATTTTCTTGGTTTTCTACATTATTTTAAAAAGGAGTTGGCATTAAAGAGTCAGAAAACTTGCAGTCTTTATTCCAGTATGTTCTGTTTGACCATTGCTACTGTTTCATTTAATTTACATATAATCTGATCATGTGATTGTGAATACAATTTGATTCCAGGAGGATTATGTGTCGGAAGGCCTCACTTGGCAGAACATCGACTACAGCGACAACAGTGGCTGCATCGAACTGATCAGCCAGAAATCAACTGGAATCTTCGACCTGCTGCACAACCAGGATGAGTGAGTGAACTTCACCTGTCACATTTCCACTAACTTCATCTCTCAGATTACAACATTTGATGGGTTAAGGATTGTGTATTAGTACAGATGTGTTTTATTTTATTGTCAATCATCGGTTGTTTAAACACCAATTAACCTCCACTTACAGATATCAACAGAAGGAGGAAAAGCTGTTGACAAATGCCTGAAACTATATTATTGTGTGTTATATGTTAAAATAATTTAATTATAGTTAGTTTTCCAAACAAAACAACCAGAGAAGATAAAGCAAGAGTAATCATGAACAAATTTCTGTGGTGTAAATATGACTGGGTGAGCAATATTTAATGATAATCTAAATATATGTACATATATGTAGATATGATCTTAAAATGTTTTTGTAAAGCTTTAGAATTGGCTGTAATATCATCATGTCACCACCTTGTTCTATCAATGAAAGCAAATAATCAGTCAATATCCTTAATTGAACAATGCAGCAGATTCCTTTGCTGTTCACATGCTCCTTTGTTTGAGTCTCATTTTCTTTCCCATGTATCACATGTGTAACTGGATGTGTTGTCCTCTGTGTGTTCCTTCAGCCTCCCCGAGGCCACAGATGAAACCCTGATGCACCAGCTGAAGCAGCAGCATCACAACAACTCCCTTTTTGTACCTTCTCCAAACGCAAAGCTGACTTTTGCCATCCGACACTTTGCTTGGACTGTTGAATATCACATCCAGGTGGAGTATTGTTCCCACTTTGCAAACGTCCGTATTCATCCGTGTGAATTACGATTTCTCCGGCCACATTTGAAACTCAGTACTTTCCATCATTCCCCTGTAAAGGGTGTTGATCTGCTGTGGCCTTGTCAGATAAAGCAGTGTGAGAAAAACCTGAAAATATGTGAACTGAAGTAAATGATTAACGCGGCTCCCTCCTCGCATGTAGCGAATGTGAAGCCTCACAGATTCTCGGACTTCTAGAGCAGAAGTTTCCAGAGTGTGAATCCTGATTGTTTTTATTTTCCAGGACTTCAGAGAGAAGAACTCGGAGCACATGCGTCCTGAAGTCGTGTCTCTGCTACGCAGCAGTGAGCGGTCGTTCCTGCATCAGCTGGTTGCATCCAGCCCAGAGGCGCTGTTCCGATGGGGGGTCCTCCGAGCCACCATCCGAATCCTCTCCGTGTTCAAAAACCTGGGACGTCAGCGGGCAGACAAGAGTAGGTGGCTTGAGCTGCTAGTTGAGTCACATATTTACCTGGAAACCAGCAGCTGCATACCTCACTCTGTGTTCGTCAGAGAAATGTTGACTTGACAGTGGATTTGTTTTTGCTTGAAAAGCTGGTTCCAGTTCCTCGGTCATGACATGTTTGTTCAGATGACTTTTTACGAGCGACACCATCAACGTGTTTTTCTTTTTCTTCCTGTGATCAATGTTCTGATGATTTTTATAAACTGACTTCTATTGTCACCACAGCCACCAAACGGATATCCCTCAAGGAAATCAAACAGCGCAACAGTGCCGTGGACCGACTCTCCAGGTGAATACACAACACTGAACACAACACTTTTATTGAATCAGGCAGGAACTTTCTGTTATAGAGATAGCAACTATAGCCATCAACCATCCAGGTCTGATTACAAAACAGGCAAAGATACTGAATTTAAATAGAATTCATTAATTTTCTTGTGTTTTTCTGTTTTGTCGCTCAGCTGTATTTGTTGAGGAAAGACTAAGTTGCAAGTGCATTTTCCTCCCTCTCAGAGTCTGTATCAGGAAACTCACTCTTTTCAGTGACCTGAAATCCTGGTTATTCGCTCTGAACTCAACTGAGGATGTTTTAATTATTCAATTTATATATATGTATTGTTCTTTTCAAGAGTGCTCCAGAGGAAACAACATGTTGTTCACTATAAATAAAAATCCTGTACAAATATATATATATACGTTTTTTTTCATTTACAGCAACAGCCTCACTCTGGATTTCTCCTTCGATCGCTCTGACGAACATCCTCTCGATGTATTTGAAGACATCTTCACCAGTTATGAAATGAGAAAGTAAGTCAGCCATATTCATGTAGTTTAAACTAAAGTTGATCTACTTTTTAAATTCTGTTAACGGCTACAATCTGTACTGTTAATTGTTTGGAGACTCATTTCATGTGTGTTGTCTGCAGGACGAGCAAAGGAGGTCGACAGAAACAGCTCATTCCAAAGGTAAAGTGTTTGTCAAGTGTTTGCCGTCTCAAGAGTTTGTTAGTAGCTGTAAGATGTACATTAATTATGTCTCATCAAACAGAAACTCATGGATTTTCGGTCACTCCAACATATTGTTGGTCTCACTGCGCACGACCGAACCAGCAAATCCGTCTTCCACCCTCACCCGAGAGCGAGGCCTCTCACAGTCAGTGCTCAGCTGCAGGTTCGTCATCTTCTTCTCTTCTTCTCTATATGTAACTTTGCTGTGTTGCTCATGTGTGGTTAGGATCAGCTAAAGAATTATCCCCAAATGATCAGAACCATGTATCAGCTGATTCCTGATAAGCAAAGGCTGCACCTCCACACTCACTGCATCTAATGAATCTCTTCAGGCTTCGCTCCGAAAGCTGATGGAGACGATTGAAAAAGCTGAGCCTTTTTTCATTTTCTGTCTTCGCTCCAACGCTGAAAAGGTAAAACGTCATTTATGAATCTACAAAATCATCCTGATGAATTTAGTCTCACGTTTTGTTATCAGACTGATGGTTCACTTTATTGTTTTTCACAGAAGGAGCTGCACTTTGATGAAGAACTTGTGCTGAAGCAAATCCGGTACACAGACATGCTGCAGATGGTTCACATCCAGAAGTCTGGCTACAGCGCTAGATACACATTCATGGTAAGAAGAAAAGTACACAAATATACAGATATACACTAGAGATTTACAAAGCATTAAAGGAACATAAAAAACACAAATATTATAATGATAATATTGTTTTTCTGTTGATAACAGGAGTTTGTGGAGAAGTTCAGGATGTTATTCCCAAAAGGAGCACGTGGAGCTCCTGAGCACATAACGGAGCTGTTTGAGAAGATGAAGCTCGACACGTCCACCTACCAAATAGGAAAAACCAAGGTTAATCAAAATCATTACTATTTTATTACGAGTATTAACTCTGCATGATCCTGCGTATTACTGTGACCAGAAGGTAAAAGTAGCCTTTCTACGGTAACTGTAAATGAGACGCCATCCAGGAAATTCATGAACATATGTCTCCTCATGTAAACTGCTTCACTTGATGGTTTATACAAATTCATAAAAACAATAATGAATGAACTTAGATGTTAAACTGACTGCGCAGTACAACTATTCTTTGTGCTTTGCTCTTGCCTCACACTTTTCTATGCCTCCCTTGTATCTGCTCAGGTTTTCCTCAAGGAAAAGGAGAGGCAGCTGCTCCAAGACACTCATAACAAAGAGGTGATGCGTCGCCTCGTCATTCTGCAGCGCTGGTTCCGGGCCTCTCTCATACGACAGCACTTTCTGCAAAAGAAAGATGCCACGCTTCTCATTCAGGTGCAGTTTGTGTAAAAACATGCTTGAGAATAAAACAGTACTTTCAGAAATCTCCTTATGTGGACTGCTGGAAAATGAAAACGCAGCTCCCATCACATTTTACAAGGACGTTGTTGATATTGTGACACAGTAACTATTCACCCATACATGTACATGACTGATGTACGTGAATAAAGAACAAATTAGATGTTCTGACATCGGACTGAGGTTGACAGAGGATTTCTGTTGTTTCAGAGGAGCTGGCGTGAGTTTTATGAGAATCAAAACCAAGCTGCGACCGTGATCCAGACAGCGTGGAGGACTTCCCTGAAGAGGTCGAATCAGCAGCACGGGAAGGACGAGGGGACGACTCGGCATGGCAGGGACAGGTACACAGACCACTGTATGATTCCATAGATTTCCAGTCTCTCTTCAGATCAACACTGTGTTCAGAGGCATGTGTGCAACAGGTAGAATAGTGTTCAAGGACAATATGAGCCAATAACGTTCAGGTCAGTGGTTCGATGCCCCATTCCGTGTGCCAAATTTCCCATGGGCAAGACACTGAACCCCAAATTGCTCCTGACAGTTGTGCTGGAAGTGTTTGGAGGATTGTGAGAGAAAGTGCTGCACATGCTGCACTGTAAAGAGCTTTGAGACTGAAAAGCACCATAAAAACACAAAACAATTTGTATTATGAATACAGTTACTGCAATGCCAGTCTAATATAATGGTTCTTACTCAACAGCATGACAAAAAAAGAGTTCAAGAGGCAGCAGAAAGTGGAGCAGAGCCCCAACAGGACCCGGAAGCTCGACCCCGTCAGCAACCAGTCTGCACAGAGGGACCAGAGCCAGGAGAAACGCGACGGCAGAGGATCCCCGCCGCCGCTCAACAGGCCCCTCTCCTTCCCTCTGGACCCTAAAGTCGTCAATGAGGATCGCTCCCCCAGCCCCTCCAACAGCAGCTCGCTTCAGCGCTACACAGACAGGGAGGGCTTCAAGGAAAAGGCCGAGAAGTGGAAGGAAAGAAAGAGTGAGGGCGAACCCACGGATGAGTCGAGTCCAGAACTATTCAGGCGAAATGCACAGGCGAATAGGAAAGATGAATTTCAGTAAGTAAAAGCTCTATTATTCTGTTATTATTCTGCATATCTTGATGCTTTTACCAGCAAATGGAAAGTGTCTAATATTAGTTCCACAGTAATCCACAGCTTTGCTCTGGTTTCCTTCTGTAAAACAGCCGAAAAGGGATATCCATGTCTGTCGATGAACTGTCAAAGATCAGCTCATCGGGCTCTGATAGTTCACCGTCTGCCAATGAGGTAACCTTTACTTTTCCTTGGTTTTCTTACACCATCTAAATATGATTTAAAGCATGGTTGTTGTTGGTTTTTTTCCATTCACAACAATAGATGTTGACGAGCTGTAGTTGTGTGCACTGTAAACGTATGTTAAGATCACAAAGCCGTGGAGGCTCCGTTCGCATGAGTCCGAGCCCTCCCAGTCTCTGCCTTACCACCTTTCCTGACCCAATTAGGTCAGGGTACGCCTCCGAAAGCAGCCCAAACGCAAACGGCGCTTAGCCTACGCCCGCAGCGGTTTGATGGCTAACTTTGGGGGCTCCAAGGAGAGTGAGTACTGGAGCTTTCCGCTGCCTCCCCTCAGCCCCCACATAAACACCATGAAGAGCTCGGTCAGTAGCGTGGATGTCCGGGGCCACAAATCCCAGGTCAAGGTACTGACCAAAGGGACGCTGATCCAAGATGATGCTTCTCTGCATGCAGGCCTCGCATGTCTATGTCCTGAACAGAACGACGGTTTCGTTCTTGTGGAACTTTGCATTTTCTTCTCTGCAAACCAGCGCAATGATAAATGAGCGGTTGCTTCCAAAGTGAGGAATTATGAAAACCCATTTCCACAGCTCGTTGCTCATCTTTTTTTGGACTCCTTACCCAAATGAGTCGTGCATCAGTAGATTCAATTTACAACAGAAGATAGTGACTTGTTTCAGTGTCGGTTTGTATTTGTTCGCTTCATAGTTAAATCCGGGGTTTGTTCATGGTGGCCTCAGGAATCCCAGGTTATTGCTTCATATAGGCTCATTGTGATTGTGTTTAATGTACATGCTCACTAAAACTTAACCATGGCAGCTTGTGTTGATCTTAATCTATAAATGGACCAAGTACTAAATGAACCAATGTTCAAAAATCCTTACTTTAAATAATGTAATCGGCACTGGAATATTTTTCTTTACTCCTATCTAATCCTACTATTTTGCACAGAGCGAATCACATCAAATACTTAACGCATTAACATGGGAAATATGAATCTGTAAATTGTTCTTTTAAGTCTTACTAACCTGGTGTTAATGAAAATAATAACATACACTTATTAACTACAAACTAATTTTGATGATACTAATTGAAAGGAACCAGGTTAAAGTTGAGGTGGCAGCAGGAGATCGTGTTCCCTTGCATGATAAATGAAAATGGTGAAGGAATAAAGCGGCTGTGCTAATATTTGATCTTGCTTACGGGTGTGTGATTTGGTGGTGGAGGAGCTGTGGGCGGAGTTTTGGAGGCATTGGGTGCGCTCTGTCGTTGCAGGTGAACATCGCGGGGGGGGAAAGTGGCTAACTCTGATACCAGTGGTATTTATTTTATGTTCACGTCTTAATACTTTTGCAGATTTCAGCAGAACCTGATGGGTCGAGGTTCAGCCTCCAGCCCAGGACCAGCGACGAGAACTCAGGACGACAGGGGTCGAACCAATCGCAGCTCACAACTCCTGAGAAGTAAAAATTCATAATACGGAAATTATTTAGGGGCTTGAGTTTCTAGAACCAGCCTTTTTGTTTATTAGAAATCGTGAATATCATCCCTGCATGGAATTAACTTCTTTTAACTTCCCGTCTTTTCTACAGAGCCTGGTTTCTCAGCAAATTCCTCAAGAGACGAGTACAGAAACTTTCCCCGAGCAGTGACTCTCCTTCAGATAAAACAGGTAATATAAAGCAGTAGTTTTATTCTTTTTACTTGTGCAGTGCAGATATTTGAAATACACTGTAGCAGTAGTACAAACATGTGAATATGATGATATACCCTGATATACCCACGCTCCTGTTTACTGCCACCTAGAGGTTAGTTGCCCATAAACAATTGATGGCAGACTTTTCATGTCATTTCTGTTTAATGTCTTTGAGATTGAAGAGATAATCTGTCCAGACAAAGATAAATTCAGTTTTTGATTGAAAATATCCTGATTCTCATGTCCGACTAATAACACCGTCTCTCCTCATGTCACCTCCAGTCGTCCTGCCCAGCTACACGCCACATCCCTACCACATGCCGAGCAACAACAGTGGGAGGCCCAAGCGAAACCCAACCATTAAAATCAGCCGCGCCACCCGGGCGATCGAGTGGAACACCTCTCTGGACCGAGAGATCAGCGACCCCAAGGAGCTACGACACCTGGACGAGTTCCTCGGAAACCAGGTGAGATCGGGAGGAAAAAGAGAAGAATGATAAATCAAGTCTTCACACTCATGGCTGTGCAGATAAATTGTCTGTGTCAGGGGACGGATGATTTATATATTTTGATTAACTCTCTGTTCTTCATCGTTTCCTCACCTCTGTCATCAGGTAAACGAGCTCCGAACAAGAATGAAAGAGCTGTCGCCAACAGAGAGCATCTTCCTCCTAGCCACCATGCAGTTCAGAGATACCATCAAAGGCATGTACTCTTTGGAGGTGAGTCCATTTCTTTCCTCCTTATGAACGAGAACCTTAAAGCTTCATCGAAGGGGAACAGTTATTTTCACCCCTTTTAGTTTTTAGCATGTCTCACTTTAGTTTATTTTACAATCACTGGTCAGAATCTGCCCCTAAATGTCTCACAAACGAACCAAATGAAGGGGATTGACGGTAAAATCGTGACTAACTGTTTCAATGGGCACTTTGTGACCAACAGAAGCCGCAGATTGCCTACAAAGATCTGATGAAAGGTTACCACAACAAGGTGAACACACTCGCTGGACCCAAGGAGAAGGCAGAAGTCTCCCTGGTGGTCAACCTGTTCCAGTCCGTGCTCGACGGCTTCATCAGGGGCGAAAGGAAACGAGTCGGGTCCGAACCGCCGAAGGTAAATGTGAGAATTTAAGACGATCATCACCCTCTGAACCATTGTGACAGTATAAACTAAATATATTCCTCACTCTCTCAGGCGCCTAAAGGGACAAAGAAGAGGCGGAAAAAGGACAAATGTGTAAGTTTAATATCCCTATCTGCACTGTTGGGTTCTCTCAATATGAATCTATTGAATAATGAATAATCCCAGTGTATATTCTCTGTGTGCCCCCACGTCTACAGCTCGACAGTCCTCTGGATCACCTGTTCAGCACCTACCAGGTGAACATTATGCAGTCATGTGACTTGTGTGGCTCCTACATCTGGGGGATGGAGAAAGCGTACATGTGCAGCGGTGAGTTGGAAAAAGCTTCACAATCAAATATTAACATACTAAAGAAACACAAATGGCCTTAAAAAAACTAATCTTTTGTTCTTCTGTTTTTATTTTAGCCTGCAAATTAATATGTCACAAGAAATGCTTGGACAAAATCATCACCGATTGCTCCACACGGTGCGCCAGACAGGTAAGAATGGAAGTTTTTAATATTTCCTAACATCGCTTTCTCATGACTGAACCCCTCACGTTAACTCATTCTGTCTTTCCGTACGACAGGATGACAATTTGCCAGGCTCCCTTCACTTTGGGGTGCAGGTGTGTGTCCTCACCAGTAAAGCCAACCCCGTGCCCAAGGTGGTGGAGATGCTGCTGTTGTATGTGGAGATAAACGGCCTCTACACCGAGGGCATTTACCGCAAGTCGGGCTCAGCCTCTCGAGCGAGGGAGCTTCACCAGATTCTGGAGACCAGTAAGAAATGTCAAGCTTTTGTCTCAGGAATCGAACAAATCCAGTCAGTTCTAGTCTTGCTGAGCATGTTCAAGTTCCACATGAAGCTGTGTGGAGCAACAGCAGCCTAAATAACTGGGGGTGGAAAAGTTGAGGAGAATCTGAATATCTATCTCCCTCTTAATCTCCCATATTCTGTTGTCTTTAGTTTTTTGTTAGTTTGATCTACTTTGTATGTTTGCTTACTTATATTTGTATTATTCAAGTTCGATTCAAAGACTTTCAGAGTAAATCACGTAAAACAGACAACAATTAAAATATATATAAACTCAATACTTGATGGTAAAACAAATCTACAATCACATCCTTTGCCACCCAACAACATTTACTGAGAAATAACTTTGGACAATAATAAAGTCATATTTTTTTAAACCTGTGTTTTCTGTCTTGTTCCATCAGATCCTGAGTCGGCATGTTTAGAGAACTACCCCATCCACACCATCACAGGTCTGGTTAAACGATGGCTCAGAGAGCTGCCTGACCCCCTCTTGACCTATTCCCTCTACAGTGACTTTCTCCATGCTGCAGGTGAGAAAATATTGATAGAATACATATTTTTATTTCACATATAAACCTTGAGGGGTCCCGTTACAACGTAGGCCCTTGTTTTTCATTTCCCTTAATACATTCCTGATCAGCTTCTTTAATACGATATGAAATGTAAAATGATGAATCTCCATTTTTTTCCACTTTCAGAGCTGCCTGAGAAAGATGACAGAATCAAGGCTGTGTACCAGAAGGCTGATGAACTTCCTCCTGCTAATTACAACACATTGGAGCGACTCATCTTTCACCTCGTCAGGTATGAGGATGATTATTTGTTTGTTTGGGTATTTTGTGTCAACCTGTGAGAGAAAAGTGAGATCTTGACCTTTGTGTCTTTTAGGGTTGCAAAGGAAGAAGAGCACAACAAAATGACACCGAGCTCTCTGGCTATTGTGTTTGCCCCCTGCATCCTGCGCTCTCCTGACTCTGACGACCCCTTCCTGGGTATGAAGGACGTGGCCAAGACAACACAGTGAGTCAACCTGCTGCACGTCCCTCTCCACAGTCATTTATTTTTCATGTCACAACACGGTATGTTCCAGATACTGTCTGTATTTCCAGAGATGGATTGTGATTTATGGAGGCGCTCTGTTGTCTGCAGGTGTGTGGAGACGCTGATCTCTGAGCAGTTCAGACGCTACAATGAGAAGATGCAGAATATCCAGGAGCTGGAATATGCCGAGGCCCTGGCTGTGAATCAGCTCAAACTGAGGAGGCAGAACACGGTGAGAGGACAACACAAGACCCGGTTTTAAGACCTGGCGTTAACATCCGTCCTGAGTGATCACAAGTGGTCAGTGCTGAGGTCTGAACGCAACCGAATGCGACTTCGGAGGTGGTTGTGGGATTTAGTGAGGCCGCATTGTCTTTTGTCCTTTGACCGTCTACATTCAAATATTCAATCCAACGTGATTCTATGCTTTTTTGTTTGTGGTCACAGTCACATTATAAAAACTGATCACCACATAATGATTGCTACTTTTTAAGATTCATTCAGCCCATCCCTTTCTCTAGGGAGACACACACACACACACACCGACACACACATGGACATCGGACTCATCTGTTTACTCAGACTGGGCTGAAACAACATCATTTGATCTTCACAAATGACATACGTGATTATTTGCATGTAGAGCTGGGAAGCAGGATCCGATCACGAGTGGTAACAGGAGACACATTCAGGAAGCATTTTAATTCTGTTCACTCTCCAAGGCTTTCCTGACTAAGAAGAGTCAGCCATTGTCACCAATTGTTAAAAGTAAATTTGAAACAAAAACTTGATTTGTATCTGAGTGATGAGACATATTGTAATATAAACCTAAGCTTAAAGATGAGAGCAACTATTCAGAATGTATCTATAGTTCCTAGAGCAGTTGGATGTTACTTGTTCTTGCTTGTGGAATGAATTTAATTGGAGCCAGCGTCTCCATTTAGCAGTTTACACCCAATCACTAATCTGATCCATGTGCAGGTTGTTGAAAAACCTTCGGAGCTGAATGTTCCAGAGGAGATCAACACTGATGAAACAGAGATGACTCTCATCGAAAGGATCAAGTCCATCAAGCAAGAAAAGTGAGATGAAGTTTTTTTTTTTTTCATTAAAGTTCATTAGAGATTCATCAGAGTTTGAATATTGATAATATCTTGTGTTGTTATCTCCAGGGTGGACCTGGCCTGCAGGTTACCTGATCTGGAGCAGGAGAACTCCGACAACGACAACCTGGACTCATCGTCATCAATGAGCTCCGAGAGCCTAGAGGACCGTCTGGGGAGCCTGGATTCGGAAGGTCAGTAGGGAGGTAAGGTCTTTTCACCTTCCCCTGGGTTTAAGAAAAAAACACACCAGTTTTTTTATCCTACCTCCTAAATACATAGTTATTTCATCGTGATAGCATATCCGGTCACTGTGCATGCAGACATGTGTTATAGGCACATATATGAAGCAAGTAGTTGCGTGGAGAATGGAAGAAAAGAGAAAAACTCCTGCCTCACTCTGCCAAAGAAATGGGCATGATTGTATAGTTGTCTTTCCCCTCAAACTCTCATTTTTCTCAGTTATTTCACTTACTGTACAAACCAGTGCAACAATATGAACCTGTCCAGGAAAGATTATCCAAAGAGTGTGCATCATAGGCTGTGTGTAAAGATGAGCAATATGAAAGCTCCCCAGACGTGAAGCCAAAACATCAACAAAACCTAACTGCAGATGGGCCAAACTAAAAAGTCTAAATATATTACATTTGATGAGTGGGGTGAAACATCATGACTTAAGATTGGTCCAGCATGTGTGGGCTATCTTCAGGACCTGAATACTGACCTCGAGATATCACATCTCTCTGGTCAGCCACCTTCGAACACGGCCGTTTAGAGAACCTATGAGCATTTGTGTTGCAAGAGAGCAGATGTTTGGCTGTTTCTCTTTATTCTCTTTATGGCTCCAGAATCCCTCTTATAATTAAAAAAAACTCCATTTCCATTTGATTTCTGATTCCATAAATAGGCTTCACAGTTAAGTCCGCACATGAACTTGTGGTTGTACACACTGTGTCGCTCCCACTGACAGAAAAGCTACAACGACACACCCACACTCTACATCAGTGTACACACCCACTGCCATTTAACACATAGTTATCATTCTCCACCAGTCACTCACCGCTCACAGCTGCACAGCTTGTACTTTGTGGTGAAAACATTCATCATGTATGTATATGTTTTTGTGCTATATTTCTTTTATATATTTTATACTTTTTATTAAAATTGCATGTATTTATTTATTTATAGTGTAAAAGTAGTTTTTTCTACTAAACTAAATTCCTTAGACCTAAACGATGCTGACTAATCTGATGTTGCTACCAACAGGAAAGGTGACCATGCGATTGAAAACGCAGAAACCGGACTGCCCGGCGAAACCTCCTGACCTGGCACAGAGAGTCAGGAGTCTGATGGCTCAGACAAACGAGTTCACATCGGGACAAGCGACAGGTGTTACTCAGTCCATGATATTCCTGCCGAGCCACGACAACAAGCCCCAGGTCCCCAGCAACACGTTCAACGGGAGCTATGACGACCTGGACATCCCTTACATTGATGAAGATGAGGATCTAACTTGAGCACAACACCACCAATATTTTAGATTTTCTCAAGTACGTGTAGACAGAAGATGTGCACTTTGTTGTATAGACTTTTCCATTTGTCAGTGCTGCTATGGAGACAAAGTGCTTTGAGAACTTATTTGTATTTAACGGAGAAAACAGTTCCTTCAGGGTTTTTAATCACAGATCTGAAGAAGAACCATCCGCAGGGACTCACTCTGTATCTATGTGTATCGCTGTAAGAGATTTTAAACATATTTCAGAATTGTACAGGACACACGTTTAAGAAAAGTTGGGTATTTTGGACGACTCCCTTGGCGCTCTGTATCATCTGTAGAGAAGAGTGGAGAAATGTGACGAGGAGCAATTTAGGATTCAAGTACCTCCTTTATTCACAGACCATATTCTGAGCTGACGACTGTGGTACCAATAGATGTGGAGGAGTTGTTTGTGAAAAGAACAAATAAGTGTACCAAAAAAAGTTCTAACATTGTACATAAAATGATTTTCCATTGTACAGACTGTAACATTGTATTTTGGGCTTTGCTGAATTATTTGAAACTGATCAGTTGAGTTTTTTTGGCTTTTCTTTATACTGACTGCAGTGAGCGATCACTGATTCAACGAACCTACAAAGAAAATGGTCATAATGCTGTTATCCAGACTGACTGAATATGTACCCCTCTGTCTTTTTTTATTTCTTTTTCCAAGGCTGTGCAGTTTTCACTAAGTAAACACTTTGTCAATACATGTAGGTAATTTTATTTTTTTTATATGCATGCATGTACATTTTATAAGGGTTTAGGAATTCTGTATGTTGTGGTGGATGTCTTCTAATTTTGACTCTTGATTCCCCAAATTAAATTTACTGACCATTTTCCAAGTGTCACTACATGAACTGATAATAATAACTGCAACCAATAATTACTCCCTTGACATCAACAAGTGTTGTAAGAGTGTATGTCATATTCTGGTCGGACATTCGGATGCAAGTACATGGTATCCCCCTGACAAAAACATACTGCACAAATAAACATTGAATGGAAATTGAATTAAATAGCAGAGCTCTATTAATATATCTATTATTTAGAAAATTGACAAAACTATTTTGCAATATATTAATTGGAATTTATGCTGTAAATGTTGACAAGAGACACAGCAAATTAGTCCAAAGGGATGAAGTTAAATCAAAATATCAACAAAAACAAAACATAACATTTAGGAAAATAGGATTTATTGCAGTGCTGTTGACTGTTTAGACTGCACTAGTTTCACTCAGGTGCTCCTAATAAACTGACAACTGAGTGTATGTTATGGTGATTTTATGTTTTTAAGATTTATTTCAGAAATGGGCCAATGTCCTTTTTTTTTTACAATTCAAATCCAGAATGCATGACTTTTACATTTAGGGTACATTTGGGTTAAATATTTCTACAGTGTGGAATCACTACTTCAACTTGGATGACAGATCTGACTACCTCTCCCACCACTAATGAAAAGTAGATGAATTAAGCACAGTGAATACAGTATTATCGTTAATGTCTGTCAAGCAAAGTCCACCTCTAAATTCTTGGACCCTTTTTTTTTTATGTACAAAATATTCATGCTTTAACACTTTTGTTATGATAGTGGAGGTTGAGAAGGTTGTGTTAGATTTTAGTTCAGACGATCAAATATTAAGTGTCCATCTTGGAAGGTTTGTTTTTTTTATGTTTCTGATGTGCTTTTTCTCAAATAAAGTTTTCTTTTGTACTGAGTGTTTAGATGCAGGAACTGGACTTATTTTAACGGTGGGTTCTTGTATAGTTGACTTAATTATTGACATATTTAATTTGGGGGGCAGATTTGGGGTTTATATTTATTATATGGGCTTTTAGAAAGCATTCATTTTACATGTGCCGGGGGTGAATATCCCTTCCCTGATCAAATTTAACAAATCATCTCACCACATTCCTAGTGGGTGTTAGTGGAGGAGAACTTTGACTGATTATTCTAAGACATCCTCCCTCCATGTTTGTTTAGAATCTATCCATGTAGTTTAGTTATTTTCACACACACACACACGCACACGCACAAAGGGATGAAGACAACATTCCTCTTCAGTGTTGTTATTCTCGCAGATCAGTGTTGTGAAGGAACATATTTACAAAGTAGAACAACTTGTTCATTACTCGGGCGCATCAGGCGTTTCCTTCTTGTTACCCGCGGTGTGACGTTGACAAATCACCATTTGCGGATCCGTGGCGGTGACGTCCTGTCTCTGAGCCAATCAGCCGCGGGGTTTGGGTTTGCGCGTTTAGCGGACGACCAATCGCCGAGCGGCGTTGCACTGAAGAGGCGGGTGCTCCGTCTGGTTGCGGAAGTCGCGTTGAAGTGAGGCGGGGATGAGAAATCATCGTTGAGTTAGCGCGCTGCTAACCGCTAGCTGTTGCCCGGAGCCAGCTGCCGAGCTGTTGTCGGCTAAGTGGCCCAGTCGGTGTGTTCTTCTCTCTGTCAACAGGCGCGACGATGACCCGCTGACACCAAGAATGGACATAAGTTAACAATGACGGGGGAGAAAAAGAAGAAAAAGCGGCCGAACCGCAGCATTCTTCTTGCAAAGAAAATTATAATAAAAGATGGAGGAAGTGTGAGTTAAATATTTATTTATCTTCGTTGCCCGGGCTTGTCACTGAGCCGCGCCGGCCCCGCGGCCGCCGGAGTTAGTCCGCAGCGCTGTTTATGTCGAGAAAACGCAGAAGTAAGAGGCGGCGTTCGATGGTTAGTACCCGGCAGGTCCGTTAGCTGGGACCGCTAAGCTAACGCAGCTAGCTGTTAACTAGCACGGGCTAACGTTAGCGGCCTGCGCTTGTGCTGGTGGTTTACACGTCAGCTCGGCTAGCCGCTAGCTGTGTTTTCCTCCATCGGCCGCCCTCGTATACAATAATCCAACCGCCCTCAACCTCACGTTATCCAACTTAAACCAGCTCTTTAAATTGGGGACACGTTAGGTTTGTTAAGTTCTGGTTAAAAATGTCCGTGTGGCACGACGAGGCACAAACAGCAGCCTGGTCAACGTTAGCTCGCTAGCATCTGTGTTAAACGGTGATTGAGGTTATTTTTCTACCCTTTTTACAATAGACTGACCGTGTTCAGGGCAAGTGTTGTACAAATACTACAATGTGTGAGAGGCAACGCATCGGAATCCTGTCGGATAAAAGACCCTTAGTCTTTACTGGTGGATAGATGGTACTTTATCTGTGGAAATTACAGTGTTGCTGCAGTTAATTTGCATAACACTGGGAAATAGTGAGGTAGTAAACAAACAGTGCAAACAAAGGCCGCATTTAAACTGTAAGAATACACAAAGTAAAGTATTAAACCGGTTGTGGACTATGTGCTGAAAACACTGCACACACGTAAATGTGCTATAATTTGTTGTGGATGCATCCTGTTATTGTGAGCTATGCAAAACCTTGAGAGCTCAACTTTAAATAGAAATGTAAATACCAGTGCTACGGTGTGAGATGTATTAGTGGGCTGATGTGCAACGTTTCATTCAACACTGGGTTTCGCTTGGGAGAATAAGCAAACACGGGTTTTAAGTCAACAACCCGGGCGAGTGAAACACGGACTGTCTCTGCTGAAGCTAACATCAGCTGTGTAGTGTGACGTGCTGTTTAACTGCTGCATGTGCTGCGTTGTGCACAGCGTGATGGTGCTGATGTGTGATGTGTGGTTAATTATCAGCCTGGGCCCGTTGGTCCTGGCACATTTATAACCCCCCCCCCCCTTTCTTCTTCGGTTCAATGACACCTGTGACCCAGCCAGGATGACACCGTTGCATAATGTTGGTTAAATATCAAGGCAAAGGGATTGTAGTGACCTGGATCATTTTAGATGGTGGAAGCAAAGATTGTCCCAAATTAGGCAGTGGGCAGCGAGTGAGTATGATGGGATTGTTATAAATATAGTGAGGTGGCAGTGTTGCTTATGTAATCGGTTGGATAGATATATACCAAACATGCTGGATATATCCATATGAAGGCACACAAAGTTGTAAACATAATGAATGGAACAAGAAACTTCTTTTTTTTCCCCACACACTAATGATCCAGTCCCACTGATGATAGTCTGTCAGCATCTCCGTCCTGGCTCTACTCCAACGAGGTCCTTAGTTCAGATTATTGTTTTTGCTCGACTGTGTTACCGCAGCTTGGCCTGACCACTCAGCCATTAAGATTTCACTATCAACATCCAGCCAGTGCATCTAATAGGCTTAGACGCTCACTAGTCAATAACAAAATGCGATTTTGAAAAAAATTGTGGCTGGGTGTCCATTCACTAGAAAGGAAGTTGCAACATTCATACGATGGAACATTGTTCCTCATTTTCTCCATGAAGCCGGTGGTGTGACCATATTGTGAGTTCTCATGGAACAAAAGGGGCGGAGTTCCTGTAGACTGGTTTTCTGGTACTATTTCATTCTCCCCACCTGCGGAAACTACAAACCACACATGTGGTTAAACCAGTAGCTTGTGTCCTGGTTGTTAGTCTACAGTCTCCACAATTATTACACCTTGCTGTGTTTCTTGCTAAGCATCGTGCTCGCTCCAACAAACTTTATATCTAGAAAGGGAGATAAAAACCTATTGTAGTTTGTGTTTTGCTAATTACAGATATAGATCTGTGGTTAAAGTGACCTAGTAAAGTATAGCACCAAATATTCAGATGTTGTACCTTTTTTTTTTTTAAACGGTATGATTTCAAGGAATTAATGGTATAACATTTGTTTTGTATATTAGTTTAATGTCTAGACTGAATAATTTCTCTTCTCCCTGGTTTATATCCTGATATAAACCAGGTTTGCTGGAGAAAGGACTAATGGGATGAACAAATACGTGTTAGACCTGATCATCAACAGAAAACACCACATTTTCCATTAGCTCTTTGTGCTACAACAAAACTTAACCATCAAACTGGTTCCAGGCCTCTGAATTGCAGATCACGTGTCAAATGTATTCAGCCATTCAAATAGAATTGTATAATTATGTAAAATAAAGTATCTTATTATAGACTAAATTGAGTGAAATGGCAGCCAAGTCTGATTATCAGGCTATAATGTCTCAGAAATAAGGTTAATGTTAATCATTTAAATTTCCATGTCAAACATTTACCTTAAGCCTGTGTTAAGCAATGAGCAATTTCTATATGTGCATGTTAATGTACCGACCGCTGTGCTTTTTGAGTGAGTGACTGCGTTTGCATGGACAGTAATATGCATACTATTGGCCTTATTCTGAGTAAGACATTATTCATTCGATTATGGTGTTTTACATAAGTTGCTGATAGATCCATTAATTTTCCTGTTTACGTGTTACAGTTGAAAACTCTATTGGTTTAACTAGGTTCATATTGAATGTCCATGTAAACAGTAGTTTTTTTGTTGTCTGCTCAGCTATGTACTGTATGTAATAAAAATTTACAGTGTAATTTCTAATCAGCATTTCCTTCAGTACAGATACTTCTTCTGAAGGTCCAGAGTAAAAAAAAAATATATACATTTCACAACTTCTTTACACGCTCTTACCCAACTATAGGTTGTTCCATAGGATCAGCCACCATCATTAGTATCTATTTCAATGCTGCCTAAAAATAGATCCCCAGTTCGAGGTTAATGTGCCAACACTAACAGGCTCTTTGATGCATGTTTGTTTGTTTTGATCCTTGTCAGCTAAACTCCTTTCTATCTATGTGTGTGTGTGTCTGTCTCCACCCAGCCACAGGGAATCGGTGAGCCCAGTGTTTACCATGCCGTGGTGGTCATCTTCCTGGAGTTTTTTGCATGGGGTCTCCTCACCACCCCAATGCTCACGGTAAGTCCGGCTACACTCGCTTTCATGTAGACAAGCCGTTTCCTTAATTGACATCATAGTTTGTTGTATATTCATATCCAACGAGTGACATTTCCTATTAAATCACTCAAGGCCCATCAGTGTCTATGAATAATTGAATCCCCAATCAACTGAGCAAGGTCCTGGGTGACATGGTTTTGTTTTTTGGTTCCTGTGTGCTGGCAGATGTTTTGCCAAGCTCTAATGGACTGAGAAATATGAATAGGGCATCAAACAGTTTTATTGTCTGAGCACCAGTTCTTTGTTGAAAAGGCTTATCACGGGGGTCACTGGTTTGTGGTGTCAGGCCACTGCACAGATGCCAGGCAAACCACGCGACACATCCACCTCAGTGCACTGCAGATTGGTCGGGTTCAAGCATTTGCTACAGGAAACTCCAACTGTATTTTTCAGAGGGGTTTTTTTTTTTGTGGTCCAAAATGTGACCTGTTCTTAAAGAAACTGCTTCCATCAGATAATCATCAGTCAATATTTAAAAAAAGAGTGATTGCTTTCTCTAAACGAGATCTGATGACAAGTTTTATTTCAAACCAGCACGAATAGTATATTTGTAGTTTTCAGCTTTCCTGTTTTTTTCCAGCATTTATTTAATTTTTTATTTTTATTTTATCTTTAGTTTCTTTTATATGCATGCTTTTATAACCAAAAGCAAATTACTTTGTGGAAATTTATGACTCAAACAAATGATGAGCAAACATCTGTGAGCCACATGGTGTGGACCAGACAGGCTTTTGTAATGCATACTTTCCAGTCTGTTGTTTGAAGAGGAGGTGGTTGTGTGTGTTTGTAACTGTCGAGCATTAATTACTTGGGGTTTGTTGCCCTCGAGATCCCTGGGCGGAGGCAGGATTTGCATTTTGGACTAATCAGAAGGCGCCTGAAAATGAGAGGGACTGCTTCAATGCTCCCAGTGAGCACACGGCTTCATTAGTATCCAGCAGCAACAGTCTTCACTGAGCATTCACAGTCTGTGTGTGTAACTGACTCCCAGAGGAAAAGAGGGGATTCTCAGCCATGCCATGAGCTTTACCGCTAAACAATAACCAGACCCTGTTGTTGAGTCTCGGTCAAGCTCCGCACGTCATGAATTAAATTAAAGACATTGTGGACTTTGAACTGAACGTCTCATGGATTTTTAACTATCTAAACAACCCTTGTCCCCTATGTATTCCCACAAAGTTAAAATAATATAGGAATGGCATGTCTGGCTGTAAATATCCTGAAATACTTAACCGTTGAGGTCTTTGCTTGTGGAACAGCAGGAATAAACTTAACATGGTCGACTAGAAAACGTATCTATATATTTTTCTATCTTCCAATAAAGGCGTTTTAATTCCCTTTACTTTTCCAAATAAAAAAATCTGGATATTTAAAATAAATAAAATGTAAAGGACTGTGTGGCCCTGCTGATGTATATGTACGGCTCTCTGAGACATTTCGAGCCTGCAGTAATATATTCAATTATAACAGAAAATACAAAATTTAAATCAGTTAATGGATGTCAGTAAATCAGATGATGTAACATGAATTTATAACCTGACATTCCAGAAAGATGTGGTGTAATAATAATATTACCCAAGTCTTAGTCTTAGCATTCCAGTGTCTGGCTTTACTCATCTTGACTGTTTCGCAATTGTATTCACTAAAAGTATAAATACATCATCACAGCATTTGGTACACACCCAAACAGGTCATGTATCGAAGCTCACCTGTCCTGTCGGGTGTTATCAAAACCCGAAACTTATTCAATCTCCCAATAAATGACACATCACCAACGTGTAGTGCCTCAGAACAGAAAACGGGTTGAGCACGACTCCTGTGAGAATCCAGGCCCTGGGCTGAAAATATATTTTCAGTTCCAGCTGTGATTGGCTAGAGGAAGGCCACTGGAAAGAATGTAGGGAGTTCATCACATGTCACATTGCTGACCAAAGAGTATGAGATATGTTCAGGGAGTAACAACTCCAAAATAGAAACCTGCCGATCTGTGACACAACATTTAGGTCGGCAGTGTGGGAACATTTTTGGTTATTCTGTGAAATTAAAAGGATTTAACACTCATGAGGAATGTCTATCATGTTTATCTCCAGTGTGATTGTAGCATGTAACTCCGTTTACATGCCAGTTCTCAACATGTGGGTCAAAGCCCTGTGGGGAAAAAAAAAAAAAAAAAATCTACACTATTTGTGTTTCTTCATCTTAGTGAAAATTTGCACCGTCTAGTTTTCTGTCTCAGGCCTCAGTGATAGAATCTATTGTTTTATTTCTTAATTTCTACCCTCTGTCATTTGTTTGATTACTTGATTTTTGCTCAGCGCTGTCTTACTTGTTTAACCTTTGAAAGTAAACAACCAGTGTAGGTCACAGTTTGAAACCTGAGGCAGACTGTGTGGATAAAGGGTTTCATGTGGTTTTATCTGTGTTTGTTCTCCAGGTATTACACCAAACATTCCCCCAACACACATTCCTGATGAATGGGCTTATTCATGGAGTCAAGGTAAGAGACAACAGTAAATACCTGCTGTAGTTCTGTCTCTCATGACGCCATTATAACGTAAACATGTGCAGAATTGCAACAGTTATACTTATTTGTTATCTTGTGTTTTTCTACCTATCAAATCTTTTCTATCTACTGCAAGTAATAACTTTCTGTGGTATTGACGTAAACACTTTCATCCACTTTAGACTTGATGAGAAAGGAAAACATAAGCAATAATGTACTTTCTTTATACTTTTGTATACCTTAATATCTTTTGTGGATTATTAAAATATTAAATATCCTACATCATTTGGTGCATTTCATGTCAGTTGTCATCCTTCTTTAGCACAGGGATTTTGTCTTGTTTTTATTTGCCCATGGCAGATTTTCTGAGCATGTGTGCTCTTGTTTAGTGTCGTCCTGCTTGACACTAGCTTAGTTGCATGTTAAAACCAAGAAGCTGTAGAGTAACCACTGTTAGTCAGTCGGCTAGAAACAGAAAAGTTCATCTGAAACACATTTTCAAGCGTTAAGGACCCTGACAGATGGTTTTCAGGAAGGAGAGAGTGTCTAAAGAAATCTTGTAATTATTTTAGATTCACTATTTATTTCTGTTTGTGAGCACAACTGTTGCGGTGTCTACAGTGTAAGTGTGAGCTTCTCTCCAGTTATCAATTCACAGTTTTGGGTTCAACAAATACTCTCTTCTCTGAAACATTCTTTGTACAGTTAATTCCAAGTCCTCCCCCATCTCTCTCTCTCTATCCCTTCCAGGGCCTACTATCATTTCTGAGTGCTCCTCTGATTGGGGCATTGTCAGATGTATGGGGACGCAAGTCTTTCCTGCTGCTAACAGTCTTCTTCACATGTGCTCCCATTCCACTGATGAAGATCAGCCCATGGTGAGTGCAAACACCAACACTTTTCCTCTGTTTTCAGTTTAATAGAATCAGTCTATGTCCATACAATGTTACAAAATAAATAATTATAAAGGTTATATGTTAGTTATATTGGTAACTTGATATTAGAAGCTTTAACCCCAATGTAAGTCATCGTTAAATATCTGCTGCTTTTACTGAAGTACAGTAGAGGTTTGGCTTTAGTTATTTTGTTTGTGCTGATGAGCAAATTTCCTTTCTTTCAGGTGGTACTTTGCCGTCATCTCCATGTCCGGTGTCTTTGCCGTCACCTTCTCTGTGATCTTTGCCTACGTGGCCGACATCACGCAGGAGCATGAGCGGAGCACAGCATATGGTTTGGTAAGTCGATGGCTGAGAAACACTGATCACCATTCTGTTAAACATAACCACTGAATAATTAGATCAGTATTTGTAACACTTTCCAATAGAGACCAAAACAGTTAATAAAGAACCTACCAATGAAAGGAAACATTGATCCCCTCATGTTTTGCTCACATCAGCTCTGCTCTCCTCTCCCTCCAGGTATCGGCGACCTTTGCAGCCAGCCTGGTTACCAGTCCGGCCATTGGAGCCTACCTGTCTGTGACCTACGGAGACACCTTGGTGGTGATCCTCGCCACGGCCATCGCCCTGCTCGACATCTGCTTCATCCTAGTGGCGGTGCCAGAGTCGCTGCCAGAGAAGATGAGGCCAGCATCGTGGGGGGCACCGATCTCCTGGGAACAGGCAGACCCCTTTGCTGTGAGTAAAATACCTAACCTAACAGTTGCTGATGATGGTGTTGCTTTTTGTCTGATGAAATAAGGAAGCCTGGTTAAAAAAGCCAAAATATTCATGTTTTAAATTCTTGTGACTAATTGTTCTTGCTTTCCTCTTGTCCAGTCTCTGCGTAAAGTGGGCCAGGACTCCACGGTGCTGCTCATCTGTATCACAGTGTTTCTCTCCTACCTCCCAGAGGCCGGCCAATACTCCAGCTTCTTCCTCTATCTCCGACAGGTAATACTCTGCTCTCCCTGTTTACTGCTTCAAACCAGGAAGGCCACAGAAATGACTGGATTGCAAAGACAAACATTGTTCAGACATGTTGAGAACACCTGCTACCACATGTGTCTGTCCGTTTTATACTCCACCAACTGTTAATACCAAGGAAATGGTGTGATTTTTGGTATCTTGGATCAATGTACGGTGAAGTTATGGTTCCTTAAAGAGGACATTATAATGTGTGACTGTTGTATGTGACAGATGAATACTTTAACCTTTTTAATGTTTCTAATATAAAGCTTACATTGCAACTGATAAGCTCGGGGAATGGCCTCGCAACAACTTGCTGAAATTTGTCGAACACACACTTTCCCTTACGTCGCTTTAAGATTAGATCTGCAGGTTTGCTGAGCAGCCGCTTTCAGTGCTTCAATAAGTCAAGCAAATTCATTAAGTGTCTCAGCAAAATGTTACCACAAGAAAACCAGCACATCTGAAAACACAAGTAGCCAGAAATGGACCGATTCAGAAGCTTATTTATAGACTGGCAGCAGCTGGCCGCTCTGAGATAGACTGACGAGGTGTTATCTCCCCCTTTTTTCCCAAACTGCTTGAACTGAGGGCTTCTAAGTCTGTGTAAACAATGTCAGTTGAACCAGTCGGGCAAGTCTGATACACAGAGGTTTTAAAAACCATCTTGAAAAGGACGGATAAGTTGCTCTAGCGAACATTTCTCACCACACCCTCATGTTCTCTTTTTTGCCAAAATTCTTTATTGTACATCTCTCCCGGTTCCTGGTCATATTTTATATACACCTCGCACAAGCTGCTCTGTCCCTGCTGCTGCCTTTTATTGCAGGAAATGAAGGTCAACATATTTGACCTAAATACGCCACAGAAGAAGCAGAGGAAAAAGAGTCCTTGTTATTGTTAGATGCAGAAAGTGATCACAAAAGGCTGCAAACAAACCCCTTTCTTTAATTTTGTGTTGAGGATCCTCATTGTCTTTTACGTGCACAATCATGTCCTAACCTGTGTTATCTTAACACATTCTCCCCCTCAGGTTATTGGCTTCACATCCGAGACAGTGGCTGCCTTCATCGCTGTAGTGGGGATCCTCTCAATAATAGCTCAGGTACTGGAGAAAACCCTCCTCCTGTTGTTGTTGATTTTGTGATACTGAGTCATCCTCTTTCTCTCTTTTATTGTGCATTTCCTTTATTGAATTATCACCAATTATTTCCTGAATGAATTAAACAATCATCTGAAGCTGCTTCCAGACATGCACTGAACTCTGATCATTTTTGCGCGACAGATGCAGATAAAATAAAAACACAAATGTATCCGGTGGAACTTCCATGACAGACAATAGATAGTGTGTACATAGAAGACAAATTTCTTCTCTTTTTTTGCTCCAAACCCAAAGTTATTCACTTCACAACCACAGACGACAAAGAAAAGCAGCAACTCTTAACATTTGAGGGGGTGAACTAGTAAAACTGAGTATAAATAATGTTGTCGATCGTGTTTTGTTTCTATCAACTATAAATCCAGCTCTTTGTCAGAGTCTAGAATGACGTGAAAATTTGATAAAGACTATTTTCTACATTACTTCATACCTGTGTTGCTGTCTTCTATAACCTGTTCACTGTGTCTCCTCAGACGGTTGTGTTGGGGATCCTGATGCGTTCAATAGGAAATAAGAACACGATCCTGCTCGGCCTTGGCTTCCAGATCCTCCAGCTGGCGTGGTACGGCTTCGGCTCTCAGCCCTGGTCAGTAACACACACACACACACACACACACACACACACACACACATCTTTATATTACATAGGAAGTGGTTAATAATAAGGTTTAATCAAGGAATAGGTTTTTTGTACCTTAAATGTCCATCACTGGTCACTTATGTATCTGTGGAGCTCAGACTCACAGGCCTGGTTGAGCATCATAAAAGTCAGTAGAGAGACAGTGAGTCGGCGTCACAGAGCGGATATCATCTCAAATGATGGAGGAAGTTCATCTAAGACGACAAAGAACTTCCTGTAACATGAAGCAAAACCACAGTCCTGTGTTGCTTCATTCAACTCAAGTCGAACACTGCACATTTATTAGATTAGATTAGATTCAACTTTATTGTCATTGCACAGAGTACAGGTACTGAGACAACGAAATGCAGTTTAGCATCTAACCAGAAGTGCCAAAAAAACAGTAAAAGTGCAGAGTATGTGCATATGTAAAGTGGAATATGTAAATAAATAAGATATGTACAGTCTGATATTGCTCAGTAGTGTTTTCCTATATTATAACAAACCTGAAACAATCTACAACTGGAAAAATAATTTGACCTAATACTCAATAATTAACCTTAGGCCCCAGTAAACATGTACAGATTTGACAGTTATCAAAATACTGTGTTTTCATGCTGTTCTAGACTTGAACTCCTTTGCTCTTGCCTCACTGTTGTTATTATCCCTTAAAAGACCACTAGAGGGGAGCAAATAAGAGTTAATCAGTGTTGCTTCAACAAGTTGGTGATGCTAAAATCTGACAGACTCTTAAAAAGGCATCATTCTTGAAGTTTTTTGAATTTATGTATTTGTTAAGTTTTGAAATGTAGGTGGGCAAATAAACTAGTTCAGGCTATCCCACTATCCCAGTTTAAGTACTAAATGTATTAATTTTTTCTAACTTGTAAGTTATGTAACGTGACTGTCACGTCTGTCTTTTGACTAGAAAGGTATTTTAATTGCCAAAGACTTTCTGCCAGAGGCTTAATGAAGTCAGGTGAGGTCATTTAAAGAGCCTCAGAGTTGGCAGACAAAGGAGGTCGTGCTGGTTAAATGGGGGCAAGCACAGGATTGTTGAAGGTGCCAGAATCTCTTACTGCTGGATAGAATCCACAGAGAGAAGTGAAGGGACACTTAACGAGAAAGAGAGAGAGCTAGAAGCTGCTTGTATGCATTAACCATAATATGCCATCATTATATACTATAATTCCCCTTCAAGGATATGTATGATCAAAATTGAGGGTTAAAACTACCTTTTGTCTCTATCTTTAACAAAAGCATGTTGTTGGTTGTAGGATGATGTGGGCTGCAGGAGCCGTAGCAGCCATGTCCAGCATCACTTTCCCTGCCATCAGCGCCATCGTGTCCCGTAACGCAGATCCAGACCAACAAGGTGAGCTTCTAGCTGGTTGTTTGAATTTATGTTTTGGGCTGCCTATTTGAAACCAAAACTATACGTGTTCAAAAGTGTTTTCTCCTGGTTTATGTAATTGGCAAGGAATCATTTTAGATGGTAATAGATATTCAACAGGACAAACCCAACCTTTTTCAGGTCAAAATCAATCTTGACATACCGACAAACAGACGTGATACACACATGGCCGTGACTTACACTTCTTGAGGACATCAGAATGTCAGATTCCCATCGCGGACACATGTCCATTAATCCAAATTATAGAAAAATATCACTCCAGAACTCTTTCTTCATTATCTTGTGTTTGCATGTGTCTGTGTGTAGGTGTCGTCCAGGGTATGATCACAGGGATCCGAGGCCTCTGTAACGGTTTGGGTCCGGCGCTTTACGGTTTCGTCTTCTACTTGTTCCACGTGGAGCTGACTGACACAGACGGCAATGAGAAAGGGGCCAAACTCAACATGGCCAACCCCACTGATGAGGTGAATATCAATGGGGAAAAAATGGCATTTGGGTCATTTACACAATACAAAGAATATGTTGCAGATACTGTAGCTGTGCTTAACTAACTATTTTTGCCTCCTCTGCAGAGTTCCATCATCCCCGGGCCTCCCTTCCTCTTTGGTGCATGCTCAGTTCTGCTGTCTCTGCTGGTCGCCCTGTTTATCCCAGAGCACACGGGACCCGGCGCGAGACCCGGCGCCTACAAGAAGCACAGCAACGGTGCACAGAGTCACTCCCACAGCCCCCAGGGCAGCGGGGCAGAGGGCAAGGAGCCTCTGCTGGAGGACAGCAGCGTATAACCTCAGCTAAGGAGGGGCTGACACCCTCTCTCCACCCCCAAAACCCCTGCACAAATGAACAGACACACACATTTTACCACATGGACACGCTCACACCTCAGGCACGCATCAGACCTGAGTGCCGCTGAGAGGTGCAAGTGTCTGTGTTTGTGTCCACAGCACAAAAGTGGGCACTCGTTCCTTAGCAGCCCTTTTGTTTTTTAAAAGCGGGGGACTTTGAGGACTCTCTAACGACCCTGCACAGAGAGTGTGTTGAGTTTATTTTTTTTGGGGCTGCAGTGGAAAGGTGTGTGTGTGTGACTTGGTTGAGCTGGACTCTTTGGTTTCTATAAAACGTGTGGAGCATACAGCAGCTCGCTCCCTACTGGTGCAACACAGAAGGGAAGTGATTTGGTTTAGAGTGTACGTTACTAAATCCCCGTGTGATTCCTCATATTCCTCCTGTAGCCAGCGAAGCGCCAACTCTGTCTGTCTGTTCCGACAGAAGCGCAACAAACAGTTAGTTGGACGCTTCGCTCTCGGTTTCACACAAGTTAACTCCTGTTCTGATGTCACCACAGCTCCAAGAAGGGAACACGGTTCTTCCTCTGAGCGCACACAGCGGGGAAGCACAGTAACTGTACACCTGAGGGCGGAGCCTCTGCAGGGCAGCGTTTGGAGAGGCTCTGCCAAGTCTCAGATAGGACGAGTCAACCAGTTCACTTAGATAAAGCTTCGTAAGACCACACTTTGTTTAATTGTCACACTTCTTACAGACGGGGAGTGTGCAACTGAGACCACTTTATTAGCGGAAACTGTTTTTTCAATGTTTACTTGCCATTCTCTAGATTAGTAGTACAGTTTGGGTTGTATATTTTTCCGTTTGAACTGAAGGCTAGTTGTGCTTCACGTTTTTATTCAAGAAACAAATGTTGCCTTGAAGTGACTTAAGATATATAAATATATAGATATTACGTAACCTGTATGAAGACCGAGGTCTGAGGAGGCTCTGTAATCATACGCTATCGCTCCCATCGGAGCCGTTACACATTTTTAATTCCGTTTTGGTTTCACGTCCTTCCCGTTACTTAGTTTGCTGATGTTTTATTGCCGACAGGGTGAAGGTTTATTTATAAAGCTTCTGGACCATTAGGAGCTGGAGCGTCGCTATCAGCATGTCAGTGTTGGCACTGACTGTTAATACGGACAAATATCATTAGGTTAAACGATATCAGTAATGGAGTTTGTGACGTAATGGACAAAGATTTGGACCGAGGTGACCGGATAAGAACGCTTTCATATTATCCCCGACATTTTAGATCTCTTGACCTGTAACTAACGTGGTAGAAACTTAAACATGTGAAACTCTGAAACCCGCATTCAATAGACTGCAGATTCTCCACAAGGGGGCGCTGTTTGCTCACTGTCAACCTGCACCACCTGTAGGACATTCAGCAGCAGTTGAGATCAGTAGATGCAGGAACGCGGAGCGCCTCCTGCAGGCGAGGGAAAGAATAGCTGCTTCAGTATTGGCAGATGCATCAGCTGCAGAATTTTTTTTTTTTAACAGCGGATGTTTTTGAGTTATTTTTCATTTGAGGTTAAAAATTAAACATCCAGTTTCTCTTTTATATATTTTTATCTATACAAACACTTAAAATAACAGGGTTCCCATTCTAATAAACTAAAGCTAACTGCTAAAACATTAAATATAATTATTCATCAAATTAAACAACTCAGAAAAATAACACATTTCATTTAAATAACCACTTTAACAACAGATTAAAAATAAGATTAATTCGTCCTTTTCATCCTCCAATAGATACTAAACCTTTAGTTAAAATTAGTGAAAATCCTTTAAATTTAGAGTTTATAATTTACATGCTAGGCCTTGGATCATTTTAAACTCAGATTTTCCCATTAGTCTTCTATAGATATAACCCATCAAACAAAACAAATCAAAATTTTTAGAAACATGCAAGAAGAAACCTCTGCAACATTCGGTGTCTGATAGTTTTCATGATTAGAATTTGTTATCTTTCTGCTCTGAGTCACGGTGTCTGTTGCTGCTGCTGTCGTCACCTTCCTCGCCCCAGGTCGGGCTGCAGCTCTGTAACCGGCTGATCTCGGCTGCGTCTGGTTCTTTTCGGTGCTTTCACACCAGTGGCGCTGTGTTCCCTTTGTTCACAGACTGTTAACAAATCGTAAATTGTTCCCTTCACGGTTTTCAACAGTTAATTTGAAAATGCCCCAAGTGCATTTAAAACAACCAAATTACATCCTGATCTGGTGAAGTCGTAGCTAACGGTGGGTTTTCGCGCTGCTTAACATCTCTGAAGTGAAATGTGCATCATGTGTTTTGTGCCAAATTTGTTTTTGGTTTGCTTTTTTCATACTGTGTGTGTGTGTGACTGTTCTATCTTTTTTTCTTATGTCTTAATTTTCTTTGGCTGAAGATGAGTTTTAAATCTTTTTTTTTTTTTATACTTTTAAAACTTCATACAAATTTAGGAATATTTGTGGCTAGATGGTGAATAACCAAATGTCTCTGTCTGCGTTTCCAGTCTCGGTCTTCACTTAATAACTTTTCATCATGGTTAGTTACATTTGATCAGCTCCGAGTCACTGAATGTCCGAATCCAAGCTGTATGCGTTGACCACGCTGCGCCCTCGAAGTTTCCACTCACCTGTCGCATAGTTTTTATTCTTTCAGAGGGGGTGTTACCTAACCAGAAGCTGTTGCTCTTGATTTAATCTCTGAATATCATTGTTTTTTGTTTTTTTTTTAATGCATCATTTCTTGGACCAACACAGTAAATTCCGATCCTTCATAAATTGGTAAGATTCTGCACCAGCCCCACGCAGATGACTGCAAATGTACAAAACTCACCTGTACGTACAGTAAATGTATATATTTAATCGCTCAAGGAGACGGCCGCCTCTTGGTCTATTTGGTTGTATGGTGCAATTATGCTCTATTTCTCAAGACTTACCTGCTAGCCACTCCTGTTTTTAGTACGACGTGGTTTGTGGCCTGAACCCCCCTCTCTGTGTGCCTAAATTTAGCCAAGAAATGAGTATGGCAACATAAGTAAATGGTGGTTATTATGTAAATATGGGAAACTAATGACAAACTATTTATTAAAGGTTTATTGTACAATGAAATGTTTGCTTCTGCCTTTGTGGGTGTTGGGGGGTGCACCATATGTTGATGTGAGAGCTGAAGGGTGTGTCAGCAGTAACCCAATAATAATCCTCGCAGTGATTTATTTAAAACAAGGATTCTAATCCTAAACCTAACGGCTGCTAAACCCTCTTTTACGTCTCACTAAAGACAGAATCCTTTTAGCTTTTACTCACGGTTCATTACACCAGACTTTTAGTTTCATTCTCCAACTTCTTCCGTTGGTTGTCGAGTAATCCTCCACTTTCTGAGATCTATTGTGGCTCGAGTGCTTTCTACTACCTACACACTGTCAACAATACACTCAGCCGGTATTAATGCACAGACCTAAGCTCATTTACTTTCTGTGCTCTGAGCCTTTCTTTATTAAAACCACATGCGGGCGTCTGTCCAGGGAATCTGCAGGTCTTAAAGAAGTCTGGAAAAAAAGCATTGATTTCACTTACCTCAAAAAATTATAATAATTCTGAAATATTTTCTTTAGCCTGTCGGAGGCGGTGGACCTTACATGAAGTAGAGATTTTTAATCCATCTGCTGCAGCTCATGTTAAATAATCCATTAACTATACCATTAGGAAATATTATCTGCAGTGGAAAAGTACTGTTACATCCCAACTGGTTTTAAGTGATGTCTTTCATATACTTACTGATATAATGGTTAAATAAATGGTTACCACTGAACAAGTGTTTACAAGATGATGGTCATTAATCACATAAGACTGAAAATTCATATTCTTTAATGCAGCTGCTGTCATGTTGTGTAGCTCAGATTGTGTCATGATGATTTATGAGCTGTCAGTTATAGTTTACTTTTAAATATATTTAAACTTCTATTCTCTGTCTGCACAGAAGTGTTCACATGTTGATCAAACATGAGAAGGATCCTTTATCTTTTTAAGTTATTGATCCGATTGACACTAATATTGTTAGTATCAATACTTTGGGAGTCAAGCTGCTCACATGAACCATATCAGTGTTGACCACTTTCATATCAACACTTTAATAGACTTATATTCTGAACTGTTACCTGTAGATTGACAAGGCTCCACTAACCTCAGTGAGAAACATAATCGTGTTAGATAATCATCATTTTAATACATTTGTCGTGAATGAATTGATGAATTGTGGAATTTGTTTTTTTTTACCTTAACATTGCTCTTTTTAATATTTTCACGCCATCTGCAGCAGGAGAACTTTATAAATCCGAGCTCATTACTCCCCAGTCATCGCTCTTTTTTTCCCCGTTTGGTGAAATGCCCCCTGCGTGAGATCCAAGGAGCTTCCTCATCACTTTCTCTCTCTTGCATTTGACGGATTAGTTTCCTCCACAAACATTTCCTTCTACATGTAGAGAATAATCTTAAGGCGTCTGCCTCACCGTCTCTCTCTCTTTCTCTCTCAGCTGGAATATGATGATGTGCGCAAAAGTGTCCAAGTGGAGCAGCAGGTGTTATGTGGTCTTAACCTGGGACAGAGGAGATGATGATAAGACTCTTTACCATAATCCATATTGTTTCCTCACAAGCGTTCTAACCGGCACTGTGGTGGATTTACTTTCAATGGAGTCATCAGCACGGCCGTGTCTCTTATTGAGCAGCGACAGTCCCCAGCTACTGATGGAAGCTGGTACAGTGTAAAACCCCCATTTCGCACTATGATTTTACTTTCATCTACTTCGAAAGAGGAGGGGGAGCGCTTGGATTTGTGGCCTCTGGTGACACATCAACAAACAGCAGGTCGCAGCAGACCAAAATATACCCCCTCCCCAGACTATACCCCGGGTTAAAGTGGGCTAGCTTGTTTTCTAACCTGGGCATAAACTGGACTAGCCCAGAATTTACCCAGGGTATAACACAGGCTACCCTATGTCATAACCCCCCCCAAGGCCAGATTACTGTATTCACTTGTTCTGGCCCTGATGGGGTAATACCACCCCTCACCTCATTCGTAAACCTATTTAAAAATTGTGGTCAAAATGTGATGACTTTGTGATCGCTATTTCCTAATGTTTCTCCAATTTCTAAGTTTGTAATTGTATTTTATCTATTATTTAATAATAAATCCAGTATATTATTCCCCCGAGTTACCTTATTTATGATAAACACGAGTTATAATCCGGACAGGAGAGATCTAATCTGGTCGAGCCCAAAATATATAAATTATGATGGGGAAAAAAACTCTGGACATTGAAATACAGGCACAAGGGGGGTATAATCTGGACTAGAGAGGTATATCCTGGGCTAAACGCCTACTTTATACACCAGGGGATCAAACCAGAATATAGCCCAGTGTATAAAACAGGTCCGGGGATAGTTTGGGGGGGGCATCTTTGCCGAGATCACTCAGATCACTACCAAGGCATAAAGTTGAGGTCGAGAGCCTCTCTGGTGTTTCTCTGTGGTGTATTTGTGCTCGTGTCGGGGATGAAAAGGGGCCATGTGACTATTTGGGGGGAGTTGCTGGAATGTATTGTGATGCAGAGTCGCTGTCATTGCACATTTACTTTCCAGGCTTCAGTTAGGTGCATGAGAGCGGAGGAATGCTCGCATGCTTTGAACAACCGGCCTCTGGGACTTGGCTGGAGGCCACGCTACAGTCCACAGCGCCGTTACTATAAATGTCCATTAAAATCCGAGAGGGAGAGCATCCATCATATCCTGCCTCTTAACCTAAAGTATTGTCTTATGCAAACACTGGGAATGGCGTCAGGAAGAACGCTTTCACAACTCGCGCCCTTGCAGACGCACTGGGAAAGGGGAAGTGGCCCCAGTGGTGGATGTCCCACGCACGGCAGCATCTTTTCCTGCGGAGGAGAGGTGCGCTGGCGTCGAGGAAGAGCCCCGGGAATGAATCATGGCTGAACCTCATTGTTCTCCCAGTCACACAGGTCTGTGTGAACCTCGGCGTGTCACTAACCTCTGCCACGATTCCTGCGTTCCCATGTTCTATAAGCAGAACGCCTCATATGACTTCCTGGCACATGGTGGCCGACGATTAACTCAGGGTTAGGTGTGGGCCTCCGCGCACACACACACATACACCCAACTTCAACATCCCTGGAAACCAACATCTAGCATCGACTGTAAAAGAAAACACCCCTGGTCACAGTGTGTTCACAGCCTCAGCCTTATCGCTGTGAACCCTGACCCTGTTGTTGCTGCAGTCGATCAGGGTGCTACCTACATACCTACATGTTGGAAGAAGCTAAAGGTTACGACGTGTGGATGTAATTAATGTAGCAGAAAGTGCAGCTTCAGGTTTTTACGTAAGAGCCCTTTAATCCCCCCCTCCCTCCTGCAGTGAGGTTATCACTTCCAACAGATTTATGTCACAACTGAGAAACAATCTAAACTCACACACACACCTGAAAACTCAAGTGCCACATCGGTTAGTTTTGAGGATTTGAGGATATTAACGACAAATCATTTTGCTTTCCTCCATTTTCCACAGCATATGAGCTTTTTAAACAGCTTTTAACTTCCACTGTGCCTCAGCGTCGCTTGAGATTTCACAGCAGACCATTTTAATCTGTGGCCCGAGTCAAATATGAAATCTCTGGGTCACCGGACCTGTGTTAGAAAAAGTTTGTACGAATCATTTCCCCTCGGGAGACGAGAGCAACGTCTTCACCCAATGTGGTTTAAAGCCTCTTTAATCGGTATTTGATAATGATTCCCTGTGATGTGAGAGCAGCCACGTGTCGTGACCAACAGGCCACATGAGCCTTTCAGCCTCATTTAGCTCATTGTTTTGATTTTATGCCACATTTGCCGTGTGATTCAGGGTCATCGCGCAGATAAACTTCATTTCCAGTAGCGGCAACAAGCAGCTTTCAAAGGAAAAGCCCGCTGGACGCTGCCTGTCCTGCACTAGGCCACCACCACTTCGTACAAATTCTCTAAATAGTTTGAATGAGTGTAACTTGCATTAGTTACCTCATAAATAAACTTTATTTAATTCTTTTATTTGCTAAAACTTCCACCATGTGAACATTGCAGATGTAGAGTTCATGTGACTCAACACGATGATGAAACCATACTGTATATAAAGATGGACGTCATTACGGCTCCTGAAAAGTCCCCCCTGGTGGCTGGCTGCAGTATAGGTTATAACGCCCGCCTCCTCCAAGTTAGTGGAGGGGACATTTAATTACTTATTCGATGCTTTAAAAATGGGATGAAATGTCTCGATTGCAAGATTTCAGATGCACAAAGTCTCACCTGATAACACCTTATAAAACTGTAAAATACATATTGATTTATTGTTTATACTGTATTTACATATTTATTTAAAGCATTATGTTTCATGTCCGGCTCTTTTACTTTGTTTTCCCCGTGTAAACTAATTAATAAACTGCTGGAGCCTTTTTATTTTTTTATTTCCAGGACGTTCATGTTTGCCTATTGTGCGGCCTTCAGGTCTGGTTTCCCAACAACGTAACTCTTTTCAACAGCCAACATGTAAATATCGGATGTTGGAGTTCCTTCGTCAAGCAGCATCACCACTTAACATAACTACAAGTCCCTCTGACAGGAAACCAATGTGTGGGGAAATGTGTAAAAACCAGTTTCAAGTTGCACTAAGTGATTATTATCATTCTTAACGATTCCCGCTGGAATAGTCATCTAAACATATGGCTTGCTTTGCAAGATGGTGACCAATTATTTGAAGTACTCAGCGTATGATTTATCAGTGTTGATGGAGGAGAGGACAGCAGCTCCTTCATGGCAGCTCCTTCATGGCAGCTCATGTTCACAGATGTAGAAGTTCTGCTTTTTGTTGTGTCGTTCCCACTTTACAACGCAGCCAGTAGCTTCCTCTGGCTTTTGTGTTGTGTGAAAATGTGTTCAGACTTTCTTAGCCCTTGTTTAAGCTCAGAAATCCACCACACTGAACATCAAGTGTGAATTTTCTCAGGGTCATATTGTTGTTGTGTTATGAAGGTTATGTTTTCACTGCTGCTTGTTTGTCCGTCAGCAGGATTACTGAAAACTACTCGACTGATTTTCTTGGAACTTGGTGGAAGGATGTGTTGTGGGCCCGGGAAGAACCCATTAACTGAGAGAGCAGTTCCAATTAAGGGAGCAGACCCAGGGATTGTTTTTCACTTTCATTAACGAGATTGGTGGAGGTATGTGTGTTCTCGGAGCGGCCATTTAATTCAGATTGGTTTTAAAAGTCTACATTTAATTAACAATTAATAATCTCAATCTGAACAACTCCAGCCTGCTGATTGTTTTTTATACCTCACAGAAATCATTATTTAAACCAATCGACAACACGCATACTGGTTAAGTCAGTAATGAAAAGTAACAGCAAAGGCAAAGTACTGCACTTAAATACAATAAAGCACTTTTCATTTAAGTGACAGGAAGTTATTGATTATATGTGACTACAGACAAAAGATATGACACATAATACATATTAATACTTTTTTTAACATGTATTTTTTATTTATTTAGTCAAAGTATTCAGATTATATTGTATAACACTAATATGCTTCTAAACAAGTTAAAATTTGAAGTATTAATGTATTTTATGTTCTTATTATAGGGAAATACTGTGATTTTTACTCCACGACCTTTATTTGACAGCATATGTATCTTTTTACTTTACAAAATATATTTCCATCCACACACACCCACCCACACACTCATATCTGTATACAGTTGCTGATTGGTTTAAGAAGCTGTCACCCTGACCTTCTCCTCCACCTTTCCGCTGCCTGTGGTACTACTTTGCTCTTAACAGTTGGACCCGACCTCTGACCCCAGCAGAGGTCAGGATCAGTGGGATTGTCAGGATTAGAGGTCGCAGCTCAAAGAAAACCCACCTCTGAAGTCCTGAGCAACGCGCCGCACTGTTCACTTCAGCTCACGTGTTTATGACTCATTTGTTTTTGTGTTGTTTTTTTTTTTGTTCATCTGAGCCTCAAAAACACATCAATAGTTCTGGGCCCTAATAATCCTAATCTGACCAAAGTAGATTAGTCGTACTGTATGAAGCCTGCTGGTTTGAACTAGATATTAGAGAGTAAATTTACTGTGTCATCCTACATTTGTATTGTTAGTGAGCAGTTTTCTTACTTTATTAATCATATAGATACAAAAAAAAATGTTTTAGAAGCAAAGAAGCTTAGACGTCCAAACACATAAGACATATAAAAAATATTGTAAACAGTTGACACATTCTTATCTATCTATCTGTACTGGTCTTTATCTCTATCCCTATTCCTCTATATCTCCCTATTCCTCTATATTCCTCTATATCTTTATATATATATAATATAATATAATATATATATATATATTTCCTAATATATCCCTACCCCTCTATCCCTTTCTCATATCTTCATATATCTCTTGATGTCACTATCTCTCTATATATCTATTTCTCTATATCTCTCCATGTTTCTATACATCTATATCTATTTCTCTATTTCCATCTCTCTATATATAGATTTCTCCCTATATCTAAAAACATTGTCTCTAGCTCATTAATGTGAAGTGGGACATTGCTTCCTCCAGTCACTGTCTATTAATCTCATTATGGAACCTCCTCCCCTCAACATACTCGTCCATAAGATTAAGCTTAAGATATAGAATCCACAACGGTGCAATTTAGCGCCGATTCATCCATAAGGCAAGATGTTGCTGCAGTGCATGATGGTCCAATCGGCTCAGTGGCTGTAATTACTCGTTAGTGACCCTTCTGTGCTTCTTTTAAGTGGCACTTGTCGAAAAGGCGTTGGCGAGCAATCCCAAAGACCGTGGAGCTTCAGTTCTCCTTCCACCGTTTCAGACGTGTTCTCTCAGATAACCACGGCGGCAAATTGCTCTGATTACCAGGTGCTGATGAGCTGCTTTCCTGTTTCATGTTCCTCTGAAGAAGGCGTCACGTCCCACGGAACCCAGGCCTGCATCCGCACCGAGACGAGCGGCTGGCGTACATTCACACCTCAGACAAATAAGAGAAGATCTCACGATAAATTGATGACTGAAAGTGTCGGACAGAGACGCAGCTGCCACAGAACTCCCGTAAGAGCAGCTTTTTAGTGTTCCAGTAAGATCTATTTTAGTGTAATACACAACAGGACATGATTAACTCACTGCTGCTGCGGCTGCTGCTGCTTGCACGGAGGATGTAAACAGGTAGTGAATTAGCAGTTGTGACAGAGACAAACATGTCGGGGAAGAACAATCTCAGATATTTTCAGCCCCCGAGAGCTCAGTTGGGAACAGAGTGTGAAATACGTAATCGCAGTGGGCTTTTTTTTTTCCAGTCGTATCTGTCCGAGTGTGAGAACGGCGAGGGATCAAGTTCTGAGAAAATGGTTGAATCAATCAGGGATTTTCCTTCCTCATCTTTTCCCCCTCAGCTTCCTGAAATAACAAGGAATCGTCCTAACTGTCAAAACATGAACGCTCAAACCAGATCGGACAAGAAACAGCCAGCCTGAGAGGAACATGGTATCTGGATTGTTTAGATCGAGCCCTTTGGGGACTTTCCTAAACCCCATGTGATCTTTATGAAAATTGGAAGGAGGCTAACGGCCAAATGCATTTACCTTAAAGTGACATTGGTCTGTATGTTCCCTCAGTTACTCTCTGTCTCACTCTCTCTCTCTCCAGGTGATTGTGCAAGATACAACTTGTGACTGCACAATGTGAAGGCGAGATTTGACAGAACGCTTCTGTTGCAGAGTTTCACAACTTGCTTTGACTTTGTTTTCACATCAGTTAAAAACTTTCAACACCCAAAATGTCCTTATTCATTTGACCTTTAAATGCAAAGTACAAAAAGTCAAACCCTATATGCTCATTGTTCAGTTTAATGCGCATTATTGGACAAATCTGTCAGTATGTTACTAAGATGTGTGTTTGTGGTCTTGTAGTTGTTACTTTAACTACATTAGGTAAGAAGCATTGCAACACAACAGGGCTTTTCAGTGGCCCTGTCATGGGACTGTGTGTTGTAGTGTTTACAATATTTGTCAAACAATGTAATACACTACATGTGGCTTTTTACAAGTATTTAATTACTGTGTTGTTGCTTTATACTTAACTCATCAATGAGAAATTGATAAAAAAGTTTATGTATCTTAAAAAATACAATGTAAATAATCCAATAAATCTTAATCCCAGTATTTGTTTTGCCTTATTTCATGTTTCACACTAACTATATACACAGCTTTGCACTAAAAGTCTGCTTTCTTAGATTTCTTCAGCCTTCAGCTGCACCAAGGAGGTTCTGTTTTCTTCTGTTATTGTTTGTTCCTTCGCAGAATTACGCAAAAACTACTCAACTGATTTCCATGAAATTTCCTCGAGTGGAGGCGCATGACGCAGAGAAGAACCAATTTTATTTTTGGTGGATTTCCAGGAGCAGGGAGTGGATCCAGGAATTTTCTGCACTTTTTCTCTATTAGTTATCTTGATGGAAAAAAATCATCTGGCATGTTAAGGGGACAGATATTTGATATTTATGTTACGCAATTTGGTGCTGACAAGGAGGTTATGTTTTCCTGAGCATTTGGTCAGATTATGCAAAAATAACAGGACAGATTACCATGAATCTTGTTGGGAGGATCTCATGGTGTTTTCCAACAATTTTCTGGATTTCTCACAGAATAACTCATGGATCTGGATGAACTTATATTTATGAGTGTGTGCAAGTAGTAAATCAAAATGTGAATGTTGGGCTATGATTTCTATCCACGTATTCCATGCTTAGTTAATGTATCCTCTTATTCACTGATGTCTTTTTGCCTTGTAACAGCCGATCGAATCCCCCTCTGATTCAAAGCTCTCCGGGCAAATGCTTCTGAAATGTACCCCCATGAATAAAATGACTGGACTTCACACTACAAATTACTGGTCGGGAGTAACTGCATTACTTTCCACCACCTGACAGTGGGATCAGTTTGTTGTGTAATCCAATAAGCTCCAGTCCGTATTTCCCCTGAAGCCCATCTGGCTCACTGGCAGGGTTTGTTTACTGGCTGGGGGAAGAAGAAGTGGATCCTACAGGAGCTGGGAGACTGTACAATCTACCTCAGTCTGTCTGTGGGAGATGAAAAGGGACAAATAACGCTGAAAAACTTTATCTCACCCGCTTTTTCCTCTCGCTCCGGTGCAGCTGCTTTTTTTGTGGGGGGGAGAAAGCAGTTCGGAGCCTCGGACGCAACTTGGATCGCACGTGCATGTTTTTAAAAAAAACAACTCCTGCATTAAAACAGTAGAGAAACTACATCTCTTTTTTAAAAAAAAAGAAAAGAAAACGGAGACCACCGGAGTGCTGCTGAGCCACGACCGCGTCTGTCAGCTTCCCAGAGTCCCACTGAAATCTGTGCACGTCTGTGGTTGACGGTTCGGAGCCGCTCGACGGATACAAACACCTGGTTCCACACGCGAAGACAGAAACCAGGGGAAGATGTTCGCGGCTCGCTGGAGGACTTTTTAAAAAAAACTAAACACACGCTAACGCCACGCACGCTTAAAAAAAAAAAAAAAAACCTGAATTAAGTTAGCAATCGGCTTTTTTACATTAATTTCCCCCCGCGGCTGCAGCTTTTCCTCATTTTTGTTATACACGCGTGCATTGTTACGCGGGTGGCTTTGCGTGGTATTTCCCCCCTGAGGTGGAGTTTTTTAATTTAACACGGTTGGAAAAAAAGCGGCGCAAACTTCTCTCTCTCTCTCTCGTGGCCTGGACGGGAGTGGTGGAGCCAGGCTAGGTGGCTAGCAGCTAGCAGCTATCTGGTAGCTAACTCCGCGGCTAGCACTGACGTTAGCCTGCGCTGGGCTTTGTTTATTTTGTTGCTGTTCTTTTTTTCCCACCCGGACAAACTCAACCGGGACGACCTGACATTGAAATACACCAAACAGAGGAGCCGTGCGTGCGTGTGCGTGTGAGTCAGTGTGTGTGCGTGCTGCTGCGTGTCCACGGTGCAACCCCCCCTCCTCCCCCTCCTCCCCATGAGGTGGCTAGCTGTAGCAGCGGTAGCCCGAGCGCTAGCTTGTGTCTGACCCGAACACGTTGGACTCGATCCTCCGCCCATCTTCCGGGATGTCTTTTATTTATTTTTGTTTACCTGTTGGCCCACGCCACAAAACAAAACCAGCCTCCTGAAGGTGTCTCTCCTCCATTTTGAGCTTGTCCTCCTCGCCAAAAGGGGGGCCACCGAGCTGTTTTGACCCGGGACAGGAGCTGAATGGTGTCTCATACCGAGTCAGTGATGTGTCCCCGGACTTTGTGTTTTGTTTTGACCGCTGTCTGCTTCGTGGTGAGCTGTCATCGAGCGACCGGAGAGAGTAAGTAACACTAATGATCGCACTTCTCCGCCAACCTGGAGCTTTTGTATCCCCACTGTGTACATCAGAAGAAACGACGCAGTCAGACACGTTGGATTTTTAATATGTTATGATGATCTCTGTCCAGTATTTATCAAATGTCTGTGTGTCACAGGAGAGATGATCAACACTCACATCCACTAGTATCCACACGTTTCACTACATGTGTCACAATAATGGTGGCTTTAATCAAATGTTTTGATTTTATTTGTTTTATTTTGATAGAGATCCACAGACATTAACCGAATAGTTGCAATCCTTTTTATAATGCAAATGTCTATACACATTTATAATAATTTTTTAAAAAGAGATCAATAAATTAAATTAGCTGATAAATGCTATAAAAATGGTTAAGGAGTGGAATCACTAAATGCTGATTTTTTGTTTTGTTACTGATGGTAATTTGAGGCACGTAGGCAGCAAGTTGTAGACAGCCATTGCATTGGAAGGGACAAAGGTTAACACTTATCTGGCTTTTTGGAGTCTGCAGCAAACTGTAAACAAAATGTTTCGTCCCACATTCGTAAGCAGTCTTAGGATTTGGGATAATAATAATAATAATAATACATTAATTGGACTGTGCTGTAGATTGGAGATTGGAAAGCCTCGACTTGTAGCTGTGGTCTGTGCAGGAATGGAACAATAAGCCCCCTTTAAAGCTCCTGACAATCCCCTTTATATTCACCAGCCAACCGACCCGGGTGATAACAATGAATGAACACATTTGCAGTCACCCGGAGACATTTTCGCGTTTCTCAAACACTCGCAGCTTCACACCACTGGAATCTTTTAGTTTTGAGCAAATATTGGTTATACTCGCAGGGAAATGTTAAGCAAACCTGTGGGACCACTTGCATGTTTAAACTGTTGTACAGTAAGTGTAGGTGTTTTTAAAAGATGACAACAACAGACTCATTTATTTCCCCGTATATCAGGAAATGTTGTTGTTGTGATTTAAAAGGTGTTACATGTCTATAAACAGCTTTTTACATATAAACCTGACATTACAGAGTTTATAGAATTTTACATCCAAATATTGATTAAATTAGTTGTTAAGCAGTTGAAGGAAATCACATTCAAACAATAATAATTCTCTAATAATTTACTTTATTCAGTCTGTAAAAGTTTGGGGTCATAATAGATAGGAAAACAAAGACAGATCCTCCCCACAATATCCTGCGGCACCATCCAAAACACAAACATTGAATTGATTTAGAATTAAAACACAGGTTATTGTCATATTTTAAAAAGTGGAACCATGTCATTTTGGTTAAACAATTACGTATAATGTATTATCAAAATAGTTGGTGATTCATTTAAAACATTTTTTTGCAGCACTACCCTTTTATTGGCATTTTAAATGTAATCTGGCAATATCAGTTAATACTTTGGAGTGTGATTGACATACATTAAAAAATATTTTGATTAAACCTAGATGATTTCCTTCAAATCTTTCTCTCTATAGGAAAGTCCATGTCCAGATACATTACATTGATTTTGGGGCACAAATGGCAACACATAATAGGCTTATACAGGTGTTTTAATTACTTTCATTACTCTGTGAATACTAATGAATTGATCTGAGGTGTTAATCCCTTTTTTCTATTGTTCTTGGAGGGAAGAAAAAAAGCTCTAGAGTAAGTTTGTGTTGTCTTACAATAATCTTGATACAAGCCCATATACACAACAAATTTCAGAGACGGATTGACAGGAGCTCCTCCTCCTATGTTCAGTATAAGCAGTTTGTATTCTGTGTTTGTGTCCAGCATATTTACACACAGTGTGTTGCCCCAGGTCGCTTTAAACGTCACACTTCTACAGTACATGGCGGTAGTTGGTTTTTAAGAGGCGCTCTGAAGGAAAAAGAAAAGCCCAGACTCTCCCACCTATTATCAGATTTTAGTGAGGGTTGAAGGGAGCGATGTCATTAAACCAGTCGGAACGAGAACTTTTGAGACATAAATCAAAAGCAAGTTGAGCAACTGCGCTGCAGCAGCCCCCCCTCCCTCCTCTCAGACGTGAGTTTGAACCACAGAAGGGACGAGTGGAACCTGGGCCTCACACTGGCTGATTTCATAAGCCCGACTGACCAGTGTCGAAGTCAGGAAACCTCCTGTGCTACTCGTTGGTCGCTGTCCAGCTCAGCTTAGTGGAAAAATATTCACTTAATATTAGAGGCTTATGTTCAGTGGCAGTGTTAGTTACTATGTTAATTTATTCACTATTGAGTGGCAGTTGTGTGAGAGCAGACACATTTCCAAGTAACATCATTCTGCTCCTATGTTTTCTTCTTGTGTTTTGTTTTTTACACCTAGCATATTTAGCCCCAGGTTAGGCCTCTTGTTTAGTGAGTCGTATTACACACATCCGTTTTTCATGAGTTGTGGTTGTTAAACAGCACTCACTGCTGTCTTCAAGGTATCTCAGAAATCCAAACTACTCAGGACTCTTTTAACCATCGAGCTAAAAAAACATTTAGTCGTCTTAGGATGAGATTTCTTACCCTAAGTGGGGGCCACTGTTTCCTAACAAATATGTTTGCAGGAAATGACCAATCAATGCTAAATTTGTATGATACATTTTTTTTTTTATACTATCGGACCTTTTGTCTGTGTTACTGTTTGTAAGGTGAAACCTTTAGAACAAATTTTAATATTTTGATATGCTATTGCATCCAATAATCAGTATTTATCCAATTATCAGAACCTTAAAAAAAAATCCAATTGCCAATAAAATGTATTTATTTACTATTCTACTTATGCTTTAATGCAGTCCCCTCTTCCTGTCTGTAATCACCTCTGTGGTCTTGAGAAATGTCTCGCCCACCGCACTAACTCATTGATTACCAGTCATGAGTTATAGCCTATCAACGTCATGTGACAATAGAAAAACGTCTGTTGTTTCATATTATTCATTAGTGTTTATCTCGCTGTGTGCAGCAGATCAATTTTCATGGAAATGTTTTTGTCATTTGGACGGCACTTTGCGTTCTTCCCCTTGGCATGAATGCAGGCAGGGAATTTGCATGTAGGCAACACAAACAAACATGGAGTACAGTGACACAGAAAGGGTTCATTCTGAACAGCGGGTAGGACTCAGGCCAGCCAAAGACAAATCAGGGAGCTTGCACCTAAAAGAGGAACTACTTATCTTGCATGGATGTGGTTTGGGTAGGAAAAATATGAAATGGACCAGAAAACTGTTCCGTATACCTCCACCAATGCCAAACAGGCCCCTTAAATACAAGCTGCACCCAAATTCACACACTCATAGATGTCAGTTCCCGTCCATGTGCCTGATTTTTTTTTTTCCCCATCAAGATCCATTAATTATTCCCTGGGAAAAAGGTGCCAATGTTGAAAAAGTGTTTTTTAACGGCTTTCTGGGGTTTTCAAACTTCACCAGTATTGTGTTAATTTGTTTATGCAAAAGCTAAAGTATGTGACTCGAATGTATTGTTACTGCTTAATAAGCGAAAACTGTGGTTAACGTCCTGCTTGGTTCACCTCAGGTGGTTTGGTTGTCAGACTGTGGCGTATTGTTGTGCCATGATAAGGCGTCACCTAATCAGCAGTGTCAAACAGCAGGAAGCCAGTGGCTGTCTGCTGTCGAGCACAACTTGGGGCCGGAGCAGGTCTTGTATGTGGGCAACGGTTCAATCAGCTGCCACCCTGGGTTCACTCCTCCTGACAAAACGCCAACTGTAAGGTGATGAAACTGTCACCTCTCAACCACCCCTCCAAAAACACCTCACACAAAAACACTACACACACACACACGTCAGTGCTGTCTCAAGTACCAAAGTCCTGAGTGGATTTGACATGAACACAATAGAATGATTTTTGCACTCGTCACCCTCGACAATGACCGTATAATCCTGGTTGACGGGTTCACGTACGAAAATGATATACAGCTTGGAAATGGAGCAATCAGGCACACCTGCACTCGTTCACTCTGACCAGGCAGGCGTCGGACAAGGAAGTCTTGTTGTGTCAGATCTTTACCCTTGACACCGTGCGCCTGTTAACAGGAAATGGGCTTGTTATTGTGCACTCACACGTTAGAGGTAATGATTACCCCCAATTGTCCTTAATGCCTGCATGATCTTAAAGGTTAGTAAAAGATATTTATTCTGATGCAGCCCGTGATTCTTAAACACCTTTTTAATGTCTCATGGGCTTTTCAAAGTAATCAATCTCCCAAATTTAAAAAAACAAACCAATAAAAAGAAACAATAGGCTTCTAAATGTTTTATTTTCCTATGCAATTGACTTTTTTGCTAACCAGCAGAAGGAATATTTTGTAAGCACATGCAGCTGGTGGGCAACTGACTCACCAAATTATCTTCGGTCTAAAGCCATTTATCAATGTGATAGCCATCACATAATCCCAAGAGGGAACTTTGTGGTTTTATAGGCTCCCTCTTTTACTCACTTTCACTCTATTTAAAGGCTGGGCCCGGATTTACTTTGGCTTAACTTTATTCCCTGTTATGCTTTCCATGGCACCCCTACCAACCGTCTTCATCTGATAAGCCACTCTACCCATGCGCCTGCTTACAATATATTAATTTATATATTGTCGATCCCATCCTGTGCAGTTGGTAGAGATGAAAAACAACAGTTTGTTTGATTGTGGTGTTTCCTTATTCCTCTAATTCAGAGAAGAGCTTTATTAAAAGTTGTCAGTGTTTGCAGTCTACCTTGAAGGGATGCTTCACCCAAAAATGCAGATTCACTCATTATCTACTCACCACTATGTCGATGGAGCGTGGGTGACGTGATTGAGTCCACAAAACACTTCTGGAATTTCAGGGGTAAACAGCGTTGCAGCCAAAACCAATATAATAATATATTGTAAGTTAAAAAAGGATTTGGCTGCAACGCTGTTTACCCCTGAAACTCCAAAAAGTCTTTTGTGGACTCAAACACTTCACCCACCCCTCCATCGGCATAGTGGTGAGTAGATAATGAGTGAATTTTCCTTTTCGGGGTGAACTATCCCTTTTTAAAGCAGTGTACTGATTACCTTTTACAGCCCTTCTTAAAGTGGATTACATAATATGTTGTCAGTTTGGAGACAGTGAATGTATCTCGATGACCTCGGCATTTTGTGGTTGTGTGGTTAGTTTTTAGTCTAGGTTGGAAAACAGCGGAACAGCACAAACCTTGAAAAGGGAAGTGTTGCAACCATGGAGTGTGTGTGTGTGTGTTCCTGTGTGCTCATTGAGGCCTCAGTTCTCTGCGAGGCCCAGCTATAATGTACACCATTAGTCTAACAACCTGTAGCGCCCCCCCCCCCCGACATTCACCTCCTTCACAAGATCAGAATTGCCTTTTGATGCTTGCAGCTGCAGTGAGAGCATTGTGAATTTGTACATTATACCCATGAGCACACAGTGGACAGATGGTGAAGTCTCCAGCGGACTCCCTGTAGTATAGATATGCAGAGTACTCAACACCTCACAGTTACAGTTGAGTGCATGTTGATTTAAATTTAGGACCATCCCGTGACCCAGGCATGATTTTCATGAGCCGATGTACAGACATACTTAATAAGGCTTAAACCAGGCCTACAAGTTAGAGGGTTATGCTGGTGTCATTTTATCATTTAGCCTGACTGATGTGAATTTTTGGAGGCCGATGCCAAGGTAGTAAAAAATTGGCGATATTGATATATTAGCCTTCAATTCAACATTTAATGTTGTAGTGCCTCATGATGCTGTTATTTTTATATTGTGGATAGAATAGCTGGAAAAGAGCTTTAAAATCTATTGAACTTAACTTTTTAAATGTCACTCCAATATTTCTCATGCAAATCTCTTTCCAGAAATCATCTTTACTCATCTTGTTGGTAGAATAAATTAAATGTTTGTTGTTGTCCTTTCATTGGATCAATAATCTCTCTAACCTTTTACATTTTGATTTGACCGTGTCTGCTCGTTTTCCATCTTGTTATTATTAACAGGCTTTTGTTTGCTCACAGTGTTGTTGAAATGGGAAACCATCACACTGCTCCGTTTTAATTAACCTTAAAAGTGAATCTGTCTCCGAGGTGCAGGCAGTGATGGAGATAGATAGAATCTAATAGCATCAGTCAATAGTGATCTGTCCCTCTAATGCCTCTAATTGACAATTCAGAGCACCATTGGGGTGTTTGGCTGTCTCGCTCAAAGTAGGTGATGTATTGAGAGCTGGAGCCAGCCTAGTTTCCGTAGTAACCTTTGTGATGTCTCCCAGTTTTTTCAACAAGCTTTTAAATTCTGCGACGCACCTGGTTTGTTTTGCCTGAGTCGTGTAATGTCGTCATTGTTTCAGTGCCCTACTCTGAAATAACCCAAAAATCGTGTGTCCATTTGTGCATGTGGCTTTTTTTGTATTTTTTTTTTTAGTTCCACTTCTGCCAGAGTTTCGTTCCTAAACTAAGTATTCACACATGGTGAAGTCAGCCCGGCCAGTTCTTTCTCTGCTCTAAAATTCCTCACTTACACACCAGGGCTGCCATGTTCCAGTTTCCAATGTGAGCCACTATCGGCACGGCTGGAGTGTATTAGATTCTCTATTGGGAATGTGGTGCTAAAAATACTGGCCTGGCTGAAAGTGTACACTGATAGGAGCCTGGACTCGCTGCCCTGTGATGATTCGCCTTCTCCACAGGGTCACCCAGCACTCTGCTAGTTGACTTCACTGCCAACACAGATTCACCAGCCCCTCGTATTTTTACACTGCCAGCGTCTTTGTTCACGAAACGGTTCTGTTTGACTGCGTGTGGCTCCGAGGCTCTTGTAAATGTGTTCCTTCATGCATCTAGACTTTGCTGCAGACTCCTGTCAGTTACTGTACAGTTTGATAGGAAAAGTTTCATTTGGAGGTGGATGTGTTGAAAGAACAGATTTGTGACTTTCATGCATACAACTCAGCGAAAGGAGCTGCTGATCCAAGCCAAGCTGCTTTTAACAGGCGGCAGTTTAAACCCGGGCTCATACATTTTCTCAAACAAGCCACAAAGTCGTTGACCAAACTCCCGATAATTGCTGTAAATTGAGCTTTCTGGTTAAGGTCATGGAGTGAAAAGCTTGTTTTTGGACACAGTGTTCGGACAGTGTGTGTGTGTGTGTGTGTGTGTGTGTGTGTGTGTGTGTGTGTGTGTGTGTGTGTGTGTGTGTGTGTGTGTGTGTGTGTGTGTGTGTGTGTGTGTGTGTGTGTGTGTGTGTGTGTGTGTGTGTGTGTGTGCGTGCGCCAGTTGTCTTTTACTGTTATGCAACAGAAAGTGTAAAATGAGCCGCTGCCATAAAGAGGTGCACGCCTAGCTGTTATACCTCTTCCCCACATGGCTGACCAGTTGGCCTGATGCGCCCATCTCAACGGTGGGTCACTCAGTAAACAAATACAGTCCTCTCACCAGGCAGCACACCTCCAGCTGCACCCATGACTTGTGAACTGTAAAACTGTGGCCAGAACGTCCCACAATGCACCTGCAAAGGAAAACATCTTTATGACCATCATTATTTGTGTTATGTCACAAGCATATGCTCCACAAGTTGGCTGGTTTCCAGTGGAGAGAACTGAGGAAATCCTCATTACTGTCGATGTTCCTCATACAGAACCTCCCCCTTGAGTGTAATAGGGTTTGATATATTTTTGCAGAAGGCTTCAAGATCATTACACGTTTTAACTTCAGCTGCAGTTCTCTTGAGATTCATCTAGAGTGGAAACGACATGTTGATTGATTGATTGATTCAATAAAAACAACTAATAAACTGCTTAATTATCTAACAACCATAAATACAAATAACAAAAGCAATTTCTTGCTTCTCAGATAGGGATGCACAATAAAACAATATCACTTATTTTCACAGTATAATTTTCATCAAGAGCAATGTAACAAAAGTTTAATATATTTAGATATATTCCTTATGTATTGTGCAAGCAGAATGAGGAGGAATAACACATAATTGATCCGCCTCAGATTTGTAAAACATTTAGCTGTTTATCAGGTGCTTGTCATTTTCTGCCTGAGAAGATTTCAAAACCACAACCTTAACTCAGGAGCAAGAGTCTTTAAACTTAAAACAAACAACTTTGTGATGATTAATTATAATAATATATTATAATGGAATGAAAATTATATACCAGCCCTATTCTCAAATATAGACTAAACAAGTAATTTGAACAAATCCCCTGGGGCTCTGTCATTACTATTTGACTTTCATTAGACTAAAAGATTAATAAAAACAAAAATGGACAGGTAACTTACCGTAAGTTGCAACACTAACATTCATCTCTCATACTGTCATTGTGGTACAGTATAATTTGAGGTGATTGACGTGGGACGTGTCTGCACAGCAGCAGAGTCAAGGAATTTCTCATCCAACCAGATCATGTGTCTGGGTGAGGACTGACGAAGCCCCAAACTTACTACTGGTGCAATAAACGACCATTAGTGCTTGAATTCCCCTCACAGACAAATACTTTTAATGCATTAGCTAATGTTTTTTATGGTGTTGAGTTACAGAAGCAACTCCACAAATCAACCCAGCGTAACCAAGGATGAGCACAGCTCTGATGACAGCGCTCCATATTTGACAGTGGCTCGCTGCCAGATATGTGGTTGCTAAACAAAATGTCAGTGAAGATAGTCTGGTCTTCATCAAAGACAGAGACATAACCACATACTTTTCAGTAAAATACTCCCTCTAATTAGCGAAAGATATATTATTTCTCCTCCTTTTGTCCATCTTACTTCTTCAACCCTATTTTTCCAGTTTGCAGAGTAAACCTGTAGCGTGATGTATCAGCCAAGTGCAGCAGTTGTAATCTTCTGTCAGCGGATAAATTATCTTAAGGCATCTTCCTGTTCTTCACATCTGAGAGTCATAATATCACCTATTCATAATGCACAATACAGTTTATTCACCCATAAGACATGACTGTAAATCTCAATCTTTCCACACATTATTGTTTGAGCCTTTGAGATATTTTTCATGAATGATACATGAATGATACATGAATGAGTCTAGTTTCTAAAGAACCTGTGTCTTTCCTTTCTTGTCTCTTCAGTTTGTGTAAGCAAGGACATCCGCAACAATGTGACCAACATGCAGACGCTGGAGAACTGCACTGTGATCGAAGGCCACCTGAAGATCTTGCTCATGTTCAAGACCAAGCCAGAGGATTTCCACGGCCTCAGTTTTCCAAAGCTGAGAGTGATCACAGACTATCTGTTGCTCTTTAGGGTTTACGGCCTGGAGAGCTTCAGTGATCTCTTCCCAAACCTGACAGTCATCAGAGGCAACAACTTGTTCTTCAACTACGCCCTAGTGTTGTTCGAAATGCTGCAGCTGCGAGAGATTGGCCTCCACAGCTTGATGAACATCACCCGAGGTGCCGTGAGAATCGAGAAGAACCCAGACCTCTGCTACCTCTCCACTCTGGACTGGTCCAAGATCCTGGACTCGGTGGAGGACAACTACATCATGGCCAACAAGAACGACAGAGAGTGTGGAGACGTGTGCCCAGGGCACATGTCCCTTGGGAAGATCACCTGCCAGACGACAACAATCAATGGACACTTCAGTGAACGCTGCTGGACGCAGAACGAATGTCAAAAAAGTAAGAAGACTTTTGTTATTATTCTCTATCACCTGTGCAAAAAATATTTGGCCTTGGTTATTGTCGGCAGTGGAACTGGTGTCATACAATCTGCACACCCAGCACTAATCCAGGACCATCCTGCTAAGGATCACTGTTTCTGTTATTCATCTTACCAGCATTGATGTAAAAGGAGCAGACTAAATAATAGAAACATGTGTCCGTATAATTCTTTTGTCACTCAACAATTACTGGAAATAATCTGTTGTTGTTCTCTTGCTTATAATAAGCTCATTGGACTTTTGGCTTCCATCTGGTAAATCTATATTTCCTGCAGCAAATTTTATGGTATTGAGTAACAGAACTATTCCCTCTTACAACCATCGTGATACATGTTTTGAGAATCCTGGATCGTTGCTAAAAACCACAGAGTTATAAAACGATCAATTGCATTTGACTGCTGGGATCTGTCGCACACAACGAATGTGGGAATTTCTGGCGTTATTGTGAGCTTTGCCTGCCTGCTGAGGACAGTAACAACTTTATGGGTGTTTTTTTTTTTTTCTGCGGCCCACCAGTGTGATGGTATTTCTCCCATTGATGCCGATGGTCAAAATGTTTTATACAGTATTTAACTATCAGGACAAGGTAATTAATAGGAAACGCTGCCATTATCTTGCTTTTCTTGGACTCAGCTGCAGCTTCTGGTCTTCAGCAGATGGGTTTTATTCAGTAATGTCTCATGTTAGTCACTGTCTAGTTTTTAATGATAATCAAGTTGAGTCTAAAAAGATGCCAAAAAGTCAATAACATAGTTCTAATATAATTTTTTATAGGATAAACAGTTAATTTCCCAGGAGGCTTTTGATTATATTCATGATGCTAATCCAAGCCCTGCTATTACATTATTGTCAAATGAATTCCTTGCCAGAGACTAGTAGCAGCTCCTTGTGCAGCTCTTCCCCAGCTACTTTCCACCGACGTGTCATTATTTCCATTCCGCTTTGGTTTTACTACACGGCTAACCAGTCTAACATTTACAGAATTCAACTTTCCATTTGGATCAAATAAAAGCTGATGGGGGTCAGTGTTTCAAACCAAAATAGTTCTTTGTTCGCAGCCGAGTGAATGATGAATTTGCAGCTTTAAAGTTGTTTTGTAGTATTGAAATGTCAGAGCTGTGTCATGTGTTCAGGTTTAGTTAAGTAGGCCAGGTTCTGTGTCAACGCAGCTTGAACTGTACTCTTAATGTGACGCAACACCTCGCCAGTTAGTCTATGAATGTTTACTCTCAATAGGCCGTACTGCTGTCATTGCTCCTCTCTTGTGTGGAGGTGAAGAAGATGGTGGACATCACGACACATTTCTCATTCTCCGCTGTGAAGCAATAAGCTCCTGCGACACGGGCTGTTCCCTATATGTTCTGGCTTTTACTGTAAAACCACAAGCCCAGCCGTTTCACACTGCCAAAAAGGCTCAAGTTCGAGTGCTGAGAAGAATTTTGCGCATGGGTGATGTGTGAACACCTTGGCTCGCACCGTTACGCAACAGTGCGGTACATTAGTTATAACAGTTCTTTTGAAGCAGTTCCCCTGCACATGTCTGACTTTTCGAGCTCTCAGAGATGTTTGTTTGGTGTGGCGACTACATGCACTTTCTCTCTCGAGCTGAGCACGCCCCATTATTATGCTCTCCAGTCCTCTTGCCACTGAAGAGTGTTTTTATAGTTTTTCCACTAATGTCTGTGCTTGAGGTGATGATTTCTCTCAGTCATCACAAATCCTTGAAGACATTTGCAGAATGGGCCCAGAAGACCTACTGTCAAATTGTGGCAATGTGGTAAATTTCAAGGGGGAAGTGTTATATAAAAAGTCTCACAGCATATGATTTCCTAATTGTGTGCCATATTCTGTTGATGAATCAACACCAGATGCTGACTGGCGAGCACTGGTCTTCAGCAATGGGCCTGCATTCGGCACGGGCAGGGCTTGTGGTATTGTGGTCTGGGACCTGCGGTTTTTTGCCTACTTTCGCTGAAGCATGAAAAGACCCGTCAAGCCCCAGCTTGAACCACAGGACAGAGAGCAAGGCTTTCGGTGTCCCTTTCAGATGTTGTGCTTTTTACTTAGTTCTTATTATAGACCTACAGTAGCTCTTAAAGTGAGCTACGTGCATCTCTTTCTCTCTGTTAATCTGCTGCTCGCTGCAATAACTTTCTTCACAGGGCTCCAGAGTAACTTTTTCCAGTAGTTTCACAGGTGCTCCCTAGTAAAGCTTATGAGCATCAGCACTAAAGTTTAGGCCTTAAATCAACATGCATCGCCAACACATTCACAACTTTTCCATCTGATTTATGCTTTGGTGATAAATAGGCAATTTACAGAAATAGCAGAAGACAAATAATAGATTTACAATGATAGCATCAAAAATGTGGTCAGTACATTTCTGTCATTACAGTACAACAAAACAAGTAAACAAGGAAGTCCCCTCTTAGCGCACATCCCCCTGAGAGCCACTGAGTCTCTCTCTGCACAGGTGCTGTGCTGCCTCTTTGTCACCAAACCCCCCCCAGGCTAGTTCCCACGCTGCTTTTACTCCTTCAATAAAAATGACATGTTATCTCATGTACAGTTGAATGTTATTTGGAATTGCATTGCACTGTAATGTTCAGTCATCCTTCTTGCCAAATATGTGACGTTACTGTGTTCAAGTTTCTGTTTTTGACATTAAGCCTGGGGTGAGAAATGACAGGATTTTCTAGCTGTGGTGGGAAGGGGTTGGTATTAGTAAATTTATTTAAGGATCTGAATAGATGTTCTGATCTATATAAGCTTTAGATCGTGTTTATAGTCCTAAAGGAAGCAAGAATACATCTAAACGTGCATTTTTGAACTATGCATGGCAACGTTCTGACTTCTTTGTGACCTCCTCAGAACACGCTGTATCATATGATGGGGAATAACTTTCTGATCAATATAAGCTTTAGATCGTCTCTATTATTTGCAGAGATAAATTGGAAATTGTTTTTTTTACATACAACATAGATTTTTGATCTGACCTCAGAAATACAATTTGTATATAAAAATCCAGTTTTTCTTTTCTAGCACAATAGAAATCTTTGAAATAGAGATAAAAAATTGGCAATACAATAATACTTTACGTGTGTACTGCAGAGAAAAGGCAGTGGTTACATGCTGCAAGTGACAGAGGTGACTGTGGGTCGCACGCACTTTCTGTAGTCCGTCCACCGGGAGAAAACGAAGCTGAAGAACCAGGAGGCTTGGCTTAGCTCCCATGTTTGGAGTCACAACCCATTTCCCTTCCTTGCTTCTCTAACAGGGGTAATTTGAGCTTCTCCCAGAGCAGCCACTACTAATTTCCCCCTCCTTTTTATACCAAATTGGGTGCGTCCATTCAGTAAAGTGGCAAAGCAAGGTTGCAGGAGATGCTCATTATGAAAGCTGATTGGATTTGACTACAGGCGCACACGCACATGCACACACACACCATGTCAACAGCTGTAATTGTGGTAAATACAAGGCATCGTGCTGTGAAGCATATTTTTGCAAATTAATCTTTACATTTTTGTTCAAAATTAGTCCTAAAAAGGCTTGATATATTAAAAACGTTTTAACTACATATTACTCCGTGCCTCAGAGGTAGTTTCAGTTCTTGAGTTTTTTTGTCTTGTATGTCTCTTTATTTATTTATTTCATGACTTACCGGTAATAATCAGTAGTTGTCAGATTTTCAGTCTTTCATAAACACAGGCTTTTAAAATCTGCTGGCAAACAAAGCAGGCCTTTATTTCCTTTTTAAAATTGAGTTAAATTATTATATGGCACAAAGGGAGATATTACTGTTTAGTCTTTTGATGAAACATTTCTTGCCAACACTCATATAAAGATAATGGGTATTTGATTATGTTTTAGTGATGGCTGTTATGTGGCACAGCTTGTTGGGCTGTTAGGATGTCAGCTTAGCCTGAGCCGCAAAAACAGACTGGCAGCTGAACATATTGGCTGTGACTCAATAAGAAAGCAGGGGCTTCCATTTGAGATATTATTTTGGACCGCTTAAGAGCACGGACAAAATGTCCACCGGTTTATTAGCATTTTTCTTAAATTTTGTATATATTCATGTATTTACTATAATTATTTTTGGGGCATTTTCTGGAGAGGTGACAGCAGCAAAATAAAAAGAAATGAATATGAGGGGATTGAGGGATTGGGAATAACATGCAACAATGGTGCCTGGCCAGACGCAAACCCATCATGGTTCATGGTCATGGTCAGCCAGACCATAAAACACAAACGCTCTCAGGGGTCTCCCTAATATTGCACATGTAAGGCCACCTTCTTGTCGGGGAAATTCCCAGTGTTAGTATGAAGTCATTCTTCAGTAATTATATGTCACACAAGTTTGATTACTGTGAAACAAAATCCAATGGCGTTATCTTTATTGTTTTTACTCAGTGCAATCTCATGTGTGGAGTATTAGGTCTTTGTTATTCCAGTGTTATACTTGTGGGAAGCAGTGACAAAAATGTGAAGTAATAATGAACTAGTAGAGTACATACCTTCGCCAAGGCCCCACCGTCCACTTAAATCAAGCTTCACCAAAATGCACACACTCATAGATATCAGTTCCCTAAAGATTCATTAATTATTCCCAAGCAAATTTGTGAAAATGTCAAAATATGTCATAATGTTAAAGAATTCCTTGATCCACCCTTTGGTCCAGATCTGCCCCAAAATGTGGATGGACTGATTCCTTCCATGTTCCATCCTTCCACCAAGTTTCATGACAACCCTGTTCAGTAGTTTTAGTGGACAGGGGTGAAAACATAACCTCCTTGGTGGAGGTAGTAATAAGGGCCCATATCGTCCCTACAGCTTTTCAATCATTCTTTAATGGCTGGTTTTATTAATGCTGGAATATTAACTAGATACTTTGTTTTTGTTCTCTTTACGGAGCTGTTTCTGTTGCAGGCTGTTCACAAAGCTCAGGGCGATACACAGTAAATGAGCTTGAATTTCCCAGGAGGCCAGTATTTTACACACATTATTAAAAGTGATCTTAATTATCTCCTTCTGCCGGAGATGATGATGATGAGACACCCAAGAGGGACCGTCCTGTGCACCGCAGCAGCTTTCACTAGTCTGTAGATCTGTTACATATTTAATAAGCTGCCATAAGGTGGAGAATGGATCTTAGCCTCCACCTCTGGCTGGTTTGGGACTCCTCACACTTGTTGAATGTGTGCATCTGTAGCCTGTGGGCAAAGGGAGGATCCTGTGGGTCGATGCAGGTTGTCTCAATTGGGTTTTTGTTATAAATCACATTTAACCCAGGTCAGGTGAGGATCCGGCGCCTCTTGGCTCACATTACATATATCTCCTGACCAATCACAGGATGGAGTTGGAGCTGTGTCAGGGTCAGTGTACGTGGGCAACACAGACACGGACAATAAATCACACGGAGACACAGCCTGTGTGTGTGTGTGCGTGTGCGTGTGTGTTTGCAGCTATTGTTTAGTCTTGCTGCTAGGATACACAAGACTAACACTGGGGTGTAATCGTGGATATGAACACATCAGTCATTCACCCGGGCTGTATCGGAAGGAAAGGCGAGGTCACCAGTCACGGTGGAGGTGAGGTGAGGGGAGGGGTCCCAACTTGCCGTTGACCTCAGCTCTCTGTTGACTTTGCTGCTGCTTCCACACGCATCGGTCATCGCCGGTTGCACCGCGATCCTTTTCCACCACGAACAATGGCAGTCGAAGAAGTTCACGGAGCGTTCTTCCCAAATACTCTTCCCAATTGTTTCCCGTCTTTGTTGGTCTGCTTCCTCTCCGAGGTTATGAATGGACTCCCAGGCCTGGAGTGCCGCCTTGGTAGCAGCAGACACTTTTATGAGACCAAAATACTGATGGGTGGCCCATGGAGGTCAGCAAGGCAGGAAGAGGACTGAATTAGCTGCTAGTAAAGCTGTCTGTGGGGAAATAAGAGGATATTGTTACTGGACTTTATTATTTTGGGATGGAAGGGAACGCTGCCGTGACAAAACTACAGTTTTTTTTCATTGTCGTCACTGACTTGTGTTAATTGGTGGCATTTTTATTTGGAAATTATAACTGTATGTCACTTTTTACTCATCATGGCGTAAGGACACCGCACTTTGCTGTCTCTCTGACATTAAGGCCTAGTGCTAGCGAAATTCATCTTCATGTTTTCATCGCCAGTCGTACTGCCTCTAAAACATAAACTGTGTTCGAGTGCCAAGTCAGCCATGTCCTTCTCCCATCACATGCATCATTCCTGCCGTTTCTATTTTTGTCATGGCCTCCATTCTTTTGCTATCGTCTATTTAATATTAAACCTTAAAGCTTCCAGCGCGGTTTCTTGCCCTTGCAAGAAGCGAGAAGTAAATGTGATTGTGTTCAAACTGAAGCAAAGGTGTTAGAAAATGGAGACTTGTCAAAGTCGTTACATCCTTGCTAAGAGTTAACAGCTGTTCTGCTGAGTGAAAATGTCCTCAAATCCCCAGATAAGACAAACTCACTTTACCCATGTGTTCAAAATTATTGCCTGTCACACGTCTTCCAATACTGACTGCTGTGATTTTATGACAGGACCGCTACATCTATTCAGAGATCTCACAGCGTTACATCAGATGTCATCCAAACACAATAAATACTGTACGTGCACATATGGCCGAGGTATAGGACGTTGTTTTTTTTATTAGATCATATATTTTTTCTTCGGTTCTTCTGAAAGAGGCATTATAATCCCAACATCATGTTTGAATTCCTCTGCTTTTTTTGGGTTTCCAATGTGCAAATGCTCCTGGATGAATATTCAACTCGTCTGTGAGCCATTTGTCTTTCATTTTTTGGTTCCTTTTCGTGCCTCAGAGACATGCAGGCTTATTCTTTTTTAACATCTGGTGCAGAACGTGGTAAGTAAAACTTTGTGTAGCACTTTTTGCAACCAGAGCTTCGCAGTCACAAAGACAAACAAGCAAAAATAGTGAAAAGGTGCTACATGTATGCATCTATCAACGTATTGTCTTTGCCGCCAAACGTTGTTTCTTTCCATTGAGCGGCGCTACTTCTTCATCTGACGGCAGACTGGACGCTAAAGTGGCACCTGAACTGCGCCTCTTGAGGTGCAAAGTGATATTACGAGATACGATGGGCCAGGGCTTTTAGGTTAGAATGCTAACTTCAGTAACACAATACATCAACATCTGAAAAAAATACCAGAACTGTTATTTCCTCACATTGTGTCAATTATCAGTGAATTTCTTCTTTACTCAGTTCTCGTGTTCGACTGTCGATAACAGTGGTTGAGACAAAATGGGACAAAAATACACGATCTTGTATAGATATATATGTAACTCAATTAGTAGACCTTACTTTGTACAATAATTAATAACATGTTTTTGACCTAATTTCACTCACAAAAGTTTACTACATGAGAAAAATTAATCAGACAAGGCAACTGTGCCTAAGCGCCACTTTTTCGCAAACCTCAACAGTCTTCTCTCTTCATGGTTCAGTTTGTAGAGCGCAATGCTACTATCCTAATACAGGCCCCCCACACACACACACACACACACACACACACACACACACACACACACACACACACACACACACACACACACACACACACACAAGTCCTTTCCTTTGAGCTGACTTAACAGCTCTGGCATTCAGTCTTATATGAAGCTGCACCCTGCGAACCCTCGCCGTTCAGCTACTGGAGCCATTCCCTTGGAATCCCAGACATTTCAAGCATCTGTTAAAGCTGGACCGACAGGCATTTCTTCACCACTGTACGCACTCACACTTACAATCGACAGTGGATCTACAGCATCTTACTACTGTAATTCTGCTGGTTTTATCAGACAAAAAGGGAAATATTTACTTGATCTGACCTCTCACCAGTTACACACAGCTTTGATCCAGATCAGTTTGTTTTGTCACTTTTTCTACTAATTATAAAGCAAATGTACATCTGACTCTCACATTGCATTGTGGGTCATATTAACACCACTTTTTGACAAGGTGAAAGATTTGTTTAGATGTTATTTCTGGTTCTTTTTAACCGTCCATATTTTGAGTCCTGCAGTATTATAGGAGTGTAAAGCTAAATCAGATCAGGCTTAAAATAACAGGATCTGTGTATCAACCTTTTATCAATGTGCATGTGTACTTCCCAGATTTTCTTTTTATTCCAACCAACTGGTTGTTGGAAGAGCTGTAGATATACATTTAGAAAAACATCCACACGAAGGATCCAAGTGTCATGAATAAACAGCGTTTTTCATCCAGGGCAGACACCTGTGCCTTTTTTCTGTCCTTTAATAATTAAATATAACTAAATAAGGAAAGGAAATGACAGAGGAAAAACACTTAACGTTCCTGCTGGTGGCCCTAACTTGTTTGCTTCATCAAAGAAACTCAATTTACTTATAGAAGTGGATTAAGGAGACCTTCCTATGTGACTCTGTTATTGTGAACACTTTGTGCCTGCTTTCATTTATTATTTATTTCTGTGGGCAGCTGCACACTAAGTAAGAAGATTAATAGCGTTGGTTAAAATTAAAATTTTAAAAGCGACAAAGTGTGAGGCTGCATTAATGGTATAAATGCTTTTAATGTCATAACACGGAGATATTCATTGTTTCAGCCTGACACTGAGCCCTGAGAGGAAATGAAGATTCAAGACCATGGCGTGTGTCATTTGCCTGTCAAACAGGCAGCATAATTGACCATCAGTGATTGCACAATGTGTTATCATTTCTATTCCAGTCACGGATAAACCGAATATCCTGCCTTCAGATGATAGCAGTGTCCGGCTGACACTAACAACAAAAAGTGCCTTCCCCTGTTGTCTGTGTGTTTTTGTCCTATTAATGGAGGCCCGGGCTCGGTTAATGAAATTGTTTACGGCTGCTGTTGCTACCCGAGTCGCCTGAACCAAACCTTGCTGAGTCAGACCAGGTGATGAGGACACACCGGGAAAAACAATCAGACAAATAGTTCCAGACCATAATATTCATCTGTTGTTTTTACCACTTAAGTTTGAGTTGGATAAATCATTGGTTGTTTCTGTGTCTTAAATGTTTCACAATATGCATTTCTAGTTCCTCACTGATATCTGTGTTGTCTTTTTCTTTGTTCAACAAGATGAAAGCAAGTGAATTCATTCATTCATTCATTAGATAAATCAAAAGTCCTTTTCTTGTTTGAGGACTGCAACTAACTTATCAATTAATTATCAGTTAATATGTCAGTTATTTTTTATTGATTTGTCAATTAAATACATGTCCAAAGCCAGTAATGAGTGGCAGCTTCACAGAGCCCACACACAAAGTATTCAGGATTTGTGTTTGATAGACTTTTTGGTCTCCAAACGCAAGTTAGTTAGTGGTTAGTGGTGTCCTTTTATTAAGAATTTAACATTGCATCGCTTGTCCAGTGCTCCTCTCTGTACAAGTCTTTCCAAAGTCAACCTCTTGACTCAAATGTCACACACTCCATGAATTGATTCATTGTTGATTTTGAACAGCCATCCATCTTCGTTTGCCGCCAACTAATTTATATTAAAGGAATAGAGGTAGTTGGCATGCAGTGAAAAGGGCACAGCAAATGCTGGTGTAGACTGACTGTTATTTGTTTATTCAAATTGAACAAAGGCCTCAGATGTCTGGATCATGTCTCATCCATTGGTTTTAGGTAAAGCTGTGAAATATAATATCTTCATAAAGGTAATTTCATATCCACATCATATATCATTTCTTGTTACTCTTTCCATTTCTCAACTATGTAAATTGTGGTCCTGTATTTGCAGATGTACAGTAAGTCCCAGTTCTAGTTTCAGGACATGTTCAGGTTCTTGCAGGAACGTGTTTTGCATATAATTTTTTATTGGTCTGCCTCCTATATAAACATCTATTAGTTGTGGATCTGACCGTAATCAACAAAACGCTCCGGGATACTCCAGAAACCTCATCTACCAGCCTGATGAAGGGAAGATAAACCAAACATTAGGGCTTGTGGGGACTGCAATCAGCGATATCACTATTGTGAGATCAGTGTAATGTTTCTCTGTGTTTTATTTGTGTTTCTGTGTATTTAAACTTCCACAACCATCTACCAGAAAAATACAGTGTGGAGGATTCTACCAAGCAGAATAAAGGACTTTGAGTCATTACTTCTGATGGTCTACTGAATGCATGAAAACCCAACATGGTCCTCAGAAGAGCGCATTCCTCCAAACAGTTCCCTTAAATCCAATCAAGCCACATCAAATTACACACACTCATTGATATCAGTCCTCTAAATATCCTTGATTTTTTCGGGTGGTCTGTGCATTATTTCTTGAGAAATTTACAACCACACCTTGGAACTTTAAAGAAGGAATAAAATCAGTTTAATCACGAATCACAAACATCAACATTTTTTATTTATTGTAAAAGCTTGAATTAGCACAACTGCCTTGTGGGATATGAGTATACCGTTTGTATGCAGATGAATTAATGAGCAATAACCACAGGTTTTTATTCTTGGATATTGCTTTTGATGTTACTTACTTGCTTGTTGAAAAGTTTGGTTTCGTTATATGCTGGGGTTTAAGAAGCAATTTGAAGATGTTCCCCTGGCCTCTGTGAAACTTTTCTAACATTTGATAGACTTCAATGATTATTTAGAAGCTGATTATTTCCGATCATCTCAGGCCGGTATGGATCTACTACACTTCTGCCTTTTCTATGTCTCTTGCCTGACATCATCATCCCCAAATATCTGTTCAGCTGTTGTGCTGCACCAAGCAACAAGTGCCAAGCGATCCATGTCACATTTAAATCATATATCAAACTTCAAAGTTCAATTTTGGCAGCTTATTTTTGCACTCGTGTTGCTCTGTTGTTATTCTGTCAGTTGGTTTTAGAAATCAGAAGCGGAGAAACTTTGACAAATCACCGTTTTCAAAAGCACTTTGTTTGTTCCCTACTTAGATTCTTCTCTTCTAGGCTTTCAGCATAAAATAGTCCTTCATAAGAAACTAAATACCACCCTGGTCATGGCCGTGGAATTTTAATTACCAACCAGCACACCGCCACAGTCCCGTTTGGCATTTTCTTGGGTCTAATATGATCTCAACACAAAACGCCTCAATGTGCTGTTGTTTCATCACTGCCTTAAAAGGAACCTGGAAAAACTCACCACAAACCGATTTTAGGGAGGGTTGCGGTTAATGAAAAGCACAGAGGCTCTTAATTTCAGGCAGAAATCCCAGAGTTTTTTGGGTACGGTGTAGTTTAGTTCTATCCTCTTTGCTTGTAGGATTCCTAATTGCTTACGGTGTGCTTTTTAATGTTGGTCAAAGGAACAAAAATAGAAAACTCTTCGCACAACTTGGTGTATTGGTTTCAGATCAATCCAGAACTGCAGACAATGGAACTGTGGTGAACTGTGAGTCATTCCTAGCAAGCAATGTGGATTCTTTCTGCTTCTTCGACACCCCACAAGTGGCGTTGGCTGGCAGTCGGCACAGAGCCGTTTCTTCACCTCCCTCTTCCAAGCTGGCATCGCCCTGACAGGGTGTATTCATCTCTGTCACACTGGAGCCTGGAGTTGTGTTAGCTTGTTGTTGTTGTCCGTGTCGGGCTTCGGGGATTCAGCGTCTCATTGTGTGGCCTCATCCAAGTGAAACCTCCGCTAATGAGATAAAGAGCCAGGCATTTCTGCAGCATTATTCCTCCGCCTTCATGTGATCCTGCTGCACTTCGCACAAACCGCATGACAAAAGATCAGACGGAGCTCGACCAGGGTGCCAGAGAAACCAGTGTAATAAGGATAAAGGGTTCAGAGACACAAATTCTGCCTCAGGACTTTTTCTTAAGATGTTTCCAGTCATAAATGAATCTAAGTCCAACTGCTGACCTGGCGCTGGGCTCCCCAAACCCCATTGATTTATTGTTGTCAAGTGATTTTACTCTGCACAAATAGAAGATAAATATTGAAGATGCTGACAAGATCTAACTCGAGCTAAGAACTACATGATATAGACCAAACGGAGAAAACCTCTGCCCTTTGTTTACTGTGTTAGCCGCTGCGTCTATAATAATAATTATAATAACATGAATAATAATGAAAAGAAACCAGGCCTGTATTTAGAGATTTGTATTTTAATGAAAGAATGACAAACTCTTCCAAACAGCCTCCTCAGCGTCCCCCCTCCCTCTAGGAGATCAGCGATGGCTTGGGGTGGCCCCCCACTCAAAGGTCGTCAGGGTCTCAACCTTGGAAACATTTGTGACAAGCACAAAAACAAGTCTATTCTCCTCAGTGTGTCCACTCTTGTTTGTATATTAGAACCCTCTGTTATGTCTAATGGTGAATAATTTGGTATTGATTTTCACTTTACATTGATTTTAACTGAGCAGACGCGGCCAAGTCAGCAGCTGGCAAAGCCGTACAAATCTTTTCGACAGTGAGTGAGTGGTTTGTTTTGGTGCTTTGTGAAAGTGGTTGCCCACTTGTTCTTTCAGGTGCACGTCTGAAGCTTAACATCAGTCACTCAAATGGATTTACCCAATGGACTGACACACATTAACCTTCGCCACTACACCCACACTTGTGCCTCTGTTAAAAAACATCAGACATACAAGATTTAAACTTCAACAAGATTATTTACTTTGTGAATTATTTAAAAAAATACTCTGTTTGGAAAAGAGCAATGGCTAATTGTAAAAATATACTGATCACATTCACATGGCATTTGGCTTAATGATGGTGTTGCAGTGCAATTCTTTGCTTTATTTATTTAACCAGAACCCAAAAGTATTCAAATTAAAAATATATTTAAAAAAAATGAGAAACGCAAAAAGTTTCCAAAATATTGGATTTTAAATCATATAAAAGAGAAAATCCCTAATTAAATCATCCAAATAGTTTTTCTTTGATTTAAATGATTGATCAAGTTCTCTGTTTTATAGATGGATGTACTTTATTGATCCCAAATTGGGAAATTATTGTGTTACAGCAGGATGTCAAGGGTATTGCACATAGAGCGAAGAACAAGAGAATAAATACACAAGATGACTAAATAAGAGACAGGCATGCAAAGTTGCAGTAGTTGTTTGCAAAGTTAAAGGGAGGAACATGACTAAAATACATAAATATTAACATAAGATGAGAAAAACATAAGTTTAAAAAAAGCTCTAATGCAATCAGTTTGTAAGCGCAGGCGTCGGTTGTTCAAACATATCTCGATTTGGAAGGAATTTTGTTGTGTCGCTCTGGGGCCGTTGAAGTCTCCAAAAAAACCCTAATGAGTTGTAGACAAGATGAGGCATGATCCATCATTCACTGAAGCTGTTCTGCATAATACTGACACAACATGATTATCTCAGCAGGAGTTTGAACCATTACGACAGGAAAAAAAACACACTTCTCTGAATAAAAATCATTATTATATAGACTTTGTTTTTCCGTCTGTCCACCAAAGATAGATGTGCAACTGAAAATACTTAATAAGAGCTACTTGTGCTTCAGATCAGTATATAAACAGCCGATTTGTGGTCTGGAGAAGACTGAAAGAGAACTGCAATCCTGCTCACTTTAGTTCAGCCCCAGCCTGTTACTATGTGGCTCTTGTGTTTTTTGTGTGTGTTTTTTTGCATACCTCCGATCGCTGCTGCTGCTGCTGTCTGACTGGCTCGGAGAGAGGAGAAGAGCAGAGGCACACAGAGGGTTAAAGCATGTGCCTGTCCTCCTTGGAGATGGGAGAGGCCATTTGTATGGCTAGCTCCCACAGCTAGCCAACACATTGGCTAAGGCTGAGGGTGGATCTGCTGCTGGGCCTGTGCTACGGCATGGAGCCCCGCTGCAGGATCAGGAGTCAGCCAGGACAGACAGCCAAGCTTTTGTGTGTATGCACGTGCATATGGGGGCGTACGTGCGCTTGAGGAGAAGTTGAAGGGCAGCTTTTGAAATGAACCTTGGAGGTGGAAAGGGAAATTATATCAATTGTATTTGTTTTTAAGTGCAGAGAGGATCTTTAATACTCTGTAAATCCCATTGTGAGGTAGATTATTTGGACTAGCAGACGGACGCAGATAAAAGGTGGTTATGTCATTTGTTTTGCTTGCACTGTGCCCCCTTAAGCTTCCCCATTTCACTGCCATTCTCATATTGCTGCTTCCCCCAAACATACTCTCTTCATGTGCTTCAGGAGCTTACCTCCATTAATGTGAGAGGACCAAAGAGGGGGGTTGTTGTTTTGTTCGTTTAAGGACTGACCTCATGACACTAATGAAGCCGTGCTGTTTTGGACATATACTCACTGAGTCATGTCTAACAAGAGAGGCTTCAGAGAGTTACGGAGAATAACACATTATGGAAATTCATTGTCTGTCATAATTGGAGATACAGCACCCGACTGTGAAATGTGGTTTTGCTCGATGTGGCTAAATGTTTGTTCAGGCCAATAAAACACATGCAAGCTCACATTTTTACGAGCTGACCTGTAACCTGCCACTAACCCCGGCGATTCATTATCTCCTGTGTTGCTGAACTATCTTAATCTGGCTCTCGTGGACGAGAAGATAATCTCATCAGGCAGGTCGGTCTGCTGTATTTACCTCAGAGTAGCCTCCGTGTACCCTTGCTCACTCGTCCTCACACCTTTAGTGAGACAACAACGTGCACATAAACTGTGCATGCTCACACGTGCACACGCACGCACACCTGCCAATCCTGAGAGTCAGTTATGTAACTTGTTTATTTACAGACGGACACACATGCGTATGGACGTATGCATGAGCGGGCAGCCTACAGACTTGTGTCTTTGTCCTCAGCTGAACGTGCTTACGCCCCAGAAACATCAGTGGACCTTTGTATGTTTGTGTGACTATCAGAACACTGTATCTTCCTGCTATCAGTGTTTATGTCTTCTGTGTGCTCACAAGGTGCTTGAGTCCACGCTGCTGGAAAAGGCCTGTGCTTAAATAATGTTCAGCTGCTTTAGATGATTCAGAGGTTGTTTCATTTAAGGAAATTGCAGCGTGGGGTTTAACAGTATATCAGTGCACAATATATCTCAAATTTACAGTCATCGCGATATCAACATGCACAATATACGTGTTGCCAAAGACTGCTTGAACTGCAATAAATGGAGTTCCATGCGCCATGCATTCACGCTCTGCTTGTCAATACAATTGGCCAATCAGATGGAGCCCTACTGCCCTAGATAATAAATAAAGATATTCCGATCATTGACAGGCCTGTCCACGGTTTTTCCCTCAAAAATCAATCACAAAAAGTCATTTCATTTTCCATATCTAAATCTATCCTATGTATAGTCTGATCTAATCTGTGTACTTTCCATTTCTAAACAAATCTTGTGGTGCTTACCACAAGGAGGTTATTATTAGAACGTTCCCCCAGGTATTGCAGTTCTTGTGTAATAACTCTTTCCAAGTAAACAGTACTGTTTTGTTACTTCAGTAAATGTACAAGGCCCTCACAAGAACAAGAACGACACCAAGCAAAGCCATCTTTCATGTGTCTCACTTGCAAATTACTGTATGCTTCAAATGTTTCTCCATCGTCTCTGTGTCACTTTCACAAGACTTCTGGGTAAGTGTCTGTCTTTAGTCTTTTAGTGTTGGATCCCTGCTGGTTGTGCTCAGTATGCTTGTTGGCCAATGGCAGATGGTCCTCTGGGCTGCTGGCGAGTGTCTTGTGGATGGATTTCTCTCCTGTGGATGGAGAGATTAGGCCATATGAAATTTCTGTGGTGTTAAAGATATAAAGATACAGTATGGTGCTGTCATTAGGGACTGATTCAAATCACCTATGACAACTGGGGAACTGAAAAGATATGTTTGATTGGCGATAAGCTCCTGTTTCCTGTGCTTCTCTTCCCGCAGCTCAAACTGAGCTCGTAATACATAACCTTTACTTTCACATGACACACTTTGTTTCATGGGATTCATTTCCTCCTCAACCTGACCTTGTTCTTCTTTCCCTACCTGCAGTGTGTCCTGTACAGTGCAAACACCGGGCCTGCACCAAGGACAACCAGTGCTGCCACGACCAGTGCCTGGGCGGCTGCCTGAAGCCCAACTCAGCCAGTCACTGTGTGGCCTGCCGAGGCCTCCAGCTCGAGGGTGACTGTGTGGACCGCTGCCCCGAAAACCACTTCACCTTCAAGGGCTGGCGCTGCGTCACATTCGCTTTCTGCCAGGATCTCCACAACAAATGCAAGCGGGAAAAGGAGCGCAAAAAGAACCCCGACTGCTACGAGTATGTAATCCACAACGGGGCCTGCGTCGCCGACTGTCCCTCCGGCTACACCACCGTCAACTCCTCCTCGTAAGTGGACACTCATACTGGTCTGATGGGCTCTTAACGACCTGAAGTAACAGTTTGATCATTGAATCTGGTTCAATATTCTTCATTCATACATGCAAACAAACATAAACATCAGAACTTAATCCAGGGCCTTTATATACGATAGGATTGTGTTGACTTGTTGATTCTATTCCTTGTGCAATTTTGCTAAAAGCATACCTGTTGAGGGTGCTAAAAATAATAACAGTGCTTTAATTTACAAAAGCATTCGGCTTACTACAGACGGATTATTATTATAGACTCCGGTATTATGCAGTCATCATTCGATTGGTGTATTAGACCTGGAGACACCGGTCAAAATGGCAAAAAGTCAATTATTTAAGGGCTGTTGTCAGAAAAGGTTGAATGATTAAACAGAAATGCAAAAATTCGGAATAAAATGGTTTTCATTTTATGTAGTTCTTCATTTCTGATTTGTATTTTAGAACGACAATGATACACAAGAGGTAGTTTAGCAGTTCAGTAAAAACAAATGATGCAGCAATCAATCAGCTAATTATTAGTTGACAGACATTGAATTAATCAGCAAATACTTTGGGAATCAAATTAATGGGTTTCTATGACTTTTTAAAACAATGTTCGGCTTCTCAAATATCTCAGATCTGTTGTTTTTCTTTGTCGTAAATCACCGTCAACTGAAAATCCTAATTTTGGTCCTAAATATAAGAAAGAAAACAACATAACTTGATAAATGCAGAGTAAAATAAAAAATAGTCTCACGTCTAAAACCCCCCAAAAAAGAAAAGCTTTTTAGATTTCTGCTTGGCTTTTGCTCTTATCACTGTTTTTTGTTAATAGCATAGGATGAGTATACTGGAGCTGAGGATCAGACTCTGTATATGTGCACATGCACCTCTGTGTTTGTGTGAGAGAGTGCAGACAGCTAGGTCATATTAGTGCAGCGCAGCAGGACGGCACATCTGTGTTTATGATTTTAACTCTGTATCCATCTGTTGCCTGTTTTGTTTTTTTTGTCCCCCACTTGCTGCACAAGATTGTTGGTTGTTTACCAACCGGTGGCGACTTCATTGCCGCAAACAAGCTATAGGCAAGTTTTCCATCTCTCGACATCTGTAATTTACAGCTTTTTATGTATGTATCTCCGTATCTGCATTCTAACAGGCTTGCCTCCTTAAAGGAAGGGTGTAGTACATGTTCTGACCTGACAATGACCTTCATCGCCTTGACACCTTCATTGACCGTGACGGGCCTGTTGATTAGTGTGGGTGTGCCTGCAAGCACAGACACTCCAGACAGCCCTAATCATGTCGCTCAGGCAGAGGCTGAAACCACAGCTGGATCTTTCAGGACCCGCTGTCTTGTGTAACAAGGCTGTTTGACTGGCTCACAGTTAAACAGCGGAGGTGTCAGGGAGAATTTGGGGACAGACTGAGTCCCCTGGGGTGCCGGGTCTCGATCCCCTGTGGCTGGCTGCAAATAGATAAGGGCTCTGTCTGGCAAACAAATGCAGCAGTGTAGTTTTGACAGTCTCTCATTCACAATGGTGATGACAAGGACAAGTGGTTGCGCTCTGGTGCGGTGTTTGTATTGTTATGTGTGTATTCAACCTTTATTTATTCACTGAGGGTTTGCAAAGCACATAATCTCCATTTGAGCAACTTTTAACTTACATTCTGTACATTTAGACCTGAGAGGTTTCTAGCTGGACTCTCCGAGCAGATCCAGCTCCACTGGAGCAGATAAAAGCTGAAGTCCCTTGCTCAAGTGCACCTCAGCGAGAAATGAGAAGGAAAGAGAGCTACCGATTTTCTTTTGCTGCCCAGCAGGTACAAGGTTTTGAATCAGAAAAAGAAAACACACGTATCCAGATAGTCTCTGAATTATTATAATAAATCAATTTATTCAGATCTTGAATAAATACATTCTTTATATATGTTCTGTTCTTTTCTATCACAGATCAGCTGATTAATTTGAAGCGAATAACGTGTTTCAAGTAATATAATCACTTTGATTTAAATTCATCACAGAAAGAAATTACAGTCAGACACTTATCAAGCTATATCTTGAAAATATGAAGTATTATAGTATATTTTTACATTCTTGTATCGTGTCCTTTGGTCTATATTGCACAGATTTCTGTAAAGTGGAGGTTGCTCGATGTATTGTGTGATTTAAGAGCTCCACAGTTCGAATCTAGAGCTTCTCTGATGCTGATGTGCAGATGTGTTCACCTCTCGCCAGGGGTATAAAAAAAACATACCTGCTCATCGAAAAACCTAAAGCTGCTACTGTCCTCTACTCGTATCTCTGCCTTTTCCCCATGATGCCCTTTCTGTCCCCCTGGCATCTCCCTCACATTTGTTGGCTTTAAGTTAAGCTGTGGAGATGAAAGTGAACCAGATAATAAAACATGGCCCATAATCCTCTTTTTTTACACATGACAGACACACTTTACTTTTGTGCTTGGCTTTGATACAGGTGGTTTGTTTTGATCTTTTACACGTACAACATGGCTGCAACAATAGCAAACTACTTTCGTTTTACTTTCATTATGTATTTACTAGACAACGTCATAAAAACTGTAGCACATGAGCTGTCGCCCACTTCTTTTATTTGGCATTCACAAAAAAAGAAATGCCTCATGCTTCTGTATTTGCCAATGCCAACTTACTCAACTGTTGCTGAACAAAGACGTCCTCACCTAATAAACCAGCCAAAAGCAAAACAACTTGAACACATGTAGTACTTAGGACGCTGACCCAGAGCAAACAGCCCATCATTGTTTAATCTGTGCCTTAATTCCCTCAAATTGAAACTCACAAAAAAGACGTTTTGTGCAACGTGTGACGTCTCTGAAAGATGTGTGCTCTGGCTGCTGGGTGTTTCTGCGAGGCTGCAGAGATTGTTGTGTACTTTGGATTTCACCTCATCAAAGTTTGCACTTACCGCATTATGAGAGCGGGATTGTACAGACGGCTTTTCAGGAAATGGGTTAATATGGTTGGCATACAAAGGCATGGCCATATACTTGTTATGAGAAGAGACTTGTTATGAAAACATTATGTAAGCCAGGTCGTTCAGCTTGCTTGTCAAGGTCAAAGTTTGGGCTTAGTTCATTTTTAGTTCAAACAAAACAAAAGTTCAAGCTGGCATTCAGGATAGTGTTTAGGTTTAATCGTCATTGTTTTTATTCTGCATGCAGTGCAGAGAAGATTTATTTAAAGCAGCAATATTCAACATTTTCATTACAGGACTACTTGTGTGTGAAAGGTGTAATTCGAGGTTATGTAACACCCAACTCTGCAGTTCCCCTTTAGCTCTGCAGAGCCTTAGAGCATCTTCCAGCTCATTGTTTGACCTTTATGTTCGACAACTTTACTGTTTTGGTTCAGAATCAAAACTATTTTGAGCCTCAAGCAGCAGCTTTCAGTGTAAAGCTGTGAAGACGCACTGTGCACAAACATGAAACAGAGTTGGTTGCATTCAGCTGCAAAAGAGCCATATTTCCAACAGGAGGTGGTGGAGACCAAAACAGAGCTGAAAGAGAACGCCGTTCTGTGTCTGCTAGCAATCATGTTCACCATATCATTTTAAAATCTGATGAAATGTCCCAGCGGTTTCCTGCTGCCCTGTGGTGGCAGAGAGGCAGGTTTATGGTGTTTCAGTGTTGAAGACAGAAAGAAGTTTAAAAATGACTGTAATAAAATTTAAAACATGTCATTTGTGACTTCAGCTTACACAGTTATCTTGTGGACACAGTTTTACTAATACTTGTTTTCCTCTTTGTTATACAGCCTCAACTGTATGCCCTGTGCAGGGCTCTGTCCTAAGGTGTGCATGGGTCTGAAAACTGTGGACTCTGTCACTGCTGCCCAGGCTCTGAAAGGCTGCACTGTTCTCAATGGAAGCCTGGTCATTAACCTGCGTGGAGGAAGTGAGTATCTGTGATTTGTTTGATTCAAACTTCAGTTCAGAACAGATAATGACAAATAGTGCTTCAGGTTACGATAAATCAAACAATTCATTCAACACTTAACATTTAACATGTACCTTAGCAAGTAACACACAAATTACAATAACCAAAGTAAATAAATACAAGTTTTGTGTCAGAACAGGGTCAGTAGGTTGATCATTTTATTCAGCTTTTGCATATAGAGGAATGAAAATACAAAACAAGATTGAGAACACAGTTTGTCAAAGAACAGTTGTCTGTTGCAGATTCAGAAGTCACTTTAAAGGCTTGTGTTTTCTGGTTTTCTGTAGACAACATAGCAGCTGAACTGGAAGCCAGTCTGGGTCAGCTGGAGGAGATCACTGGCTACCTGACAGTGCGACGTTCCTACGCCCTCGTGTCCCTCTCGTTTTTCCGCAAACTGCGTGTTATTCGTGGAGAGGAACAGGAAAGCGGGTGAGACTTCGTCTTCTGAGCCCATCTCATCCTCAACCATTTCAGAGCCTCCTCCTGTAATTATGAGTTAAAAGCGGAAGGACTGACCTTTTCAAAATGTCTCACTGTGGTAGTTGTTTCTGGTTAGAATTTCCCAAAATCATATGTGAGGTTTCATTCGGACGAGGTAGAGGAACACTGCAGCACAATGGACTACGCTTACTGTAAAAACATGTTCATGTAATCTTGTGTGTTCTTTTCTAGGAATTACTCGTTTTATGCACTGGACAATCAGAACCTGCGGCAGCTCTGGGATTGGTCCAAACACAAGCTCACCATCCTGCAGGGGCGCATGTTTTTCCTCTACAACTCCAAACTCTGCATGTCTGAGATCCGCAGTATGGGAGAGGTCACAGGAACCAAAGATCGGCAGAAGAAAATGGACGTCGCCACCAAGACCAATGGAGACCAGGCCTCATGTAAGAACCTCTACTCCAGGGACATGTTAACTGTTGCATGAGTTGCTATGGCCACAGGTCGACCTTAGCACAGCCGCAAACACAGTCATAGTTATTGTCATGATGGTCATTTCCTGTCCTTTTGTGTTTGCTGATGTCTCTCTGCAGACCTTTACTGATATAGTCTAGAACAACCAACAGAGAAAAGGACAGACAACTATTGGACATGGTGATATAGGATTTGTGCTATTTATATCACAACGCACCAATATTAGTTTAAGTTTATTTTCTAAATACAACATCACAAACCATCCCTAGAATAAAGAATATAATTATTTATGGGATAACCCTAATTCATTTTGCTATACAGTGTATATAGTGTCTATAATGTCTATATATAGACACTGCATACCATATGCTGTAGTATATATATATATATATATATATCGTGTCTGCCTTGGGAACGCACACAGCTAAAAGCAGAAACTACTCTTGTTAGTTCTGCCATGGACAGTAAAAACTTGATGGATTTTTGATGGTTCACCGATGCGCTGGGAATTCTCCTGGTGCTCCAACTGTCCAGTCCGACTATGACAGATGGGTCCGTTGTCACTGTGGTTGTGAGAGAGAGAGACGGAGACGGAGTGCAGCAGCAGGGCAAGGAGGGTCTGAGAGAATCGATGCGCCGCGCACAGCTCTGCAGGGACGCAGTTAGCATAACGCTATGTTAGAGGTCTTTTAAATCATTATGAGAAGTTCATGATGAAACTATGGGGAGACAAATGAGACTGTGTCGTACCGCCGAAACACTGGGTCTATTATATTTTGAATCATTAAGATTATAAAGACTAAGGTCAGGACATGAGTAAATTAATCCACTGAAATGCACCAAACCAGGCGAATATTTTAATGAAGGTCCTAACCAAATAATAACAATTCGTTCTTTTTACATTCAGCAAACTGTGTGTGATGCTTCTTATCGTCCGAGTCGAATTAAAAGGCTGTCAAATGTTCAGCATGGGTTGAGGGCGTTTTGAGCATGGAAATTAATTTGTGACCCTGGTGAGGCATGTGTGACACACTAATCATAACATAAAGGTTCCCTCCCCTGTATTTTCTGAGCTCCCAGCGTCATCTCACAGGGAATAAATGGAACTGGCTCATCTCATGGCCTAATTAGGAATTATCAATACTTAGTGATCATATATATAGAGATCGAGATTCAGATCAGTTATATGTGTGAATTAAATCTTTTTTTCATCTTACTTTAGGAATGTGGCTCACAGTTTTATATCTAAAACTAATCCACTAACAGTGTTGGAGTCGCTGGCTGCTCCAGGACACTGGGGTGTTCTCACTCTAATTCACTGAACAGTATTCTCAGTAATGTCTCCTTATCACATTTTCTGCTTGTAGCTTCTAATTGATCCAATGTGTCTCCTCAGGTGAGAACCACCTGTTGAAGTTTACCCTGATCCGAACCATGAGCGATAAAATAATGGTGAAGTGGGAAGCGTTCTGGCCTCCGGACTACAGAGACCTGCTGGGATTCATGGTGCTGTACAAAGAAGCGTAAGTAAATATTTTTTTGTCATCAGGCAGCCACAATCACACTTTGTTCTCTGCTAGGAATAAAAAAAAGCTCTCAGCTGCTCAAGCACTTCAAAGATAAGAATAAGCTGAATAGAAACATGGAGATCAGTTGGACCTGGTGGGTTGTGCTAATGTTAAACTGTGCTTCACTGACTCTTATAAAAACACATGCAGAAAGATCAAGATAAGCACGTCTGTGAACAATGTGTCCTCTATCTGAAATCAGTGTTCAAGCACAACAAGCTTTCGATACTCAGACAGGGCGTGTTCGTAAAATGCACTGTCAATCTGATGTGTTCTATGTTCTCAGTAGACCAGGCAGCAAAATGGAAAAAGAATCAAACTAGCGCTCTGTGCCGATTGAAGAATCGTGACACTGAGCCGACTGAGCAGTAATATGAAAAAAAAGCATTTTGGATTCAACACCACAGATGGAAAAATCATGCATAAAAATGAGGCTGTCTGCTGACTTTTTAAAACACAACCGCCTGCAGTAACATCAGCAAATATTATGAGGTCACCTCTTCATTTCTACAGCCTGTTTTGCAATTAGGCTATGTGGGTTGCAATGAATGCTTTTAGAAAAAAAAGGTCATTTTCATTTATTCAAATTTTTCAACCAGCATCATTTTGGTTCTCTCGGGCCTGAGTGACGTTCACTGAGCTCTTTCCCTCGAACGACTGCTCTGATAAACACGATGATGAATTGACTGAAAAAATCAAACTGAAACTTGATATCCTTTCTCAAGTGCAATTCAATTTGGGCCTACATATAACACACTTTTCGTTTGGATATTGTTTTATTTTTTCCCCTCACAGACCATTCCAGAACGTAACCGAGTTTGATGGGCAGGATGCCTGCGGCTCCAACAGCTGGGTGATTGCTGACGTGGACACTCCACGTCGAGCAGAGGGGGAAAAAGAGCAGTTGGAGCCAGGTCATCTCATCCTGCCGCTGAAGCCCTGGACACAGTACGCCATCATGGTGAAAACTCAACTCTCAGCCTCTGATGAGCACCAGGTTCACGGAGCCAAGAGCGAGATAATCTACATCCGCACCAATGCCACCAGTAAGACTGATTCAGATTTGTGTTGTTCAAATGTCTTGCTCCTCGAATTCTAAAGGTATAAATATCTTTCCAGGCAGTGAAGCCAGCGACACTTTCTCTCGTCTGGAGAACACAAGTTCCTCCAACACTGTAAAGCATATCTGACTCAAAATGCCTCACATTTTCCTTTAGTCTTTAAGTTCCAGTGATATATTCAGAATCATGCACCTCTTATATTTGTGAGCTGGAAACATACTTCAGCAAAGATTCACATACATGTCTATGCAGAGAAGGGTAGAAGCTAAGATTCACAGTGTAGACAACACACATACACACACACACCTCCTAAGACTTTGGCTTCGGGTTAAATACAATATTCCATCACTTTAATTATACTATTGTTTTGTTATGTAAGCTTAGAATTAAAAAAAATCCATATTCCATTGTTGCAGGTCCCACAATAGCATTTTGTTACCAAACAGCAAATGAGCTTAATGGCATTTCACCTGAGGCGGTGTTGCCTTTTCAGTGGCGTAAATCTTCAGGTGTATGGAGCAAAGTCAAAATGCAAGTCACAACATGAAACCGGAGCCGTACAGGATTTCAGTGGGTCCTTAAAAAGAAGTGAATCAAGTTTCCTCCAAAAGGTTCCAGGTCACAGGTAATAAATCAAAAGTGAAATAATAATTCTCTTTCTTCATGCGTTCTCTCGTTGTACAGTACAATCATAAAACAGATAATAGTAATAAACTTTATTTGTACAGCACAACTCATACAGATCAAGGTGCTGAACATATTAAGGCAATACAAAAATCTACGTATATACATGCATATAAAAGAATACATTTCATATATATATAAATCATCCATGGCTTCATAGATTTTGAGCCCCTGAGTCCATCAGGCAGACTGTTCCAGAGTTTGGGGACGCAGTTGTTTAAGGTTGCCTCTCCGTGTCTTTTAGGTTCTGACTTCAGGAACAGCTCATAGGTTTGAGTCAGTGGATCTAAGGGACCAACAGACACAAACCTCTTGACCACGTCGTTCAAAGTTTCAAATGTATTCTGTGACAGACAGGCAGCCAATGTAAACATTTTAGGATCGAAGTGATGTGGGCTCTCTGTCTGGTATTTGTCAGAACAAGACCTGCTGCATTCTGTACAAGCTGTACTTGATTTATGGCTTTTATAGGTATATCAGACAGTAGCGATATTCCTTAGTCACGTTTCTAATGTGGCGAGAGGCCGACCCAGTGTTCAAGTCTGTCCAGCAGAATGTTATGATCCACAGTGTCAAATGCCGCACTGAGATCCAGTAGAACAAGTACAGAGAGCTTTTTCTCATCTGTGTTCATTCTGAGGTCATTCACAACTTTGACCAAAGGCGTCTCTGTGCTGCGCTGGGCCCTGGAACCACACTGGAATTTCTCAAACACAGAGTTGCTGCAGAGGAAGTCATTCAGCTGTCTGCAAACATTTTTTTCTGAAATGTTACTCGAAAAGGCAGTGGTTTGATTAAAGCAGTTTTTAAAAGCTGAAGGAAACGTGCTTGTGAGCAGTGAGATCGATTATTGTTCAAACCTCTTTTGCAAAAAAAGTTAAAACTATCTTAAAAGGTGGTGGGAATGGATGTTACATACATGTGCATTCAAAGTGCAGGTTATGATTGTAATGAGTTCCCATTGGTGGAAAGGCCTGTGCACATACGTTCTGTAATGAATCCTCCTCAGATTGAACCAGAGTTCATTCAATTATTTTTAGGCTCGTCTTGAATCCACATTTCCCGCGGTGTTACTATCATTGACTGGTGGATTGAGCATTGTGTGTGTCAGTCTGGCTGCTGCCAAGACGTCCTTGGCTTAACAGCCATGAGAAAGACAGATGGCACAATTCGCCAGGGGCGCCACTGACCTACAGGGGGCCCCCTAGTGCAAGATGTCTGCATCAGTCCGTCACGCCGTGATCTCAAATCTCTTTCCCAGAACCTAATTGTACCCTGCCACCCACCAAGCGTGTGTCGTGTACAGATTTGTTTGTCATAGGCCTCCTTTCACACAACGTGCATTTCCTTCCTGATAAACAACTTTAAACACAACAACCCTCACTCACATGGAACAGGCTTCCAGCAGAGCCGCGTCGCTCAGTCGGCCGAGGGAGGGCTGTTCTCTAGCCGTCTCCGTGTTCCCGGCCTGTGTCGTCTCTAGCCAGCGTGCTGCGTCGGAAGGGTAAAGCTGTCATTGCATATTAACTGTCTCCGGTGAAACTTAGTCTGACAATGCAGTCGGACCAGTTTGTTGCACCCTCATGAAACAGGCACTACATAATCACAGTGACATCAATGCTCAAGTGTCTGTGGCTCCTTATGGTTCAGTCTGACGTCCCCACGCACCGTTCCCTCCTCGCGTCAGAGTTCAAACCACAACCTCATTTTCTACTTTTCAATCAGCTCTCCACAAACTCATTAAGTAGCACAAATTGTACTTTGTTTTGCAACGTGAAAAGCAAGTAAGCTTTCAGTCACAGTGAAACTGATGTGCAACATTTAAAGATGATGTGTCACATGTCCGTAAACTAGAACCACAACAAGGTGTTTCGCAAGCATTGCCAACAAGTTACAACAGATCTTTAAAACCATGAATATAAATCAAAACGAAACAGATAATCAGTCTAAAACAAGAGTAACAAAAGACAACTCTATACCGTGTAAGCTGTGAATGTGAAATTTTAAATATGGCAGTAACATATAGTAAATGATTTAATATTTTTGCAGCAAAACTGTGAAATCTACAAATCAAAACTACGTAAAACAACTTAAAATATAAAACCACAACTTAACACAGAAAATAACTAAACTAAAACTACCAAAGCCAAACTGATAACCGAGATTTAAATAAAACTGAAATGAAACCCGACACCAGCTGTGGCACAGAGGCGAAAAAGTACCTTCAACAAATATGTAAATTATAACTTGTAACTTGCAAATTAGATTGAAACAGCTTTTCTATTTTTGACAAATTCCAATGATTGTAGACGTCTGCTAACTGTGATACCAAATGTATCAGAATTATTACATTAGAACAACTCACAGTGGATCTACACTATCCTCATGATCATGATTCACATATAATCATCTGAATTGCTTTGCTACACAACTTCCATTCAGGTTTTGGGTCCAAACCTCAAGTTGACAGTTTGAAATAAATGTTTTACTCCATGTACCTGTAAAAATAACTTCTTCCTGTCTCTCTAGAACCCTCCGTCCCGTTGGATGCCATTTCCTCATCCAACTCTTCGTCTCAGATCATCCTCAAGTGGAAACCTCCCAATGACCCCAACGGCAACATCACTCACTACCTGGTCTTCTGCCAGCGTCAACCTGAAGCCAGCGAGCTCTACAAGTTTGACTACTGTCAAAAGGGTAAGCCACTTTGTTTGTGGTTGTCCTGTTGTTGTGTCCACGTCTGTATTACTGTGTCTGAGGCTGTGAGAAAGAAAGAAAGAAAGAAAGAAAGAAAGAAAGAAAGAAAGAAAGAAAGCAAGCAAGCAAGCAAGCAAGCAAGCTTTCCATTATTGGAAGAGCTTTTCTCACTCAGAAGCTTTTCCCTGCTTCGGCTTGCCCCAGTCTGCTCATAGGAAACTGTAATGACTGTGTATGCTGATTGATGGGTAACTAGAGGGGTTATTCGATATTTCAAATATATATCAATAAACATAATTTGCATATCAACACAACAAAAGCTTGCTGCTTTTATGTACAAAAAGAAATGCGTCCGTTTAAAAAGATGTAACAGTTGCAGCCCATGTGTCCTTTACATTGGTATGGTTGATAAGCAATGCATCTATTAGAGGGCAGCTCAAAATAAACGGTTTCTGGCAACAACAAACATGTCGATGGTGGAGGAGGTTGTGATAATGTACCTCTGCAAAAGCAGCTCTTAGTTCCTTTGCACAGTCTATCCTCAAAAAGGTTCTGCCATTGTTGAAAGTTCTAGTGCTGAGAAGGATCCCAGGCTCTTCCACACAGTCATGCACACATCGTATTGAGTGAACACCTGTATCCCATCAATACTCAAAGCCTATGTATCAGTTTCACTATCGGTATTGGGACTGAAGACGATGCATCGTTGCGGTCCTATAATTTAACTACTGTTCCCTAACAACAATCAAAAATATTCTGTACAAGCTCAACAAGAAAATCAGGTGCTGGAATCTTTTTCTTGGGTGCAATTATGTTGCTTAAACTACACAAAACCACATACTCAGACAATCAGGATCCTCCCCGCGCTCTAGACCGTGTTCAGGCAAATTTCAGACATTTATCTAAGTTGAAATATTATTCCCTGCCCCTCAATGTTGGTACGTAACTGAGCCCAAACTTTTGTCTGTTGAACTCCCATAACTCCCACAACATCCAGAGAGATGGGAAGTCTACGGGGAGGTCATGTCACTAGTAATTTATCTCCACTAGAGAGGGTGAGGAGGAGGTGAGGGATGACGAGGACAGACATGGCCCGCAGGCGTGTGTGTGTGTGTGTGTGTGTGTGTGTGTGTGTGTGTGTGTGTGTGTGTGTGTGTGTGTGTGTGTGTGTGTGTGTGTGTGTGTGTGTTTGTGTTTGTGCATAAGACTGTGTTATGTGTCTGTGTTAATTGCAGCTGTCATGCCATTCTTTCTGATTTGATTGTTTTCATTTTTTTCCCCTGGTTGCCATGTCTGACTTCATTTCATCAGGGATGAAGTTGCCATCGCGGGTGCCCACGCAGGTGGACAGTGACGAGGAGCACAAGTGGAACCAGACGGAGGAGCAGGGCCCGGGGACACGATGCTGCGCCTGCCCCAAAACAGACAAGGAGCTCAAGAAAGAGAAAGAGGACTCGGAGTACCGCAAAACCTTTGAGAATTACCTGCATAATGAAGTTTTTGAGATCAAGTAAGACAACTGACAACAGACTTGTCTTTTTAAGAATGAAAATCAAGAAAACCATAGCGATTGTGCTTTGTTATTCATGAACATGATCCTCAAAAGAATATTTGTTAGGGTTTGGAGCTTGAATAAATGACAATGGCTTTTAGATTTTTTTTTTCTTTGCTTTTATGTTGTCAAACTCAATCCAGTTCAACTTTACTTTGAGTTTAACTTCACACACAACAGCTTTAGCCTCCATTGCATCATCTTAGGTTTCGTATCTGAATCACACAAAGTACTTTTCATTAAGAATAATCAAAGTACTGTATAATGTCCAAAGCTATTGGACCAGCCAACTTTATGCCTTTATGTTATTGTGGCTCCAACTACTGCTCACTGCGGTTTCTGCTTTCCAATTAGCTGTTGGTAATTGTCCTCTGTCCCTTAAATGTCTTTATACTTTCTAATGTAATGTCTTTCATGCATTATGTAAAACACTTTGAACATGCTTTGCCTTATCTTAGACGCTCGAGACAGCGGCGCGCTGTGATGGGAATTGCCAACCGCACGCACCTCTTCCTCACCACCGCCCCCAGCCTGCCAGAGGGCACACGCATCCCCAACGGCGAGGACGAGGAAACCTTTGAAAGCACCAAGACGGTGGTCACCGTCCACGCCAAGGAGTCCACTGTCATCTCGAACCTGAGGCACTTCACCAGCTACCAGATTGAGATCCATGCCTGCAACCACCCGAAAGACCCGGCCCGCTGCAGCATGGCGGCGTACGTCAGCGCCCGCACGATGCCCGAAGGTAAAGAAGGTTTGCTCTTGTGAAGTGAATGTAGGACTTACATTCAGCATCAACCTTTGTCCCTTTACTTGCCAGGAGCTGTCTTAAATTCCTGTTTTGCTTCTATCACTTCTTTGTTTCTACTGAAGTTAGCATTTTAACCATCTAGTCCCGGCCCAGCCAACTCGTCCAGTCTGCCGTGGAGAAGAAGTGCCGCTCAGAGAGCTTATTATAACCTCATGTCTTTTAAACACAACGTTTGCTGAAACTTTGGCAAGCGAACTTCACCACCACCTGCTCCTGGCAGCGCAGTAAATTTACAAATAGCACCTTTAATGTCACACCCCAACATCTGGTTCCAACTACATTTACATATAATTATGGAGGAAATTACACTTTTATGGGACTTCTTTTGCTGGTCATGCTAACTCTGTACCTCATAGGTATTTCTTAATTATTTTTTCCTGTAACTAACGGTGAAGAGACAGAGGAAACATGCAACTAGTGTCACAGCCATGAGGCCAACCGGACACCTCTGCAGCTCATCTTCTGTTTACTCCAAACAAACCAGAGTTTGAGTAGAAATATCATTTGTCAAACCATGTGACTGTCGTCCGCAGACAAAGCCGATGACGTTGTGGGTCAGATCAGCTACGAGGTGACAGAAAATTCGGTTCACATCACTTGGCTGGAACCCACAGCTCCTAATGGTATGATCATCCTGTACGAGGTCAACTACAAGAGGCTGGGAGACACTGAGGTGAAGAAACACACTGCGCACACATTTGCACTCTCATCTGTTATATGACTTTATTGCTCTAGTGAATGTAGTGATGTGAGTCGCTGGGTCACCGAGTACATGAGTTCATTGCAGGTTCACCTCTGCACATAAATGAATTCTTACCCAGAAAGCACTCTTCATATTTCCCTTCATTAAACCAGAGGCTCGGCTGTAATGACAGACAATTTCACTGAGAATCAGATTTAATGGATCCATTTTATAATTAGCTGAGCAGTCATGCAGACCAATTAGAGCTATACTTATTACTTGACTTGTGTTTTGAAAGTTGGAGCTTGTGGTCTCAGTAATGTCTTTGTTTGATAACCTTAATGAAGAAGTAATTTACCCATTGCACCTTGTTTTAGTTGCCATAGAGACAGGTCTACAAAACATCCGTCTGATGCTGCAGACGGATGTTTGGTGTGGAAAACAATAAAAAAACAGATGTTTCCTCAGTGGAAACGAACTGTTTGAACACAGCAGAAAAAGAACATCATAAAATGTTATTTAAAACATGAGATTTCAAACTTTTCTTTTTTTATAAAGCAGCTGTTTGTCAAGCGATGTTGTTTCATCTCTGTTGTCCATCGCCTGAGCCTCAGTGTTGCTATTTCACAGGAGTTGCATTACTGCGTGTCGAGGAACATGTACAAAGTGACCCGAGGTTGCAAGCTGAAAGTGATGCATCCTGGGAACTACACGGTTAGGATCCGGGCCACGTCACTGGCCGGGAACGGATCCTGGACCGAGCCCACATATTTCTACGTCCAGGACGCAAGTAAGTCTCCGTCTGTCACAAAGTCAAACACGGGTGGTTCTTGTTCTTCCCCTGAAATGTGTCTCATTGTCTGGGCGGATGTGTTCCACAGGCGACCCTCTCTACATCGTAAAGATCGTCATTGGACCGGTCATCTGTTTCATCCTGTTGCTGTTTGTGACCGTGACAGGATTCGTCTTGTTCAAGAAGAGGTGAGCAAATACATCATCCTGTTAAAAGCTGTTTTCTTATTATTTCCTATTATTCAACATTTTAATGAATACTTTTTCCTCTTTTTTCCTTATAGTCAAACTCAAGGGCCAAGTGGTCCCATCTACGCTTCTTCTAACCCAGAATACCTCAGTGCTAATGATGGTAAGTAACGTTTTCACACATTTTGATCAATAATATAGAAGCTGTGTTCTTTTTAAACTTTTTTTTATTTAGATTTAGTTTTGCTTTTAAGGATTGTTGCTTCTCTCTCAAAAATAAACCTGCACTTTGTTTTCGTGCAAAGTTTCTTATGTCATTCAACATGTAATTCACTTGAAATATCACTCAATTTGGAAAGATGCTGGTAAATGGGAGAAGTCTGATCATATGCATAATCACATTAACCTGCTTTCATGTGCTTGAAAACTCCTGTGCATGTAACATATTTGTGGAAATGTGTTTGCAGTGTACGAGGAGGACGAGTGGGAGGTGGGCAGAGACAAGATCGCCATTTTGAGGGAACTGGGTCAGGGCACATTTGGCATGGTCTACGAGGGCAACGCCAAGGACATCATAAAGGGCGAGTCAGAAACACGCGTAGCCGTGAAGACGGTGAACGAGTCCGCGAGCCTGAGGGAGAGGATCGAGTTCCTGAACGAAGCCTCGGTCATGAAGGCCTTCACTTGCCACCATGTGGTAAGACGAGACGACACCTTTTGCAACAGAAATCTATTTTCCAATAAGAATTGTGATTATTAGTTCTGATTAATGACAGACTGTGTAGAAGTGCTGCAAATGGTGTAGGTGAATGGATCCAACCAGTGTCTGTCAATAATTAGACACAGTTCTGGATCTAGAATAGTATGTACAAAATGTACCATCATGTGCAAACACCACACCTCTCCTGCGTTTAACTGTGCGGAGAGCAGCTGCTTCACCTTGTGGCAGTTCTCATGGTTGCATAACGTGATCATACCTGACTGTATTGAAACAAATTTCCCCTCGTCTTCGTCTCCCAGGTGCGTCTGCTGGGTGTCGTGTCTAAGGGCCAGCCCACACTGGTGGTGATGGAGCTGATGACCCACGGAGACATGAAGAGCTACCTGCGCTCTCTGCGGCCTGATGCTGAAGTAAGCAGATTACAACCCTCACCCCTATATCACAAAGTGAATTTTAAGTTATGCTCATATTAGTTTTAGGTTGGATTGAACTTCTCATTTGCTGAATTCTCCAAAGTACACCTGCAGAAACATTTTATCTATATCTACCAGAGGAAATATTTTTACACTAAAGGAAATAGAATCCAAGCCACTGAACTGTCAGTGGTTTACACATATACATGTTGCACATATATGTTTTACTTTACACATGTTTCTCAACCCAGGATCCTCTGCTGCTCTTGTTGACTGTCAGCATGTACTTTGACACTTTGTGAAAGGGGATTCGAACAGCTGCTTAAAAAAAAGCTGCTGAAAGCTGCTGATTTAAACAACAGCTGAACACTCAGCACAGACTATTTCCACAATTTACTTTAAATATTTTTCTGTATAAGGTGAATGTTAATTTAACTGTCACATTTTTGACACTGTAACTATACAGTTGTCGCTTTAACCAGAATAAGAGCCAGATTGAGCCGTGTCGTGATAAAATATTTTACAATATTATACTAAAGTATTTTTTATGTTGTGGGGTATAAATAAGAATAATTATCTAGACATGTTTTCACAATTAACACGTGTTAGAAATATGTCAGTCAGATAAATGTAATGTTTCTTCTTCTTCTTCTTCACCCTCAGAACAACCCAGGGCGTCCCCCCCCCACTCTGAAGGAGATGATTCAAATGTCCGCTGAGATCGCAGACGGCATGGCTTACCTGAACGCCAAGAAATTTGTCCACAGGGACCTGGCGGCCAGGAACTGCATGGTGGCTACTGACTTCACCATCAAAATAGGAGGTACGTTTCTATTAACCACAACAGACACTGGAGATTTGATTTGTCTAAAGCCATCATGTGTAGAATTTGACACTCTTGGGGCCTGGGACCCCCCCAGTGGTATTTAACAACTCCATCCACGAAGGTGTAATCATTATATAATTTGCCAGTAATTATATACTTATATAATCTGCAGTATTAGGTTTTATATGTGGCTGCTATAATCCATAGATGCGGGTCAACTGTGGCTCAGCAGGTAGAGCAGGTTGTCCCTAATCTCAACAACAACAACGTTCAAGTGAAACTAAATGTGTATTCAGCATCGGGAGTGATTTGCTTAGTAAGACGATAAGAAGATGAACAACAACAACAACAGCAGAAAGACATTTCAAAGTGAGATAAAACACATCGCTGACACAGAAAGCTGCAGGGGAGTGGGTTTTTAATAAGACGAGTTCAAATACAGCACGTCACTTTATCATCAGTTTGACTGTAACTAACCTAATTTATATATTTCATTATTTCTTCCCAGACTTTGGTATGACCAGAGACATCTATGAGACCGACTACTACCGCAAAGGAGGGAAGGGTCTTCTGCCCGTCAGGTGGATGGCACCTGAGTCTCTGAAGGACGGAGTCTTCACTGCAAATTCAGACTGCTGGTCAGTGACACTTCTCATGTTGTGTTGAGGTATAGGTGCTGTAGATAGCATGTGATATATAGTTATGAGTAATAGTTGGTGACAAGTATTGCCTCAGAAAAAGCCTCAAATTTTATGATTTATCGTCATAGGTCGTGGTTTAATGTGTTTTATGTGTTTTTGTGATACGTTGATGAAAACAACAAACTCATCCACCACAGTTGATTCATTTCCTCCCGAGTCCAGACCAGAATAACAAACAGTAAACACATTACAAATGTTAAATGTGAGACCAGCTAACCTGCTTTTCATCCGGCCTTGTTAACCAGCAGCCGCCACCGCTGCTTCTGCCCTCGCTCCACCCGTTCGCTCCGACGAGTGTTTACAGGCAGATCCACTCGGTCAGGTGTCTAATTGGCTTGTCCTGATTCTTCCTGTGTTTCGCTGTTGTTTTCTTTCCTCCGCCTGTTTGCCAGGTCCTTTGGGGTCGTGCTGTGGGAGATCAGCACGCTGGCCGAGCAGCCGTACCAGGGCCTGTCCAACGAGCAGGTCCTCAAGTTTGTCATGGACGGGGGCTACCTGGACCGACCGGACAACTGCGCTGACAGACTGTAAGTACAAGAGCAACGCTGTATATGGACTGGAAAGTAAGAGTTGGAATATCTAAATTATTCCTGACAGCCTGAGTTAAAACTGTTTATTCCCAAAGTCCTAAATCAGAGCTGCACTGGAGTTTCATACAGTGTAGATCACAGCAGCAATCATAAACAATATAATATAAGGAAACTAGAAGTTAGTATCAGGTAAATTACAAACATGTGCTATAAGTGACCACTTTATTAGGTACACCTCTAAAATCCTTTAAAGTAAATGTGTAGATTCATGTTTATCTGTTCTTGAGATCAGAGTTAAAAGTGTTGTTGTACAGGACTGTTTTCTGTTGTGGTAAATAATACACAGTGTTTGTAGGATTGACTCAGCATTAACTAAACTGCCCATTTTCTTCAAAAAGGAAGGAATGTGTCCTGATTGATTGATTGATTGATTGATTGATAATACTTGGTTACGTCTGAAGTTTGTCTTGCGTCACAGCAGCAGCTCCATTTACAACATAAAATACAATTAAGACGAGAAAAACAAAGGATTCATACATTTAACATGATTACATCAAATGAATGTTAATGAAAGTCAACAATCTTTTCATCTGTGATTAAGTTCCATATGAATTTTTCTTGAACAACAAATTAAGATCTGGACCCAAGTATCATTTAACCATGGTCTCCCTCTCCCTGTTTCTTCACCCAGACACAACCTGATGCAGATGTGTTGGCAGTACAACCCCAAGATGCGGCCGGCCTTCCAGGAGATCATCGAAATGCTGCGGGAGGACCTGCATCCTTCCTTCCAGGAGTTTTCCTTCTTCTACAGTGAGGAGAACAAGCCGCCCGAGAGCGAGGACTTTGACCTGGACATGGAAAACATGGAGAGCATCCCGCTGGACCCGTCGTCCTACTCCCAGAGGGAGCAGTGCTCGGACAGGGACGAGGCCTCTTCCATGGGCCTGAGGGGCAGTTACGAGGAGCACCACATCCCCTTCACACACATGAACGGGGGAAAGACCAACGGACGAATACTGGGCCTACCGCGGTCCAGCCCCTCCTAACATACTACACACATCCCGCGCAAACACATCGACGCTATAGATTTAAATATATTTTTTTTGTCTTTTGTTGTCATTTTATATAGATCCCACTTTTATCACACTCTCCTCAGAAGCCGCTCAGTGCAAAACTCAGGACCTTATTTTTCTCCTCAGATGCCACAAACACACACTACAGCAAGTTCTCACACGGACAGCAGAAGACACTTTTTTGTATTTAAGGATGAATCTCCCATGTCTTTCTTGTTAATGATTGTAGTTCATATACTGTATATATATATATAAATATATATATATAAATATATATATAAGTTTGTGCTCGACTGGGCGGATAATGGATTCAACTGTGAAACAAACTCTTGACAAACAAGAAGGCTGCTAAACCCACTGTCCCTCCCCGAGTCCAGACTGTGTCTCCCCCATTCCCCCAGATTCAACACGAGGGTTCAATCCCAGATCGCTAAGTCTTGAAAAAAAGTGCCCTTCTATTTTGTCTGTGGCCTACATCAGTTGTCTTGGAACTGTTTGTGAATCTTTGTACACAAATGGACGACGAACTGAAAAATGAAAAGACTTTTAGGAACTTTTGTGTCGGATGGTCCAAGACGGTCACATCCTCGAACAAACTCTGATCCACTGGAGAAGCTGGTTGAAGTGGCTTACCTCCTCACACTCTGCAGTATTCCAATATGGCTCCCAGGATAAACACAGGACTTTTTGTCGGGTTCTTTTTTTTAATTTATTTACCTGTCTTTACTTTTTTCCTTTTTTTTTTTTTCTCGAGTTTTCACATTTACAGCTGAAGGATATTTAAACCGTTTTCAAAAACATGTTGGCGAACGAGTTCCTCAGATTGACCAATAGCTGCTTCTTTGGTATATTTTAGTGGGTATAGAAGATGAAATATATATATATAAATATATTATTGATGTTTTTGTACATAGCCGATATGTTGTCATTCTTGAGGTATTTCCGGTCATGTTTTTACATGTTAGTCTCTTATGTTTATTTTTTCTAATCCAGAAAAATCATACTAATTAGCTTTATTTTTGTTTTTTCGGACTCATGATCAACCAACAGCACTTGGTCTTTTTTTTGCTATGCGATGCCCAGGAGAAGAAGCGTTTTGGCGTCTTCGGCTTCAGATGTCTGCCCATCATATCAAGATCAAATAAAATAGTGCTGTAAATATTGCAGCAAGGTGCATTCATGAAGAGGCTCTGCCAGCGCGTCTGTGTTTCCATGTGTATTCAGTCGGGGTTCATATGAATTTTTGGACGATGACGTAACTGTTGCTTTTTTTCTCCCTGTGCACCAACACAATGCATTTGAAAAGAAGCCATTCAGATGTGACTGTAAAAGTGTAAACTTTGAGCTTTAATTCAAGGGTTTTAACAAAAATAAAAAATATATTAACTTTTCAGATGCTGGAAAGGAATAGGAAAAAAATACTAGGATTATTTTTATTACATGAGACTGGAAGTAATGAAACGGTCCGTTTGTGGATCTTTCTTTTAGTTTTATCTTCTCTAAAATGTGGTGACTTGACTTCACATGAACAATATTCCATTTCATTCCCTTGAGAAGCTTTTCAGATACTTTCACTTTGTGCTTGCGATCATTATCCATCTGGCCAGAGAAACACCAAATCAACACTTTATTTATTTAGCACCTTTCATGCAGCATGGTGAAGCTCTAAGTGCTCCACAGTTAAATGATGAGCCAAGAATGGGACAAATGAAAGATGCTGACAATGAAATACTGTTCCATTAATATAGGTTTTATAAACTGTGATAACAATAAATATACGATAAATACAGGAAACAAAAGTCAATAAAATGGGGTATAAATGAATTCCGATAATATTAACGGACACTAGTGACCCCTTCTGATAACGACAGTAAATTCTGAACAAACCAGATATGCAATTATTCTAAATATAACAAAACATGAATAAAAACCCAAATAACCCAAAATGCAGCCACATTTTTCTCTCCATTTGTATGTTTCCAATATAAATTGTTAGGTTGAAATTAAAAGCAATCGCATGAAATATTTTGAATGCAAGTTGCAGTTCTTATGGTTTATTTGCAGATTATTTACTCGCTGGATCAGTTCGTGTCAGTTTGACTCACCGCTCTAACCTGAGCTCCCAGAAAAAGGTCTGTGGAGCAATGACGCCACCTACTGGACAGCAATGGAATAGACATTACCCAGTATGTGGTCGCTCTCGTACATAGTGTGTTTTAAATATAATAGAAACCTAAATATAAATGTACACTTGAGATACATGTTCTGAGGTGTATTGTGGGGGCATCCACAGTGTCCCCATCACAAAGTAAAACCTGCATTTAGGATTCACTTGTTCAAGCCATTACTGGTTCTGGTGAATGAGTTAATGTCAGGACAACTATGACACCAGTTCATATCCACACCCAGAGTTTGAAAGTGTTGTGACTTTGACAAGATGTCCTCCACACTGTTCTGGAGCTTTTGACTGTCCCACCCAACCTTCTCCAGCAGGTGGCGTCCCCCGTTATGGAATTAATTTGTACTTTTCTGAGCTTATTTTCCATGATTGCTTCAATGTTGAGATCAAAACTTCAGTCCTTTATTTAAAGAAACTTAAAAAATACAAACAAATACACAAAAGATACAAACAATTTAAATAATGATAAAAAAACAAAAAAGGCCACTGACCTCTACAGTGTCCAGAATAATTTATTCCGGGAGGAGAAGCATCTTTATTTACTGTCTATGATTTATATTCTTTGCTCTTTCACTGCATTTTGCTTCAGATATTTTGTACTTTTTCTAAAATATAACTAGATAAACTACCAACAACGAGGAGGTTATGTTTCCACCCCCGTCTGAGTGTTTGTTGGATGGTTAGGTCGTCATCAAGATTACACAAAAGCTACTGAACGCATTTCCACGAATGCAAAACAACGTGCAGGGAATGGACCTCTATGAGTTTGTGAAGTTTGGTGCAGCCTGGTTGACTTTAAGGAGCCTTGACTAAATACACCTCCAGTCCAGTTGAGTCTTCAAGAAACCTATAAGACATATATCAACATTTATAAACTCATACCAGTGTTGGTGCAGTATTAAGGACAGAATATCACAAATTAAATAAAACACAGGGTCTTATTCAAGCAGCATAAACAAGTCCTGTAAGATTCAGGGTCTTTTTGTCCGTCAATCCTCGGAGAGACTGAATATCTTCAGTTCACTCCTCCATCCGTTGATATGACCAGGGACGGATTTCCTAGGGGGGACAGGGGGGACAGGGGGGGGTCGTCCCCCTGCAAACATAAGCAATGATAGTGCCTACATAACTTTAAATAGTAATACAATATACACTGAATGCATGCTCACTAATTATATATAATTATATTATGTATAGAGTACTTTCGGTGGTCCCCTTTAGTGCTCATGAGAAATGTCTCTCTCTATATAAACAGGTTTCTCTCATTCAAAGGTTTCAGTCGGTGCCTCCTCATGCAGGTGTCTGAACTCCTGTGAGGACAGAGTGTGTTGTTCCTGATGTGCTGAACTGAACCAAGTGATTCCCACAATGCTCGGAGGGAGGGAGGGAGAGAGGGAGGGAGGAGGGAGGGAGAGAGGGAGGAGGGGAGGGAGGGAGAGAGGGAGGGAGGGAGGAGGGAGAGAGGGAAGGAGGGAGGGAGGGAGGGAGAGAGGGAGGGAAGGAAAGTAGGCGGGCTCATCCAGTGGAGGCTGCAGTGATTGGTTGACTCATACCCTCTCTCTCTGTGGCGGAGCCTCCGTCACTCTCTCTCTCTCTCTAGTCTCTCATTCAGTGTCTCTCTCTCTCTCTCTCTCTCTAGTCTCTCTTTCAGTGTCTCTCTCTCTCTCTCTCGTCTATCTCTCAGTGTCTCTCTCTCTCTCAGCCCCCTCTCTTCACCTGAACACTGGGCTGCAGCTGTTTATTCCCAGTCTGTGGTTTTGAAGTCAACACCAGGTGAGAGGAGACTTTTAACTGGGGTTTTTTTTAACTTGTCTTTACTGGAAGTTACTGGAAGTCACCAGGACTAACTGGGTGGTTTCAGTGTCGTTAATGGAGAAGAGCCCACAGCCCTGTTCACTGTAGAGAGAGAGAGAAACCAGCTGTTTACTTATTGGAAGTAATGGCGCAGCTCCTCCTTCCACCTGTTGACCCGCAGCTCAGGTCGGTTTCAGGTAGTTTCTGTCGAACATCTCTCAGCTTCGGCTTCGCGTCCGCGTGCGAACACACGAGCGTCAGTGGAAACTCGGTAAACGCGACGTTAGCCTCTTGTAGCTTCGAGCTAACACGCAGTCACCTGTTGGTTTCATTCTGTCAGCACCTGCCTCCTCTTGGATTGATTCACTGGCAACCTGCCTGACTGTTATTTTAAATCATTATTATATTGTACCTATACATATGCTTGTTTTATTCCCTGTAATTATGTTTATATAATTATCTTATCTAGGTTTTTATCTAGTGTTTTATGATCTTTATTTTTGACGTATTTATGTTGCATTTTAACAACATTGAGTTGTTAAAATGCAACATAAATACGTGCAACATAAATAAAACTTGACTTAGATTTCACTGGGAATGGATCCAGACCAGTTAAACTCTCACCTTCACTTTAGAAAACAACCAGTGTCGTCAAACCTACTTAAATGAGTGTGTTTTGTTTCTGATATTGTGTGTTGAGGTTAAATGTGATTTTTAAAGTGTTGTGAAACTCTAAAGCTGCTTCGAAACATGAAATGACGCAAACAATGTTGGGATGTTATATATGAAGAATTGTAAATAAAACTTAACGGTTCAAATTGCCTTTTTAATAGTGACGTCGGACGTTACTTTGGTCACTGCTGTAAAGTTGCAGCTAAAACGTCCCGAGGAGCAAAATATTCTATACGATGGATCTGAAGTCTATATTTCTTCTTTGAAAGTCAAACAACTCCAAAAAAACAATTACACAGAGAAGGAAAAAACAACAACAGAGACACAAAACAACTAGAGATGCAACAAACAACCTCGGAGATATGAAAAATCACCATAAAGAGACAAAAAAACATTCATGTGCGGGGAGGCAGGCCATTATTTATACGTTGTGATGCAGAAATCACATGTTGTTTACAGCACATCAGCAGAATTGACCTTCTGACATTTATGTTTTCAGGTCCAGAGTTCAGTGCCTGTCTGAAAACATTGAGGAGACCACCAAGTGTGGGGGTCCTACATGGGTGGGGTGAGGGGCCCTTTAACCTGTCTGTGCCCAGGGACCCATTTTCTAACAATCCGCCCCTGATTGAAGTGAAAGTGGCAGCAGAAGTTGAAATGTCAGTTGAAGCGCTGAGTTGACTTTCACTTGAGCTCTGATTTAAAGCTGAAGAATCGGTTAGAGTTCAAGCACTGAAAGGAATCGAAGCCGATGGCGCGTGAGTGATGAGTTGAGCTGGAAGTGTCGGCAGAAGTGGAAGTCTTTAGATAAATGAGTGCCAGTTGAAGTGTAAAGTGGAAGGGAATGTCCCATGAGGTGAAGTCACTGAACAAAGTTGTGTAGATGCTGTGTGAGCAGAGGAAGCTGGGAGTTAAGTGAGTTGAAGTATGAGAGAGGAGCTGAGATGTCAGTTAGTGACTGAAAGCAGGTTCACTCTGAGTTCCCATTGAGGATTTAGTGAAGGTTGGATTCTCCTGTTGATACTGACAGGGCCGCATTGTCATGTGTTTACAGCGCAACAGATAAAAGCACAACCCGCACCTTGAAGTAAATCAGTAACTGAATGTGTGTCGGGGCTGGAGCGTGAAACCTCAGCAGAGAAAGAGTGTAAAACCTGCTGCAGTAATGAGGAACCGATCTCAGGCTTAGTTTTATCTACAGTTGATAAACGATACCTCTGCGATGACGTGAAACGATTACAGTCCTCAGGGTTAATCAGAAACAAGCGACACGGATCACTTTGGTTTCTTTGTGTCTGTTTTTACAGCTTCCTCATGCTAATGGATACAGTTTCACGGTTGTTGGTCTGGTTGGTTGAGGACGCTCGGGCCCTTTCACTCTGCCTGGTCATGCTGGAACACCTCAGCTCTCACAGGCAGTTAATAGTTAAAAAGTGATCAGGGCCCTGCGTCGTTGTCGGTGAAGCTTCTTTCCACAAACACAGCATTTAGTGCGTGTTGTCCCCTATCGTCCCGTCCTCTGCAGGATACTTGGCAGACTTGCTGGTCTTGTTTTGTCTCTTCAGGGGAATGACCCGTATTTCGTGCTGCTGTGTTTCCCTTTCCACCCAGCGTGAATCATGTGAGGTGTGGCTGCCACTCACAAGGGGCCGATCCATACGGCCGCACTATGGCTAAAAGCATACCATGAAGCTTAGAAACAAGTCTTTAAAGAAAGTAATATGACACCAAGCCCCCGGGGGAAACGTGCAGAGCAAATGGTAATGTGAAGGTGTTTAGTTGCTGTTTGTTTACATGTTGAGGAGGTTTGTACGTCTTTAATGTAACATATGGTACACTTAGAAACTCTCATGTATATAGATAAATACTTTTGTGTATATTGTATATAAATGAGCATAGACGATTTATATTTAAATTGTTTTTATACTTTTTCTATTTATAAAGCATAAAGTTTCTGCCATTTCTATCTCCAAATGCAGAAATCGAGGAGAGTAATGGGAAATATGTGATTTCTTTGGCGCAGTACTTTAAAACAAACTGTGTGATTATCCTTCAATAACTTTGTTTTTTACAAGAGGACAGTTTTAAACAACATAAATTAATTCATGTCCTCCACCAAGGAGGTTATGTTTTCACCCCTGTCAGTTTGTTTGTTTTTTAGGTTTGTCAGCAGAATTATACAAAAATAGATTTCTGCAGAACTCGTTGGAAGGATTGGACATGATTTTTTTAAATCCCTTTCTTTAACATTGCGATATGGCAGTTTTTTTGTTTTTATTCTTTACTGATTTCCAAGAGAATAATACATTAATCTTGATGAAAACAAACAGACATATTCGTTTTGACTGATTTCTTTGAGTGTGTCCACTTTGTTGGAGCTTGATTGACTGTAAGGTGACTTTTGAACCTTGGCAGAGGTACTGAGTGACATTGGAGTTGTAAATGTACTGCATTGATCCCCTCACGTCCCTTTAAGACCACCAGCTGATATAAGTCTTCACTTTTCCTCTGGAATATCCTGATGGATTGGCACCAGATTTGGTTTCAGACCTTCACGGTTCTCACAGAACGATTCTTTCACGACCTTGGTGAACGTCTCTTGGATGTGATAGAATTTGGTGCAGACTTTCATGTCTCCCTCTGCAGGAATTGTTATTACTTTAATGATGCCTTTACCGGACTCTGACGCCTAAAATAAATATTTGATTTAATCTGGCAGCCTAAAAGGAAAAAGCATAATAAACCCTGATCCTCCAAGAGCCATAAAAAGTTGGCAGGTGCATTCACATTATTTATTGATGTTTTAAAAAGAATGTACGTTGGTTAATTCAAGGTACAAATCCTGCAGACACTGATGTGAATGTTTCTGCTCCGGCTCTGCAGCAGCAGTGTGGTTGTGTGTCACACAGGTGAGCCATGGGGCATGAGGCACAGCTCCCGTGGGAGTTTGTGTCACAACCTTTTCTCTACTCAAACAGTCATGTGTGTTTTAGGCGTGTCTTTAAACAACTGCTGCTTTTATTGTAAAACGCAATCTGCTTTGAAAAGGGTGAATATCATTTGAATGCAGTTTGTCCACTTTTTAGCCATTTGGGATTATTTCCTATGTCTTTGTAGGTTTCAACATTTCCTGCTTTGCGTTGTTGACGTATATTTGTTCAGGGGGATTTCTGTTTTCCTCCTCCTGTCTGGTTTTGCCACAAACGTTGCTGCTGCAGCTGAATCAAGTGGAGGCCTCTGTACACAAGACCCTCAAGGGCCCATTAGCATGTGCACAGCCACTTCCACAGAGAGCAGGGTCAGTGTGGAGCACTGTGCTCAAACTGGGGCAGACTCTGTTGGAGTTGGCCCCAAATTCAATCAGACAGATAAAAGCATCAATGGCGGTCATTTTCGGTCAAGTTCCTCTTGTTTTTTATCGACCGGTTTAGTAGGATTTTCCAGATCATGAGGAAACGGTGGAAGATACCAAGTCAAAACACGGTGACTCATTCTCAGACACAGTGGAGGAGATGATTGGCTTTTAAAGCCGTGTAAGAACAGAGACACAAGGATCACTGCAAATTAAAAGCCACATTTAAAAGGATTAGTCAGTCTAAGGGTTATTATGGCGTCTGTGAGAGCTTCGCCACATCCATCTCATGTTACATCTTTTGCATATTCAGGGATCAACATTTCCTCTTCTCAAAGAGCTAATTAAACTGTGTAACTGTAAAAAATACATTGTGGTTCATAGTTGTTGTCGTAGTGCGGCTCCTGTGCTCTGCAGCCTGAGAGCTGGTCTGACCTGAGCTGTGCTGTCACATTTTGACAAACCAGTTCCCTCTCCACAGTTTAGTTTAGTAGCAGCTTTCTGTTTGGCTTCAGCATTACTCAACATAATGTTGACTTATTGTCCTCTACTCTTCAGCAGGTAGCCTCTCTGTTTGAGGATTTAAGAGTCAGCAAAGTGGGGCTTTAGGCAACTTATAATAAAGGTACGTTTGTTGCATTTTCTCTGAAAGAATTCAGTCTCTTGTCGCACCGAGTTATCTTCTGTGTATTGACCTGAAGTTATTTTAGTTTATGTTCTACACACTAATGCAGCTTCATCTGATTCATAACAGTGCAACACTGCACATTTTTCATCTGCCACTTCATTAATTGCTTTATTGTGTTTTTAATTATATAAACTTCACACATTTGTGGTTGTATTAAAAAAAAAAAAGTTGCTGTTTGCTGCAGATTGTCATGGTGTCTACATGTTTTGGACAAATGTCTGTCTGTATCTCAGCATCTCTTAAAAAGATTATGTTCCTGCCTCTTGTCACTCACAGACTCTTTGTTGTTCTCTCTCTCTCTCTCTCAGCGCTGATGAACGTGTCTCTGCCTCGGCCTCCGATGGCCACGCCGCCAACTTCCTTAGTCCAGGCATGACTGTCACCCCCAAAAAATCCAGTCCTCAGCCTGCTTCCTCTTCTCACAGCACAAGTGCCAGGTTGGTGAACGTGTATTTTAAGACTTTATTTCCTTCATCTTCACATTATGTGTCACATTAACGTTACAACCGACAGTGTCTGGATTTAGTTTTTCCTCGGACATGAAACTGTTTCCAGGTTCGTTCTTGGCCTGAGAGACGCGTCGTACACAATCTGATTCTGAGTCATGCGACATTTTTCCTTGTGATATCATGTTGCTTTTTGCTCTTTTGTGAAAACCCTACTAGATATTTATAAATGTCATGCTTTTCTTAATTTATAGTTTTATTTATAACTTATTGAACCTTGCTTGAGAAAGTTGCTGCAAAGGGCAATTCTGAGTTTTGGCTTAAAAAATGTATAAAGATCCAGAACAGAGCCGATGACAATAATAATGATATTCTTATTTATCTTTAGTGACGGAGACACAAACAACCTTAAACTTGGCATGAGATAGTCATCATCAGTCATCCATGTCTAATGGAAGCTCCAATCTTAAATGAAGCAATGATACTGAAGGCCAACAGCATACTGTGGTTGTGTGAGCAAATGTTTTGGCACTGACATCACATTTTCATTTACCTGCTGAACCTTATCTCATCACATACCAACTAGATCTGATCCAGTGCAGATGGAGGACGTCGACGGCCTCCGGGTGAAGCCTCTCTTCCTCTCAGAGGACTCGCTGTCACTGGCTTCCTCCTTTGCTGAACCCATCAACCCAGAAGGTCAGCTGTCCGGATGAGGAGCTGCTGAAAGCTCCTTGTAGCTTTTGTCACAATAACAGGATTTAACTTAACAGCTCAATGAAGTTTGAATTTGGCCGTGTGTTTTATTTTTGTGAGGTTTAATCCTCTCTTATTATGTGACATTGTACAAAGATGCATGTTTGTTCACTTTGTTTATGACACTAACTAATGCTCCTCAAAGTTTTACCTGATTAAAATCTACAGTTTAGAGTGTGTAATGCTGCAGTGTCATTATTGTTATAACATGTGTGTAATGGTTCAATTCCCCTTTTAAGAGCAGCTGTAATAGATTTTCTTTTTGTTGACTTGAACTTTCCTGTATTTTCATAAGAAGACCATGGAGCACAAACCCTGTTTTGGTGATATACGTGTGACTGTGGCTGTCCATGTTCTCAGATTCCCATTATGCTCAGCTGCGAAGTGATCTTGAGTTCGATGCCCAGAACCTGGAGGCGGAGTCCTGGAGTGTGGCTGTGGATCAGAACTACCTGAAGGCCCTGAACAAAGAGGCTGTTAATAGACAGGATGTCATCTATGGTAGGCAGAACCAGCTCAGTCTCAGCTTCAATAAACTGAATTTTATTTTCCTCTATCAAAGAGGGTTTGTATTTGCACCGGTCTGCTGGTTCGTTTGTCAGCAAGATTTCCCCAAAACTACTCAACAGATTTTATTTTAGTGGAAAATATATTTACCCCATATGCAAAAGTGAAATTAGATCTTTGTATCCTCTCAGAAAGTGTGTGTTCATTCAGACAGAACTTTCTCATGAGAGTCAATCCACTGGAAACGATGAATCTTGACTCACTGACTGCAGAGTCCACAGTAATTGTTCTATTTAAGCAGTTAGTCAGTGTCTGTAATTATGGCGATGATGGATGCTTTCCAAACGTCCGCAGGCCGTTTGATGGGTAACACTAAAGCTATGATAATAAGTGGCGACAGCAATTTTGTTCTGTCTAACGTGACAAGTTCACCTGAGAAGATTGTGTATATTCCAGCTTTGATTTTGCTTTGTTTACAAATGTTGTTGCCACTGTAACCCAGATGCATGTTCCCACAAGTGTCAGGCCCTCGACACAGACTTCTTACAGACTAGTTTTCCTCTTTATCAATTCCCTAGAGTTGATGCAGACGGAGATGCACCATGTGCGCAACTTAAAAATCCTCCTCTACGTCTACATGCACGAGCTGAGGCAGTCCCACCTGATCGATGAAGCCAGACTTGAGTGGCTCTTCCCCGGAGTGGACACCCTCCTCAGTATGCATCAGCACTTCCTCAATTTCCTCAAAGCTCACCAATGTCAAAGTCAGGAGGAAGGCAGCGCCAACAGCTACCAGATCACACAGCTGGGGGACATCCTCATCTCACAGGTAGGTCAGAGTAACTTTAAAGTTTAAGGAAATTCCCCAATGAACAACGTTAGAGAGGATGTTGCAAAGATCCGACGTGCAGCTCTGACATTGTTAATATTGTGACGGGCACAAAGGTCTGACAAAGGGTTCAACAATTATCAAAGATCTTGGCTTTATTTAGTATAAATGATTGTGTTTATAATACACACTTGTTTTTCCTGCTTAGCACACCTCTCTCTTTTCTTTCCTCCACCTCGCACCACCCTCGTCACTCATTTTGCATGTGCTGACTGAGTCTGCTCATGTTCATAGGAATGGTGGGTATGTCTGAAACGCTCTGTAAGGGACTCCAGAGGAGAGGGTATGGTCCATAAGCCCAGGAATGATGCTGTGTCACAGGCATCACATTCCTAGAGAAGCATTATCCCCCTGTAGTCAATATCCTGAATGCACAGAGGCAGCAGAGCTCTCTGCTGTGAGTTGGAGCCTCATGTTCACAACTGCACGTGAAGAGAGGATTCAGATTTTATTCCTCTTCGCTGGTGACGGCTGCGTCTGGAAGCTTCATGTTTTCAGATTGTCTGTTTGTCACTTTCTCGTCGACAATTAAAGAGCAAATGCAACGGTTCTGGTCTTGACTGTATTATTTGAATCTGGATTAACAAGGATGTAAACTACAACTTGACTGGTTAGTTTAACTGACTTCTAATTATATGGTATTAGCTCTATGAATCGGCCTCTCTTCAAATGACGTGAAGTTCTGCAGCGTGGCAGATATCTTGTGTTTTGAATCTGGCCCTGGATCTCATGATATTTCTGTAACTGGAAGAAACTTCAGTGCAATATTGTGACTATTTAATGTGTTTTTGTGATAGTTTTCAGATCAACTGGGAGATGGGATGATGGAGTGTTACAGTGTTTTCTGCGGCCATCAAAAAGAAGCCCTCAGCTATTACAAAGAGCAGCTGCAAAACAACAAGAAGCTGCAGGTTCTTATCAGGGTAAGAATCTAGTTTCTTAGCATGGCCGTGTTACCCTTCAAGACACAGGGAGGCAAAACTCTGCATGTTCTGAGCATCAGTGTAATATTTAAGAGGGTCGACAAACAACCGTGATAATATCCACCTACAAAACTAGTTTGTGATGCTTACAGCAAATAAAGAAAAGAGCAGAATAGTCCGAAGTGCCACATCAATACTTTTCTTATTTCTTTCTTACAGAAATTACGTCAACTTCCTCTAGTGCGAAGGTTGGGAATCCCTGAATGTTTTCTATTGGTGACCCAACGCATCACAAAGTATCCCGTCCTGGTGGAGAGAATCATACAGAACAGTGAAGGTAAAATCTCACCACTCATCACATATGTGCCTCGTCTACATTTGGTTGTTTGTTACAGTCTTTGTCGTTATTCAGACATTTACAAATTGAAAATGACTGCAATCCAATTGGCCACCTTCTTCTGCAACACAAATTCTGGTTGAAATGGTCCCTCACATGATTGATAACATATATTTCATGCTCCTTGCAGCTGACACAGAAGAGTACAAGTCTCTGGTACAAGGTTTAGTGCGAATCAAAGACACCATCTTCCAGGTGGACGCTCAGGTGAGTGAATACGAGAAAGCTGCTCGTCTGAGGGACATCATCCAGCATCTGGAGGCAAAGTCTCAGGGTCGACAGAAGGACGGCAAAGTGTTCCGCAGAGAGGATCTGATCCAGGGAGGCAGGACGCTGCTGCACGAAGGCACCATCACCTGGAAGATCTCTGGCAGACAGAAAGGTTGGTGGAGAGTTTCTTGTCATTGTGGCTAAATTGATGACTATTTCTTTTTCAAGGGTTTTGTTACTTTTGTCTGGACTGCAAGGAAAAAAATAAAGTTTGCTTAAAGTTGGAGAAATTATGTTCAGTAAATTAGATTACTGCCAAATCACAAATGATATATTTAAGCTTTAACTTTTTGAAAATCCTAAATATGAAATCTCTCCTATATGTTAGTGTTCTGAAAACTGTCTTTATTTCCTTTCTCATGAAGATTTATTTTTTAATTATCTTCAGTCAGAACTTCTTTAACGTGTCATTTTAAATTGCAGTAATGAGTTAGTGTTGTGATGAAACTTTGAGGATGCATCCAGTGGTTGACAGCTCAGTGGATTTACTGCAGCGTTACAGGGTTGACGGGTGTACTTGTGTCCTTTTGCTTAGTAGAATGTTCAATGGGCCAAATTGCCTTTGTGAAAGCAGAAAGGTTGACAGAACCAGTTGTGTAGCAGCATATTTTTAAGTCATTACTAAAGATGAACAGTCGCACAAAATATAAAAAGTCAGACATGTCTCGGTTTCATCTTTCTCAGCAGCTTGAGTCAGAACATTAAGCAGTTGTGTTGTTTGGATAATAAGCGTCTCTAATCTTCCCCTGCAGAGATCCACGCTGTGCTGCTGTCAGACGTGCTCCTCCTCTTACAAGAGAAAGATCAGAAGCTTCTGTTTGCTGCTGTGGTGAGCTCCGTCAAAACATATCTAAATATCTAAAAAGCAATATCAAACGTTAATACACATGTTTATTTGATTTATAGTCCCCCACCCTCTTGTACAGTTTTTAGAAGGGTTCTGGATTCAGGTTGTCCAAACGTCCCATTCTTGTAAACACAATATCTCAGTAATGTCACGAGGGAATTTCTTCACAGTTTTGCACAAACGTTCACTTGGACTCAGAGATAAGCTGATTTAGATTTTGGTGGTCAAAGATCACGGTCACACTGACTTCACAAAGCATGTTTTGGACCATAACTTGAAGAATAAATGTCCTAATTATGCCATTTACAGACAAATGTGAAAGTTTGATTTCTCTGCAAAAACACTTTTCTGGTCATTATTTAAAACCATAACTGAGGAGCACCAGGGGACAGTGTGTGACCATATTTCCTGCAACTTGACTGGTTGGTGGATGCGAACAATCGTGAGGTGGTAATTCTTGTTAATAATGTGTCTGAGCTCCCGGACATACCATGATGCTCTATAAATAAATACTTATTGTTCAGAGTTGATAATCTTTTAATCGCGGATGACGATGATTGTTTCAATATTAACCTTTTCTTTGTCGTTGTGACTCATGCAGGACAACAAACCATCAGTGATCTCCCTTCAAGGGCTGATCATCAGGGAAGTGGCCCATGAGGACAAAGCCATGTTTCTGATCTGTGCCTGCACCTCCAGCCTGCCAGAGATGTACGAGATCCACACGCGCTCCAGAGATGAACGCATCAGCTGGATGACGCTCATACGTGAAGCTGTGGAACAGTAAGCTGAGAGATTCTGGGCAGAGGAGAGCAGCCTGAGATTTATTGGGAAACGAAACTCTTTCTTGTAAATGATTGATGGTTGCAGTACATCTAACAATAGAAGAATAAAATAAGTGCATCACACCCTGTTCAAATCGCTGAGATTCCTCTGACCTCATCACTAAGGCTCTTGTGGTCATTTAAAGCAAAAGCTTCATCCCCCTGAGTTCACAACTCCTCACTGTCGGTTAGTTTATGAGATAATTCTGGATATTTTTTATTTTGAAAACGAAATGTGATTTTGATTTGTACTCATTTCAAGCCAAAATGTCAGTTTTATCAAATTTTCTTCTTCAAATTGGTCTTTGAAAAGGTTTTACACAAACTGAGAATGTATGTGATTAATCTTGGCCAACATGTGAAGGCAAGGTCTTTATTATAAATATATTTTAAAGATATATATATTCATGTATTCATAGAAGACAATACTGAGTCAAATGTCTGTGTTGTCCAGTTACCCACAAGAGGAGCAGCATCGGGAGCTGATCGCTAAACTGCAGCATTTTCAAGGTAAGACAGTGAGATTATTGAACCCTTAATAAATCACACGAAGAAAAGAAAACAACCTTTCACTTACGAATTATTATGGAGTTATTCTGAATGGTTCTGTATTTTCATGTATGTTAAAGTTTTTTTTAAGATTTTAAAGTTTGATTGAAGAAATGTTAGATTGGGTCAGTCGTCACAAACCCGATCATATCTAATTGTTGGCTCATAAAGGAGAAAAAAAACTTACAATGCACTCATAACTTTTGGGTTTTATATCCTTCATATGTTGTTTTATTTCTGTATTTCCATCACATTTATTTGAACAATGTTTATTTCACACTGCTGCTGTGTAGATGCTCTGAGGGAGAGGGATGAGCAGATAATACAGAGTCTGGCAGGGAAGCAGCAGATCCTTGCTGCTCTCTTTGAGAGTGTGATGGAGCAGGAAACGCCTCACAAAGGCCTGCTGCTCCGAGGAGATGCTACTGACCTGCAGCAGGGGGAGATGCTCCTCAAAGGAGCCATTGATGAGGGTAAGGCAGAGACAGTACTATCTACTTGAGTTGGTTTAGTTTCCTATGGCTGTAACAATGAGGCAGTTTTCAGTATCAGGTGTTATTGCATTGAGAAGCCGTGAAAACCTGAAGTAAAAGTGAAATGTTCTCACGTCTGTTGTTCCTCCTCCATCAAGTCGTGACTCAGAGCACTGACGACGTCTTTAGAAGAAGAGATTAAGGAGCCTTTTCTTTTGTCTTGCAGTGGAAAACCTGCAGAACCTGCTCTGCTCAAGAATAAAAGACCCAAACCCTCCAGTGGACGAGAGTGAGATGCAGGGAGGGAGGCTGAGGCGGGCCGAGACCTTTGCAGCTGGCGACGCCGACTCCTATGCAGACACCATGAGCAGTGCGTTGTATTATGTTCTTTTATTAATATTAATGGACAGACCACACAGCTAAACTTACAAACGTTTGCTTGTCAACACTGTAACATCCAAAACAGTGTTTTGCATGAACTATGAAGAAATCAGATCTAAGTGATACACGATTACTATTTGACAGACTAATAAAAGGTTAACTCAATTTGTTCCAGATAAGAGAGCTGTAATTTATAAAGTATTGTATAAACAATCATCACCAAAAATGAAGAAAATTCACAGATGTTGTGATTTGAGTTTATCGACTCTCGATGTGTGTGCTTCCCTCTCCTCAGGTGGGGATGAGGCTGAGAGGCCTGGCAGCAGCGAGGACAGTGTCTCGTACATCAGTCGCACCAGCAGCAATCCTCAGCTCCAGGAAGTGTTCTGCTCTGAAGGCGTGGAACAGTCTGTAAGTGATCTCAACCATGCCTCCATCTGGTGATCAAAATAAAGGAAGTATTTACGTTTCCTGTTTTAATTTCCTTCAAGGCTGATGACGACATACTCCCTGAGCCAGACTTGAATCCAGCCTCCAGTCACTTCCCTCAGGCAGAGGTAACTCTTCTAATACTTTAATTAATCATTTTCTTATTTTCCGTCTGTACTCATACTGATGTGTGTCACTTACTTTTCTCTGTAGGTGTGTGACAGGGTCATAATGCTTGCACAGATGCTCCACAGCTTACAGGTAACACTCTGCTAAGACAACAGCAGTGTCTTGATTTTTTGCTCTTGGCTTTATGAAGTTAAATGTTTGCATTCATGAAAAGAACATCACAAGTTTTCTTATGCTTTGTTTTTATTCAATATTCAGGCAATCATAGCCCAGCAGACCAGCCAGCTCGAGCTGCAGCGTGCTTTTCTGTCCAACACCCAGCAGCCCACTCGCCATTACAGCAACGTGCTGCTCGAGCGGGAGAAACAGCGCAACGTGGAGAAGCAGAGGGAGGAACTCGCCAACCTGAACAAGCTGCAGGCGCAGCACCGAGAGGAGCAGCAGCGTTGGGAGAAGGACAAGGAGCGGCAGAGGATTCAGGTGGAGGCTCTGGAGGCTCAGCTGCAGCAGAGGGAGGAGGAGTGCAGCAAGTTGGAGGAGAAGCTGAGCGGGGAGAAGGGCGAGCTGGAGAGGCAGTGGGAGAACTACCAGCAGGACCTGGAGAGGCTGAGGGAGTCGACGCAATCGGTGGAAAAGGAGCGCGAGCGTCTGACGCAGGAGAGGGAGCGTCTGGAGCAGCTGCAGGAGAAGTTCAAGTCCAAATTATTGCAGCTTCCAAACTCAGGACACTATGAGGATCCGGCACAAGTAAGGAATCAGATTCTCTGGATATTTATCCATATTATTGTGTTGTTTATCTTTTCATTTTCTTTGCTTACTAAACATTTATTTCCATCACTATGTATAATCTAGTTAGAGAACAGCCGGTCAGCAAAGTCTATATGACAGTAATGATTGATTATCTAATAACAAGTAATTTGAGCCTTGATACAATGTGGACACTTTTGATGAGGAACATGAGGTATTGACTTTTACAAAATGTGTAAAAGTCAACATTTGACATGATGAGAAAGAAGCACTAGAATCAGAAGATGCTCTTCACAAGTGGAAGTCAAAGGTGAGATATGTTCACTTATTCATTTCCTCTTTCTCTCTCACATCAGAGTCTCTACAGTTACCCCTCATTCAGAAGCATCCTGAACGGAGGTGGGCGTGGGACCCTGACTCCAAAGCCCAGCATCTTGCTCATCTCCAATCCCATGGAAGTTCCTCCAAAGGTTCCACCGCGCAGAGAGAGCATCCACCCCCATGCGGCCAAATCCGAGCTGCCCCTCCACCTGATCAGCACCACCAACCAGGTGCTCAAACCCCCGGCCATGCAGCAGCAGATCCCCACCAAGCTGGCCGCTCTGTCCAAGGGGAAGGACAAGGGCTCCAAGAGCAAAGGGTCTCACCAGAGAACACACAGTGCAGGTCAACATTATGTCTTTATGTTTCAGTACAAGCATCAAGTTTACTTCTAGCATTTGTGAATTTTCTTTTTATTTCTAATGTTCTTCAGAAAAACCTGGTCTTTACCATTTATCCATTTAATTTGTTCATTAGCACAGAAACCAGTTCATTTCCTCATTTTTTGTGCCAAACATTTAGCTGAACTTTTAAGACACATGAGCTGCTGATGTCCACCTATATCTGGGTTTTATGGAAGAAAGCAGTTGTCTGACTCTGTTGCTTCGGACATTTTCTGGAACTTTTCGGGCAAAACCCCAATAAGATGAGAAACAATAACAGCAAGCAAGTGGTTGTGTTGATGTTTGTAACACAGGACAAACAAATTTCTTTAGACGTGAAAGGCAAACTAGAGAAAAGTCTTCACGCCTCAGCCATCGTTTATCAGCAGTGGAGTAGTGGCCCAGTTATTAGCTCAGATTTTGGTTGTTGTTTCAGTAACATAATCACATGCGATTTTGAAACCGTGCCAAAAAAAGTATTATGAATAAAACAGGAAATGAATAAAACTTGTCTTTCTACATCTCCAGCCTCTATAGATGTGAACCAGGTGCTGCCCATCCGAGTGACAGGGAAAGAAGGAGGCAGCATGAGAGCCCAGAGGAACGCCAGCCCTCAGGGAATCTACCAGTCGGGTACAGACCATAAAGAGAGACGCACACTCGCTGATCACCCAAGATTTTATTAGCTGTTTGTGTTTTTGACTTCCACAAACAAACAAACAACAACACACACTTCCTGCAGGTGGCTCACAAATTACAACTGCAGCAGCTTTTACTTTCCCTGCCTGTAGGTGGCAGCATCAACACGTCTACATGTGCAGGTTGTTAGTTTCCTCTTGTACCTGGTTCGATGTATTCTGTAAAGCGACTGAACAGCTCCACCTTGTGGGGAATCTGACGAAACCTGGGTGATTCGGTTCTTGCCAAACAAAAAGCAGGAGTCGTCTTGCATTATGATTCTTTTCTTAAAGACAGCTCATCATGTTACACTCGTCTTAACTCGAGCTGCTTCACAATATAATGATCACACAGGCTTTTCTCTCATGAATCTCATGTTTCTTTATTTTCTTTTGAAAGCTGAGATTCTATGCTGGTGTTTCCTGTGATAATGTCCTTGCTGATTGAATATAACGCGTTGCCTCTCAGACACATTGTTGCTGTAATTTCACAGGCTCCTGCTGCAGCTCTTCTTATTAACTGTGTTCCTTTTCCCTTCAGACATCTTCAAACCTCCAGGATCTGCCCACAGTGTGAAGACGTCTCCGTCGTTCAGCACACACAAGAAGAGCAGCAGCGACGGTCCTCCACCAGCACCACCTCCTTTCCCCAAAGAGGTTCTTGAAGCAGGCAAAGAGAAGGTGATCTTCCTTTAAGCACAAACCACAGACTGGAAAAAAAAATCATGGAAAGAATGATGTGAGCTGTGAAAAGAGACTTTGTGTGACTTCAGGATCCCACATGTGACCAGTATGAAGAGGCCAGTCACTGGTACTTAATCACTGGAAACCAGAAGAATCAGCTGAACATTGAAAAAAGAAATATGATGGGACATGGTTTATTAGGAAAAAAAAAAACAGATGCCCATTTGTACATTCAGGAACAAGAATATTTTATGAATCTTTTTTTTTTTTTTTAAAGATGTTGCTGAAACTTTCCTGAGTATCTTTTTATCAATTTTTATTTTAAATGAAAGTAGGTTGTCTGTAACCTTTTTAGCACTCGTGTCTTAACTTATATGCTTTTTCTTTTTAATTTAATGAATGATGAATACGTTGTGAAGAAGCTATAGACTCAATAAGTTTACATCTGTTTAGACCTGAAGTGCCAAGCACAACATTTTGTATCAGAAAGAATCAAATCCCATTGAAGTGTGTTGGTAAAGTAACAGGGTTTGTGTAAGAAGCTGGAGTCTGGTTGTAAAGTTACACTTTGTATAAATGATGAGAAGCGAAGGAGGAGAAGTTGTAGTTTTTCCGTGGAGGCTGTTTGTGTGTTTGTTTCCTGGTTGGAAACAGTGACGGCGTCAGCAGGAAACTTTCAGGTTCACAACCAGACGACTGTTAAAGGTTCAGTGTGTAGGATTTAGGTGAAAGGGATCTATGGCAGAAATTCAATATCTATTTGTAATCTAAATTGTACAAATTGTTGTTTTCTTCACCCTAGAATGGATCATTTATATTGAAATACTTTATATTTACATCGGTAGCAGGTTCTCTCTACAGAGGCTGCCATGGTTTTTTTTCACATTAGTACAAACTGGACAAACTAACACAGTTTTTATGACGACTGAAGGCTTCCACAGGTTCTCTCATGTTTGGAAGGGGAGGGTGAGGTGAGGGGTATTCAGCTGCAACATGCAACTTCACCACTAGATGTCACTAAGTCCTACACACTGAACCTTTAAACAATGTCACGACATCATTTAACATGAACTTTGTTGATTCTTTTCTGTGGTCGACGCATTAAAACAGGTGATGCCCATGTGATCTTTGATTTCAGCCATGAACCATACTGTGAAAATAACATCTTCCACAATGAGGCCGTGACAAATTATTTATAGAAAATATATTTTTTAGCTGCACCTCAGAACGGAAAGATTTTATTTAAAAAAAAAAGAAGCGTAACCACATAATTCGACAGAAGTTTCTCTGTGGAGTTGTTGACCTCTTGTTACATTGTGTATGTTGAAAGTCTTATTACCCATAGTGCAACATTATCCCACCGATCAATAGGTTGTGGGAAGACGCCAAGATTAGCTGCAATGGCCTTTACTTCTAATTCTTTTAATTTGTATAATTGGCCATATTTTACTGTGCATGTGAGAGAGTAGGTGTGATTGATACCACGTGTTTAACACGCACCTTAAACATTGAGGCATTTAATAAAACTCCCATCAAACACTGCTGGTGCTCAAAGACAGGTTATTGCCCCCGGACCGCCCTAACTGCCTAATGACTCTTTCTGCTGTCAGAAAACTTAAACCTCAAAATCCCTTTAGATTTAACTTTGGTGTTTAAGCATCACTGGACTTCAGGACAGGAAATCCGAGCAGGACAAAGGTACAAACATGACTCCAGGAGGTTTAATGGTGAGTAGAGTCTGTGAGCTGATCAGATCCAGAGTGGAACCCCACAGTCCCTCACTTTGACTGACTGGGCCCAGGAAACTGAGAGGCTCTTTGTCAGACGGCTGTTCATCTCTGCCAGACACACGATGAAAAGACACATTCAGACTCGGAGGCAACAACGTCTTGAGTCGAGGCACAGACGGCATCCTGAGTGAAGCTGAAACCAATCACATCTCTTTAAAACCTGCAGATCAAGTCCATGTGATGCCTATTGCAACTAATTTCAATGACGGACAACATTTTACACAATCTTTAGAAACGCAAAGAGTCAGTAAACTTGGTTGTAGGGTCTCCGAGATTCTTTCTGCAACACGTTTGACCCAAGGTGGGAGATGCAGCGCCCCCTGGCTTCCAGCGTCCGTGCTGCAAACTGCACCTTTTGTGTGATATTGTGCAACAAAAACTAATCACACCACATCTCAAATACAATGTTTGTTTATTATATGTTTTCCTCAACAGAGGCTTTAAAAACCACTTAGTGACAAGGTGAATAATCTCATGTCCTGTAAAACCACAGCTCTGACCTCTAACCCACGACTGGTGCACAGGGTGAAGCGGCTGCAGGGCTCTGGTGTTCAGGATGAATACTGGATGTACAGATACCTTGGTTTCCATTTCTTTAAACATCATTTACAGACATAAACCAACAACTTATGTCGGCACATGAATTAAAAAAATATTGTGCAAATGCTTCATTTGAACTAAACTAGGAACATATGTAACACAACCCGTCACTCACTTATCGTTTAGAGAACAGCACTCGTGTTTGTGGTAAAGCAACTTTTACACATTCCACCGCTCCCCCACCCCACGGACACTGTAAGGCCAGAACCAGTTCTTAAGACAGTTTGAGAAACTACTTGGGGAATAAAAATCGCGATGGCCGACATTTGGCGCCGCCGATAATGCATACGAAGCCCATATTATAGATTATACACTGCTTTTTTTATATAAAGGTCAAAAATCATAGCATGCAAAACAAAAAATATACCAAAAGAAACATGAGAAAACATCGACAAAAATTCTTCAGTGTTACAAAATGTTTCGAACAACTTTGGCTCAGTCAACAACCAAGATGGCGCCAGGATTAAACAGGTGATGAGCGTCTTCAGTCATCACTGCTGTGCTTTATATTCTGACAGATTATAATGTATCAGAGGAATAAAGACAAAGAAAAGTAAGAAAATAAGGGGCTCAGTACATTTCTGATGAAGAGCTTGAACCAACAGTTTCTATAACGAGATGTTCTGAATCACTTCAGGTGGCGATTGCAGTGTTTAACCTACATAACTACTTCCATCACATTTCATATTATATATTACTTGTAAAGATGGACGACATGACAGCTCCTTCAAAGTGAAGCCAAATCCCCTAAAACTGAATTAGCGAAATAGCTGCTAAATATTTTCCTGTTTGGTCCAAACCTAAGTTCCAGGCTCCTCTAAAGAGTCTCCAGAAAAATCTGAGGGATCTTCAGGTAATTCATGAGAGAAAAGAAGAATTGTCACACAAATCTCTCTTGTGTTTAGATGTTTAAACTACATAGTGGAGTCAAACGTTGAATATCTGCCTCTGAAACGTTGAGGTTTGAAGTAGGACTCAAGTAGAGGATATAACAACTGTAGTGAAGTAGACTACTTGAGTAAATGTACTTTCCACCACTGATACAGATGGTACTTTATGTAGTAGAGGAGGGTGTTGGTGCTGCTGTGCAGGTTTTATACTCGACTGCATGTGTGTGTCAGTCGTTCAGAAAACGCAGACCTCACCTGCTCGTCCCTTCACACCAAGTGCAAATAAACGACAGTACTTAAAATGTCCACCGACTGAAACACTACGTAGAAAACAAAAATCAACAACAGATAAAACATGAAATGAAAATGAAAATGCCGTACTAGAAGTCCTTTCAGTTAGATTTGTCTTTGTCTTCGTCGTTCTCAGGCGGGGGCGTTTCCTGAGGCGGGTGATGGGGCGTGTCTTCGCTCTGAGCAGCAGATTCTGATGTTTGCGGTTCCAGTTTAGTCGAGGCCCCTTCGGTCTGCGGCGCTGCAGTTTGTGTGCAGTTGATCGGTGCGAGCATTATGGCCGGCTGCAGGGGACAAAAGACCAGGAGCGATGTGAGATGGATGAAACGAGTCAGGAGGAAAACTACATGATAATTACAGAAACAGAGGAAGGTGAGACACACATCCAGAGACGATACAGTCATTCTTCTGTCCACAAACAGATTAATATTCATCACATCATTAGCAATTTGATTATTCTACACTCAGAGGTATTCCTGTAGTCAGAGATGGAGCCGTGTCAGATATACACGTCATGGAAACAGAAGTTTATCCAAATCAACCCACAGGAGGTTCGAGGCCCATTAAACTGATCAGAAACCACATGCTAACCAGTACTATTAAAAATACCAAACCAGTCCACACCACCATCAGCACCACCAGTGATGGCTCTTGCTGTTTGCTAAATGATCACAAAGATGTGCACACACACACACACACACACAGAAAAACACACGTTTACTCTGGAAAAGCAACGGAGAAATGAGCCCTTAGTGGGATCGGGAGGTTTTAATGGTGAAGTGTGAAGGAGAAGCCCAGAGAGAAGAATACCTGCGATGACAGTCACAGACAGCTGAGCCCTCAGCAGCAGACTAATGCACACCCACAGTGAAATGAAGGAGCAGCGATGGGGATGAAGAAGGGGACAGCACAACAGAAAAAAGCAGTTGGAACGAATGGAATCATTTAAAAGGAGTTACTCAACTTGAAATTCACTTTACTCTGCTTGTTATTTTACACTAGATTTCATTTTTTGGGGGTGTTTGGTTTCTTTTTTTTTTTATAGTCTTTCTGTTCTTCGGCAGTAGGCGGTCATATCAAACTGGTATTCACCACAAATCCACTTCCAGTCCAGAACTGGGGCAACTCCCTGCGCCACAGCGCTACAGTGAGGCTGGTGAGCAGAGTGCAAGGCACCAGGTAGAGCAGGGCGGGCTGACCCATCTGCATCACGGCGAGCGCCACGAAGGTGATCAGCAGGCCGATGCCATACGCTGGGAGGGGGGGGAGAGAGAGAGAGAGAGAGAGACAGTCAGACAACAACAGAGGGTTTTAAAAAATATTTTACCCAGTCGTACCCAGTCAACGCTTAAGATAATCGTGAGTTTTTTCAGTGGGAGGAGCTGCTTGTTCTTGTAATTCATTCTTTTTATCAAGTTTATAAAGTCTGTATTAGGAATCTCTCTTCACTGGTTCTGCAGTTTGTCTCGCCCACTACAGACCTGCACTTTCACCAGGGTTAAAATGTCCTCTTGAACCATAGGTTGAATTACTAAGTAGTACAGTGAATGTTTTATTCCCTACCTCCTCCTTTACTGTCAATCCCATCTGAATAGAGCTCATCATACCAGTGAGGAAACATTTCACCAAGTACAACAAGCACACACACACACACACACACACACACACACACACACACACACACACACACAAACCCCCCGTGCACGTACCGATAGTACAGGACACAAAGTAGATCCTGGAGGACTGTGTTAAAATGTCAAACCTGTGACAGTACGCCACCAACAGACCTGACGGGAGAAAACAGAGAATCTTACATTATATGAGGAAGTGACATAATTGTGCAGATAATAAGTTATGGGAATTAAAACTTGTAACTGTTATTATATAACATTAAATATGCAACCTTTGTGGTTGTTGACCACTTCTGCTCTCACATGGCGACTATATGAAAGTGTTACATTCTAAGAATAGATCAAATGGGTCAAATGTGGTTTTATGATTTTCTGCTGGTGACAAAAACAACAACATGACCTTTGAGCCGTTCGCGTGTCTAGTGCTGTGATGATACGTTTAATTACCTGGTACTAAGACGTCGCCAAAGCCCAGGAGGGAGAAGGGCCGGTCACACAGAGCCAGGGGAGAGAAGTTTAACCTCGGCACTTTGAGCACCATGGGGAGCTGCAGAAAACAAAGTAGTGTTACTATCAAGCCCTTTTCCTCTGAGCTGAGAGGAGCCGTTCAGAGCAGGAGGAGCGGTGGTACATGTGTTATGTTTCTGTATGTTCACTACACCACATTCCACCCCAGGGGGAGTTGTGGAATTTGAAAACAAGCTCACCTTTTCATGAGTGGAGGAGTCAGAGGGACCAGCCGCTACCTCCACCATTATACTTTCCCCACTCTGTGGAGAGAAGGTCGTGGTGACGTGAGCACAGTGACAGAGAGGCTGTAAACATCTGAATAGGTTTTAAGTTTGAGAAGAAAATGTCTGGACGTACCTTTGTAAATAAAGGTGTAATAAATACGAAGAAAACATCATAGACAAAAAGGACTGACAGTAGTAAAGTGCAAGCCTGCAGGGGGTAGACAGAAAAATACACGAAATTAGTTCACACCAAACACCGTTAAATCCTTTACAAACACGTTATAACCTTATATCTGTTATAGTTTATGTCCATGAGAGTGCCCGCCCACCTTAAATGTGGGTAGTCTGACTGTTTTGAGCATGTAGAGACAGAAGGCGATCCCCAGGGCGTCCTGTAACACCCACGCCCACCTGGAGGACACACAGCAGCAGCGTGAGTCAAACAGCACCATCATCACGAACACCCAGAACCCAGACAGATAGAGTCACCATCATGTCACACTCCAAAGACACCAGCAGCAGAGGACACGTGTCCTTGAACTTAAAGTACTGGGTGAAGTCGGACAAACAGCCAGACAGACAGACTTACACACAGGCTCATTTCAGTGTAGTGTTAGTGTAGCTGGTGCTGCTGTTAGCACACGGACAGAGGAGAGAGACCAACACAGACAACTGACGTAGTTACACAATGGAAGTAGTAAAGATTACAAATGGTTCTGGGAGAGATTTTGTCTTATTAGACTTTTGAAGACACTGTGGAGGGAATTTGACCCGTTTTTCTCGCGCACTTACTGGTCTTCATTGCGAAACACCATCCAGGTGATGCTGACTCCGATGCAGAAGGCCGACAGCAGCAACATGCGGATCTGTGGCCGCTTGTGCAAGTACGGGAGGTTGTTCTCTGGGATCCTGGGATCAGAACACAAATCAAGACATGAAATAAAACTGTCAATCACAAACAACCTGCCAATAGTGTGGGTTTTCTCAGGTTTTTTCTCAAATTAAACATCGAGGCCCAATGTCCATCTCTGACCACATTATTGTAGGTTTATGATTCTAAATGTTGAATACACAGTTAATTAGAGAATATAAAATAAACAGAGTCGATCATAAAAGGCTGACATAGGTTTGTTTAGGTTTGAGAACTGATAGATTTTGGGAAATAAGTTTAAAAAAAACTTGTAACTAGATGGAGCTTCAGAGAAAATATGTGAGGTTCTGACAACAGACGTCTCCGATGTGAACGGTCTCACCTGCACTTGCAGAAAGGAAGCCTCCTCACAAAAGGCCACATGCAGCTGTAGAGGCCGACTGAGGAGGCCACACAGAAGATGCCGATAACCCAGATGGCTACAGTGAGGAAACAGTGGAGGAAGTTTAGTGTCATTACATGATATCCACTCATACTCAGGAAATACACTTTTCTGGTGTGTTTGCTCTCTGAAAAATGTTGTCCTTAAATATCTGAGTTTAAAATCTAAAATTTGGGTTTAAAATGTAGCTAAATGAAGGAAGTATTATCTCACATTTTTATCTGAGCTTTTCTGCACTTAGATTCTAAATCTTGGTTTTTAGCTGCTGAGAAAAACCTTACACAAGATGTAACAGGTTTGTTCTCAGTTATGATTTAAATTAGGCAATGCTGATAGAAAAGCACAATTCTAAAACCACCTTATTCATTGTTTAAATGTATTTTAGTCTCATATTTGATGAGCACATGAATCTAGCTTGTTATAGTGTGTGTTGACATCAGTCTTGTGTGAGTGTGTGTGCTGTGTCTGTGTCGTACCCAGGCTGTCGTAGAAGAAGTAGAGAAGCACCAGCATGCTGCAGCACATGACCACGAACACGCAGATCATGATCGGGGTGACGTCCACCGTCTCTTCGTCCTGCTTCTCTGCGCCGTCGTCCCGCTTGTGCTTCATGTAGCGTCTGCAGGAGAAATGAGAGTCAGCGTTCTGGGATCATGTTTCGAACTTCTCAAGATGATCAAAATGCTTGTTGTGCCAACCGTATATAACAGATTTGCCAGCCTCTTGGGTTTCATCTGTTTTATGAAACAGTTTTCACTGATGACCAACCTCCCATCAACAGTCAATATTTACCATGATTTAGCCGACTGGCAGAAATTCACTTGGTTCCCGAGTTCAAACACACTCTTATATTCCAAAATATTTTTGCCCATGGGTCCTGTGCGTCAGAGGCCCCATCTGACTGGGCCCTCAGTCACCTTGGCAACTGCACCAGGGAGGACGGACTCGGATTGGCTTAAGCCAATGAGTCACTTATAACGCTGCCCTTTGGAGGAGTTATAAGGATACAACACAGACAAACATAAACACACACAGACACACACTTCTATGAGAAAAACAGAGCAATCACACACTGGTACTTCTTTGCCAAGAAGACGATGACTAATCTTCCCCAGAGACGACTCCTCTGAAAAATTAACTGTCATTAAATTCAGAACCGAGGGAAAAAGCATGGTAAGAACAGGCAAGAGACTTTGTGTCATGACTTAAAATAATCTAATTGGTTGTATATTGATCTTCAACTGTATAATACAACCTAAATAAATGGAAAAATAAGCTATTTTCAGACCTAAACTCCGAAAAATGTCCGGGAAATTGGATCCTGACATTTTCCAGAGTTTGCTTAAGTTTAAGTTATTTCAATCAGCTCCCAACATCGTGTCCACTCACTTCTTGCGGTCTCTGCTGCCGGCCCAGTAGCCTCCGATGGCCACCGTCCCTACTGCCATCAAGAAGATGATCACCATGTTGTAGTCCAGCACCGGCTCGTTGGGCGCATACATGGCCACAAGTCTCTCTTTACCAAACCTCTGTAGGAGTTAGAAAAATCACCAGGTTGAACCAAACTTTCAGATTCTGCTAAATCAGTGCACAAGAAAAAAAATGGAGCAAACAAAGACATCAAGTCAAAATGATTCAGCTTTTGTATTTTGGTTTGTCTGCTACATGATAACGACAGCGTTATAAACCTGTCCGTCTCTGTCCGACTGTAATAAACACTACGATCAGAAAGAGAGAAACCGATCAATATAATGTAGTCGACCTCTCACCTTGCTTATCTCGAGCATGTCAGAGTAGCTGAGCAATGCTACAGGAATATCAATCTCCTCATACTGGGTCTTGTTTCCTGCTGGTGGTGTCTGCAGCGAACGATAAAACAAACAACAACGTTGGTTTCTGTTTTCTGAGGTGAAACAACAGCTTTAAATGTTCTAAGTTATATTCAGGTTACCAGTCTGTCCTTGCTGACGATGACTATACCCTTGGCACCGTTTATCTGAGCCAGCCGGACCTTTTCATAGAAAGTGCAGTTGCCCCGCATCACCATGGCGATGCGATTCGGGAAGCCTCCCTCCGGGACGTCAGAGGGCGAGCACAGGACCGATGTGGTCAGGTCATAGATCGGTAGACGCGACTACAAGACAAAGTAAAAAATCTGTTATGGAAAATTTCTAATGACGCAGCATTAAATGTTTTATTTCCCGTCAGACTGGATCCACTTATTAAAAAGGTTGTTTCTTGATTCATTACAAATGAGCGGAACCGTGTCTGTCGTGCAGGTTCACTGTTGATGACAAATACACAAACTATTTCTGCCTCGACTGAGCGGTTTAACCAAATGAAGAAATCATATAATTTTGATGATTCAGGCATATTTTCCTCTTGGGTGGATTACTGTAACTCATTATATCATTATCAGTCATAGAGATCTCTAACATCTGCAGCTGTCAGAGGACAAACCGGCACTAGAAGCACAAGGCTTCCCAAAAAGGATTGTATTGATCACCTGGATATCACAGTGTACTGTTGTTTGTCTCCACCGTTCTGTTTGGCTGTGGAGTAATCTCAAAGTTATCTTTATGTATGATTGTAAAGTGAACTTGGTTACACCTCTAATTCACGACTTACTGCCTTATTAAGGTCCTGAGGTAGACGTGCCCACTGGGAGTTGAAGAATATGCAGTAATCCTTTCCTTTGGTGCTGCCCTCGTCACTGAAGTGGGCCATGCCGTACTCTCCCGCCACCTGTCAACGTACCAGCAACGTTAGTGTCACACCACACGTCCATGAAATCAACCATTACTACCAGCAGCACCAGAACTGCTGTGGTTTCATGTGGAATTCGGTAACAAGGTAAGGTGCTGACGATGTAGTGTGGCTACATCTGGGTGTAAATCATTCAGAAATGTTATACCCATCTAGGGAAGTCATTTACAATAATTTTTACTTATCAATTATCCTGATTATTATTTTCACAATTAACATATTAACAATTTATTCAAAAAAAGTCCAGGGTCCAAAGTGATGTCTTCAAATCTCTTGTTTTCTCTGACAAACAGTTCAAAACCCAAAGATATTTAGTTCATATGTACAATGTGGAGAAAAACAATAACAATTTCATACATATCGATTGTTAAATTGTTTAAAAGCACACCACAATAATTATTACTATTTTATTACTTAGCCCTATATGCACAGATATCGTGATGATTATCGATACATCAACCGATATGAAAATGTCGATCTTGTTGTGTATCGAGCAACATCGTCAGACCAGGAGAATAAAGACCACCAGTGGAAACATACTCTAACGATGCATATATATTAATATATATATTAAACCTTTGTTATATTGTTGAAAAGTGAATTGTGATCATTATTATTACGGTTTTATTACCTAGCCCTAAATGCATATATATATCTATATATATATATATATATATATATATATATATATTGAACCTTTGTTATATTGCTATTGTTAAAAGGTAAATTGTGATAATTAGAATGACTGTTTTATTACCTAGCCCTAACTGCACATTAATCGTGATGATTATCGATTTATCTGCCGACATGAGTATTGATCTTGCTGTGCATCGGGCCACACCAGAGGAGAACAGTGACCACCAGTGGAAACACGATCTGCTTCATCGCAAGTTGAGTTTTGAATATTTGATGCAGACAGATTATGATCGTCAGTGTAATATCTGACCCTCTGGTCGTCTCCTGCCTGACTGTCGCCTCCTGTCCGCGGTTAGCTAACAGGTCTGAACCCCGCGTGGTGTGTTGTGATCCACACTGGTGTAAACACGGTGCTGGTGAGTCAGCGCGGATCCGGATCTCCGAGGGAGGAGATGCGGGCAGAAGGTTTCCGGGGCCCTCGGTGGATCTCCGCTAGCTAACGCTCGTAGCATCCAGGCTACCACCGCTCCTCCCGGGGACACGGGGAGGGGGAAACGGCTGGAGAACCCCCCCTCGTGGGATCGACCCGGTGCCGCTACACGACACAGACAGGCCGGTGAACGTTTCCCGGGTGGTGTCGCTCACCTTGTGGACGAGGAGAACGGCCCAGAGCAGAGTTTCATGGACCCTCATGATGCCGAGCGAGCTGCTGCTTCCCCCATCAAACACAGACCACTGGCCGCCAGCGACAACCCCCACCAGCTGGTCCGGCGGGACACGCCCACCTCGGGATGCGGCCGCGGTTATTGGCTGCTGCGTCGTGACCGAGGGAGTGAGCGCGTCTCTGATTGGTTGAAGTAGGAGTCAGTCAAAAACAATGAGAAATTAAATGTCCTATTATTATTATTATTATTATCATTATTAATAATGATATTAATAATGAGCCAGATTGAAATGAAACGTTTAGGTTTGATTTGAGAGTTTTTAGTTTTAATCAGCACAGACGTGTTTAACTTGGGAATGTGGTTCTTCCGCCATTTTTAAAAACTCACCAAGCCTGTATTACTTCAAACCTTAAGCATGTTCATATGTCCCGCTCATGTTTACTGCATTTAAGTACACTTTTGAAGTACATGTACCTTAAATGTCCAACTTAACAATATAGTTATTTTTACTACATTTACTTCATAGCTTTACTTACTACTTTTCAGACTCAAGTATATAATGTAAGCTATAATTAATACATGTGATGTATAATTACAGGTCATGAGAAGACATGTATGTTACCAAAGTACAAATGTATAGTATATACTGTATAGTTTTATCAGCTGCAGCAAGTTATTGTTGCACATACATTTATCAAAATCCAAAAATATAATGTATATGTATATCTTGAGTAGTTTTAATGTTGGTAATCTAACAATATTTCAATATGTGATAGTTTTCACTCAAGTCCACGTAGTTCTTTGTCACCAACACTGTTACAAAGGCAACAGATTTTCTTCTTCTTCTTTGTTCGGTTTATGAGATACAACTTGTTAGAACCAATGAACATACATCATCATACATATACAACTGTGTATCAATACAACACAAAACATGAAATCAAAAACTATGACTGTGTGTTTTGACTTTATTTTATGTATTTTAATACCTGCTCATGTTACTTTATTTATCTGTGTTTTGCTATTCACTGTGTGATTTAGGAGTTTTCCTGTTTTTTCATGCAGGAAGTAGTTTGGTACATTTGGTACAGTCTTTGGGAACATGATTAAACCTGGAGAGTGTATGTGCTGCATATGTTCTGGTAGCTATAAGCAACAGGATGGTGGGTTATGGTTATTCCCAGCAAGTTGAATCCCTGCAGACGGGGAATAAGAAGAGAGGCTCCAGCTCTGCTTTCCATCCACAACCATCTATTTTCACTGTAATTACAGTTTACTGAACAGGCTCCAGTGTAACCTCTGATTGATCTGCAACATTTGGCCTTTTCAACCACAAACTTTGTGAGCACTTGAGATTATTGTATATATAGTATATGGACATACTCTTCTGAAATGATTTGTACTCTGATTCCCTTATTGAGGTGTGAGAATTGGGCCTATTTTAAATATGAAACAACCCCTGGTGGTCTAGTGGTTAAGATTCGTCACTCTCCCAGTCACGGAACTTCTGTTCAACACAATTATCTCGTCTACTTTGTGTAAGCATGTTGTAGAAGACTCCCTCTCACTTCATGTTCTTCTTCCTTGGACCAAATCCTCTGTTACTAACCTACTGTCATTACTCTGCATGTTATCATAGTTCAGATGAAAGTGTGTTGTCACATGAACAGCTTCTTAATGAATCACCTGGACATTCACTCTTAATGAACCAATGGCTTCATCTGTTTTACCAGTGACACCAGGCAGTGGATTAAGTTCCAAGTAGACCTCAAGACACAATTGATCTCAATGTAAATGATATTAATGATTAAAATGATATTAAGGAAAACTGTCAAACAAAGACATCAGATGTGTTAGTTATTTTTTGACGGTGCACTTGTTTTCTCACCAGCAACAGATATTGTGAAAGGGTAATAAACATGTAACTGTTTTGTACAATTATCCAGATAATCATTCAGGTTTAAGTTGGATGGTGCTTGTGTAAGTTCTTTTCATTTTTGTGTTGTGTGTGTTTAATGTGTGGTGCATGATCTCGTCATTTCTACGCAGTGTTCGATCCCTGTGATCCTGTTTTCGTTTGCACATAAAGAACTTCTTGATTGTCTCACACTCTATACCTGCCATTAACGCACCTATAAGTCGATGCAGAAAAACATAGTGCAGATAGAAGTTTTTCTCTGCACTGTAAAGAATTGACTGTAGAATTAACAGTAAATACCTGGCAAAAAAGTTGCCAATAAAGTACTGTAAAATTACTGTAAAAAGAATTACAGTATATTACAGGATACATTTTAGTTTTTTGTTGTATATAAATTACAGCAATTTCTTGTTTGTTTTTTTTACAGAAAACCGCAATTACTTGTAATCTAGTTTACAACATTACCTTGTATTCTATTCAGATTACAGAAGTTACCTGGCAACTAAAGTTGCCAATAAATAGCTGTTAATACTTCACAATACAATATGATGTTGTACAATTGTTTTAGTTATTTTTTTTTTTTTTACATTAGCAGTTTTGCAAATTATGCATACTGTAAGGTATTTTGAATGAGACCAGGCATAATGTTTATCCAAAATTCATCTACATTGCACTAAAGTCTTTTCACCTGTTAAATAAAAACGGAGCCAGAGCTGCAACAAAATAAAACTTTTATTGACACTCAATACAGTTTCACAACGTTTTAAGAACATGGTGTCCTTTTTTTCAGAAAAGCTCTTAAACGTAAATTATACATCTTTGGACACCGGCCACCCAGTGGAATTCACATTGACCAGAGTTTCAACATAGTCAAACATTATTAAAACTGACAACATACTCGGCTTAAAGGCCCAATCTGAAACCAGGACCTGAGGTAGAAATGTATTAAGAAGAAGGTCACATCATTTTTGGTATAATTTAACTTTTAGCTAACTAGCTAAAAAAGATGACCTTTTTTCAGTGTGTTTTGGAAATCTTAATATATCAGCAAAATATGTAAATACTAATAAAATGTTAAGAGAAGAACAATGTCCAGTCACATAGTGAGGAGGAGAACAGTCCTCATTCTTTATGTTTGACTTACACTCAAAGCCATTCAAAGTCCATTAATCTCTTGAGGAGAGAAGAGACGTGAGGACTGACAGAGTTGTTCTTGTTTTCACGCACCTTCCCACTTCTTTGGCCGACCAGCTTTGCCGTCTTGGTGCCTTTGGTTGGATTGATTCCAACGAAACATCTGAAATCACACGAAAAGAAACTTCATGAAAAATCTGCGCCGGCAGCTCCTTTAAAAGAGGGAGCAGAATCCATCAGGTTGTTCAAGACAAGATAATCATTTGCCCATTTAATATGAAAAGCAAAACTTCACAAGATTGCATGAGCTGACCAGCAGTGATATAGTTGCATCAACATAACCTCAGGCAGCAGGTCCTCTGGTTGAGATTTCTGATTTCTGAAAAGTTATACCTGCTAAAACAAAACAAAAACGGTATTGCAGTGTATCAGCCGATTTGGCTCACAGATGATCAGTGATCTGCGGGAAAAAACAGTAGGTCATCCCTACTACAAAAAATGAAAACCAAAACCTTCAGTAAAATAATTTGTTGTGCATTCATTAGCCTACATAAATTAGCAAATTAACATGCATAGTGGATCACAATATACAGCTTTTAATTTTATGAAATGAGCTTTTCTGTTTTAAGTGCTTTATAAACATTAATCTAAGACATACCTTCGGTTTGCCAAGCGCTGAGAAGCCTCCGACACTGGATAGGTGTGATGTTGGCAGGGAGATCCTCCTCTTTGATGAACTGCAGGTCAGATCTGGATGCCACTCCAATGCTTGGGACTGTAGTTTGTCCTCTGGTAGGCTGGGTAATACCACCAACACAGCTTGTCTGATGTCCTCCCCCAGTAGTGACATGTCAGTATATATCTGGGAGGGAGTGGTGAAATATAATCACTGATGTGCCATTCAGCTTGTACACATTAATGGACAATAATCAAGGAGAGCTTCTTGCTTAACACACATGTAGTTTGAGCCCTGGACTACCTCTGTTAGACTGTGAATACCCAAATCAGCAAGTTCCACAGCCAACTGCCCCCCCACAATAAAGTAGACAAGATGAATGCCAAATGTCTCTATGTTCAAAACACGACTTAGCTACTATAATGGGAAACTGCAGTCACTGACTGTTCAATTTAGGCCCAATCCCATTTCACCCAGCTAGCGCGCTAGCATGCTAGCTTTAGCATGCTAGTTTTAGCGCGATGTTACTGAGCTTAACTGCTCCTCTCATAACAAAGCATCCTGGTAGGGTTGCATACTAGCTTTTCAATTTCAAATGCCATTGATTCACTTTAAGTCATTCACTTTAGTAAGTTGTCACTTTAGTAACTGAAAACAATAGCATTGGTTTAATTAAGATCTCAACAATGTTATTACAATGACATCCCAACAAAGTTGAAGCCCATATTAATTTTGTAGGGAATTAACATTCAACTTACGTATTATGTAGTGGCTGGACACGGCTGTTGCTCCTCTGCTCCCATGCTCTCATGTCAAGGTCCTCTTTCAAACCGCCTCGTGCAACGCAATCGATATCAACAGTATTTAACTGTAACATGCACCATCTACAGTCAGAATACAACTTGCCTGTACTTTTACAATGTGTTACTGTGGAAAAATGCTGTTAGCTACTGTAATTATATTTGTCCCATGATGCATTGCGATATACAGGTAAACATCGTAAAACAACAGAACAAGAAGTTACTGTAAAATTTTACTGTAGAAACTACAGAAATTTGTTACAGTGTGGGTTTCCTCTGTATCTAATATTTGTTAGTCAGTGTTGTGCGATGTGTTATGTTGAAGTGTATGATCTCAGTCAGTCTGTAAACGTTGCTGTTGCATGCTGGATCTTGTTATTCATTGACGTACCGCAGCGGCGGATTCACTCAGCATGATGTCATTCCATATGTCCCTCCTTCTGCTGCACCTCTACCTGCAGCAAGTCACACAACAACACCGGAACTGGAACCGTCTCTGCCTTCACAACACAAACTGCAGCTCCAGTCTGTCTCACATGCAGCCTGTAGAAAATAACCCTATACATTTCTGCTCTGACTCGACATAGTATAGGCCAATGCCCAGTGGAAAACTCAGCCTGCTATTTACCCTGATGCATTTCCACTTAATATGAAAGCTGTCATCAGTGTATATATATATTCTATACACACAGAGTAGTCACCATACATTATATTTTAATGCTACTCTGTGTGTTTACAACTGACTTTACCTGTACATGAAAAATAAACTAAAATGAATGTATGCATTACCAAATTATTAAATAATTATTAAATTAAACCAACATTACTGCCTAAAACTTGAAGTGTATAAATTCAGCTTTCTTGTACCAAACTGTGCCTATATGTATTATTATTATTATGATAATTAGTTTTAATATTATTTTTGTTGAGGTTGTTGTTGTTGTTATTATCATTATTGGTATTATTGGTATTAGTAGTAGTAGTAGTAGTAGTAGTAGTATAAGTAGTAGTAGTATAAGTAGTAGTAGTAGTAATAGTAGTAGTAGTAGAAGTAGTAGTAGTAGTAGTAGTAGTATAAGTAGTAGTAAAGGTAGTAGTAGTAGTAGTAGTAGTACCATAAATATGACTCGACTGCCAAGATCAACCTTTTTATTTACAGTCTATGAGATAAACCCTAAGTCTGCGAGGCTTTTATTTTGAACGCGGAGCGGAAGCCGTGTGTCCCCCTGTGTCTCCCCGACACGGTTCAGTCTTCAGTCTCCTCAGAGGAATGCGGCTCTCGTAGCTGAACTGAACCGTGAGTGTCCGTTTCAATGTTGTTTCTGAGTTTTACACGTTTCACCTTTAACTTTATTGACTTTATCTAAATGTCACTAATCGTATTCTGTCCCAGCGAGAGCCGGTGTTTGTTCGGTTTAGGTCTGTTAGCTACACCGGCTAGCGTTAGCTTCCTTCCGTCGCCGGGGACTCGCTTCACTCGTTCATCTAAAATAACTTGTTTTCTTTCCTCTGTTGTTGAAAAAGTCCGTAGTTTGTAACTTTTTTCACGTGTCTTCTCTTGTGTTTGTGACATAAACCTGACGTAATGTTACGTTTTCTAACGATAATCCACGAGGGGAAATGTCTCTGCTGAGACACATCAGCATCTCGTCCAGAGCTAGAATCAGACATTGTGTGTTTTTTATTTTCTAATCGTAAGATCAGTCAGATAACAGAAGATTTAAATGACCTGTTCTCTGGAGTGTGTGTGTGTGTGGCTGAGCTCCAGCCTCTTTAACTGAGTCAGAGATGGAGGGTCCGGGGAGGAGGTGATGTCAGTGGCTCTGGAATGCGGAGCTCTGACATCAGCCGCAAACTCTCTGAAAACTCAAGCTGTGTTGATTCAGGCCAAATAAGGAGGAAAGAAACACAGGTGACAGGACGTGAATTCCTCTGCGCGAGGAAACTGGTGTTTCAGACTTTTAAACACAAGTTAAATCCACTTACATTGTGTTATTTGGGTCACTGGGCTGTCGGCGGTGTTTCCACTCCACAGCCTCTATTGGGTATTTGACATCTCTTTCTTTTCCTCTGCAGTGAATCTCGAGGCATCGCTCCCTTCACATCATGGCTGGCTTCAGGCAAGAGGATGTCGAGTTGTATTATGAGATGGAAGAGGAGCTGGGCAGGTATGTAACACTGAGTTGTTAGTTTTTCTTCTCACACATAAAATTGTAAATAGAGATGTTCTGATAACTTTTTCCCCTGGAAAATTCCATGAAAACAAACAAAAGGGACCCATATGATTACATGACATGAACCGTGAACTACTTCAGATCTAAACAGGACCAAAAATATGAAAGCGTGTGTCAACAACACATTGAAAACTGCTTACACTGCTTGGTAGTTTGTCAATGACTTGTATCTTATACTCAACGTTGTACCTTAGCCATTTTTCTTCTGCAGTAATGCAGCAAAAGTGTGACATCACTGGCTCTCAATGTGCCTTTCCACCTCCGCTGTGGTGTAGTGTTTTTGCGAAGGAGAGGACTGTGTGTGTGTGTGTGTGTGTGTGTGTGTGTGTGTGTGTGTTTGTGTGTGCGCTCAGAGAGAAAGGTATGCAGATGATAAATGGGTGAAAGTAAAACTCTCTGCACAGTAATACATTGTGAAATTCACCACAAGTACACATTTATCCAAAGTATCTGTGGTGATATATGAAAACACTGATCACCGATCAACAATGATTTTCTCATTCCCGTCTTCCTGCAGTGGACAGTTCGCCATTGTTCGCAAGTGCAAGGAGAAGAGCACAAGTATTGAGTACGCGGCCAAGTTCATTAAGAAGCGGCGGCTGTCGTCCAGCCGGCGGGGGGTGAGCCGCGAAGAGATCGAGCGAGAGGTCAACATCCTGCGGGAGATTCAGCACAGCAACATCATCACTCTGCACGACATCTTTGAAAACAAGACGGACGTGATCCTGATCCTGGAGCTGGTGTCTGGAGGAGAGCTCTTTGACTTCCTGGCTGAGAAGGAGTCTCTGTCGGAGGAGGAGGCCACTCAGTTCCTCAAACAGATTCTGGATGGCGTTCAGTATCTTCACTCCAAACGCATCGCCCACTTTGACCTCAAGGTCAGTGCACTGTGTGGTTATGACGGCATGTTTCTGACACTCTGGATAAATGACGTGTTGGTGAGAAGTTCAGTGAAGGTGTTAGAAGAAGTTAATGTTGCTCAGAGGAGATTGAATAGTGGACTTAAATCAATCAAGTCGGCACAAATGTTTCTCCAAATCAGCTCAAATGTTGCTCTGTGTCTGTTAAATGTTTATTTCTTAACTTATTTCTTCCTCCTCTCATTGTTTTACTTTCAGCCTGAGAACATCATGCTGCTCGACAAGAACGTCCCCAACCCCAGGATCAAACTGATCGACTTCGGGATCGCTCATCAGATAAAAGCAGGAAACGAGTTCAAGAACATCTTTGGCACACCAGAGTTTGTCGGTGAGATCCAGTTTCGCCTCCTGCTTATACATTTAACACAGTTAAAATGTTCCACTTTAAAAATCCCAAATCAGTTTTCCTGCTCGTTTGCGCCCACGCTGGCAAGAAGGATCGGTGTGTTTCAGATCTCCACATCTGGTTTGAATTAAAGTGCTCATTCCTCTGTGCTTTACAGCGCCAGAAATAGTAAACTATGAGCCACTTGGACTGGAGGCGGACATGTGGTAAGATGTCAACATGTTTTTGTTTTTTTCCCTCTAAAGCTCTATGCTGTTTATAGTTTCCACTCATGTTTGGTTCTTTTTCTTCTCCGCAGGAGCATCGGAGTGATCACGTACATTCTGTGAGTAGTGACATCATGTTGTCATTTGTAGAAACAGAAATCACCTCACTCCTCCACCGTAAGTGATGTAAATCAAACTCTGTCTCTGTTAGGTTGAGTGGAGCTTCGCCGTTTCTGGGTGAGACCAAGCAGGAGACCCTGACCAACATCTCAGGCGTCAACTATGACTTTGACGAGGAGTATTTCAGCAACACCAGCGAGCTCGCCAAAGACTTCATACGCCGCCTGTTGGTCAAGGATCCAAAGTAAGAAGATCTAAACAGTTAATGCCACAAAACAGGAAAAGAAAAGCACATTTATAAAACAGGTGAAAGTCCCAAACTCTTTAATCTTCTCACACTGGGGGATTCTTTTCTTTTGAAGGAAGAGAATGTCGATTGATGACAGTCTTCAGCATCCCTGGATTAAGGTGTGTGTTCAACATTCAAATTTACATAAAGACGTTAAAACTTTTAAAATCATATATATTTTTGAAATTTCGGCCAGAGATATTTAATATTCTGAAACTGCTGAGAAAGGAGTCAATGCTTCTGTGTCGACATAATTAGGTTATTGTGATTTATTGTTCTGGTCTGTGGATATAATTAATATGCTGCAGCCCATCCTCTAACAAAGACACAGCACAGGCAGCATAATTCTGTTGTGTTGGCCTTTCTTCATCAGCTGATAGTGGAGTTTAACTCCCCGGATTCTACAATCACACTGCGTGAACACAAAACCTGATCTGATCTGAGTGTTGATATAGAATGCCATAGTGAAAATTAATTAACTTGTCATAGAGGCAATATTGTGATAAAATAGATACTAAACATTGGCACGGTAAATATTTTTGGATATGGCAAAATCAAAAGCACCAAAAAACATAAAAAATAGCCCTCCACTCCTAAGGATTATAATTCAGTATAACATAATAAATATTACCTATAAGGTGCGATAACAACCTATGAACATGTCGACATGTTGATATTGTAGTGGTGGAAAGGTATGTAGGTCATTTAGAAAGCTTTATTTTCCATTACAAAGTTACTCCACCCTCACTGCAACAAATCCTGTAGTTAGTTTGGTCACATTTAATTTAAGACATGAAAAGTGTCTTCAGTGTCCTGAATATTAACTTAATATATTTTTAACTGATTTCTGATGTATCTCGGTGTTGCAGTCAAAAGTCGAAATTATCAGTCGTGGTATCTTATCAAATTACCATCCTTATTTCAAACCCTCTTTTTTCCCACTCTCCAGGTGATCAAGAGGCGGAATGTGCGTCCAGAGGAGAGAGACCACAAGCCTGAGCGCCGGCGCCTGAAGACCACTCGTCTGAAGGAGTACACCATTAAGTCTCACTCCAGCATGCCGCCGAACAACACCTATGTCAACTTTGAGCGCTTCTCCCAGGTGCTCGAGGAGATCGCAGCGGCAGAGGAAGGTCTGAAGGACCTGGAGCGCAACCAGCGCTCGTGCCAAGAGGATGTGGCGGCGCTACTGTCCATCTACGAGGAGAAAGAGGGTTGGTACAAGGAGGAGAACCAGAGCATCTCCAGCGACCTGAGCCACATCCGCCAGGAGCTGCAGCGCTCCCAGACCCAGCGCAAGAAGTGCCAGGAGGAGGCCCGAGTCACCATGCAGGCTGCCAACATCCTCAAGCGCAAGTTTGGGCGCCTGGAAAACCGCTACGATGTCCTGGCCGAGCAGGTGGCCTCCGAGGTCCGCTGGGTGGAGGAGCTGGTCAAGTCCATATCTGCAGAGAGGGACGGGCTCAGCTCTGGCAGCATGCCCTGAGCTGGGCTCACGTCCAACAAAGACACTTTTAATCTCAAGTATCGTCCTGCCCGTCTTCTCCGCATGCGTCACACACAGCAGCGTGTGAGTGGGTCAGTCGTCATCATAAGCTAGGCAGCTGCTTCCAATCAGGAAAGATGTTCCACCATTTTAATGTTACATCGAGAGAAACCAGCAAGAAGCAGCGAAGCAATATACTGAACCCATTCCCCATTGAAGAGGCTCATTCCTCCGTGTTTTATACATTAATTTATAATTTTAGAGATTTCACGTACTGTAATGCAGCTGTCATGCATCCTAGTTCACTAAATCATTTGCAAACCACATTGGGGTTTTGTAAATAGTTTTTTCTTCAGACGCTAAATTCAGCTGAATTTTCAAGAGCTTTAAAAGTCATTGACGTCTGCATCAGGTTACTTTCCAGTTTGGTGAGAAAGCTTCACAGGATTCAGCTGATGGAAGTCAGGGGTATTTATTTATCCATTTACATGCATTTTAGATTTGATTGCAGCTGATTTTAAATCTTAAATTCTCTCACATGTTGGAAAAGAGCATTGACCTTAACGGATGCAATAAATCCAAACTCTGAGTATAGAAGAGTTAGAGCAACACTTTATTTTACTGGTCCATTATTTCTGAACTTTTTGGCAGTACCACATAGGCTGGTTAAAGAAATACAGGGAAAATATTCATAAACTATATTTGTCCATTCTAAACTTAGTAAATATTTATGAATCATTTGTTTATTATCGCAAAATTTATCCTTTTATATATTTTTTAATTGTTTGTTTTAAGTGATATTTCCCCATTTACCTGCTGTCGTCTGTGTACCAGCTGATATCATTTGAAAATTTCCCTCGGTTACTTACAGAATTGATGGACCTGTAGAATAAAGATGTTACCAGATTTGAGAATGTACAAACTCATCTTTGCGGTGCCTGTAAACTGATGACATTTCTATCACATTGATATCGCTCGATGTCTTAAACGCAACAACTTTTGCACAGTATCCTTGTTAACCAAATCGTGTGCATGGAAACTTTCTTTATGAGCTGTATCTCCTGTTAGTTTTTCTGTTTCCTTTCAGACCATCCCTGCACACTTGAAACATTCCACCGATAAGTTTCACATCCTGGCAACACATTCCCCATGTCGAGCATAGAACATATATGATGTAGTCAATAGTATTTTTCGGTAGAGAGCTGTACTCCTTTGCACTTAACTAATTATAGCAATGTTCCAAAATATATTTTGATTTGTGTCTAAGATGTAAAAATGGCCTGTCTGGGTTTATGTCAAATAAACAAAGTTATAACTGTAACATAGTCTTATGTGTTTTTATGACCCTCTGCCAAGGGACGTCATGTTTTCACACACCACTAGGCAATTACAGTACACATATTATTATTCATGGTGTATGTTTGTATTATTATCTGTGCCTAGTGGTGCATCACACATATTATTATTCTGCAAGATTATTATTGTGTGCATTATATTGCACACACCACAAGGCAATTACATATTATTATTTGTCCCGCTACCTGTAAGAAAGTATACTATTTGAAAATATTTTCATTTTTGTGTATATGGTGTGACTGTAGGAAAAGTCATCAAATGTCAGGCAAAAAAAAGACATTTAGGATATTTTTACTGCTGTCCAATGTCACAAAGGTTCATATTTGACCCAAACACTATGTGAGGGGTTAACTGGCAAATTGTGGTACTAAGGACTAAAAGGATTATTTTAGACACACAGAAAAAAGCAGCTTCAAGTGTTTTAAACATATAATTTAAATAGTATTAAATAACATTATTCATAAAATATTATTATTTTAAATGTAAATCAAATGTAGTCATGAAAATATCTTCATGAGTTAGAGTAAAACAAAAAGTATTTATTAAAATAAATGATTGTGAAAACTTCCTTCATCAGTTGGTGTTTTCATCACCATAGCAACCAGATGCTAAGATTTGACTTTGAAGCTGATTTTGATTGACAGTGTAATTCCATCATAATTCCACTGGGGCTGTGACAACAGGACAAATCTGATTGGACACCTTCCACAGGAGACCTCTGACTGGCTGTTGTCTTTTTGACTCTGCCTTTAATGCTGGTAATGTTGAAGAAAGTTTCTTATTGCACTCTGACCTTGTGTGAGGTAAGTCATGTCTCACTCTCTTGAACTCTGTATTTATCCAGCATGCTAACCTCTACAATTCAGGCTCATAATTCAAGTATGAAATGATGCTACTGTAAAATATGAAGCTGCTGCTGTTACCTGCTGCTGTTAAATGTTGATAATGTGCTGGTTTCTGTGCTGGTTGTTGTGAAATGTATTTATTCAAATGGGATAAACCCCTTAAGTTGCGCCAACTGGTTTTCAAGAGGGTGGTTGCTTTCATGACAAATGTGGGAACATTGTTGACGGCTTGTCTTGTGTTTTTTGCTGCTTATATTGATTCCTGTGGTATTCTTATCATTTAATGTTGCTGGGGACAGTGAAGGTCTAGAACAAAGACAAACTCCTGAACCAGCAGACAATCATTGCACAAAGAAGAGATGGATGTGTAGATAAAAGTTTGTCCAAAATATTATAATGATGAAAATATTGTAAATATGTTTAATATTGTAAATAAATATAACAAGTAAGGTAACATCTACCTGTGTATGTCTTTCTGAATATAGATGCAGGATTCATGGCTCTGATCAATTAACACAGTGTTGGAGTTAAACACATCAGTGTGAATGGTTTAGTGTGCTACTGTTCACAACAACACAACACAGCAACACAAGACAAACAATGTTTCTTACATTTTTTACAATTGGTTTTATTTATATATTAATTATGACAATAATACAATAATAGTAACAATAAATAACCTCGTCATCAGTTAGTTTTCATATTTATTTTAACTGTTTTGCTGATGATACATGTAAAAATCACAACATTAGGCAACCATCTGTTTTGAAAACCTTGAAGATCACACAGCAACCTTTTTGTAACAATGTAAATTTTAAGTTGATCGCTTGTTTACAAATGATACAAAGATTTGCTGGAACCATTTTGAAACAAATGGATAAGTGGAGCTACAATCACTACGATGGAATGACCAGAGGTAATAGAATCAAACTGCTCATGTTTCTGAGTGGACTTCAATCTGACCAACAACTGGAAACAGCTGCAGGTGTCAGGAGAGAAATCCGTGGCAGTGGTTTCAGGAAAATCTGTGCGTCCAGGATTTCAGATCACTTCATGATCTGCTCCATCTTTTAACCAATGAAATCAGAAATCAGCCCGAAAAACTGTTTTTCTTAGTCCTGGTCCCGAGTAGGAATGTTAAAGGCTCATGCATCTTTCAGAGAGTTGATGTGGGCACAGAGTTTGAGTGCAGGTCCCAGTTTCAGGTTCATGGTGCTGACCAGGTGATCCTCGGTGAGAAGCAGCAGAGCCTGACCGTCGATTTCCTGCGAGCGAAACTCTTCGGCTACGACTCGACCGCCTGGAGAAAGGAGAGGAATAAATAGAATCCTGTTCATTTTGACGAGGGCAGATGTTTGACTTGATATATTAAAGCTACAACTTACAATTATATTCCTCAACTAATGTATATATTTTTCTTGAAAATAAATAAATAAACGAGAGGGACACCAGGAACACTTGTGCACCATCAGGTAGGGATGGTTCAGGACTCACCTGATCCAGAACTAACTATAGGCTTTATCAAAAAGTCTCTTACAGATTCTTGGAATCACAAGAGAGCCTCTGTTTTGGGAGGAGAGTCACCTATTTGGATAATATGGGGTTATGAGCTCTTTGATATATGAAGGGGCTTGATTGTTAAGGGTTTTCGTAAAATTGTGTATGTTTCTCTACTTATATGATACTATATTTTACAAAAGCCTTGAAACCTCAACTAACTGCAGTCGAATGAAGTGCATGTAAAATAGACAAAACACAAGAATTTTTTAACCACCAGCCATTTTACATATCCTCAAGCCACATCAGTACCTGGCAGAGAGTTGATATAAGAAAACACTTGTTGCACGTTCCACTGGGACGGACGGCCGACGTCTTCCTCTCCGTCAGAAACTCTGATCGTTTCTGGCGCCCTCTGCTCTCTCTCCCTCTCTCGGTCTCTCTCAACTTGCTTCCTTAACCTGGTCTTCATGGGAATGGGAGGATTGTCTTCCTCTTCCTCCTCCTCTTCCTCTTCCTCTTCCTCCTCCTCCTCCTCCTCCGTCTCCTCCTCCTCCTCCCCCTCCTGATCCTCCTCTTCCTCCTGAGCATCCTCTTCCTCCGGAGCCTCCTCTTCCTCCTCTCTCGGTGAGCACTGCTGAGTCTCCCCCGCGGCAACAGACCCATGAGCCTGTGGAGCACATAGTGATATCTTTCTAAATAAATATTTCATTTAAAAGAAGTTACACAAAACTATTTTGATTTCTCATTACCACTGTGTGAATAAGCAATATTTATTTAATAATCAGACTAATTTCACTTCACAATAATGGTTCACCACCTCAGATTTTCGCACAGACAATATCGGGACAATCTGATGTTGGATTTTTAAAGTAAAAGTGCTTGGAAATATCATATTTTCACTGTTTTGATTGTAGCAACAGAAAAGGAGATTCTTTTGGCACTTGGCAAAGATGATGTCACTGAAAAGATGGCAGAAGGCAGTGAGTTACTGGGCGCCTACTTGTTTACTAGTCACAACCGTTACATCAACAAACAGGGTTAGCCTACAAAATTAGAGGTCTGGTCCTTTGCATGAAGTGTGCCCTGGAAACGAGTCAAATTCTCGGCCTGAATTATTGTCCCAGTCCTCCCCTGAACAAATCCACCAAACTTCATATTTTTAAAGTCTCCTCACTCAGTTTTTTTACTGACTCTACATTTCTGCATTACTCCTAAACTTGTTGGTTCTGATTCTGCATCTATCGGTAAGTTACGTACTTCAGATTGTAACACAGAGCAAGAGCAGACTGTTCAGAGTGGGAATGAAAGCAGCAACATTCTCCCTATTTCAAGTCAGCAAAGCGTCAAATTGACTTTTAAAGCTGCTATTTTAAGGTTTAAGGTTCATGTTAACATCAGCCTTCAAATGCATATTTTAGTTCAACCTAAAAGCTGTAAAATGTGGCTGTTCCCCTGAGAGCAGTTGTACTTTAGAACCAGTGATCCCTGCAGCACTTCTGTATTTTCCTTATATGCATCGGGTCATTGATATGAACGGACCTGTCTCAGGAAATGTTCTCTGGAGGCTCCGTTGACTCTGCTGGGAGGTCGTCCCCTCCTGCCCATCGGCCTGTGACCCCAGCGGCCTGCTCGCAGCACGGTGATACGCTTGGTGCAGCTCACACTGAACCTAAACACAGAGGGTCGGTCACAAAGTCAGTGCTGTCTGCAGACGGTTAGTCAGGCATTAGCCATTATAGCTGCTGGGCTGCATCTGGATTCGTAGCCGTCCTGTCTTTGATGGCTGGATGGAGAATCAGAGGGAAACCCCAGACTGATTATACACTTGGGACTTTTTCTTATGAACCGAATGGAGCTCAATGGAGTCCAGATGTGAGTTGGCATGTCTCACCACCACAGGAACAGGCTGCATTTTAACTTGTCAAGTTGGGCGGATAGAATAAACCTAATACATCATGTTTTATCTGTATTTATACAGAGAGAGCAACACCCTGATTATAAATTTCACAAAGTCAGGACCAGTTGGTTGGTGTTTTGTAGCAGCTGGATGAGAATCGTCATCGTTTCTCAGACAGTGTGGTGAACTAACACTAGTTCATGAAACATGCAATATTATAAATAGTTTTAAAGGATAGAACTGAACTTGAGTCCCTTGAGGCCCAAGCGTATTGGTTGCTACCATGGAATGTAAACAGAGATGGACGACACGTCTCCACTTCCTCCCACTATCCACAAAAGAGGCTAAAATATGCCAGTTACGAACACCACCATTTTGAGTATTTGGAGCTGATGCTTGATGTTAAGCTGTGCTCGTTGGCCAGTTGTTCGCTGTCCGAGAACCACAAACACGTTGGTCACATCTCGTGTGGGATTTATTTACCTTCTGACACACGTCATGGAGCAGAAGCGTTTGGAGCGAAGAAACGTCTGAGCGTAACCTCTGCTCCCGCAGTATTCACACTGCAACACCGCCGCCACGCTCTCGCCCAGCTCTGCAACTTCAGGAGGAACCAGCTGTTAGTCTCACACACACACACACACACACACACACACACACACACACACACACACACACACACACACACACACACACACACACACACACACACACACACACACACACACACACACACACTGCTCACCATCTGCTGTGTGCTCATCGTTTTCCATCTCTGAGTCTGTTGAATCCGACTGGTCAGCATCCAGAGGACTGTCCTCCGCTGCTGTGTTCCCGTTGGTGTGTATCTCCTGTGACTCTGGAAGTGAAGCCTGCTGGTCCCCTAAGAGCGAGGAAGGACCCACCTGCATCTTAAAAAATGACAGTTGAAGTGTAGATTTAGATTTACAGAGGTGTAGGTTTTATTTTATATTTTGTTATATTTTAACTATGGCATGACTGAGCCCCACTGAGATGGCTTTCCTTGCACCTCCAGGTAACTTACTGGGAACGGCTCGAGGCCCTCTCTGATGACGAAGCCCTCTATGAGGTGTGTGAGGACGTGGGTCGTCAGTATCCGGTCGGGGCTTCCCGGGAGGCTGGCTGGGGCGGAGGGAGGCTGGCTGGGGCCTCTGACTGTGGTAGGGAGGATGGGAGGAGGTAGAGGGGAAGGTGGAGGAGGAGGAGGGATGCTGCCATTGCTGCTGGTCGTGGTGAGCTGGGAGGACTCCTCCACCTGTGGTGACCTGATCACTGAGCGACTGGAGATGACAGGGGACGAACCCATCACTGCGGGAACGTAACAAGCGTAAAATAGCTTTTATCAGACAGTTGAACTGGAATTATTTCAGCAAATCAGGTTCATTTTCAGGTTTGAATACTTATAACTTATAATAGATGCACAAGCCATTATGTGTCTTTAAATATTTTAGCATCATATTTTACCTGCACCATTTTGCTTAGGAGACACAATGAGGGATGTGGGGGTCCTGTCTCTCTGACGACTTGAAGAACATCCGTCTTTCTTCTCCTCTGGGTTCAGTCTATTCACTTTGCACGTTTGCCCCGACTGAAATTAAAAACCACAACAAAACCTCGGTCACACCAAAACATACTGGGAACAGGAGATCTCCAGACAGGACACGGTGACTCACTGGTGGATTGTCATTGCGTCTGACCACATGCACTTTCAGGTCAACAGCCACCGTCTGAGGGGGGGGCAGGTTCTGGTAGGGCATCTGGAGGAGGGCCTCCGCCACCGGCAGCTCCTGCTCTGTCAGCAGCATATGCCCCGACTGGACGGACAAGGCCCGGACCGAGTGCAGGGACAGCCTCTGCAGCGAGGCCGGGGGGTTCTGGGGCAGCCTGGGGAGAACCAGAGGCGGAGGAGGAGGCGGAGGCTGATTCTGCACTTGTGGGAATAAGGTCCGGCGCTGCGGCGCGGCCACCAGAGGAGGAGGCTGAGGCTGAACGGTGGCAGCTGGAATTGAGTTCTGAGCTGACGATGCAAATACGCTGGTGATGGATGAAGAAGAGGATGATAATGTAGAAGAAGAGGGGGTGTGGGGGTCACAGTTGGTGTGTGATTGGGTGCTGGGAGTGATCAGTCTTTTTAGAGGAAGAGGAAGATGGTGGGAATTTGCTTCCTGGGGGGCTACTCTGAGGGCGATGGGCTGGAGGTGCCTGTGGTTCAGGGCGCCTGCCGTGGTCTGCTGCAGGATGAGCTGGTGGTGCGCCACCCGCTGGCCGGATGGACAGGACAGCTGCTGTTTGACCAGAGCGTGGGTCTGCACTGGAGAAAAGGCTGCAGGAAGAGAGAAAATGACTCTCAGTAGAGCACATAGCTCCACCAAGGGCCCAACAGTCCCCTCATGAAACCACATTTAAAGTCACAAGATCCAGATTCTTATTTGTTTCTGCACCAAATTGCATACACTCATAAATATCGGTCCCCTAAACATGCAGGGTTTTGTTCGTCAAGATTATTTTCCGAGAAATCAATGAAAATGTTGAAAAAATGCCCAATCTCATAATGTTAAAGAATGTGAAAAGAAAGTTCCTGGGTCACGCTCCACCCCTCCACAAAATCAGTTCAGTCGTTTTCGCATAATCCTGCTGACCATCAAACAAATGTAGACGAAAACATAACTTGCCAGAGGTAATAAAAAACTTACAGATATACAAAACATGTTCCTCTTTTCTGGGATACTGGAACATAGTTTTCCCCATGAAAATACTCCAAACATAATGTATCAGTCATACAGCAGATGTTGGACATATTAACAGAAAACAGGGTGTGCTATATGTATTTTTTCATTCAATACCTGAAATATGTTACTTGATTCAAACGTCCTTGCGTGCAGGAGCTCCTCTGCTACACGTAAATCTGAAACTCTTAAATCTTTCTTTTCGGCCTCAGTGTCTGAACACAGGGACTCACCTCGGCTCATGATGTGGGGTCCAGACTGACTGGTCTCAGTGGAGGTGTCAATCAGCTGGTTGGTCTTCAGAGCGCAGATTGACGTCTTGGACAAAGAGGAGGATGGACACAGGGCTTGCGGCTGGGTGGACGGCTTTAAGATGACACTGTGGGCAGTAGCCAGAGCTCCAGGTAAGTGGGCACGCAGAGCCAGATTCTGAACCTGAACATACGCAAAGAGAATAACTTTTAGACGTCAGTGTGTGGGGTGTTGACAGCCCTGTAACACCTTCTTTCATGCAGCTTTATGAATGGCTCCTGTCATATCCAAACTTTACCTCCACTTTTTCTAGATATCCTTTAATTCTGCAACGTGGCTCATCAGGTCTATACAATGAGCGCTGTGTCACACATGGCTTATTCTAATTCTGTGCCTGGCAAAGTCAGTACCTGAGAGGAGGTAGGTAAAGAGGAGCAGGAGGTGACAGCAGGGAGGTCTGATTGAACTGCAGCCACCGGAGCTGCAGGAGTCAGAATTAGCTGAAAGAGGAAAAAGCGTCTGGTAATAATAGAAATAGGGGCAAATGATTTACGTTGTTTCAAAGCACCTGTATGACCAGGAGCTTGAGATATTTGAGAAGGCTTGTACCATCTGAGTTCGGAGGTACATCTGAGCCTGGTTACAGTTAGCTGGTCTGTTTCCCAGGAGCATGGCCTGCTGGGATAATGTGGTTGCAGCAGTGGTGGAGTTGGATGTGTGGGTGCGGCCAATCAGCTGGGCGGTCACCGGAGATGCTGGTAAAGTGATCTGGGTTCAGGGAGGCATGATGAGGAATGTAAAGAGACAGAGACCGGAGTTCATATGTGGGGATGAGAGTGAGACACAGTTGCTTACAGAGCTTTGGGAAACACCCGCAGGTTGACCCAAACTGCCAGTGGAGGGAGTCGGAGGCCGCCTCTGACAGACCGAAGCCTGAAAGGAATTGTGAACGCATTATTCCCTTCCTCTCACACTCTTTCATTCACATTGCACAACCACACACACACACACACACACACACACACGCACACACACACTGACCTGCTGTATGGTGGCCAAACTCTGCAGCTGGGGGCTGTGCTGGTGCTGCTGCAGGGCGGCTGTCTGCAGCATGAGGTGCTGCTGCTGGGCTGCGTACATCTGATGCAGGTACTGGGCTGCCATGCTCTGAGGTCTGTGGATAGCATGCTGGATCACCTGTTGGTTCAAAACAAATACATTTTCAGTCCCCTGAATGCAGCACAATTAAATGGCTTGTTTTCTTCTATTGCACATCTAGACAGTCTATTCAAAGAGAAACATACACACTGTCGAGGGGACTATCTTTTCTGGGACAGCCCTTCATATTGCCAAAAAATATATTAAAATGCAAAGGTCGCAGGTTCTGTCTTGTACCTGACCTATCTTCCTGTCAAATGAAACGATGTATGCGCTGCAGAGGTCCCGTACTGCCTATTACTATCTAGAGTTCAAAGGTACTGTCTATTGCCTGGAAAACCCTATACGTTGAATAAAACAATGAGTGCAGAGTTCCCAGCAGGTGCTGTCTATTGGCTGGACTGCCAATCAAGTGACAAACTCAATGCAGAGAAAGGTCTCATTTATTACCTGGACGAGCCCCTGTCATATGAAACGATGTGTGAAGGGATCCATGGTATGGTCTATTATCTGACCTCTTTGCTTGTCGAATTGAATAATGTATACAGATGTGTGCTGTCTAGCAGCTGGACTGTCTGACAGTTAAGTCAAACAGTGCCTGTAGAGGTCCCAGGTAGTAGCCCACTGGGACTATACATACCTGTAATAATAATTAGGCCCAGGGCTACCAGGTGCTCTCTATTACCTAAAGCACTCGTGATCAAACTTCTTTGCAGAGCTTTTGGATTCTGTCTATTACCTGGACCGCCTGTCTGTCAGATGGGATGATGCTGAGGGAAGCTGAGGGCGCCTGGGTGCAAGTGGTGCAGCTGGAGCTGACTGTTGCCATGGTTACAGGAGCTGATGTAGTGGGGGTGGTGGCGGCGGCTACAGTTCTATTAGAGTCCGCCTGCTTCTCTCCAGGCCTCTGTCTCTCCATCCTCCAGGTCACACACACAGATTCAGTGATGGGAAAACTATGGAGATGAAAGAGACATTAATTAACAGGAGGAAGGTAAATACCAACTTCCTCTGAATGAACTTCATGTGAATGAGATTTAGATGTTTTAGTGTTGAACACTTTTCTCTCTCACTGTGGCGAAAGCTTTCAGTGACATGAGTCTATAGTAAATCTGTCAGAGCTTTAAAACATCCAGTGTTGAATGAATGTAAATGAATGTCACACCTTGTTAAAGCCCTATGAGAAAAATTGTGATTTGTGAATATGGGCTATACAAATAAAATTTGATTGATTGAAATAAAGGCATGAACAGTTAAAGTCAGATTTGAATAAAGTACACTTTCAGAACTGGGTTTAAACCCAACATTTTGTTCTTAAATTCTGCCAAAATGTTTCTGCTCTCGTTCAGAATTAAACATTTTATTTGATCGATTTCACTGGAGTGTAAATTTGACCCATTTTGCTTAGTTTCATATAACGGATCATTTATTTGTTGAAGGATTTCAAATATTTGAGTATGTTCATTATGCACCAAACACCAAAGAGACAGCAAAAAAAGCAGAGAACAAATCATAATGTTATTGGTTCATTAAATACTGCATGGTATTTGAATTGGCCAGTGAACATAAACTCACAGATAATAAACTTAAGAGAAAACCCAACCTGTGCAGTACTGAAATAAACCACACAACACAGTCAATAATAATCAGTGTCTACAAATGTGCTGATTTTAGATAATAATGAGTGTTATCCAACTTTTTCCCATTTGTTTTATATTGGTGTAAAAGTGCAAAAAATACATAAAAAGAATAAAATTTGTAGTTCTTGGAACATCTGACGTAATTTCCGTATAACAATCAAATTATGAGCCATATAAATTATAAACAAACTATAACACGAGATTGATCTATAGGTTGTCACCCGTGAAAACATTTTTATGTAATTAACACCTTATGAACAGGAACAATATTTCACATCCTTGATTAATTGATGGGTCGTTACTGTTATTTTCTGCCTCTCACACATTCTTTTGAAAAACAGAGATGCTTCAGTGCTGGAAGTTTTTTCCCAAACAGCTAATTATGAGTAAAATATTTCCACAATAATAACAATAATGAAATAATTTCTAACATTAGCCCAGTAAAATAAGCTGCTGTATATTTCCAATGGATGGAGACTGATATTGGCTGGAGGCTCACACGTTGAATATTGATTGGATTTTGCTGCAGAGCCTGTTCTGTCTAATAGAAAGCAGACGTGATATTATTCATAAACCCTGAACGAGCACAACAAACACAGTCTGATCTTGAATGTACTGTCCATAATTTATAGGATAATCAATGCAACATATCGGGGAGTCATTCTCTGTGTCTGTGTGTGCGTCATGCATCCTCATCCATTCACCTCTTGTCGGCGGTACCTGCCTGGTAGTGAAGGACTCGGGCCATCAGGAGCTGACCGTACCCCGGCACATTGTCCCAGTCAGGAGGCGACACTGATGCGTCAATGTAAAATGGAGATTTAAAAAAATCAGACGGTGCACAGACAGGAGACTGTAATAATAAAAAAAAGCCAGCCTGGGCACAGCACCGCTCACAGTGCGGGAGGACCTTCCACATGCGGGGCTCTGCTGCTGCGCGCACTGCGTGGACAGACCCGGAGGAGCCCGACTGTTTACTCTGAGTTTATCTGTATTGTAGTGAGGATTTTTATATATAAGGATTTAGATATTCACCTGTGAGATTGAGCTTTGTGCGGAAATCATGTTGCTGTCCAATGGAATAACAGGACAAAACACTGGGGGGATTCATCTCAGTGAAATTCAGCAACCCTGCATGATAATAATGATGAACTTTATTTATATAGTACTTTTTTAAACAGTGTTACAAAGGGCTTCACAAGGAATAAACAATGATAATTAATCTTAATATAAAAGCAAAGAAAGAGCAAACATGATTGGAAAATAATGGCAGAGTAAAGGGATAAAAGAAACATAGGTTATAATATGAGTAATAACAAAATAATTAATAATGACAATAAAAATAATCAAGTAAAATCCATTGGGTCAGTCTCAAGTCTGAGTTCCTAAAGTAAACTAATCTGAGGGTTAGGGGCCTGTTGCTATAATAACACAGTCATTGGGGCCTTATTATAAGATCCCAGGCTACTGGTGAGTACTGATGTAGAAGCTCAGTCAAGTGGCTTGGTACCAAACCATGTACCAGAATTAATATTAATATATTAATACAATTGTACAGCACCACAAACTGCAGTTTCCTCAAACTGATGCATATATGCAGCATAAATATTATAAAGGCTGAAGCTGAGATGGTTGTATTAATTAATAATGGCTTGAATAGAATGAAAATAACTTGCCAGTCTCTTTCTGTTTCATTGTCTAAGGAGGAAAATAAAACTATAACATGCTGGGTTTTTTTGTAGAAGAGATATTACTACTTCTAGATAAAGCAGTTTATCGAGCAGTTACATTTTAACCAAACCAGAGCACTTGAATGCGACATATCCCCCCGGGGCGGTTTTACAATGTCCGAGCTCAGCAGTTTGTACGTGAATGCACCACTCAACACACGCTAAAGCCCTGAGTTGGTACAGTCGGGAAAACCTGGATTTGGACGTATTCAAATGTAACGACGTGGAAACAACGTCACGTTTGGTTTGTTGCTTTGTGAAAAATGGCTGTGTTTAAAATCAGTTTGTTAAAGTTTAATCATACTATTAATTCAACGCGCTGACATGTCTGCGTGTGTGTGGTGCTAAGTTATGCGCCACCCCGCAGCATTCCGGCAGTGGACTCGTCCGTCGCCAGGCCTCTGCAGTGGGGAGTTGTTCGGCGGACTCCGCAAGTTTTCCTTTACTTTACGTGTGATTTCTGTTCGTCCGAAAAAGAGGTAAAGTCGCCATTTCCAGGGAGAAATCACCTCGGCGTCCACCCGGCGTGTCGACGGACGGCACAAACAAAGTGTTCGGGGCGCGGCACGCACCTACACGGCGGAGGAGGGAAGGAGGGGAAGGAAGGAGGAAGGCATCGGTGAGTCGGACTGACCGCGGCGGAGCTTGTGATGCCGACGTTGCGGGACAGCACCATGTCCCACCCCGGCGAGAATTCCCACCAAGTCCGGGTGAAAGCTTATTACAAAGGGTGAGAACTCACACTCCCCCAGCTTCTTCTTATTAATGTTGTTTCTTACAACCGAGAACGTCGCGGGCGTCAGACGCGGCGGAAGGTGGCTCACACCAGTTGGCTAACGTTAGCAAACTCAGCTAACAGCATGCTAATATCAGGTACCGGGTTTTTGGTGAACTTGCCCGGGCAGACAGACAGGTGAAACTGTCCGCACACACAACCAGTGAACGGCCCAAAGCACCGTGTAACTTCTAATGTGTGTAGCGAACTTGTTACGAGCTTTAAACCCAGTCGAAACGAGTTGTTGTGCTAGCTAACAGCTGCTAGCAGTGGCCGCTAAGTCCAGTACCTGTCAGTTAACTAGCTCTCAGGTGGATCAGGTGAACAACTAAACCGGGTTGTTGTTGTTGACTAGTTGGGGAAAGTTAACATTTGCTGAAACATTGATGTGGTGTCATGTCTGGGATGAACAGGAAATCAATTAAAGGCTACTTCGAATCAGAGCATTGTTGTCAGCACTAGTTAATCAGGACAGGAAATCAATTTAGATATGATTGCTTCACTGTCATGCTCGTTCTAGTAAGAATGTCAGAAATACTGCAAACTTCAGTTTAAACAACTAAGCAGTGTACCCCAATAAAATACTACAGCTAACACGTATTTCCTATTGATTATTAACCCACCAGCTACTGTCTTGATTACTTAAATGTATGTAAAGTGTTGTTTTTAACAGTTAAAACATTAAACAAATCTAAGAGGAGGGCTCCAATTTGCTTGTTTTGATCAACAAATACCCCCAAAACTTAAACATACCGAAATGATCACAATACAGAATAGATACAATCAAATAATGTCATGAACAATATAGTTTTTAAGCTAATGAAGTTACTTTTACAGTTTATACTTATTATATTAAATTGTTTTTACTGTTGAGAAGTTAATCCTTTTTAATTAAGCAGTGGTTTCGGGTCCAGGTAAACTCTCTGTGACACATAACCATGACCTAGTGTTTACATTACCAGTATCTGACTGGGGGGGATAATAACTCTCCCGCAAGACCTGCATGACATCATAAACTATAAATATCAGTGAACTGTTAATCCTTGATCATCCTACTTGTGATGGAACTGTCAGTGCTTTGATATTTGGTCATACCAAATAAGAGTCAGTGATTACCCTCCAGCCCGGAGTTGTTTTAGTTTCACACTTGGACGTGGTGCTGGAAATTGTTGGTCACCCACTTGTTTCCCTGACACACCCTGTCCCACTGTGTCTCTGTTCGATAGAGTCAGCGATTGGAGCCCAGCCAACTTGAAAAACATGTAGTGCAAGTCACCTGGGCCATACCTGGCGTATTTCACACTGGCTCTGTGACACACCTCAGGAACTCTAATGTGTGTCGATCATTAGTTGTCATCCTGCACAACAAAACATGTGAAGTATTTATGATGTCGCTGCTGAGGAATCTCAGCTATGTTGGCAAAAAGGAAAGCAAAAAAAATGCTCACTGTTTGGCCATCAGGATTGATTAAGACAGGATGGCATCAATGTTGTTATAGTTTCCCTTCAGATGTTTGGAGTGGGACTTAGATGGGTTAGTAATGCCCTCAATCAATGTGTTAGATTGGTAGTGATTAATCAGGTAGTGGCCTCACGTTAGGTTTGTTTCGTCACTGTTTTTATATAGTTGTAAAAAGTACAACTTTTATAAAACATCTATAATGCATAAAACATTCTCAGGCCTCAAAAGCATGTTGGTGTTTATCGGTGTCTCCACAACCAGTGAATAACACTGAGAAAAAGAGGCTGATCGTTCACTGAGGTGATTGTCTCTGTGATTGTAGATTAAAGATTAAAAATATGATTTCACTAATCAAAACAATAAAGGTCTGATTGTTAACTGCAACCCTAAACAGGTCATGTCCTTGGTTTTATTTCTGTGTTTCAAAGTGTTAATCAATGAAATCAGCTGATTGATTGTTTTGTTTTTTTACTATTAAGATTCTTGATGACAGACCGGAGATAACTGATTTTTTAAAACATCCTTTCAATCTGAACAATTTGCAAATACCATATTCAATCGGACTGTTTAAATGAATTTACTCAGTGAAATCTATCTAATCTATTTTCAGTACTTGTGCTATTTGTGAGTCCATTCTTTTCTTTGTATGTGTCTGTTGTCGGTCAGAGACAGCTTTAGCAAACTGGTGTCAGCCGGTAGCAGTCCCAGTCTGTCACTGGCTCGTATTTATGTTGCTCCCATTCAGACTGATAGTCAATAGAGAAATGCACTGACCACATGACCAGACAATAATAGTGATGCTCATACTATTCTGTGGTAGTAGATGGTGGAGAGTTGTACGACCGAAACAAATGACTCATTTTAGATGTTATTATTGATTTGAATGATTTTTCGTAGATGATGTTGTGAGAAAATATGTTGTATAGTTTAACACCTAAAATATATTCAGTTTAAGATAGAGAAAAACCAACCATCACTTTTCACTCATTATTATTTCATAAATCTATACTTGTTGTCTGACAACTAAAGCCTTTTAAAGCAATACATTATTAAAACTAGGTATTACTTGTTTGCATTTAGATTTTTTTCTAGTTATCATGTGTTGTATGAAGAATTATAATTTGTCAAAATGGACCCTCCCTCAATAAGAATGAAGCAGGAGTTTCACAGAGTGTATATTCTGTGTTTGTTGATTAGGATTTTAACATCAGATTTGCCAACACGGACGAACACAAGGCTTCTTATGTGCCAAGTCAACTTCAGGATTCCTGTGAGGCATGTTGTTTGGCAGGAAAATGGGATTACACTGGCTCGACGGAGCAGTTCACTTATTTTCTTCTCTTAGAAAGGAGTTGCTCTTCCTTTTCATAGACTCCGCCATTTACATCAGGACTGGAAGGCTTGGCTTTGTTTAAAATACAGGAAGCATTCCTTATCCTGCAGTTTACTTTTTCTCTGAAAGCCCCTCGAGCACTGAACCACAATGTTATACACACATCTCCACTCCTAATTATAGTTACAGAGTGTCGCTCGCTCTTAGCGGCAGCTCAAATGCATGTAATATATTGCCTGCGTTGTGGTGTCTATATCATTATGTGTTACACAGATTACACAAGTGTTTCCGCACACGTTTCTTTCTGTAGTTTGAGGAGTGACCTTGTCCCCACACTCAGCAGGGGTGCGTTTGATTGTTGCCTTGTGCTCAAGGCTTCCTCCTTTTATGCATGACAGTGGGATTGCATTCTGCAATCTGGACCAGTAAAGCTGCGAGTTGCGCTGCAGGTTTTTTGTATAGGTGGCTGTTTTGGTCAAACTTTTCCTATCAACTTGTGTCTGTGCTAGCATGTAATTCGTCTTCTCTGAGCTTGTGCATGTGGGTTATGTGAAGATGTAGCGTGAAGGTGTTGTGGGGGGCATGGCCTCGCTGACAGAGAGATGGATGGTCGTAGGTGCTCATGGAAGCCTGTAGAGGCACCCTGACCCTTCTTTCTGCTTGAGCACTCACCAGTAACGAATGGCTTCACGCTGGGCAGATGGGGCTTCAGAGTCCTACTCAAGGCAGTTAAGATGCCAGGGGCACAGGCCAACACCCCCTGCATTTCCTTCTCCTCCTTCTCCTCCTCCTCCTCTTTCTTTTAATTTAGCTGTACTGTAGGACAGTACGGAGCGGAGGAATGCCAGGTCCGTGAGGAATGTCACTTCCTCCCTGTTACTCAGCACTGATAAGCAGCGCAGTCTGTCTGTCTTATTCACCCTGAGGAATCATACAGCTCGCTTTCATTTGTCACCACGGGTCACTACTATATGATTAAAAAGTTCCCTTTCAGCTGAATCTCTTTAATTTAATTTAAGTATTAACAAATGAATTGTCCAAATCAAAGGGCTGCAACTAACGATTTTTAAAATTATTTACTAGTCCTGTGATAAAAGTTTTGATCAAATGTCTCCAAGCAAGGTCTGAAAGCTCAAGTGTTCTTTTTGTCTCTCAAACAACAGTCCAAAACCAGAGATATTTGATTTAAGATAACTGCAAACTGCTGAAGGTAACCATTCTTTATTTGAGGCTTTTATCAGATATAGGCTTTTATTTCTAACTGTCTATATTTAATAAGTATGATTGGTAATGTTTAATCTATACAGTAAGTTTGTTCTATTAAACTTTGGTTTCAGAGAGTGAAAACATTTTTTTCATTGAAGTATTTTTTTTCACCCCTGCTCTCAATATATTTTTATCCCTTCCTGTTTGTTCCTGAGCCTGTATCTGTGTCACAGTTGTTTGAGGCACCTGAGACGCAGCTTAACTTTAACTACAGCACAGAAACTGTGTTTAATGAAGACCCACGGCTCAGGTCCAGCTACATGTGACACAGTTAAAGTCACCTGCTGGCATTAATATGCTGCTTGGATCATCGAGAGACGCGGTGTGAGAACTGAAGTGTGTCTGTGCCTGTGTGTGTCTGTTCTGACGTTATCAGGGCTTTAACAGGAAGTTGAGCTGCCGTGTTGGTCCTAGAGAAGAGATCAGACTGTAGGAGTGTTGTTGCCAGTCCCCTCCTCACAGGCAATGATTAACACCAGCAGGATGGAGGATGAGGGTGAGAACATTGAGGGAGGACCGAGGAGAAGGCATCAGTCTGAGCTTTGTGTCAGTTTATTCTTGCTCAGAAAGCTTCCTTCATTCTGAGTGGAGTTTCAGACAATTTAATCCCAGCAGAGAGAAGGCTGCACTCTTTAGATGCTCAACATTAATAAATCACAGTCTAGTGTGTGTTCACTTGCTCCGAGCACGGACTGACCCCACAGTGACCTTATACACTTTACACCGTCCTTGGACTTGTACAGTAGATGGCCTCCAAGGTGTGCACTGTTTACTTCATGCGTTGGCATTTTATTATCTCGCTATCAAGCTTTCAGGTTGATGGAAATCTGGGTTCATCTTTGACGATGGCAGTAAAGGGAGTAAGGGGTGTTTGTCCTTGGGGAGGGGGTCACTCTCTTTGCTGCTGGGACAGCTATTACCCATCACCCCCTCTTTATTTCCATTATTTCCTGTACTCTCCTCGTTTTTGCCTCCCCGCTAGTTCCCGAACCTGACGCCCAAGCTCAGACTCCTGTCGCCTGTAGACCTGTAAAAGCTCAAGTCCACAATCTCCATCCCCCACCTCGGGTCGTAAACACCACTGAGGCTGGCCATGAGGCTGCGAGCAGGCGACATCAATCCTAACGCTGCTATGAAATGACAGGCAGATGATCCCGACCGCAGGGATCGTTGATCTTCGTTTTTCTCCTAATCTCGTGTCTCATCTTGATGTTGGAGTGTTTGTGTTTACGTCTGTGCGAGCTGATGAGGCAGTGAGTGATGTACTTGTTGATTAAGGGCAGTAAGCCAAGTGCAAAGGATTTTTTTTTCCCAGTTTTTCAGAGAAGTAATGGAGTGCAGTGGTGGACAGTGAGCCTTTACCACAGCGGTTACAATTGTGTGTGTGTGTGTGTGTGTGTGTGTGTGTGTGTGTGTGTGTGTGTGTGTGTGTGTGTGTGTGTGTGTGTGTGTGTGTGTGTGTGTGTGTGTGTGTGTGTGTGTGTGTGTGTGTGTGTGTGTGTGTGTGTGTGTGTGTGTTTTTCCGTCTTTCTCGGTTTTGCTCTAATTCTCACACCCACAATCATGTTGTACAGATGAATGCACACAAATGTGACAGACTGCAAGACTGTGACTCACACACAGCAGCGTTTGAGGGAGAAAATGACGCTTTCTCTCACCTTTTTTATTTTTTTACTCTGTCTCCATCAAAAGTGTGTTGTCCTCCAGAGTTTTTCTTTGAATCCATCAATACCAGGCAGGAAGTGGCTTTTCTTTTTAACATGGAAAAATACAGATTCGTACCTTGAGGATTAGTGGATTAATCATTTATAAAATATAGAAACCAAACATTTTCTGGTTCCAACTTCTCCAATGTAAGGATTTGCTGTTTTTTTCTGATGAATATAATTGATTATTTTTTGGTTTGGAAACAAGTTATTGAATAAATAATTAACAAATAAGGATAATTATCAGAATGGGGATTTTCTGCCATTCCTGTCTGCAGATCGTCTCAAGCTCAGGTTGTACAGAGGCTATAAGCTTAGGAAGAAGAATACATATAAAGGTTTTGGTAGGTGGTAGATTTTCTTTATTCTGTCACTGGATTCCTATGTAATCACATCTATATAACAGTGAAATATTATCTGGCTTTTCTGCAGGGACATCATGATTACCCATTTTGAACCATCCATCTCATACGAGGCCCTGTACGGGGAAGTGAAAGACATGTGCACCATGGACAACGACCAGCTCTTCACCATGAAGTGGATTGACGAGGAAGGTACGACGCCCTTACCCTTTCTCCGTTTCTCTCTTTCACCTTACAGGAAACATAAACATGGTAAACAAAAATTAAGTAGAAGAATACACTTCAGCACAGCCACAAGCTGAGTTTGTGAGACTTTATTTGTGCCATGTGTTAACAAACCCACTCGCATGAACGCACATCTCACTTCACTCAAAGACTCATTTTATTTGTCAGTGAAGGAATTGCTCAGCCCCTCCACCCAATTCCTTGTCAGCCAGTTAGTCAGGCAGCAGTAATAGTGTCATTGGAAAGATGGAGCCGTCACTCTGCTCAGGATAAGGTCATTCTGCCCAAACTCATTAGACTCAGATCAGCTCCCACTGGTTGCCACCCATGTACAGTCACTGCAGTCATAAGCCTGTCTGAGAAAGTAAAGCTGCTTGATGGGTGTGATGAAGTGCTCTGAGTGGGAGGGACAGCTACCACAGACAGTTTTCCATAAGTGCTTGTTGTCGGCCGGATGACTGGACATTACAACATTTCCAGACGACTACTTTCTCACCATTTCAGCTCCTGGCACTTTTTATATGCATATAACCTTGTAACTATATCCATTAACCAGATGAAGGATTTTAGTCATTGGATGTCTGGATCTTAAGTTAACAGAGAAACAAGCTGAGCAAACAGCCCCTACTGACGTTCTGTGTCCACATCAAAGAAACTGCTTTATTCAGTGTTTCTATCTGTTTTAATCACTTCTCCTGTTTGGTTTGGCGAGGAGGAGTCCTCTGCACACAATTCAGCTCCTGGTATAAACCTCCTGAATGATGAACACTGAAGGAATCCTAACCTACATTCAAGTCCCTAGAAACAAGACGAGCTAACATTAGCAGCAGCTAAAAATGGGAAGCCTTGTCCACGTCCAACTGCCTCATTCTCCCTGTAATAATATTTGCACACCCTGTATAACCCTGACATTATGCTTGTTCAGGTAGCCATGAATCCAAAATACTACCTTTAGTGTGTATATAGTTGCCTCTCCATGTGTGTTACGCTCTACCTCACTCTTCCGTTGTATGATAAGGAAATAATAAGATCTGTGTCTGAGAGGTATTTTAATTACTGACTTAAAAGGACAAGAAAACCTTTATCAATTACCTGTTTTTCTGCATCAGGTGGTCATAAAATGTTATCTGACCTTTGTCGAAGTCCCAAGTGTAGACGATCACAGCTGATAATGCACAAGCCATTACAATCTCTTATGTTTTTATGGAACACACCCATTAAACATTCACAGTGCTGGTGGAAAATATTGAGTGAACTCTTTGATTTAAAACTGGTTCAACCCCTTCTAGCAGCGATAACCACAGACAGTGTTTTCTGCTGCTGTTGATCTAACCAGCACAACATTGAGGAGGAAATTTGAACCATTTTTCCATGGTACTGCTTCAGCTCAGCCATATTCTCGTGATTTCACAGCATCTCAAACTTTGACCAAATTTCACGACACATTGCCACATAAATGCAGGTAATTTACTTTTCTTGCAACTGTAGATTGTTCACTGTATAAATATAACGCTGGGTAATTAAAGGGAAACTATTTGAGATAGAAGCACTGACTACTGCCATCTCCTATGCTCCCACTCACACCTACACACTTTCTTCAACGTTTACTTAAAGTTCATGTATTGAAATGCATATCACACCTGCAGTGGTTAGTCAGAAGTGTTTTTAAATGTCGTGCTGCTCAACTGTATTCCTCTGTATAACGATATCTGTTTATACTCATAACCTTTTTGCTCTGGGAACTTTGAAATTACAGATCTTGTGCCGCTTAATTTTCTCTAATTTGTTATTGCTTATCTTGTCATTCTCTGCATTCTGTAACCCGGTTACTGTAACTTTCTACACTACCTGATCTCTTAAATGTTGTGTAAATGGGAAGCCTGGTTTCACTTACAGGGTCTCTGACAGGGGAAAGATGAAAACCTTTGGGGAAAGAAAAGGAGGGGGACTGTCAGTGAGAAAACGTAATTGGCTAAATATGAACAAGCACAAATACAAGCAACTAAGGGCTTTGATTAGTGGCTATTCTGGCTTCATCTTGATTAAAACACGTCTAGTTTTCTCCAACCAACAGTCCCAATATCCGAAAGATGTTTAGTTTACGATCATGTGTGAAAAATATCCACATTTCAGGAGCTGGACTCGCATGTTTTTTCGATTATCACAATATTTGCCAGTTAAGAATTTGTGCTTGTATCATAAGTAATTAAACAAACAGTCTGGTTAAGACAGATGTAGTTTCCCTGCCTTAGCAGTGGGCTATTTACAAAATTCAAACACATTTACTTAAAGAATTGCTCATACTACAGAGCCTGTAAAAGGAAAATGGTGTCCTCCGGCTGCAGTTTAACATCCCACTAGTGTACTTGAAATATGACTGTTTAGGCTCCACAAAACAAGCCTTTTATTGAAGTAATTGAGGGTTATGTAGGAACAAACTTTGTGTGAAGAAAGTAAACATTTTCTCTGTTTTCTCCTCCGGATTTCTCTCTGTCACCTGGTTTCTTGCATCTAAATGTGGTGAATAACATACAGTGTGTGCTCCGCTGTTAGGTGACCCCTGTACAGTGTCGTCTCAGCTGGAGCTGGAGGAAGCGTTGCGTCTCTACGAAGTCAACAAAGACTCGGAGCTCATTATCCACGGTGAGCCTGCTGCTTCTCACACTGACTTTATTTATAACATAAAATGTACAGTTTCAGGTTTTGACTCACAGGGTGTTCTTATGTTCTTTTGCCAGTAAGATGATGATTCAGTCCAGGTGTCTGGACAGTAAGAGGTCCAGATGAGAAGCCTTTTTATCTGTGACTCTTTGCTCTACCCAGACAAGTTAAAAAGGAGGAGGCAAACTACTTTAAAAGTCCTGTATAGAATACAAAACAGGCAACAGCTGCACTTACAATTTGCATGAAGGAAGGACGATATCAGAACAAAAACTGGTGTCATGCATCATCTGTCGCGGCACACTGGGATGTATGGGTTTAATAATGAGCCTATGCTGCTTGTTTTTGCCTTTTTCATTTCTGTCTGCATTAACGTCTGAACGCAGATGAATAGAAGCTGTGTCCAACAAAGATGCATCAAAACATTTGGTTAATGCTGCACTGACCCGTGAAAACAACATAATTTCCTCTGTTGACATCTGTCACTGTGGCCTTGAGCTAGTTCACTTCCCTGTCTCAGCTTGGCTCATTTGACAAATAGTTGTACAACTTCCTGAATTAGAGGTCAAGGCTAACTGTGTTGCTGGGTGGGTGGGGTGTGAGGGTTTGTGTGCGTGTTTTATATATATAATGTAACATTTGATTGACAGGCTGTGTGTGTGTGTGTGTGTTAGCATGTAACCTGGGGGTAGACAGAACGGGGGGCTGCGTGGTTAATGTAAAGTTTTAATCACATCAGAGGTGAACGGTCAAGAGTACAGTGAATGCTGGATGCCAGGGAGATGGCAAAGGATGAATAGAGGGTGGGAGGAGAGGATGTGATGGTGTGACGGTGCCGCGGGGGGTCGCTTGGTCTGCTCGTTAACAAGCTTGTCGGCTGGAGCTCATGCCTCGCCTATGACTCACCGTGCCCCCAGTCTAGCTTGATGCATCTCTGTCCTTTACACACTCACACACACACAAAAGCAATTTTTACTGGCCTCTTAAGATTGTCTTTTCCTGATTATTAGTATGTTGCACGCAAATATGTTTGCAAGGTCCTAAAATCAGCGTGAGTGCATGTCATCATGAAGCCCTCCATGCAAAACGTTTGATATATGTTGACTTGTTTGCCGTCATCAGAGGAAGGTAAATGTCCTCCGCAGCACACAGTCTCACATGGATCCTGTCAGACTCGACTGTCTCATTTATATTTAATATCAAATAGATTCTTTCTTAATGTTACTGTGTCTGTGTCTGTATTTTCTTCGCAGTGTTCCCATGTATACCAGAGAAACCTGGCATGCCCTGTCCAGGAGAAGACAGTGAGTTTAACCTTTTACTTATTTAGTTTTACCTAATTTGTAAGGCTGAAACCTCCATTTAATTTTTAAATGGCTGTATTTCAAGTCTGTGGGCTTTAACCAAGGGTCAATTAAATGTTTGAATTTGTGAATATGTTATTAAGAGGTAATTTTAATATTTAAAATAAATTTACTTTTTATGAATGTTAAAGAAAATTTGTGGATTGTGTTAAAATATCGCCTAAAATATCACATTTTAAAACCAGCATCAGCCACAAAAATACTGTATTGATTCTACTTTTAATTTACTTTTACCTCTTATTTTTGAAAAGCAGGGAGAATTACATTCATAATCTGAATATCTTATTTGACCCCATAGAGACTTCATATTTATCATTCTGATCTATGTAAGGTCAAAAACAGAAGATGGTGACAGCACTAATAAAAGCTTCTTCTCCCAATGAAACCTTTTAATCTTTGACACGCAGGACATGAGCCTTAGTTTAGCTTTTCATTCCAGAAGCAAACTGACCATTCTGTTTGAACAAATACTTCCATTAAACTCTGCACACACAAAATCCCTCAAAGGTCGTTTTTACTCTCTCCTCTCTTCAGAGTCGATATATCGGCGTGGAGCCCGGCGCTGGAGGAAGCTTTACTATGCTAGTGGCCATGCCTTTCAAGCCAAACGCTTCAACCGGGTGAGACGTGACACTTAACTTTAGTGTTTCATTGCTGAATTATAACGGGGAAAGTATCTTATGAATTATATGAACATTTTAAAGCCTAAGTGTGTGTTTTTAAGGGGACAATAAGACATCAATAAGCAACAACAACCCGTGTGTATTTCTGTACCATGAGTATATGTGCCAGTTTGTGATGATGATTTTTCTCCTCCATCCGCCCGCCCTCCTGAGCAGCGAGCACATTGTGCCATCTGTACAGACAGAATCTGGGGTCTGGGTAGACAAGGCTACAAATGCATCAATTGCAAACTGCTGGTGCACAAGAAATGCCATAAGCTGGTGACACTGGAGTGCGGTCGACCGATGATCCAGGTGAGAGCTGTGACAAATTTCATAGTCATTAGGATGATGGTGTGAAGTGGCTGAATAATATTAGTGTCTCATACAGACACAGAAAGATTGTATTCTCCATTTCTGTGCTGATTTCACTAAATGGAGAATGTTGTTGTGTAGGAACCAATGATTCCAGGCCAGCCATCGAGTCAGTTGGACCCAACTGAACAGCCAGGTAACGCACACACAATCGCACCCACACACACTCACATGGACGATTTCTATACAAAAATCTTTCCAACATTCCCACTTTCTCTGGGGCCACTTTGATCGATTTAGTAGATTTAAATATTTCAAAACTGATCACCAACATACATTTTAAACTTAAAGGTCTAAAACAGCCAAAAATATTTATGAGCTAATGAGTATTTACAGCAACAGTACGAGGGACTAAGGGGGGAAAAAACTACATTGCTACACAGATAGAAGTTGTTAGTTGAACCAATTGTTCATGTCAGTCTTTTCTTTAGGTTTATTAAATATAAGTGAGAAATACATTATCTTTCTCATTGTGAAGGATAAATCAACTAAGCTCAGGAGCTTGTGTAGCTTTGTTCTGCTCAGTCTATGAATTGTGCAGCTGCGATCAGGGTTTACCTATTTCACCAGACTTAAGTCCAGTCAGGTGGTTTGGAGGCTGACTGGAATGAGAAAGCTTATATCGTTGTTGCTGTTGTTGGTGAGGGAGCTGAAGCTTCTTCTAGATGTTCACAGGGCACCTGGGTAGTTGTGGGGTACGATCATGGAACCATTGTGATAGAAACATCTTTGCTTAAGCTTGTTTTTTTGCTGAAATTTACTTAAGTCATTTTAAAATTCCAGTTAGTGGTGGTGTGAGAAAACCCATTGTGTATAATAATCCATGAACAAGCATACATTCTCTGTATCTACAAAATGGAGCCACTCTATATTGTTTTTGTTATTTTCCATATTCTGGTTTTGTTATAGGTTGGATACAAAAGGGTATTTTCTTGTCTTACTAAGCGGAGAGAAATTACTCTGGCACCGCAAGGCTGTGAACAAAGCATCTGACTGTCTCTCACCTACTTTCTCTCCTTCTTGTCTCATCTCTCCTCATTTTTTTCTCTCTCCTGCCTCCCCCTCTCCTTTTGTCTGTCTGTCACGTTCTCCTCTCGTCTCACAGGCCCTCAGAATAAAGACTCCAGAGAAAGCTTGACTTACGACGGAGAAGAGAAAGAGGTGAGAGAAATCTATTTGAACGTGATGTATGACTCACAGCCTGTCAACCTGTCATGTTGACTAGGTGTGTGTGTGTGTGTGTGTGTGTGTGTGTGTGTGTGTGTGTGTGTGTGTGTGTGTGTGTGTGTGTGTGTGTGTGTGTGTGTGTGTGTGTGTGTGTGTGTGTGTGTGTGTGTGTGTGTGTGTGTGTAAATAGTTGCTGTTTGTGCGATAAGGAGAAAGAAAAATATCACCTGTATTTGGAAGCAGGTTTTTGCCTGCTTGTTTTGCTGTGACGTACATTTGGGTGATCCTTCTTCCACCTGCTGTAGAAGTGTGATATAGAGAGCATTCACGCTCAGGCACTTTTGCTGTGCTGTGGATATTGATTTCCTTTGGTGCAGCTAATAAAGTAACCTTTTATCAAAGCTCTTAACACCAGAGACTGATTAATGGCCCAGGATGTAGTTTGGGGCTGGGGTGGGGGTTTGTTGAATGGAGCCGGAGTACTGGAGATGGATAAAGAATGCATCGAGTTGGACACAGATAGACGGGGATAAAAGAGAGCAAGCCAAATGATCTTATCTTCTGTTCCACGTCTGACTCTGGGGAAGGCAGGTTGTCACGTGATGGGGGAGGTTAGATGGATCACCAGTGGAAACACTTCACTACAGAACAGATTACAGGAGAGGAGGGAAGAGAGAGGAAGATGGGTGATGAAATGGTGAAGGTGGTAGTACACAGAGTAGGATTGTAATACAGTGAGTGCCTCATCTAATGGAGGCAGCGTAATGGTGTTTAATAAAGACAAGAAAGCCATTACTAAGATTTATTTTCAAAAAGTGGTGCGGGGAGCAGTCTAAACCCAATTTACAAAATCACCCAAAGGAAATCACTGTCTCTCCCAAACCAAATCACCAGTTCAATCAGATGTTCAATGAACAAATTATGTAGAGAGAAATTGATGGATTTAAATGTTGCATGACAAACTGTCACTGAGTCTACTTTCTATTTATCACCTCATGGTCTTGCTTTTCCCTCCGTAACTGCCCCCCCAGGCACGTAGCAGTAGAGACACGGGGAAATCGCCTTCAAGCCTGGGCCTGGCAGACTTCGATCTGCTGAGGGTGATCGGCAGAGGCAGCTACGCCAAGGTGTTGCTGGTGCAGCTGAAGAAGACTGAGCGCATCTACGCCATGAAGGTGGTCAAGAAGGAGCTGGTCAACGATGATGAGGTAAAGCAGAAAAGTTGTAAACTATGTTGATGCCTTGACCTTAAAGCAAAAACCTTTTATACTTCTTTTACAACACAGTTAGTGGGTGTACACAGTTTTTTTTTTTTTAAATGCAGGTAATCCCACTATAAAAGGTGATAAACAACTACACAAACGTTCATGGCTATTTACACACCAGTACCCTGAAGTTGAATGCAAGTCTTAATGTTGCACTGGAAAAGATGCAGTGTCAGCATCTAGACTGCAATGGGTGTCGTGTTTCCATCACTGCCGATCGGAGCAAATAAAAACCTGTGTACTGCAGAGTCACTTGACCTGGGATTGAATGTTGAATGTTTTCATTCCCATTGCAAACAAAAGCCAGATGTTAGTGGTTGTCATTGTTTTTTTGACCGGTGGAAAAGGGGCTTTATTGATGCAGGGTTGTCCAGTGAGAGCAGTTCCCTCCCTTTTGTATGGGCAACGTGTCCACACAAGACAAAGATATAATTGATCTTGATTAAAAAAAACTCCAATGATTAAAACAAAAAAAAGCTAATATATGTCGAAGTAGTTGCAATTCATTTTTTATTTAAGCGACCCGTCAACTAATTACTTGAGCTTTAGATTATCTTGATTAATTAATGGCAGAACAAACGACTCATACATTGCATGTTGTGATTTGTTTACATCAGCTGTCTCCTTTATACACAGAAGCAACTTAAAAGTCTGTGCTGTGTGAGAAAGACACAACACTTACATTTATTGAGATGAGAGGAAGTTAGTTAATGATGCAGTCATCAGTCTTATGTCGCTGCCTTGTATAATTAATGTAATTAGCACAATCAATGCGTGCTGTTACTCATAGCACAATGAACATTTGTCTCAAGTGATTGTGTGTCTTGTCTGAATCAGTTTGAGTTAAGTTGACAGTCCTCTTCGAAGCCATCAGTCTTTCTAAGAAGGTGTAGATAAACCATCATGTCATCAACAATTGATCTAGGTGAACACGCGTAGCAGCGCAGCCTGCAGCAACGGGAGTAGTTAGCCTTGATTAGATGCACTTAGCGTGATTGACAAATTCACAAGTGCCTGTCGATCAATGTTGAAGTGTTCTGCTGTCCCTGCCCTGTCAGCGTGAGCAGCATCCGTGTCCAGACATCTTGTCAACCTGCCATCGATAGATGCCTGCTGCTGCCGCTTCTACTGGCTCAGCCCTTTTCTCCTGCCGCTACCCGCCGCACACAAGCAAAGCTTCAGGCTTTGTAGCATGGTCGATCGAGCTTGGTGCTTATTCAGCTTTTATAAGTTCAAGGGTAAAACGTCAGTATGATGTCTAATTTACATTTGGGTGCGTCTTTATGTGTTTCTCTTCCAGGACATCGACTGGGTCCAGACAGAAAAGCACGTCTTTGAGCAGGCTTCTAATCATCCCTTCTTGGTGGGCCTCCACTCCTGTTTCCAGACAGAAAGCAGGTGATAGCATTTCCCCCCCTTGTGGGAGTCACATGGTTTCTTCAAGGCTTCGTAAAATCTGCAAGAATGTGGAAAAACAATCAGATATTCAATTAGACCTCAACCACATTCTTTGGGAATGTCAAAGAAGTTTTTGCCCGGTGAAATCCTACATTTCTACAATAATTTCTACAAAACTACTCTGTTAACCATTATATAACAGTCAACTCTCCCAAATCACATTAAAATGGATTAATTCATGTAACTGCCCTTGAGTTCAAGCTATAGGAGGATTCTTTTTGACAAATATTTATCATTTAACAAACACAGGATTTTCTATTTAACAGTGCTCATTAGGTGCTTACTGAAGACACTCAGTCATAACAAGTAATTCCCGAATGTCACAGATATGTACTGAACTTTATCAGTGCATCACAAAACAATATGTATGAGTGGTTCAAAAAGACAGGTGTGTTTCTCACCCACTGCTTCTGTGGTTTACAGAAACAGTACGCATTGTTAAGGTCAGTTATGAGTGTGGTTCTGGTTAAGGTGATAGAAAAATACCCGTCAAGGTGAAACCCCCTGAAAACCTGATTTCAAAGCTCAGGCATTTATTTATGACGTATAACATTCTTGATTTATTATTAAGCAATGTTAAAGTCCAAGCTGTGGTTTGGCAACACACCCACATACTGTGGCTGTATGTGATAACACAAGTGTCTGTTGCTCCGCATAGTTCAGAGAGCTCAGAAAATCTAAAATTGTCAACTGGATTAAGGAAACGCCAAACTGCATCAAGCTGAAGTAAATGTGATTCTCAGCATTATTTAAACATCTAAAATATAACATTTACTGATTATTGATAATAGAAAGTCTTTTTTTCTAAATAGAAAGACAGAATTGACATTTCATAGAAAACTGGATGCTGGGTCTCTGTCTTCTCCTGCTTTGTTCACACATCCAGTTGCCATGACAGTCTTCTTTAATGATTATTAAATAAATGACTATGTATTAAAGTGAGAAACATTAACTGAGTCTTACATTTTCTTTCTTCCACAGGCTCTTCTTTGTTATTGAATATGTGAATGGTGGCGATCTCATGTTCCACATGCAGAGACAAAGGAAACTCCCAGAAGAACATGCCAGGTAGACTCATTAAAAAGAGTAAGACTGATGCTATGGAGGGTCTTCAGACATATGTGATTTTGAAAACTGTCATTTCCCTTTCTCAGATTCTATTCAGCAGAGATTAGTCTCGCTCTCAACTACCTCCACGAGCGGGGAATCATCTACAGAGATCTGAAACTGGACAATGTGCTGCTGGACTCAGAGGGACACATCAAACTTACAGACTATGGCATGTGCAAGGTGCGGCTTACTGTGCAGTTTACCAGAGGCTCTCGTGATATCATAATGCACTTTGGATGAAAGCACCTGCAAAGCTGCAGAAGTGTCGGTTTACAGCCCGCTGAGAAGACATCTGATGATCTTTTTGTTTTTGCAGGAGGGCTTGAGACCAGGCGATACAACGAGCACTTTCTGTGGTACCCCTAATTACATCGCCCCTGAAATACTCAGAGGAGAGGATTACGGTGAGAATTACTAAACACAAGCACTTACCAGAAATGCTATCTGATGAGTTGCTGTAAAAGAGAATATTAGGCATTATGCAGGAACATCCGAGATGCTGCTTGCAGTTACGATTTTGTATGAGCAGTACCTGTGTTATTTGAAAAGTCTAATTCTAACAAATATAATACTATAAACGCCCCAAATATTGAGAATAATAAAACCTACAGGAAGACCGGAATAGAAAAATATTAACAAATAAAATAAGAAATAAAAGCAACAAAGTAATAATAGAAGCAATAATGACATCCTCTGAATGAATGCTTTTAGCTGACCTTATTATAAACAGTGTATTACTCAAACAAACATGATTGACATCTTACAGATCTTTAAGAACAAGGGTTAGGTGTTGTTACAAGTGTTCAGTCAAATATCAGTGTCTACATCAGAACCGAGTGCTGCACACACGTCTATAAATGCGAGACAATAAAAATAGAAAAAGAGCTCCCTGGTTACCAAAGTTGGTATCATAGCAACAAGTTCCACTGTTTGAAGATCATACCAGTGTTTTTGCATGTTATGCTAATTTTTTTTACATGCAAGTACAGTGGTCCCTTTTTCTTCAAACAACATTTTGACACAGTAGGAAATGCACAGGGGTAAAAATGAACAATTGCTGAACTCTTATATATAGATGCTGATGCATAAAGTCAGTCACAAAATAGTGCTTCATATGTATGTGCATATATTCCTAATTGACGAATTATTATAATTAGACCCACTATGGTTGCCTGTATAAGAGCGTGTCCCCTTATTTAAATCTTTACCTTATTTTTATAGATCAGTTTAAATGAGTTTCACTTGCGTTTATTGATAATTTCTCCTATGGCTTAACTTTCTCTTGTCTTGTGCTTCATGTGCTGCTGTGAGTGTTAATTTTCTCTCTTCTTTCCTGCTCTCTCCAGGGTTCAGCGTGGACTGGTGGGCGTTGGGCGTGCTGATGTTTGAGATGATGGCGGGCCGGTCGCCCTTCGACATCGTCGGGAGCTCCGACAACCCGGACCAGAACACAGAAGACTACCTCTTCCAAGGTAACACATACACACTGGTGAGGTTTATAACCGGATGGAAAAAACGGCTCTGTGGAAACATGTAACACCTTTTTTATTGACACCTTTCTGATGGCCACTCCCGGTGCCAGGCATATACCATCTGTGACAGGGAAACGTGTGAATACATGTGTTTTTGTCTGGCGGACAAAAATAGTCGCTATTTTCTTGTATCTTCCTGCAAGCCTTGGAAAGATGGGAATTAAAAGTTATCTCTTGACTGACTGTGTTTATCAAAACCTATTGACACTTTATTGAAAGGCTCCTTTATGTACGTCCAACATGTGGACGTCCCACAGGATTGAGCTCATAACTGCAGCAGTGTCAGTGCTATAATGTCGGTTCAGCCTCAGGGGACCGTCTTTCTCACTCTCTCCCCCCTTTCTCTCACCTCCTGCAGTAATATTGGAAAAACAGATCAGAATCCCACGCTCGTTGTCAGTCAAAGCCGCCAGCGTCCTCAAGGGATTTCTCAACAAGGTAAGCAGGGGTCAGACAGGCCTGAATCAATCCTAAACAGTGTTGGCTCCTGCCAACCCCTGGAATCAAAAACATTATTATGGCCTCAGAGAGTCAGAGTGCCATCTCACTCTTTTACACACACACACCTTGTCTCAATGTGGCTCTTGCACCTTTTCACCTGTCTTGAATAAAACAAAAATTACTTTCCCACTCAACAAACTCCTCTTTCCCTCCTTTCTTGCAAATCCTCTCATTTCTCACCTTCACCATCTTTTCTTACCCGTTGTCTGACTCGTCTGTCACCACTATCAACATCCTCCTCCTCTCACCCACTCTCTTTCTCTCCCTCAGGATCCTAAGGAGCGTCTAGGCTGTCACCCTCAGACAGGCTTTGCTGACATCATGGGACATCCGTTCTTCCGAAACGTCGATTGGGAACTTGTGAGTCATTCTTTTTTATTCTCTCTCTCTCTCTCCACCTTCTCCTATTCTGGAATTGCCTCAGATTTTCCTTCTAATTTCTAATAGAGGAAGTCAGTACCATTGCACCTCCGTTGCCAAACTGTTCGAGATCAATCCACATATCGATCTTGCAGAGAAAGAAAAACAGAAAAACTGCTGCTAGACGTGGAGGTCAAATCTAAGTGCATGGGGTCACTCTCTCTCTCTCTCTCTCTCCCTCTCTCTCTCCCTCTCTCTCTCTCTCTCTCTCTCTCTCTCTCTCTCTCTCTCTCTCTCTCTCTCTCTCTCTCTCTCTCTCTCTCTCTCTCTCTCTCTCTCTCTCTCTCTCTCCTGCCCTGAGGCCGGTAGATGCTTTCTAAGAGCTGAGGGTTTTTAGCGATGTGATGAGAATCGTGTCCTTGTGCAAAGCAGACAGACAGAAAGAAACCGGCCTGGCAGAAGACTGACAACAGCAGACATGCAGACTAACTAACAGACTAACTGAGACATGAAGTCACAGATGGAAAGGGAATGAGTGTAGACGGATCAACAACTGACAATCATCAAGACAGAAAAACTGAACTGAAACTGAAACTGCTCGTATTTATTTTTAGCAATCAGACAGTGGCACAACCACTCAAGTAAAAAGTGTAATTTAATCTTTTTGTTAAGGAAGGAAGTTCCAGTTACTAGAAGTTGTGATTTGTAGCTTTGCTCACTGGTGTTGCACACTGCACTATTTGTGTGGATTTTCTTTTACTGTAACAATAGCAGATGTCTGGGTAATATCAGACACTAAATGACCTTTTGGTTCCTGTCCTCGCTGTATCGGATGCAGGTAAAACGAGCCCTTTGGTTTCAATTGAACGCTTATATAATATGGAATCTTTTTATGACATGTTGTCAGTGATATAATTTCCTGTCGAACACTCCCTCATGGAGTCAAAGCAACATTACAAATGCACCAATCATGTGGATGCACTGAAATAGATTCACACTTCTAACCTGTGTGTGTTTACTTTGCTGAAAGCCATAGTGTTGTTCCAGAGTCAGAGCAGGATGTTGGAAATGAACATTTGGGTGTGTGTGTTTACAGTAAATCGGATCAGATGATAAAACTCATAAAGACCTTTTGTGAATTGTCTCAAAGAGCAATATAAATCAAACAGACTCGACGTGACTTTAATTAGCAGGCATCGTTTCGAAGAAACTCAACGACAGAGTTATTTATGACGCTTCCTGTTCTCAGTCTCAGAAATGAGTCACGTTATCATGTAAGAGTGAATGAAATTCCACTTTCATGACATCCTGAACTGAAAAATGAAAATATTGTCACAAAGTTTGTCTCGGTGTGTTTGCAACACATTCCTGTGGGGTTGCAACTGGCAATTATTTTCAGTATTGATTTATCTGTTGAGTTTGTTTTTTTAGCAGTTTAACAAAAGACAGAAAAAGTTCATTGCAACTTGCCAGAAGGTGACGGATCACGACAAAAGTCCTATACAAAGAGATTTTATTTTTCTACAATAATATAACTGAGAAAAGCAGAATTAATAATTATCAAAATTACTTTATTGACTAATCACTTAGTCCATCACTCGCAGCCCAAGTTTAAAATATGTAAGATGGACAGACAGACCTACAGACAGACCTACAGACAGACCTACAGACAGACCTACCGACCTACAGACCTCAGACAGACAGACAGACAGACAGACAGACCTACCTTCAGACAGACCTACAGGCGGAAAGAGAGAGAGAGAGAGACCCTCAGACAGACAGACAGACCGAGCGACCTTCAGACAGACGGACGGACAGGGCTGCTTGCCAGGGATCACTATGACCACTTTTGTCCCTGTTTGGTCTGGAGCAGGGACCCGGCAGTAGGTCAGAGTGTCTGGAGGGATCGGCCACACCTCCCCACCCACACACACACACACACACACACACACACACACACACACTAACCTGAGTTTGTCCTTACTCCTGTTGACCTGCAGGGGGAGCAGATGTAGGCCTGCTTGAGGAGTGATGTGTGGAAATGTAATATGAGATAGAAGGACAGGTTGATGGTGTTGGTCATTCAGCTGTATCAAGTGTTTATTTATGGAAACAGAAAACGTTGTACACATTAAATATTGTTATTGCTGCTTTACTTTTTTTTCATTTTTATTTCTGTCCAAGTCTGTTTTACCGTAATTAATGTTGCTGTTTTAATAAACCAGACTAATTACCTTTTGATCGATTATCTGAATAGTCATTATAGCTCTGTATTACTCTACGGTGTAAATACTTTGAGTGATGTTTTTAATGACAAAGATAGTTTGCTGTGTTCCCGTCTGATGTCCGTGTTGTTGTTTCAGCTGGAGCAGAAGCAGGTGGTCCCTCCATTCAAGCCCAACATCTCAGGGGAATTTGGACTGGACAACTTCGACGCCCAGTTCACCAACGAACCCATCCAGCTCACGCCTGACGACGAGTGAGTTCCCCTTTCTCTCTCTCTCTCTCTCCCTCTTTTTTACAACACTTACTCATTTACATCTTCTTTTGTTTGTTACAGTGACGTGGTCAGGAAGATCGATCAGTCTGAGTTCGAAGGCTTCGAGTACATCAACCCACTCCTGATGTCGGCGGAGGAATGTGTGTGAGGGACGTGACGCCTGTGCTCAAACACACCACCCACACACACCCACACACACAAACACACACTCATGCACACGTTACGTGGTGTCTCAGTGTCTTCAAGCTGCATGGATACAAGACAAATGGACGACGTCAACCTTCTGTTTGAGAGCTCCACATGCACAGTAGAATGCTTATTTGCCAAAACCAGTCTCTCACTCTGCCATTTGTAACCACTTGCCCTTAAGTCTACCTTCTTTCTTAATTATTTTTATATCATGTAAATCTGCACTGATATCAATTTTTTCATCGCGGCCTCTTTGTCAGTAGCCAGCGAGGCTACAACGATCTTCCAAGGTTGCTGTACACCGGGGTTAGAGGGACGAGGCACAGCCCCTGACAGATGAACTGAGCATCCTCTCCTTGCAGCTGGTGGGTTGTTTTTCAATGCACATTTTATCTGTGTACATATATAAATATATATGAAACTACTATTGAGGATTAACATTAAGCCACAGTCGGACAAAACTGACAACCTAATCGTCATTTTGCATTTGGTTTTGTCCCAACACCCCTTGTGTAGAGGAAACGGAAAAGAATCATAACATTAGCATTTAAAAAAAAAAAAAGAAAAAGATAAAAAATCTATATATTTTTCTCATGTTTTATTTAACAACATAGCGGCCGTTATATATGTTGTTCCGAGTGTTAAGAGAACCAAAAACAAGGTTCAGGCTTTGTTGTTTAGATGAATGCTCAACATCAGGAGAATAGAGGGAGTCTGATTCGAGTCCCTTCTCCTCGAATGAAGGAACTTACAGAGCAGTATCCGACACTAACAATGAGTTCATACTCTCCAAACTGTGAATGAAAGAGCTCACGGTGACGCCAGGACTTGGGTCGCACATGACACCTGGACGCTGGTGCACAGGTTGAGTTCAGCTGTGCGGACCACACGTTAAATATACATTCACACAGGACCAAAAAGAAAAAGAGCATTTTTCTGAAAAATTGCTGGTACATATTAGAAGGTACAGTATATATATATGAACGATGTGCTGTCCGAAGTCATAGAATTTATATATTCTTTTTTTTTTTTTTTTGCTCATTTTTAATACTATGCCTTTCTGAACGTTATGGTCTGTTCTCTTTTTTGTACTCCATTCCATGTTTGTCTTTTTATTGTAAATCAAAAACACTAAGTGATAGTTGGAACACGCTCGCTGACACGGTGCGGGTATGGTCCTTAAATGTGGCTCGAAAACTGTTATCTGTGTCTGCTCTGCTCCATTTTTACCATGTATACCCCACAGCTCATTAGACATTCTGTCAAACCGCTTTAAAGCATATAAAAGCTCTGCAGAGCCAACAACACTAAGAGACGGTGCAGGAACCTCCAGACTCTCCTCCTTCTTGGAAAGTGGTGACAGGAGGAACTCCTTCATCTTCTACTCATGTTACTTCTGCTTTATTGTTACTTTTTTGTGAATCAGATTTCATTTTGATTGATTGTTTTTTTTGTATCACTACATTGATTCCAAAATGTTACTGGGGGAACCCAATGGAAACACTATTTGTTGTATTTGTTGTTCTGGAGGTGTTTACCACCCACAGGACTCTACTGAACTTTATTATTAGTGTGCAAAGAAAAACAACACTGACGGTAAAATAAACATTTTATTTCTCTCCTTGTGGTGATAAGTGATTGTGTCGTTCATGTGAAGTAGAAATCCACCAAATTATGTGACAGAAATTATTATGGCATTTGGAAGATGAGCGTATAAAACAGGCAAGGAAGGTCCTGTAAGATTTTATTGAAGTGCATTATGGGAAGGGAAGGATCGAGTGTCAGGATATCTCCGATATCTCTTCTGATTCTGACAAAGAGGAGGAAAAATATAAACAAAAACCGAAATAAGATTAACTACAAAATAAACTCTTATGAAAATGCATTTAATCTGCTCTGGAATTGTACCAAATCATAAATATCAGCCCCTAAATATGCCTGATTTTAAAGATCCTTGTGGGAAACTGGTGAAAATGTCTCTAGCATTGTCAATGACTGTGATAAGATCAGATCAATGCTAAACTGTATTAGGCTCTTTCTTGGTCCGGGTCATAATCATAATAATAAAAATTCTCTCAAATCTTTCCCTCACTCGTGGCCAAACATTAACCAGGTTATAAGCTTTACTGCTCAAGTGTCACTTTATTGAGTCTTTATCATCATGGTGGAGTTTGATTAATTCACATTGGTGTTGGATGTATATTCACAGGGTCTGAAACTACAGCCACGCAGCTAGAGAGGCTAAATACATCCTACCTCACCTAACTTTCCCTCACCTTACCTTACCTTGCCTGGGATTAGCACCAGAAGTGTGTCTGTATTGTGAGGTGACATGAGTGAAGTGGACACATGCCTCACAGGGAACTGCTCTACCTGTCACTGCCACTAAAAATACAAGGCAAACACATGCCTCTCTGTAATAACTTCAGTGCCGTGATAGTTTTACTGCGGAGGCCTGAACCCTCGTCTGGAGGGAGGTCGTTAAGCTTGAGCTTTTCCACCCCAGCTGCCTGCGTCTCCGCTGGTCACGTGACCCCGGCCTGGCTTCCAGAGAGGCCCTCGGCGTTAGCGCGGGGGTGAAAAGGTCGTTGACACGGTAGCTCTCCAATCTGCCCTCACGCACAGTGCTGAGCGCTGCGAGGTGGCAAAAAAAAGGATCATGGAAATGATGATGTATCAAAAATAATAAAAAGGATTGATTTGAGAGCTGCAGTATCTCACACAATGGGGGATGTAAACCCATTGTGTGAGGTTTTTCTTTCACGGCCTGTTCCACGAAAACTGAACCATTGTATATTGTCTCATTTGAGATTGATTTAGTGGAAAATTACTCCCCTTGTACGACTGCAAGACTCAAACAGCGTTGCCGTATTTAGGACGAGGACGAATACCTTTGCATAATTCTGTATTCCCATGGCGGCGTGTTTGACACTGTGCCTGTGCCCTCTCTGTTGGAGAAAGGGGGTACGCCTCCCCAGGCACTGTGGCTCCCACATCACCCTGTGGAAGACTCGGGGAAGACTAACCTTGTATAATTAATGATGTACAAACGGAGGAGGATCTGAAGAAACATCCTGTTTTAATTGCTGTTATCTTGTTGGGTGTTTTACTCCGTCCCTGAAGGGATTAATTAGGCAGCAGAAGAATCATACTTGGTGCTAAATGCAATCCCTTAGTAAAACACACACTGCAATTTAAGGTGCATCCAGTGTTCGACTTGGCGTGGCGTGCACGCCACCACGCCGCATTTACTGGAGCTCTTGGCTGCAGGACGGAGGTAATGAGTTGTTCTGAGTGATTCCCAGCATCAGTACTTAAATATACTTGTTCCACCCTCCCTGTAAGTGAGCTGCAAATTGGTGTGTGCTACTTCAGTGAGTGTAATAATATTGTTTCATTAGTCGACGCTTGAGACGATTCTTCACGACCAGCACTTCAGAATCACCACCAGACTGAAGCTAGACGAACGGCACTTACATGTAGAATAATAGATGAGTCCTGCTCAAGTAGAATGCTTTGATTGAAAAGGAGTGGAAAGATCTGACATAAGAAGTAAAACTCTTTATGTCAACAGAAGAAATATTCACATTCTTAACTTAAGTAAAAATACTAATTTATTAGTAAAATCTTGCGTTCAGAATCTTAGTTAAGTTAAATAAGCATCATCTTCAACCATAAATGACTCTGGGGGAAAAGACCCCAACTGCCCCCCAAGATGTTGGGAAGACACACTCTTGGTCAGCTGGTGTTGGGAACATCACGCTGCTGTGAGAGGCCTTCAAACATACCAGGGATACTCACCTTCTTGTCCTGTGTTCTAAAACACAAAGCTTATTCCAGGCAGAAGAAGCTCTACAAGGAACAGTTGTCATCCTGAGATCTATTCAGAGACATGACCCCACCAAATGTCCCGTGATGGCTTAGTGTGTCTTTAGCTATTATAACCAAAACACTAGTTTTCCACAACATGAGGTGTTTTGAATACCACAGACTGTTTTTTTATCAGACTGATCAACGGAGCATCTCCAGGTTTCTGAAAACAAGGAGAAGATGTTTAGATGAGCAACACATCGCTGGAATACCGTCACGGTGCAGATATAAAACCAATCACCGGTATCCAACACAGTCCACCTTTATAGCCGTGGTGACATCAGATTTTCCATTATTGTGTCTACCTCCTGAGAGCCAGATGCTGAGACCACTTCTTTTGTAAAACACCAAATACTTTAAAGTAATTTACTGAAAGTACAACACATTCCTTTTAATGTGGCTGCAAGATGAGACCTGACGCAACCTGCTCACACACATCACAGGGCAGGAAATGTGCTCAGCGTCTGTCCTCCTACACCGACAGCTCCGACCTCAGACCACCACTCGAGCGAGCATCATTACCCCAAATTACAGACACATCCACTGAACGACTCGTGACATATTTCAATATCCACCATTGATTCCAGACGAGATGTATGAAAAGGAGTGTGAGGTGCCCGCCCCCAGGGCCCACTTAGTCCTGAGTCCAATAACAGTTAGACAGAGTCTGGGCTAATGGACAGGCTTATCAATGTGTTAGTCTGTTTCTTTCTGTGTGTGAACCCCCCACACACACACCACTGTAAACGCTACATCATCCTTCTGCTTTTTCCTTCATTCCCCTAATGAACAATCAGCGCTGGTCGCATTATTGCACATATGAGATTAATCTACTCCCCGCAGTGCACAGTGATGTTATTACAGGAAAATCAATGTCCCCCTTGTTGTTCTCTGGGGCTGGACGGGGTGTACGCACATCTGCTCTCATAATACAACTGCTGACCTTGCTGTCAGAGAGTGAGCCAGAGAGAGGCTGCGGCGGAAAAACGGCCGACCAGTGTTGTTTATCAGAGCTTTATCAAGCCTCCGTGCCTCTCACAGACGCCTGTGGCTCAGTCAGACAGCCAGGGTGTACTCCAGCTGGAAGAAAACCCACAGCCTGTGTAGTCAGGGCATGACAACCTCTGCAGATTAAGATTCGACAGGAATTGTAAATGATAGTGTCCAATCAGACGCCAGAGGAAAAGTCGCGGAGGGAATTCCACCTCCTTCAAATAAAAACCTATGAGCTATAAGTCATAAAAAATAAAATCTAATTCTTGACCTTCTCACTCTCAGATTTTATTAACTCCCATCATCACTAAAAGCACAATAGACCGTGCGAGTGACCTCGTGACCTTTCACAGGGGACAGGTCCATAAAAACAGGGGGGGGAGGGGAACGGTGTGAGAGGAAACCACCCTTTTGCCCCAGTCAGTTTGTCCTCTCCGATTCTCTCTGCCTCTTTTTCTTCTTTAGCAAACTTGATGGGAAGCCAACCACACAGATAAAGCAACTGTCATGTCTGCATGCCAGCAAATGTCAGCCAAGGCCACATCGATAAAACTGACCTACAACCAGTTCGAGCCAAAATTAATCAGAGGCTGGATATAGATTAGGGGCTATAAAAGAAAGTGAAGGTGGAAATTATATGTCTGGGAGAACTGGTGAATTTGGGGATTAAATAATTATTTATTTAATAAGATCCAACATTACCTCGTTGTTGATGTTTTTACGTCTTTGTAAACGGAGTATTTTTGGTTTTCAGGCTGTTGGTAATGAGATATTCAAACATATCACCTCGGGCTAGCAGAGTATAATGGTTAGAATTTGTATTATTTATACAAAGAGGAACATCATATAAAAAAGATATTTCACAAATTTAAAATCACGCATTTATTTCCAACTTGAGTTAATTTCTTTATATTTAAATGTACCACCTTGAGATTCCAGAGATTTTTATTTTCCATGAGAAATCAGACTGAAAATGTAAAAGGGCAAAATGAAAAATGATTTTCCTCTTTCTTCATTGAGATTATGTTTTAATAGAAATAAGAGCCAATGGTTGAAAGTAACTAAATGAATGTACTCAAGTACAGTATTTAAGTAGCTATAATTACACTACATTGACTTATTTGTACTAACTTGGGATTCATGATTTTTTTCTTGTTTTCTACTTCACTACTTTCAGTTTCATTTCTCTACTTCACACATTTCACAGGGACACATCGTGCTCTGTACTCAGCTTCATCTGACTAGTTGATCTGGTACATTTTTCAGATTAAGACCAGAACAATCTTGTGAAATAAGAAAGACTCCAGTTTGAAAAAACATTTTCTCTCTGCTCTCAGCTTCTGTTGGATGAAACACATGTCCCAGACTGTGTGAGACAGATACCCCCACACACACAGACAGGAGACACACACACACACACACACACACACACACACAGATGAGAGATAGACAGACCGACACACGCAGATGAGAGACAGACACACACACACAGATGGGAGACAGACCTACAGACACACGCGCTGATTAAAGACAGATCGACAGACAGACACACACACAGATGAGAGACAGACATATCGACAGACAGACAGACAGACAGACAGACACACACACAGAGACAGACAGACACAGAGAGAGAGAGAGAGAGAGGGAGAGAGATAGAGAGAGACAAACAGACAGACACACACACACACAGACACAGAGACAGACAGACACACACAGAGAGAGAGAGAGAGAGAGAGAGAGAGAGACACACACACACACACAGACAGTCAGACAGACAGACACACACGCACACACACAGAGAGACAGACAGACAGACAGACAGACAGACACACACACACACACACAGTCAGACTGTCAGACAGACAGACACACACACACACAGACCGTCAGACAGACAGACAGACACACACGCACACAGAGACAGACAGACAGACAGACAGACACGCAGACAGACAGACAGACAGACACACACACACGCACACACACACACACACACACACACACACACAGACCGTCAGACAGACAGACAGACACGCAGAGAGACAGACAGACAGACACACACACACACACAGACCGTCAGGCAGACAGACAGACAGACAGCCAGACGAGAGACGCCCCCGCATAGTTTCCGTCAGCCCGGTGACGTCTCCGCCTCTCAGCCCGTGTGCAGCGTGACGTTGCTGGGCTGTAGTGGAGCCTCTCGCTGCGTCTTGTTGACGGTCCTCCAGGCTCAGTACTGAGAAGAGCCCGGAGAGAGAGGACGACACACGCAGAGACTCACACTCAGCGTCCAGGCAAGTGTTGTTTTAAATACCGCTGAGCTTCTCTGTGGATGATTGTAAGCGGTGTGTGGGGAGTGGACCTGAGCCGGAGGAGAATTAACGGTCGAGTTGGAATTGTTGAGCCGCGGTGGAGGGACGGAGCGAGGGGGAGAAGCTAACCTGGTGTAGCCTGCTGTATCGCTCTCTGTCCGGGGGTTAGCCGGCTCTCAGTCCGCTCGGTGAGCCTGCCCCCTCGGTCACTGTGTCGGGTTAGCCTGCGGACACATCCGCTCGTTTATCAACCTATGAAGCCGTGTGAGCCCGGGACAGTCCCGTCTGCCTTATCGCGGCTCCCACTGCCGAGGTGACCCGGGTTAAATTAGCCTGCCTTGGCTCCCGGGAGCTGGGGCTAGCCTGGCTCATAGGCAGCCCACTACGCTGCTTTATCGCCGACTGTACGAGGGTAAGCCGGGGGTAGCTAAGCTAGCTCGTAGCGCGATTAGCGCTGATTGTTGAAAGACAAGAATGCGCAATTTTGTATTATTGTTTTGCGCATTTTAAAATACATGTTGCATCAAAAACTGGACTTTATTAACGATTTTAAATAATCCCACTCTCGCTTGAGTTAGATTTAATGTGCCGTTTCGGGGGATTTGAACGGGCGAGCTCTCTCAAACCGGGCGAGCTCTCTACCCGGTAGCCGCCGGTTGTTAACCCCGCCGTGCCCTCTTTAAATCGGCGTGTGCGTAGAGGCTCGGCCGCGGTGCCTTCCCCAGACCGGAGTGTAGACAGTGAATGTCATTATCAGCGCCGTCTGCATACCAGAGCCGAGGAGGCGAGGTGCAGTCTGGGGAGGAAGAGGAGGAAGAGGAGGAGGAGGAGGAGGGGGTCGTCGCTGGGGATGGAGCCGAGCCGGAGCTTTATTATTATTATCACATCATTGCGCGGTGTCCTTGCACCAAAAAGCGGAACCAAGAACCCGTAAAGAAATGTGTCTTTACAGCCTCAGCCTCGGTTCCCCAGCAAACCGACGCGGGGCGTAGTAATTTCTGTCAGAAATACACGGATCCGATTGGAGGTTTTCCGCCAAACCCTTGATAATACACCGGGCAGGATGGGGGGAGAAGCTGCCTCCCTGCAGATCGTCATGTATGGCTCGCTGATTAATCTGATTTTGCAATGTTGTTGGTTTTTTTTGTAATGCATTATCATTTTTCACGGTGATATTTTCCATTTAAAAAAAAAAAAGCCCACTGACATCAGCCCGTATCGGCATCGAGCTCTTGCTTCCCCCCCGCAGCAGCATTTCAGTCGGTGGGAACGAGAAAAAAAAAAAAAACGACGGGATGCTGAAATCTGCAAAATCGTGCAAATCCACTCACTGGGCTCCTTTAACCCGATGTGCATCTTTTTAAACAATCCTTGCTTCGTCGAAATCTTCATTTAGTGCACATGGATTTTCATCCACTGCTTTTTCACGACACCCTGAAAACGCAAACGCTCCAGTGAATGCTGCATTTCGCTGCTGAAGTGAATTATCCGCCGTGTCTCGGCGTCATATTGCAGCAGTGGCCATCATCAACTCCAATGCGTTTTAAATTGTAAGGGGGGACACCAGTTAAAGTGTTGTTTACCTTTAATTGGGTAGATTTAGCCATTCCGCAGTAAAGCCCGATAATAATAAAAAGGGAAAACACTCCTTCCACGCTGCTCGGCGTCAAGCTGTGCGGGGACTGAGAGAAGGGGACGACTGCTGTTAACGCTTTTATCAGTTGTTTTTCACCGACTTGATGGGGTCAGCGTGGGGTAAGCAGACCTAGGGGAAGGCACAATATGGCGGGGAAGGGCACTTTCATTTGCAAAGTGAAATGTTTTTGCACCATTGTGTATCAGCCTTACATTAACAATGTAATGGGAGAGGGGCAGGGTGGTGGTGGTGGTGGTGGGGGAGACTTCGCTCAGGTTGTTATGTCTGGTCAACTGGTTTCGCTTGCTAAAATTCTCACTTTGCCCCTAGAAAGTTTGTTTCTAAACCTCTAGTGAAAACCCTGGATGCAAATTTCCCCTTTGGGTTCAATTACAAGGGCTGAAGTGTTTGTGTGAAGTATGGTAATGGCCATTTGGTTTAGTGGTCCATGCAAACAGCCATTGACCTCTTCAGCCCCCAACCAGGACAGCAGCCATAAAGCATTTAAAGTCCTTATGGGTATTTCATTCTCCACAATCATTTAAAAAAAAAAAAAAGAAGAAAAATGTTAGTTTGTTTTTTCGTGTGCGGGAAAGGAATTGATTAGTTATAGTTTGGACAAGGATTGAATTATTTTCCTGTGTTTTCTGAATTCCTCTTTTTTTATGCGCAGGAAACGGATCAGAACTCGGCAAACTTCAGTCAACAACATGCATGTGTCTCACAACCAGAAGATTTGTGTCATTTGAAAAGACTTAGGGAGGAGGAAAAAAGACTCAGAGGAATACAAGAACTCAGTCAGCTGACAGAAACAACAGTAACCCAGTGCTTAGACATGGCCAGCACCCAGACCAGTTTGAAAACCCCTTTCAAAGACTTGACCTCATTCAAGGGCAACATGAAACGGCTGTACAGAGAGCGGCTGGAAGACGCGCCCATCAAGAAGCGAGTAATGGCGGAGATCAACCTGAAGCGTCGCAGCACGGATTCCTTGCCCAAAACTCCCAAAGTGAAGAGGGAGCAGACCGAGGATCTGTGCCACGACCCCGACATGGATTTCGCGGGCCAGGCTGAATTGCATGTGGCGGGCTCTGCTAAAGCCCTGGACCTGAGCCCTGGGCTCAAACACACACTAGCCCAGTTCACCCTCAGCAGCCAAAGCTCCCTTGGGGGCCCAGCTGCCTTCTCAGCCCGTACCGGCCACGAGCATTCCCAAGCCGGTATGCCCCCCCTGCCTTCCCCTCCTGTCCTTGGAGGGGGCCCTCTGCTGGTTCCCTGTGACAGCTCCACTGAACTCACCCACTCGCTGCTGGAAGGGGAGTCCATCTCCTGCTTCGTCGTCGGGGGAGAGAAGCGGCTCTGCCTGCCCCAGGTGCTCAACTCTGTGCTCCGCGACTTCTCGCTGCAGCAGATCAACACTGTGTGCGACGAGCTCTACGTCTATTGCTCACGTTGCGATGCTGAGCAGCTGCACATCCTTAAAGTGTTGGGCATTCTGCCGTTCAACGCACCTTCCTGTGGCCTCATTACACTGACGGATGCACAACGGTTGTGTAACGCTTTGCTGCGCCCTGGAGCGGCATTGCCTGCCGACCCCAGTGGTAAGCTGTCGGCCCAGGGCCTGCTGAACGAGAGTGAAGCCAGCTTCCAGGTGGAGCACCAATGTCTGGGGAAGTGCCAGGGTCTCTTTGTGCCCCAGTTCTACACCCAGCCTGAGGCGCCCTGCATCCAGTGTGTTGAGTGCCAGTTGCTCTTTTCCCCGCAGAAGTTTGTCATGCATTCACACAAGTCACCTGATAAGAGGACCTGCCACTGGGGCTTTGATTCAGCCAAGTGGCCCTGCTACCTACAGCTTGCCAGGAAGTACGAGGGAACGCCCGAGGAACCCAGGCTCCAGCAGCTCCTTGATGAGGTCAAAGAGAAGTTCCACTACCAGCTCAAGAGGTCACTAGACAAAGTAAGTACACTTTATAATGATACCTGTGTCTTTGCTTGTTTGCATGTGATAAAATGTCCTTCATCACCACTCAGCTCTGGAACCCTATTAAAATTCTATTAGTTAGATAATATCTTAAAGTCTCTATATCTGGTTGGCTACTTCATCCCTTTTCTCTAGTCGTCCAGTCCCATATTCTTTGTGTTCAGCATGTTTGACTAGCCAAATGTTGGGCTGGTGTTTTCTTAAACCATCGTTGACCCAGTATGGGGGGGGGGGCAGAGGACAGGTGGTGCCATTTTCTCTGACCAGGTCTGATCGGATGAGGTTGGGCCAGCTGGTCACAGCTGAAGGGGACGTGCATCATTTGTCCCCTCAGGTCACCTGGAGGTCACTGGGAATGTCACTGAACAAAAGGCCAATATATGAGGCTCGGGAAGACACAGTTCAGCTCCTGTGTGAATTACATAATTACAAATAAAACAAATCTTCTGGTCTGCCCAAGAAAATAGATTGCACATTTCCACATGGGTTGAGCAATTGGAAAGGAAATGTGGTGCAGACTAAAGACAGTGTTGGTTGGTAAACCACATACAGAGCCTGTTAGGATTGTTTCTTGCTACTTGGAAAGTAAAATGGCTCCATGGCATTACTTGTATTTTTTATACTGAAAACCAGAATACTGCAGAATCTTCAACAGAGGACAATTTTGCAGATTCTCCTTATTCTTGCTGTGTTGAAGATAAAAATCTTGTCAGTGCAGTATCTGAGCCACAAGGGCAGCATGCTTATTGAGAAGTCAGCATTCAGTGAGGGAAGAGAAGCTTTCCCTTCCGTTGACTGGTTTGTGTCTCATGATGTGTGTGTGTGACCACTTACTGTTTTTTTTAATTTTTTAAATTGGGGTTGTGTTTCTGTCTGATTGATGTGGTGTGTTCACACTCAAATCGCCAGCTCGGATAGATTTTTAGTCAAGTTGAAAAAGGGAGGCGCTTTAATCAGCCAGCTATAATTTTTTTACAGAAAGGGTCTTTCCTACAACCATTACTGGCAAGGTTAATTTCTAAGAAGGTAGCAGACTAAGTGAGACTGTGGAGTAGAAAGAATGCAGTGTGTTTTGTATCTGCGTTGAGGAGATGCAGTTTTTTTTTCTTTTCTTGTCTGGTTAACTTGGTGTGTGAATGTGCTGGAAATAACATCTGGTGTCTCGTCGAGCGTCCCAGCCGCATTGCTGTCCCGCCTCTTCCTAATTGTCATCCTCTTGCCTTGGTTTAAGGTATTTATCTTGAGAGACGAGACTCTCTGTCTCAGAGTCACAGACATTTTAATACCACAGAGGAAACACAGGTACAAAGAAACATATGCTCAAGGTGGATGACGAGTCCCACTATCTTTGTGTGTATGTGTGAGACATTGCCAACTTCAGTATGTGCAATAAGATGCTATCTGGTGGTTAGTATGACACATTGTCTTTCTCACACTTTGCCAGGTTCTCTGGAGCCTCTGTCTCACCACAGCCTTGGGTTCTGTATTCTCAGTTTGCAGGTGCTGAGGGGTGATTTCACAGTCACTGTTTTTTCTTCTCTTTTTGTTGTTGTCGCTTCTTTTTGTTGTTGTCGCTTCTTTAGAAAAAAAAAAAAATCTTGCACCTTGTTTGCTAGTAGGGACAAGATTTTACCTTCTTCTGTTATATGTGCGGGTTTGGATTGACCTAAAATGGTGTGAAATTCTATGCAACAGCCAAGTCCCTGTAGACAGACCTACACAGGCACAAAAGGGTAAATTCCTGGAAAGACAGTGGCCTGTGTGTCTACAGGAAGCAGGTGAACGTTGGCATCAGAGGAGGATGCCACTCTACTACCCCCACTGGAGCGGATGTATGGGTGTGTGAAAGATCATTGACCAGAGAACGGGGTGACCTGGCAGTGTCCCGCTTCCCTCAGTCAGGACATAGGGGTTCCCTTCCAAGTCCAACCACTCTCTGTTTATGTGTGTGTATTTGTGTGAGTGTGTGTGTTTAACTGAGCAGGAAGTGAGGCAGACGGACATGTCTCTCACCCTGAACATCCTACAGACTCAGTCCAGCTGCCTCCACTGCACTGGCTGTGTGACTCATACTTTCCACATCCCAGTGGATGTTAGTGGAAGGCCAGCCAGGCAACTTACAGTCACACATGCTTCTTTCGAAAGATGGCTCACCTCAGTGTGTTGGTCTAACCCCGAATGCAGACCCTTTTCCCAGTGGCCCTTATTTACACACAGTGTCAATGTGCACATTTACAAGCAGTTCATAGTTTTAATGAAGAGCTCTGAGACCTCTAGAAGAGACGAGACGCAAACAAGTGGAGCTTTCTGGAAGTTGTTTTTCCCACTTTCTCCAATGGCTACCAGTCCCATATCCTGTAGGGAGTGTTTGGTTTGAGAAGGTGCAGTTAAAAACTCCAGGGCCTGCTCTCTATAAATGGCGCTTTGTTCCCTGAGGCACTGCTTCCATGTCTACCTAACCCTGTTGTGTAAATACAGACAGAAGCCATAGACAGACAGCAACAAGCAGAAGCCTTACTGCTTTCTCAAGAGTTACTTAAGTGTCTGACGAACAATGGGTTCATTTTGCGGACAGGGGTTGTGACAGACACTTGTACTTTCCTCTGTGACAGGATCATGTGTCCTCATTTTAATGGGTGTTTTTTTTTCTGTCCCAACGAGACAGGAAGTATCAGAATTTCCAATTTGATGATCATCCCCGCCACCTTGTGAAATATCTGTGTTGCTCAAGGGGTATTTCCTTTATTCGGGTTACATGTTCCCAGACAGCAAAACGGTGTATTACCAAACATCTGGATGACAAAATCCCACAAGTGTTTATAATAAGTCAGGTAATGTTCACGATACAGAGAAACACAAAGGTAATTTTACTGTAAAAAATTACACAACTGTGATTATCTCTTGCTTTTTTTTTTTGACAAGAATTATACACTTTTCCTGATCTGTATGTCTATTTCCAAGTAAGAACAAATAAACTGATAAACAAACTGATATTTTAGGAATGTTTGTGAACCCTGACGAGCATAACCTCATGGGCGAGCAACATAGTGAACATTGCTGTGTGCTGCGTGTTTGCCTCGGCCTTGTTTGTAGCGTTTTTCTGGCCCAGAGTCAGAAGTGTCAGACGGAGAGAACAGCCTTCCTCTGTCTGACTCCCCGCCTGGGCTGACACAGTGGCTGCGGCACAGACGGCAGACAGCTGCATCTCTCTGGCTTCCTCTATTTGCTATTTGAAAACCAGTGACTTCATTACCGCAGACCAGTGCAGCTGCACTCTCTGGCTGTCTCCTGGGCTGTCTGCTCTGTCTGTCTGTCTGCTTGTCAGTCATTCTCTCGGGCTACATCTAATTGGATTTTGGCAGACATGCTAATCGTTCACTGTGCTGCCTTGGCTATCTCTTCCTCCTACCTCTCCTTCCATCTTGACGTCAATCAACCATCTGCCTGCTTCTCGTGGGTTCATGTCCTCACACATCTTGACTTATGGCTTTCAGTCTGCTTCTCACCCATCATCATTTCTTTCTTTTGAAGCAGACAGTTCTGCTATGGCCCACATGTGTCTGTAAATGGTCAGTATCCCCTGGGCCCCAATCAGCGGACAGTAACAAAATAAGCAGCCAAATGACCCGATAAGTCGATCATTACATAAGCAAGAAGACCACTTGTGTGCGGATGAGAGGAAAGCCAGTGGCTATTGATCGGGTCTCCGACCTTGATGGATGTGGCGAGTTGCTGGGTGACACAGACATTGAATAGAGGAGGAGATGGACAGAGGCAGGGAGGCAGGGAGAAAAGGAAGAAGAGTGAAATGAGGAGACTCACTTGCGGTGGCTGCTGCCGGTGTTGCATAAGTTCCTAACTGTGTTAAGACATGTGCACCCGTCTCCCAAGTTAACCTCACCTCTGCTTCTGCTGTTGGCTTCCTTAAATTTTTGTAACTCAGACAGGCAGCCAAACAGAAGTAGTGTCAGACAGACACAAAAAGGGTATGTGTTGTCAGAAAACATACCCCCCCTGAGGGAGGCTCTTATATAATATAGTAAGAGATCTAAAGAGTATGAAAGTAAGAAGATGAGAGAGTAAGGCCAGGACATGTGGGTCTGACTGCTGTCGTGGTCACACACTGCTATACACTTTTTTCTTCCATGAAACCGGCCATGTTAGCGAGGTTGTTCCAGGGGGCTTGGGGCCCAGCTCTTCTTTCCCCGAGTTGAAAATTAACCTACCCAAGACCTGAGCTGAACCACAACCTTGAACAGCCCTCTTGGTTGGCCAATCACATGGTGGCGAGCTCGCATTTCCCCGGCCCTCTCCTTTGCCCCACACCCCACACCAAGACACTCATACACATATTTCTATGTCTGTCTGTGAATTTTCCAACGAGCATTTATCCAATTATGCTGAACACACACAGGAACTTCTTTTAACGCTGGCCTAGAGTAACCTACAGTCTATCATGCCTGTATATAGTTTGGTATATGGACAACTGTCCATGTTCCTTGTACACAACATGCTCCACCCTGGCCAGTGTTTGCTGCCTGTTGTAAAGGGCTAAATGGGGCCCCGCAAAGGTGGGAGGGGCTGAGCCGAGGGGCCTCCGGTATGTCACCATTAGGTCATTGCCAGTATCGAAGCTCCATAACAGCACTGCAGCTAACCGGAGGAACACCAAATTCATTACTTCTCAGTCTTTTTCTTTAATAGATAAGAATCTTTCAAATTGTTTTGGTTTCCAATACAGCATTTACAATGGTCACAGGCCTTTCAGCCACATATTAGTTGACCACTTTAATTGGTTGTACACCAGCTCACAGCTTTTCCTGTTTGCTACAACCCCACAGTTAAAAAAATATATGGTTGGTTGGCTGGTGGTAATTCCCCACCCTGGCTGCAGCTTGTTATTTTTGACTGTTTCCTTGGTTTGAGCTTCCCACCTCACTACCAGGAGAAGATAATGTGCTGCTGTGTGTATCTGATGTGCGGTAGCAGATACAGTGGAGCCTGTGCAACGTCTGCCAGCAGTCTCATAGACTAAACAAACTGGCAAAGCCCCTCCCAGACAAATGCCCCATGGGTTTTTAAATGGCTATTTGCCAGTTACAACAACTCTCAACAACCCTCAGTCCTCACACCGCTCACGTAGACCTAACGCTTGCTCAAATAAATCTAACCTCAGCATAACCTCGCGAGTTTAAGGAAAGAGTAGGAATGTCAAAGAGACACGATGGCTGCAATCAGCTGTTTATATCGTACACACAGTTACTACTTCCTCATCGTCTCATGTACGACTGAGGGCCGAGGGCTAGCTGGTTAGCATGCTAGGTTAAGAAGACATTTCAGCAACACAATACATCGATTTCTTTGACCTAAAATCAAAAAAGTAAGCTCTTTGCATTCTGTCAAGTACATTTTTTCATTGTTTTGAACTGAAATTCTTACAGCCCCTTTAAAAAAAAAAAGCCGACAGCCTGTTTGCATGTTCATTCTGCTCTGGCTCCCCCCCACACCCTCCCCCACACCCTCAGGGCAGCAGACCTGTTTGTTGCCTTTAAGGAAAATGAAAGTGAAGGTGAGGGGAATATAATGGGCTTTCAGCTCAAACAAGACTATAAGAAAAGAGAGAAGCTTGGATTGTAACATGTCTCACAAGCCTGGTTGGGTTGTTTTGCATGGGACTATAATAATGGAAAGTCTTAAAAAAAATAATTGACGTGTTGATGAGGAGATTAACCGTCCACTGTCTGGTGTCCCTGGGAGACAGTCAGGCGAGCAGGTTGTGGTTGTGATGGGGGCAGGGAGACGGAAGCGAGGGAGGTATACTGTAAAAGGACTCTGGGAGACAGCCAGCCTGTGCGTGTTTTGTGCAAGCAGAGAGAGCACGTTTGCATTTGAAAGACTCTTCTGTGCCGCCTTCCCGGTGGGAACGGTGATTAATGAAGATATAAATAGAGAGATCCAGAGACGGCGCTTTCCATAGGAGCACCATATACACAGCAAGGACACACACACACACACAGACACACTACGTATAGGCACTTAGACTCCCTCTCTTATATGTTCACCCACAACCCCAGTCTCCCAGACAGGGAGATAAACACAGGATATCAAAGGCGTGTCATGAGTCCCGCTGGGCTGCCACCCGGCACATTCACGACACATTAAGCTCAGCCACTACACTGATCAATTATGCATGTTGCAAACACCGGGAAATCATGGGAAAATAGTCAGTCTGTGCGATTAAAGGAATCCCCATCTCTCCACTCTGCCAGTAATGTTTTGCGTGTTTGGTAATTGCTTGTCATTTCCATATGGAAGCGATCCCGCTTGAGATGCCTGATGAAGTGTCCACGTTATTTTGTCAAATGGTCCCATGTGCTTAATTGCACACAACAATGGCTGCCAAGTGCTGCTTTGGCCCATGCTAGCTCTGACCTTCCGCCTACGCACCAGATGAGCGCAGCAAAGATGCAAACTTGCCAAGCTCGGGTTGGTGATTACTTGTCCTGTTAGTCGTTTATTTTTTTTAGGCTCACCTTTGCTCCACTAACATTAAAGTCCAACAGTTTCTTTCCCTTCAATTGCTGGCTGCCTCTATACCCTTTAAATCCCCATCTCACCAAGGGTCTGAAAGATGTTGCTCGGGACAAGGCTGTAAAGTTTGCAACTGGGAAACACTCTGCCTTAGTGAAGGTGGAACGAGTGACATTTTGTGATTTACCCAGACTTTTGTTTCGTTCTGCCTCTGCCCTGCTGAATGCTGATGTGTTTATCTCGCCGCAATTCCCACCTGCACGGTGGCTCACAGGAATAATCTGTCTGCCTGATATTTCTTAGGGAAGACACAAACATACAAACATACAGGCTTCGTTGCCTCATATTCCCCAGGGCTTCATACCAGCTCATCTAGATCCTGTTAATAGAGAGCTGTTTCCCTCTGGATCCTCAACAGTCCCACTGCACCTCTTTGCAGCATAAAATAAGTAGTAGACAGTCCTCAAGGTCGTTGACCTCCAGATGCAATTAATTACATAATAACTTTTAGAATGTACTAGTATAGTATAATATAATAGTGTAAACTTCATCTGTGGAGGCCTAATTAAAAGTTGCATGTGTTGAAGCTGGGTAGTAAACAGCATCCTTGCATTCAAGCAAACAGTCAAGTCCTTCCTAACTGTGCCCAAGCAATAGAGTGGTGTGTGATTGTGTGTGTGTGTGTGTGTGTAGTTCTTGTCGACTCCTCATGTGGCACTGATTCTTTGCGTGTCCACCTCGTTTTCTGGCTTCACTGTTGCTCACATTCACACAGCCTTGCTGCTGGGGCGACTTGGCCAGCATGGAGCCTTGTTACCCTTGACTTTATCCTTTGAACAGTGAAGCATTGCACTGTGGTTCCCAGTCTGACTAGATTTTCGCCAGTTCCTGTGACAAGTGCACTTTGCTATGCCAGACATTTTCTTTGTCATCACTATTAAAATGTACTGGCGGAGATGCATCCTGACACGGGATGAGGCCATATGTACTGTACTTCTGAATAACAATGACTCACGTTAAGGGAGAAAAAAATATTGCCTCCAGTCAGATGATGGTAGATTTTGGCAAGGTTGCCTTATGCCGTTTGTTGCTTTGGCAGACACCCTCATTTTTTATTCAGTAAATATCTGTGCCTCATAAAACAATTAAAGTTACTGTTGACACTTAAATCCAAGAGTCAAACTTTGTGTCCTTGTGTCATCAGAGGTGAATGACAAAGTGTCAGACTGTGACTTGACCATGACTTGAGCTTTGAATGTGTCTGTGTGATGACATCTCTTGTCAGACAGATGACACACACACACAAAGACACGCAGCAGCACGGGACACAGTGCAGATGACAATCTGCTGTTCATGATTAAAGGAAGTCAAAGGGTCACCCACTGCCAGAAACACGCACACAAATGCATCCGCTGCCATCCGCCACATCCTCCATTCACCACGCCAATTCTATCATGCGGCGTGAGTCACGGTGCTCCATCAGTGCTGTGGTCTGCTCTCCACTCATCAGCGTCACAGTGGAGCCAGGACAAAGATTTATCACCGTTCCAGTCTCTCACTCAGTCTGTTTGATGTACGCCCAGGTGTGTTCACTTAGAGCTCTGACTCAACCGTAATGACATTTACCAAACACAGCCGCACTTTGCTTGGGCTGTTGTCAAGCTCGCCTCAGACAGTGACTGTTTTAATGAGGAAAGTCTGGTCATCAAGTTAGTGGACTGTGGGTTCACCTGTCATATTAATGTATTAAGATCGATGCAGGCAGAACAGAAATTAATAGCAGCCTCTGGCCAAATGCTGGTTGATTTTATATGTTCATTATTCACTGTTGAGGTTCTTTTTTATTTTGATAATTCAAGTTTCATCATATTTAAAGTACATGTATCTCCTGAATTCTGCAGTCCTACACCCATTGTGAAAGTAGAGAGAATAGTATTCTGAGACTTGCTTTGAAAACCAGAGTTTGTGACAGAGATAGAGGGAGAGTCATGGAAGCTGATGGATTTGCATTACAGGACCTGTGTGTGTGTGTGTGTGTGTGTGTGTGTGTGTGTGTGTGTGTGTGTGTGTGTGTGTGTGTGTGTGTGTGGTGTGTGTGTGTGTGTGTGTGTGTGGTGTTTGTGTGTGGGAGCGACAGGCGGGCCCGAGGGGCCTGGACAGCAAAGCCAAGCTGCCCATGCAGAGACGAGCAGTAGAAGCTTCAAACAAGCTCCTGCATGTAATATGGATGAGACCAGAGCTCCCTGCAGAACAGTCAGAGGACCCTGGGCCTGTTCGGATTTAACCGTCTCTCTGTCAGTGTCTGTGATAGATTTAGCCATGCAAGGCGTTTTGGCCAGGTGGATCTTTGTCTTTGTAGAGCTGCGGCTGTGTCGGGGGGGGGGGTCAGTCTCTTTACCCTCATTCCCTCTCTGTCTTGCTCTCTCTCGTTGCAGACAGTGATAACCAACCAAGCGTTGACATTTACTGCAGTATCCCACATTACAGCAGAGCAGCCTCCTGGGCTGAGGAAGAAGTAAACAAACCACAGATCGATATTATGACTGCATACTAGAGCTAGGGAAGAGGGGATTTTAGTCCGAGGCCACTACAACTCTTGCATTTACCACTCACTTATTCAGATGTGGAGCCTATATTTCTTTAGACTTGTTTGTAGAGATGCATCACGAGAAATTAGTTTTTATTTCCACCTTTCACCCAGAAACACAAGATAATTTTGGCATCTGATTGCTTCAAGTCTAGACTTAAAATGGCAATCAGCCCAAATTCTGATGAGCTTGCTGTTGCTGGGTCTGATTGAGTCGCAGAATGGCTGGTACAAGCAGGCCTCGGCATGTTTTTTGAGGCATTCTAGTGAATGCTGTGTAATTTATTGCAAAGACAGGGTCGGGCAGTGTCTCCATTTTGTGTTTTCTCTCTCTGTGTAGTGATAGCAGTGCACTGCTGGCTTGCTGACAGCCTCTCTCGGCTTTCAGTCTGCTTAGCAACGCTCGCTCACTCTGCAGTTCTCTCACTCCCCTCTGTCTCCAAGCACTCTGAGTTGTTTCATCCTTTCGAATAGTAAATCCAGTTTCCTTGTAAAGAAAACCAGGCAGTTCATTTGTTGTTGTTTTTTTATGGCAGCATGTGTATCCCTAATTACTGATTTGAACCAGTAACCTACCTCCAAACAATGTCTCATGGCTGTTAACTTCTCTTTAGTCGTTCTCTTTGGCTTTTAGAGATGGTGTAGCCCACACACACATTGGCCTTTGCTTAAGCTCAAATGATGAGTACAGTCATCCTCAGACAAGACAAGGGCCCACTGGCCTCATTCTCAGTCGATGTGTTCTCCTGGGAGCATGAAGTGTGTCTGCTCGTGTGCACGACAGTTTGCTTGCGGTAAACTACGTCATTCTCCTCATCCTCCTACACTGCTGTTTGATGGAGCTGCTGTTTGATGGGATGTCTGTTTATTTGTGTGTGTGTGTGTGTATCTGTGTTTGGATGTGTGTCTCCTGGCCTGGTTGACTCACATAGGTGAGCCTTGGCAGCTTTGGTAATTAACACAGTGGGGGGGGGCAGCGGGGAAGGAAAGTAGAGCACAGACACACGCTGAGCTGCTGTGCTAGAGACGGCGAGCCGCACATGTACAGTATAGTATGCTCTCTTACACATGGATGATTTTGAATGCCCTTCACTGACTCAAACATACTCCAATTTCCTTGTGTGTGTGTGTGTGTGTAGATGGGATGAAAACCACTGACCACATTTTGAAGAAGAGCTTTAATGCCTCATGTTTAACATAATAATACATCTTGGGGGGAGGGGGAGATGAGGTTCAGATATCATATGGATTTTACAGTCGGAAACATTATGCCTTCACATAATACATGAAGTGACGTGGTAAAAGAGAAAGCATCCTCTTATCTCTGTCCTGCGTTGCAGCAGCTGAGAGGACAAACAGGAAATTTCAGATATCTAAAATCTCTCACCCTTCACACTGAGCTTATCTCTCACAAGGCTGAAGCATAAATCCTAGCTGCATGAGCGGATCTAAATTTATCTTATTTTTCTATATACTTACTCTGTTCATGAAGTTACCAGCATAGTTTATTCTGCCTGAATAAAAGCCGAATTTCAGCTCGATAAATTACTTCAATTATTAATGATCAGAGTTGTTTTGGATTAATTTCCTGTCGACCAGCTAATCGATCTGCACTAATTGTCACCATGATCATTATGGCAGCTAGAAGCTTAGTAATCTCAATAATACTCAGTAGCAGAAGAATTCTATGTTTTTGAGAAATGAACAGGAAATTAATTGTATTCACTAATTAAGGAAAAAGGATAAATAAAGCCCTAGTTTTAGCCAATCCAATGTCTACATTTGCTTGTTTTCGTAAACCTCTTCGATAGTTAATTTAGTATTGTTGGATTTTGGACTGATGGTCGGACAAAACAAGACTCCTGGAGATGCCATATTGAACTGCGATTGACATTTGGTCTATTTTTGTCAGACTCCATCCATAACCTAAACAATTAACTGATCAATGGAAAATGTAACTGGCAGATCAATTGATAATAAAAATAATTGTTACCGTTGATTGTGTTTGTGAGACGTGGGGGGTTACCTCAGACTGTGTGGCCTAGTGTATTCCAGTTAGACAATTTGTCCATTCATGAGGTAACATTATTACAACCCTGCTCGTACTGCAGTGAATATAGACTAGAGGCGTCCGCCTGGGATTTGACTGTGAAACATGAGAAACAGAATAGAGAGACAAAGAGAGGGAGAGAGAGAGAGGGGGAGATGAATAGAAAAATTGATCGAGAGAGTTTAAAGAGGCTGCTTTTTATGTAAAGGATCATAGAGGAATACTGTAGCTGGTTTCCATATTAAACGCCTGTCTGTGGTGAAGCTTGGGTTTGGTGGACAGAGGGGGGATTCCTCACTTTCATCACTTTTATAACTTGCCTCATTTTCACTCATAGACTCCCATTAACCGTTTCTCCATTCAGTTCCACTGGCTGTAGCTATCAAGGCTGTGTGGATTGTAAAATGGCTGACTGGAGCTGTAGCTGTAGAGGAAGGTGCTCAACACGTTGGTAGGGAGGGGAAAGGCTCTCTCTGTGTGTGTGTGTGTGTGTGTGTGTGTGTGTGTGTGTGTGTGTGTGTGTGTGTGTGTGTGTGTGTGTGTGTGTGTGTGTGTGTGTGTGTGTGTGTGTGTGTGTGTGTGTGTGTGTGTGTGTGTGTGTGTGTGTGTGTGTGTGTGTGTGAGATGACTGTCTAGACAGATCGCCCATGTGACGCAAAAATGTGCCCGAGGCCTGAAGCCAAAGCAAGTTGGGAAGGAACCTGTCCTTATCTCTCTGTGTGTGTGTGTGACTCTGGCATGACTAGTCTGGCTGATCCTTATCGCTGTGCTTGTCTAGCTCTGCTGTTTTCTCGTTGTGTTTGGAAAGAGGGAGGAACAGGTGTGTGTCTGAGGGGAGGCACAAACAGACAGACAGTTACATGTTGTCTTTGCACGACCTTTTTTTTTTTCTTCTGTCTTTACTTCCCTGTTTCCCTCTGTCACCTGTTTGTCTTACTGTCCACCTGTCAGACCTGTCCTCGTCTGTGTCCTGCTGTTTTATCAACAATCCGGTAAGGAATATGTCAAGTCTGGGCCGAACAAAAGAAATGGTTGTTGCCTCTTGTCTTGAAACGGTTGAGTAATATCTCAGTTTTGGGCAAACAAACAGGACTTTTTAACTTTTATTCCTTAATACACAACTACAACTGAAGATCTAAGTATTCCCCTCAGGTAACAAGTCAAGAACTGAACATCTACATTCTCTTTTCAGTGTTGAGTTAATGAGAGTACTTAAAACCTCCACTTTTGCTGCCTGCTTCCCCTGTGGGCTTTTATTGATTTGGCCGCTAAAACAAAGTGCAGCTCATTGGCTTAAGACGTCCATATCAAGGCCTCTAGTGTCTGCGTGGGGGTCGGTGCGATATATAATATATAATACCACATCCCAAAGAAAGACACAAGGTCTATATGTCAGATCTTAACTGCGACATGAACTTTGGAGCCGCGAAGCTTCAATATCTTGTTGTTGCATGGTTGTCCAGGAAGTATATATATCTACGTATCTGTAGCTTGATCTTTGACACAGTTGACGACCGCAGCAGAGCAGGATGTGGTTTAGAAACAGACAGGGCGTGACTGGCTGTCTCTGAGCGTCTGTGTATGTGTGTTCCTATTTTTCTCCCCGTGTGTGTGTGAGGGCGAATGAAAAGCACCCAAATAAAGGCTGTTTCACTTCCTCCTGCGAGAGGAAAAATGAGAATGAGCTGCATTACTCCATCCTCATCTGCTGCCTGCCGCTCTCCTTTGCCCTCTTCCGCCGCTTCTTGAATGCCAGGCGCATGAATGGCTCAGGAGGGGGGGGAGGAGTAGAAGGAAGAGGGGGAAGAGGGAGGATGGGTGGCATAGTTATTCTTTTTGAACCCCTCTGTTTCTGCCCCGCGAAACGAGACCGTGGTGATCGCCTGGGGTTTGGTTCAGTTTTCATACACGACCACTGATGCCAGCGTTTCAGCAGATGTGAAGACAACAGTGTTAATGTTTAAGGGCACACAAGGGATTTTAAATAGACTTTAATAACACACACACAATTACACTCCAACACAGGCCGCCTGCTCTGGGATGAAAGGTCAGAATAAGGCTTGCACACTCTTTATTGTGCCCTAGATAAGATTTGCCATCAGGCTTGTTGAGACAAGTTGAGGTTGTTTTTGTGTGTGTGTGTGGGTGTGGTGTGTGTGTGTGTGGGTGGGTGTGTGTGGGTGTATGTGACCGTGTTTTAAATCCAGGGCAGGGTTTTACAGTTATTTCTGTATGATATCTTCTGATCAATTCATGCTTCCTGCTGAAAACAACAACACTCTGATACTTATAATGATTTTAGGGCTGCAGCTAATGATAATTAAATTTATTGTTGAGTTGTTTTGACTCAAAAATTTCGGAATATCCTGAAAAAACTGATAAAAGCAGAAAGTACCCAAATTTAAGAAGCCGTTAAAAGAAAATATTTGTTTCTTCTGCTTGAAAAAGGGACTTGTGTACTGATTAATTCAACTCTTTTTGTATCTCTAAAATGTTCTCAAAGAGGTTCATGTTCCGTTTATGAGTAGTTGTAAGGGTTGTTTGTTTTCACTGATCACTCTGCTGAATGTGTTTTCATTTTGCTCCTACATTTTTAAAACTAAGATTTGCTGAATGGAAAATGCATTGTGTGTGTGTGTGTGTGTGTGTGTGTGTGTGTGTGTGGTGTGTGTGGTGTGTGTGTGGGTGTGTGTGTGTGTGTGTGTGGGTGTGGGGTGCGGGGTGCGGGGCAAGCCTTGTATGCGTTTTATTATACATGTATGGAGACAGGATGTGTATTTATAGCCACGAGTAAATGTGTGTGTGATGCACGCACTGAGACGGCAGTCATCTGGAGTGTCCACGTGACTGAAGTGGAGAGGGGAGGAAGAAGAGAGCTTGACCTCGGACTTGTTTGCAGTCTGCGTGGCTGTGTGTGTGCGCACGTCTACCTTCAGCTTCGATACATATAAATCGCACCAAAAGTAGACTAAAAGATAAAAATGTCTTGTGAGCTTGGACCATTAGAGACTGGCAGGCGCTGAAAGAGACGGACCAGCTCTTCATTGATCATATGATGGCGCTTTCACTAATTATGAACATTATGAAATCTAATGCTCAGAGCAGTGACAAAATTAACATAATGTAAAGCTTAAAGCAACACATTTCGTTTTGTTTACTGTTAAGAGAAGCTCACATGTGAATGTCTGCCTCCATTTCGATTGCCCCATAGATGTAAATATCCAGCTATGTCCGGCAACACGTGTTTGCGTTGTAAATAAGATGGTAGTGCTTTACAGAGGGAAACACAGATGGAGCTCTTTGTATAAACACAAGGCTGCTGCTGAATTGCCTTCACTTTCCGCCTTTGTCCAGTATGTACGGTATGCTAACGTATGGTCACGCATGTCTGCGTTTATGAGTGCCTGCTTGTTATTGTCGGATTTAACAGCACTCCGGCAACACAGACACAAGGAAAAAAACACTTTCTGCTCCATTAATGCATCGGCTGGAGAAATGTCATGTGTGCTAATGGTCGGGGGACCTAACCGAGGCTCCAGAAATGGGTCACAAAGTTCACATGGCCGTGTGTGTCATGTAGCTGTGCATAGTGGTCTGTGTGTGTGTGTGTGTGTGTGTGTATCTGCAGCGGCAGGCAGACTGCTGGTGATTAGGAACAACAGGGCAGAGTTCAGCTGAGCGAGTGTGTGGAATGCTAATCCACATTGTCATAAGGCGAGTTTCAGCCTGACAAAGGACTGGAGACATTGTGGGGTTAGGGGGCTGTTTGTGTGTGTGTGCTTGTGTGTGTGTGTGTGTAAGTGTGTGCGTGCATGTGTTTGTGTGTCGCAGAGGCAACCCACATAAGAGAGGTGGTTCATTACTGCAGATTAGGCCTCAGTCGCAGCATGGTGTGCGTTAATAAAGCACATTGGGGGGTGGGGAGGTGGAATGGACGAGAGAGAGAGAGAGAGAGAGATGGGCAGGAAAACAGTTGTGTGAAAATGTGCAAGCGTTTGCACCCGCAGACATTCATTAAGGAATAGAGAGTGTAGAGCAGCAGGAATAACGAACGGGGGTGGTGGGTGGTGGGCGTTAAGCTGTCAACTGTCAGGTAAACAGGAATTACAGGGAGAGACATAGGTAGCCATTAGTGGAACACACATACATGTATGGTCTATATGTACGCACACACACACACGCACACGTTATGTGTTCGTCAACACACACACGCACACAGTCCCACCTTTTAATGAGCTGTCAGTCCTCTCCTCAACACAACATCTGCTGTTGTGGGGTCAAGCACATGAAAAGACCCCTGGACGACCTGGTGGTAATGTCAGTTTGGCCCCGTGCGCTGCCTCTGTCTGTGTTTGTCTCACACACACTTGTGCAGGGGAGAGGGACACATTGGAGCGTTGGTGTGCATAGGGGGCAATACACACTGGCACACACACACATTCAGACAACCTTGGTATTGGAGGAAATCCAGCTGACGAGGGTCCAGCTCACCTCCACCACACCACTGCAGTGGGTTTATTGTTGTTTCTGTCAATTCTCCTCTCTCGGTCCCCTCCTTTCCTGTGTCTGCCCTGTCCCATAACTGTCTCCCCTCTTCCCCCCTACCTCCCTCCCTCCCCTCTGTGCTGCAGTGCTGCCTTCTGGAGAGAAAAAAGGAAAAAACACCAACCACAAGCGCTCATAAGCAGACAAGCCCCCTTCTGTACACACACTCGCAGAGACACACCTGGCTACGCATATGGCTGGAGCCTTTTACATTTGCATGCACATGCTCATTCTTCTATGCCCTTTTAAATGTGGGACTTTCCCCTACATACAGTACACATGAATTCACACGCTCACAAATCAGTGGTAGTAGTTGTTTTTGTCACGGGCTACAGAAACCGAAACGTGCAGAGAATCTTTCAGTCTGTGAAATATGCCCACGGTGAATGATAGAAAACAGAGGAATGCAACAAATCCTTACATTTTAGGAGCAGCTACCAGTGAATATTTGGTTTTATTCTTAATAAATTACTTGTGTTTTTATTAACGGTAGAGAAACTTTGTCTGTGTGGATGTGTGATGTGCATGTTTTGTGTGTGGTGGTTTTAGGAGATAACATGAACATTAGGTGGGTGATACCACGTTGCCATAATAATTTGTTCTGTGGCTGTTTATCTCTGCTAAAGATGGTGTCTCTTAGAAAATATAGCACAGATGAAAATCCTTTAGTCCAGCTGATGAAAGGCCGTCTGTTATTCACTGTCCGACTGTGCGTGTGTGCAGTCATCTTACCAGCTTTTAAAGGCTAGTAAGTCAATTATTGATGCTTTCTACAACCTCTATCTCTCTTTCTCCCTCCGTTCGGCTCTCCGCCTTTGCACTTTTCTCCTCATTGGAATCCCTCTCTTCCTCTGCCCTCTTAACTCCTGCATCCCCCTTTCCTCCCACGTTCTCTCTCCTCTCTACACCCCCCTTCTCCATCACTTCTCTTTCTGTTGCTGTGGTCTACCTGGCTGTTCATGTTGCGATTTGGTTCCTCTGGTTCCTCTGGTTCCACTGGTGCCTGTGCTACATGTCAGTTTGGTTGTGGGTGCGTGTGTGTGTGCACGCTAACTGCAGGCAGCCTGTGTGTAGTGTCAGGCCTGTCTGCCACAGATAAGCATCAACTCCATCAGCTCGTGGCCTCTCGCTGAGCGTGTCCTGGATTTGCTAAAAAAAACACACACATTTAGCCACGAACAGTCGCACAACTACACGCAGTAACCAGCAGTATTTATTCGAACACACATGGCTCACGGGGTACGAAGCTGACACACTTAATTATAAAAACAGTCAACACTCACATACATAGAATGCATCTTCACGAGAACAGCACTCCAAATACGCTGTATGTGTAACGATGAATCACATGCACACAAGCACTTAATGACAGGCCATGTAGTAGCCATGTTGACTTATCAGCACAGCTTCTCTTGTGTTTTATTCATAGACCTTCCTGAGCAGTCACTACTCTTTACTCATCCATCTCCCTGCCACTTTCGTCCTCTCCGATGCTGTATCACGGCCGGTTTACGCTGCATCTCTCCCCATTTGTCTTCATTTTTTTTTACCTCTTGGATGTCATTTGTCTCTATTTCCTATTCTTTTAATGGCATTTGTCTCCATCTTTCCCCTTAGTGACCGTGGTGCCTCCCCCCCCTCCAATTCCTTCCTGTCGTTCCCATGCTGCCTGACAAGAGTGTGCATCATTTTAATTGTTCAACGTATTCTTACCAATGTCTCCTGTGCTACCTCCTTACTGTCAGTTTTGGAGTGTGTTTGTCCATCTGTTTAACTCGCCCCCCCCTCTCTCCATGTGTTTCAGAAGGCTGTGGAGGAAGAGGAGAGCCAGGTGAGGAAATCCTCTGCAGACCTGTGCTCACCCAGTGGCAAGATGGCCAATGCCTACCCTGCGAGAAAGGTCAGTCTTCACTCCCCCACCCCCCACCCACACACATCCATCCATCCGTCTCTCCATCACCTCCTACTGCTCCAGCATCCACCCCCTCTACACACAGGTCAGCTCTCAGGGTCACCACCCCTGCCCCCGCTGACAGACACACCCCCTGTTCACCCATTCATAGCGGCACACTTCTGCTCTCTGACCGGCCAGGAATACACACACACGGTTGCTGAAAGGCTCTGCTCTCCACCCCCACCCCTTTCACCACACACACACACACACACACACACACACACACACACACACACACACACACACACACACACACACACACACACACACACACACATGAGGAAAGAAGCTCTTCATCATGATTGTGATCATGATCTTTTTTCTGCAACACACACGCACACACACTCTCTCATCTGATGCCTGATGGATGATCCCTTATCCACATGTATGCATGCATATATTAGCTTTATTAGATTATGGCACTGAGAGTGCCATGTGCAGTACAGCACATTCCCATCTCCTCCTGCTGTTTCTCTCTCCACGGCCATGCATCTGATTGCCATTGTGATAATTCACCCATTCAACGGAAAAATTGTATGCAAAGATCAATAAATGTAGATGGATGAGCTGCCATCGTGTGTCTTTGTGGCTGCAACACAAAAGCTAAAAAAGACAATATGTTGCGGTGTTGTATCATATTTATATGCGTGTGTTTTTTGTTTTCCACAGGGAAAAACATCTCCACCTGCTTTGGTCTTCAACCGTCTTTTCTCGGACATTAAGGAGGAGCCAGAACACCCCAGCCTGGTCCATCCCAGGTACTACATCATATTAACCTTGATTAAACAGCCCATATACACCATCTTAGGGTTTACATTTGTTTATTTTAATAAAGGATTGGTTATTAAAAAGGAAAAAAGACTGGCACATGTTCCCAAAGTCTAAACTGAAATCCTCACATGTCTGACATAATGTTTTGTCTGACATTCAAATTAATTTTCTGTTGATCAACTTATTGGTTAAATAACTAATTGTTTGACCTGATTAATCGTTTAGTGTATGGATTGTTAGAAATAGTGACAAAATAATTTACGAGTCTGTTTATCTTGTCATAACATTATCACATATTCCATTTACGTTCAGATATGAAAAATAAGTGAAACAATTACCTGATTATCAAAATAGGTGTTCACAGATTTTGTTGTCAGAATAGGATTTTTCAACAGACGTTTAGCTTCTAAGTGATATAATGAGATTGTTGTTTAAAGTCAGTCTGGATTTAGAAGTGTGTTTTCCTGGAGAACATTAAAAGCTCTAGTTTCTTTAAACTGTGCATTATGAGGAGGTGAACTGTGCCAAACTGTGGGGTTTGTGTTAGTTGCCAAGCCGCATCAGGTTTCATTTTGACTTTCTCTCAGTTTCTTTTTTAGTAAATGAAGTTCCCATCCAAAAGTTCTTGCTCAGTTCCCTCTTTGTCCTCTGTCCTTCATCACATGAGCTTCTCATCTCCCTCCCTCCTCCTCCTCGGGTCCTCTTTTCCTCCCTCCTTCCCCCCCAGACCACACCAGTCTGTGTTTGGGCATGGTGCTCTGATAGCGCACACCGTAATCTGACTCATATTAAAAGGTGGAATTAGATGGTTTATGGCGCCATAGCTACACGTGACCGCTTGACATACTGACCATGGGCCAGACTAAATGGCAGGATTTATATATCTGGTCACCTCCGGCATTACCGGACGGCAACGCATCTCAAACCAGTCGTGGCTTGCACAGAGCAGTTTGGAGCATGTGTTTCTGCATTGCAGCTTTAGTAGTAATGAAACGTCCTGCTAGACATCCACAGCACTTAATGTCCTATTTGTACCAAGATCCATTAGCACCACACATGTCAAATAGGAGCCATGCTTACATTATTCAATCACATCTTTGGCGTTTCATGTGAATGAGTTTCAGATCGTCATTCAGGCGAACAGGCAGCGCTTATTTCCATCCAGAGCAGAGGGAGCAAGGCTGACTTGGTTGGTTGGTAGTGCTGTAGTTTTTCCGGCAGAGCCCCACTGAGCTGTCATGCTTAACCTAGTTCACAGCCCCAGCCTCAGCTCTGTCTGGAGGGGACTGCTGTGGGGGGAGGGGTTCAAAGCTTCTTCTCTTCTCTTCTCTTCTCCTCTCTTCTCTTCTCCTCTTCTCTTCACCTCTTCTCCTCCTCCTACTCTCTTCCCACCATGCAGCTAGGAATGGACAGATAGTGTTTGCTCAGTGGCTTCAGTGCATCTCCAGGCACTATCTCTCTCTCAGTTGTACCCACTACCTGGACATGTGTGATAAGCTGAAGGTGTGTTTAGGCTGATACCCTGTAAACACATGATAAGAAATATCCATATTCCGCACTGTGTTTTCAGCTCTTGTCTTCAGACGCTGCACTTACTTCAGGCTAAACCCTTCACAGACATACCTCCTTTTATTGCTCTGATTCCGTGTTTTCACTGATGAGTTATTGCAGTCATATTGCTTAATGTACATCAGCATTGTAAAGTCCATAACTCGTAACATTTTATGGTCTTTACGGCAAACTCGCAGAAGTATGTGAAAGGTGACACTGCTGCAATCATGACTAGAAAAAGCAAGACAAAACACATGCTTGTTTCAGTTTGTACGTTATCAGCAGGATACCCCACCTTTTGTGTGATGAAGGGAAGCCAGGTCTTTAAAAAATTGACGTTTCAGTGCTATTGCACGTTCAGTATCTTGTGTAAAAATTGTAAAGATTTATCTACATGTTAAACCAGTTCAGTGTTTAAACGTCTTTTCTTTATCTGCTTCTCTCTCCCAGTTACTACCTGTACACATACGATAAGATGGTGGCTCCCAACGTGTCTCTGCAGCAGGAGGCGGAGATGAGCCAGGAGATGCTTGGAGCGCTGCTGAAACACCACTACAGCCACAGAGTGCTGGGTCACGACGAGCCACCCATGGGTCAGTAATGATACACACACTACTAAACAGAGACACACACAGAAAGCCCTTATCCCTTCCATACAAAATTCCAAACATATACACTAAACCATACAAATGCAGACTCCATATCAAAATGACGTGATGAAATCAAATTACCTCCTATTTATCCATTAAATCGTTGGCTTTTGAACCACAGTGGTTAGGTGGCTAGATTTCCTGGTATGAGGTGTCAAGTAAAATCATCTTTGTGTGATTTGTAGTGTGAAAACATCACAATGAATGTGATTAAGGAAAAAAATTAACGTAGAAGAAAAACTAGCTTATAAATATACATAGGGGAGGGGGTGTGAGTTAAGTGTTCCCAAAATGTGGGTTGTTTCTTTTAACCCCAGAAATTTACGAATGAATCCAATGATGAATGAGTAAAATAATGAGTTCAAATAGTAACAGTACTAAAACGATAAAACACATTTATTCAGGGTGTGGAAGTTCATCCTTCACTTTGGAGACAATAGCCTGACAAAGGATATCAACCCTGTGTGGGTTTGTATTGTAATGTACATACTGACCGTACAGACACACAAACATGGCTGACACATGTCGACTATAAATACATCACGCATGCACATGCAGCAAGTCCGGGCAATTTCCGTACATACACCATGACCAGAAGAGACATGCAGATCATGTACATGTAGCACAGTGGAAGAGCTGACACGTGCTTACTGTAAACATACAACCACCGTCCAACACACACACACACACATGCGTAACATTGCAGCCTGCAGCGACACACATAATCATGCATTGACCTTCACATAAAGACTCGAGGGGAACCTCACGTTTGAGCAAGAGGGGTGAAAAGGCAGCGACCTCCTCTCTGTACTGTGTTTTTATGTGCACATTAAAGTGTGTATATTAAAGCTGCATCAATAAGAGGTGTGTGTGGAGGGAGAGAGGGAGAGGGTGAATCACAGCAGTAGTGTTCGTCTGCCATTATTATGCCACGTCTGACTGCCAGGCTCTCGCTCTCGCGCTCTATCTCTATCTCTATCTCTATCTCTATCTTTCTCTTTCTCTTTCTCTTTTCCTGGCTGCTGTCTCCACTTCCTCTTCCATCCATCCATCCATCCATGCCTCTTTCTTCTCTGGCTGCCTTGATCACCACCTCCCTCTCAGTCTGCTGTCACTTCCCCCATCTCCTCCTCCTCATACTCCTCCGTCTCCCCCTCATCGTCATCATCCTCCTCCTCCTCTTCTTTCTCTTTTTTCCTCTCTCAATCTGTGGGCCTTTCACTTTTTCTGTTGTGCGCCCCCCCCCCTTCTCCTGTTTTTTTCCATTTGATCCACAACCAAATGACTCACTCCTGCTATTTGTTTGCTTCTACTATCATGCGCGTGTGCGTGCGTGTGTGTGCTTTGCAGATCATGTTTGCGAGCCTGTATTTGTTAGTGTGTGTATGTACATATGAAAGCCACCTTCAGTCAGTAAATGAGTGTCCTCTCCAGTGCCAGACAGGCTGTGTACAGAGCATGCTGTTTCCTGTCACACACACATACTGTATGAATACATTATTCTGGTAAACAACCCACTGTTCTCGTGCTCTCTCTCCCTGACACTATTTCTGCTTCTCTTTCTGTCTGTGAGCTCACTGGCCGACACATGCCTCGCTTCAGCATCTGTGCACGTGTCTTTGTTTTTGGAAGTGTGACATGGCCCGTTTGATCCGTTACTTGTGATGTGCACCTTAAAGGCTACAGTGAGGAAACAAGTCAGAGTTTGAAGGAGCCCATACAGAACAGCGAAGCTCCCACACAAGACCCTTTATTCCTCTCTTTTCTCTCTCTCTGTGTCTGAGGACACACACGTATACACGCGCACACACACACACACACACAGAATTGGTGGGTGAGTGTTTGGTTCTTCGGCTGTTGCCGTGCTTGTGCTTGCATGTGTGTTAACGCTGAAAAAGAGGTGTGAGCTTCTGTGAGGTTGTGCGAGGGTGTTACTAAACGTAGGCGGTAGTGTGCGCCAGCTCGGCTCGCACTTCCTGTCTTTCAACCACCTCCTATTCTTTTTGTATTTATTTATTTATTTATTTTTTTAACTTCTTCCTTCATCCTCCTCTTCCTCCCTCCTCAGATCTTCACGCGTCGCCCCCTGTCGCTGCTGGCGCCGAGGAGGCCAAATCCCAACATGCCGCTGCTGCCTCGGCCACCGAGCGGGAATGCCAAGCCCAGGCAGTTTCCATGGAGACAAGCAGCCCGAGCTGCAAGAAAGCCTCCCACACCCCCGCCCACACCCCTCCTCCTCCTCCTCCTCCTGCGTCGTTGTTGACGCCGGTATCGGAAGTAGTGGCTAAGGACACAGGCTCTGCCACAAGCGGCGCTGCAGTGGTGGTGGGGGGGCTGGAGGACGACAAGGACAGGATTGTTGTGGAGATCATGCAGATGTACAGCAGGCAGCAGGAGAAGCTGAACTCCACCCTGCACAAGCAGCTGCAGCTGGAATTGGTGAGTTGGTGGTTGGAAAGAACAAAGACGAAGATAAATGAGCCCAAGATAAACTAGAACCTAACTGTCCTCGCCTGTTAAAAGTGTCCTTGAAGTGGATGTGGAGGTGATGTTCACCTCCCACCGACCCCTTCATGTTTCCCTCCCACCACATGATGGTTCTACCATTTTAAAAACAAGTCAGAACCACAGTTAATCTAAAAAACAAGGTTTCACTAATTATAACATATTGTTTTGTTATTAAAACACTTAAGTTCAATTTCAGTTTGGACATATGGAATGTGAAACCCCTCTATTCAAGCCCCTTGGGGTATTATGACATGTCTCCCTGTGGAGGGGCAGAACTGTAAAGCAATTTCCCCTACAGAGGTCAGTGAAGTATCACATGATTGTTATTATTTCCCTTGACTTAGTCTTTGTGCCTTCAGGAGCTGGAGGCGGTACGCGGGGGCGAGGCAGCGAGGTTACGGGAGCTGAGCGCCGAGCAGCGGGAGCTTCGCAGCGAGCTGGAGGCGGTGCACAGTGAGCAGGCGCGGCAGCTCAACCAGGCCCGCCAGGAACAGCTGGAGCTGGAGACCCGTCTGGAGCAGCTCCGACAGCAGGCCTGCGCCTGCGAAATGGGGGTACAGCGCCAACAAGAGGCCCACTACACCGCACAGGTACGGGCTGAGAGGAGAACCAATCCTGGCATCAGAAACAGTCTGAATGATGCAGTACACACACTAGCTTGCATCACTTAACATTTGATCTCAGATGGTACAATGCTATGCTTCAGTTGGAATCAAATTCAAAGAAAAGGGGCATCAGTGCAGCTGCAGCACACTGTATTTCTACTTGTTTACAAAACATTTAAATTAAGTTAATGCACTTCAGATTTTCACCGTGAACATATAAGAATTTGCCCTTTAATCCTTGATCCTCGATCGTTCCCAAAATTGCATATCAGCACTCTCTCTCTCTCTTTAAAATGTTCCCACCAGATAGTGGCCAAAAAACATTCTCACATAGTCATCTCCCACATATTTCCTCTAACAGCAGCAGAGAATGTTTTCTACCCAAACTTCGAGACTCAAGGTTTGGACAAGCTGTTTCTGTGATTGAGTGTTTCCTGACTGAATAATTTTGTGTGCATGTATGCTCTGTGTGAGTCAAAAGCGGGACTGCACACACACACACACACACACATGAACATTCAAGGCCTTTGTTTAGGTTTCCACTAGACCTAATCTTGAGATAGATTATGTTATGTTGGCCTGAGCTCAGAGCTGCACTATCCCCCTCCTGTCTGCTATTGAAGCTCCGGCTCCTCCTGCCCCGCTCCCCTTGGCTTCAACACCAGGCTGAGTGCCAGTTAGGAGAGGGGGTGCGCATGTGTTTTCGTGAGACTGATACGAGCTGTTTCACTAAAAACTTAAACAAGTCATTTGTAATGTAATATATCTCAAAGTAACTAGTGTCATGGCACCTCGGACGCATTCTTGTCTTCGCGGTTGGGAAATTCATTTTTTAGTCTTCACATAATGTAAGAATCTTCAAAATAACTGGCAATGACTTGTGTGGCAACCGCAAATTGGTCGTGACAGTGAGCTGCTGTAATCAAGGTTGAGTCCGAGTTTATGTCTGACCATCAAAAAGTGACCACTGACGACTGAGAGAGCAGGAGGCACTCTAACGTCTTCTCTGCATTTTGACACACACAACATATAGTGCAACACGTGTAGATAGCCTATCTACTGTACTTTGCACAGTCTGTTGAGATAGCTCGCTGGCAAACTACTTTTGCAGCTACTATCTTTACGTCTGATGTTGTGTGGGCTCTGTTTCGTGATCACACTTGATTGTTGTTTCTAGTTTTAGACTGCAACAATTAGTCGATTATTATAATAAATTCAAACTCATAATTAAGTAATATTATAAATATTATAATATTAAATTATAATGTGATAAAATTCAAGTTTTTTTATTTACAGCTTTTGGTGAATTCGGAGCTTCATGTCTTCTTCAGTGATTGTAAACTAAATATCTTCGTAATTTGTGAAATTGGTTTGACTTTTTCACAATTCCCTGACATTTTAGAGACCACATTTTAAAAGTAAGGGTTTGAGAAAAAAAAGTCTGTGTAATGTCAATCATGCATCATCATATTTAAGATTAGGATTAATGAAGTTTTGTGCTGTGGGACGTTCTCAATTTTATTGAGTGAGAATAAACACCATGACCTGCTTGCTATACGTGATAATGTACTAGACTATATGTCTTCAAAACATTGTCTTCTTGTCTGTGTCTTCAGTTGTCGGAGCTTCGTCAGAGGCTGGAGCGGGCGGAGGCGGATCGCCAGGAGCTGCAGGAGGAGCTGCGCCGGGAGCGGGAGGCTCGGGAGAAGCTGGAGCGCACGATCGCCCAACTCAGGCAGCAGATGGCCCGGTCTGGCACTGTGGGAGGCAGCCCCTCTCCTCCTCTCACCCCTTCCACCGGACCCCCTAGCGCCCACTCCCCGCCCTCCTCCTCCTCTTCTTCCTCCATCTCGGAGGCCCCAGCGTCTGGCCAAAAGTAACTGCCACCCCTCCAGGCGCCTCCTTCCCTCCCTCATTCCTCTTCGCCATCACCCACCAACTCTACAGACACAAACAAATCAGCCTGAAGCAGAACGGAGCTTCACATCTCCTCAGGCTGTTTTTTAAGTTGTGCATCTCATTCTCCCCCCTTATTATTTCAGTGTAGGACTGACTTTTGTTTTTGTAATTTAACATCACTTAAAAGAAAAGTTTTATGGTGTGTTTTTTTTATTATTCTTTCTTTTGCTTCCTCTCCTCTCTTAAAACAGTATTTAAAGATTTTTGGGCATGTATGATTTAATTTATAGTTTTTACTGAACAAACAGCTGCTTCACAGACAGGAGTTGGGTCAAGTCGAGACCAACTCAACCATCACTATATTTTTTCCATCCTCACATTGTCACCCTCCTCATCCCATCCCCTCTCGCTTGCTCTGGACTCCGGAGCCAATGACTTTGAGATTTCAGCTCAGACACGGATGCTTGACTCAGCTCCCCACGGACGTGTCAATTCACTGATACTACCTGGCACAGCAGCCGGTGCCCACAGACACAAAATGGCGCCTGGACGTGTGCCTCCTCTCCGTGTTTCTGTACCTTCAGCCCAGATGCTCAAGTACCAGCGAATGCAGGAAACTGCATGGACATTTCAAAAAAGTTTTTTTGGGAGTCCTTATAAAATACAAAGAGAGAAAAATATAACGTGTTAAAATATCAAATCTATATGGAGGAGAAAAACCTTTACTGTACACAAAAAGACATTAAGCAGATGTTGTAATAAAAATATGCCAGTAGTGACACTGAACTTGAAATGAGTGTTTTGAGTGTGACGCCCACGAGGTAAAAAGCGCTCAGACTGTCTGGCCTGGGCCCCAGCTGCCCCACACACAGACCAACTTCCTCTTCACTCAGCTTGGCAGCACCTGGACTCTCCTGTTGTAGACCAAACAGTCTGTCGGTTGAGCCACCAGCTGCCCAGTGTCTCCTCTAACATCCACCCCCCCCCCACAGCACCCCACTCACTAGAGACCTCACACCTTCCATCGCTGTGTGCTGGGGCCATTGCCCTCTACTGGGACACTCCTCAACACTGTGGTTTTCACCCACTTTGGCCTAGACAGGAAACACTGTGCTCTTTTCAGGCTTGGCATGAACAAGCTCACGAGCGGTGTTATGCACTTAATGTGCTCTCCTCCTCCAGAGTCTCCTGGGAAAGGAATGCGTCTGGACACGGGGGCTGGGTGAGCCGGCGAAGCTTTTATAAGAAAGAAGAAAGGCAGAGTCTCACATGTGCAGTAGCTGCACTGTGTTACAATAATACATACGACATCCCCACATGCGTGCACACTCAAGTGTGCTAGGGCAGTGCAGGCATTCAGGCAGAACAATGGTCCCAGCGTTCCCAGCAGATGATCAAAGCTCCAGCGTGTCCCTGTTCTCTGGGCTTCCTCTGCTTTTTCAGTCATTTGACTTCATTGTTAGCAGACGGTTTTATCCCCACCCTGTTTGTCCGAATGTGGGTCGCAGGTGAAAGCAGTTAGTCCAGGATGGTTTGGGCCCTGCTTCACGTTAATCTGCCTGGCTGAACAAACAGCACCGGGAAGGGAGGGGAGGATTGAGGGGAGCGCTCGGGGGACTGGTGCGCTCTCCCCCTCGGCAGGCTGGGTGGCCCGGACGCCAGGGGTACAGAGGGAGCCCGGTTTTTGTTCTGTGCCGCCAGAATGGGGGCAGCTGTTGTTGTCTGGGGGCCTCTGCCCACCCTCGGGTGAGACTGTACAGGATCCCCCATCTCTCAACGCGACTTCCCTCCTCTCCCACAGAACCGCCATCACTCACTCACTCTCACTTACCCGTCCATCCGTCTCCAGTGCCAGATCAGCTGGGGGTGTGCAGTGTTTTGTAGAAGCCCAGGGGAGCGAGCAGACATCCAGCCAGAGGAAGAGAGGACTTTTATTGTGTCAGTTGCCAGGCAAAAGCGCTTTTTATTGCCACTGAGGAAATCCCTGTGTGTGTGTGTGTGTGTGTGTGTGTGTGTGTGTGTGTGTGTGTGTGTGTGTGTGTGTGTGTGTGTGTGTGTGTGTGTGTGTGTGTGTGTGTGTGTGTGTGTGTGTGTGTGTAAAAATAATTGTTTAAAAAGAGAAGGGGATCGGCCTCGGCTAAACTCTGAGCTTTTTTATGCATCTCCTCTAAATGCAAATTGATAGACATTCCACTGTGCTCCATCCTGTTTTCAATGCAGATTTTCTTACACAGCTTCCCTTTACAATAACAGATCTTAAAGACTGGGCCGGGTACAGTTGTGGTTTGTTGATGGTCACAGGTGCAGGTGCAAGCCAGTTAAATCGAAACCCATGCCGCAGATGTACACTCTACTGTTGTTCCATTTAAACCTTTATTGAAATTATGAAAGAAAATATTTAACGTATTAACTAAAGATTTATATTCACTTTGTAAATACAGTAGTCATTAATATATTAACTGTTCTTATAAGAATAATCTTCAAAAGGTTATATAAATTGGACCAGAACTTAGGCTCCAGACGGCCTAAATGTTTTTGCTTTCTTTTTTAAAAAAGTGGTCTTTGCAGATAACTGAATTGACTTTAGTCGAGTGGATGTGGGGGAGTGACACGCATGGTTTACTGAGACATGACGCAGGACAAAGGCTGAATAGGAAAAATAATACTTTGTTACACACGTTCCCCCTTTGCTGAAAACTGATGCATTTGTTTGTTGTGGATTTCATCTTTGACGGACTGTTGAACTTGTAATGTAACAAGCTTTTTTTCCCTCTTTGTCAAAAAAACCCTCCCCTGAGCTAAATTCAAACTATTTGTTTAAGAAAAATCATTTTGGGGGGGAAAAGAAAACAAAATTATAAATCTTTTTTTTTTTTTGCATGTTTGCTTCCCCTTATGTTGAGTGTCACTAGGCCTCTCTATCAATCAGTTTATTGTGAAAAAAAAAAATTCCCCAATGTAAGACACAAAATATTGAGATGGCTCATATGCATGAACATTGAATATGTGCAAGTTTTGTCATTATTGGTCCAGAGGCTAAATATAAAGTCAGAGTCAGATTATGAAAAACAAGAAATGTAGCCTAATTCGGAAATATTACACTGTGTGTGTGTGTGTGTGTGAGTGTGAGAGAGATGAGCTCCCACGTCTGACTGAAACACGGCAGCTTTGAAAAGGGAAAGAGAGAAACTTGCTCCTGTAGCTCTGGATGTGTCGTTATGTTTTCTGATTTGAGATCATATATCCTTGTCTGAAAAAGATGATCAGTATTAGTTTTTCTTTTTTGACTTAATTACCTCTTCAGCAGAACAATGAAAAAAAAATAAAAACGAATCATTTGAATTCATCACATTTGCAAATACCTAATATGTAGTTTTTCTTTCTGTGTAATTAGCATTTTATACACAAGGGGGCGATGTTTATCTTTCTCTAATTGTGCTCTGTAATGAGAAAAGGACTAAGTGAGCGTGGAGAGAAAGAGAGAGAGTCTCCTGTAACATGGCGTTCTGGGCCTTTTTGCATTTTGCAGTGTTAAGAGAACTTGGATTCAGCTTTGTACAGAATTTTTACAGGTGTGAATTTTTGCCCAACCAAGTAAAAAGGAGGAAGACAGAGCCAGGCTTTACCACATAAACATATTTTAATACAAACACTGGTAAACAGATACACGGTTGAACTGTTGCAGGTGGTTTGCTTTGTAGTTGGGTGTTTAATTTTCCACCAGTAGTTATTCTGCGCCGCTGTGGGAGGAGTCTGAAGTGTAGGGCTGCGTTGTTGATTGGTCGCACAGATCACTGGCTACGAAGAATATTATGATTTCATGTCCACACATCCTGTTATAGATATTAAAAAAAAATATTTATGGCTTTGCTAAATAAGATCCCTCTTCCCCCTCGATGCTGTTCTGAAAAATGAATCGCAGTGTCCGTGTATGACCATTGCATACGTTGCCAATACTACAGTGTGATGAGACTTTTGTTCTTGCATGAATCGAGACACTGTTCTCCTACCTCATGTTGTGATATAAAAAGATGTTTTTTAAGCAGAAGACACTGCATCTCTAACTGTTTATCATCATTGATATTTACTAGTAAATGACATACCTGTAAATGCTTTTAGCTAATACCTCAGTTGTATCTAGTGTTTGTTTTTTTCTGTTTTTGCCCCTCCCTGATTTCAGATCCTGTAAATATGCCCTGTATAGACAATGAACTTGGATCAAATTCAAGTAAAGTTCTGTAGTGTCGAACCTGTGTTGTCTTTTGCCTTCTTCACCGGCTTGTGATGCTGATAGTTGTCCTTGGAACGTGCTTGTTCACTCCTCGGGCTCCAGACACTCAGGAGGTCACATGAACAACATAAACATGCGCAGACCTGAGACGATTAGTTGATCAACAAATTCAATTTATTTCATTAAAAAGCTTAAAAAATTGAAACAAGCATATCAAAAAAATCATCTTGAACTATTTATAACATTGAGGTTTATGTTTAATCCAGTTTTGTGCAGATTAATCAAATATGATAATATAACTTTTGATTAACTCATTTATAGGCTACTTAAAAATAACACCCCAACACCAGATTACGTTAATTTGTATATAAATCTGGATTATAATTCCTTCATCAACACAAACATGACACACAGTTTTAGCATCAGACTGATTTACACTTTCTGAGAATGACATTATCTCCGATGCCTATGCAAAAAAAAACCTGCTTAGAAATTAGGAAATAAACAAACGGTCTGAAACTACTTGAGAATCACCACATTCTTAAAACTTCTTCTGTATCAAAGTGATACAGGGACAGTGTCGGTCCATTCAATGGTACAAAGCAAACAGGAACTGATAGTAGGACATTCAGATTTTCCTAGTTTTAAATAAATATAGGCTCAATAAAATGAGGTTTATGTTGTAAACATATAAGCAATATATTGTATTGGGAATTTTCCACTCCCTATTACTGGCTTTGGTCCCAAAATCCGTATCTGATTAATTCTCTTAAGATTTGATAGAAATCCCTCCAATAGTGGTTGAGCTATTTTAGTCTATACGTGTTGGACTGACTGACAGCATCACATGACTCCTTCTCAACAAACAACATATTTTCTCACATTCAGGTTCCATCATCTAATTTCATTTCTTCTAACGTGTGTCCTACATTAAATTACTGAGTGCCGTCATGTTCTGTCCTCTGCAGCCAAGTTAAATTTAATCCTCCACTCACAGAAGCTGTCAGCGGGAACTGCTGCCAAGCCCTGTGCGAGCCGCGGGGTTGGACAGACTACACATAGAACGAGTGTGATCAGAAAGCTGTTGAGGAAGCAGAGCCAGGCAACGTTCAGACCCAGGTATGAGGGTATTCCCACGGGTAGCAGGAGGAGCATGGCCAGAAAAATCAGCAGAGGGGCCCATGTGCTCAGAAATATACTCAGGACCTGGCAAACGATGCTTCTCCTGGAGTGAGTTCTGCTCTGGTTTGTAATTGGGTTCTTCTCAGGAGGGTTTTCTAATAATGTAGAGCTGCAAACAGCATGAAGCACAGAGCAGGCCAGAGTCAAGGAGAGCAGTGTGACAACCTGCAGGATCTGAGTGGTGGGGAAAACCCAGCACTGGTTCCTTTGGTGGTGAGACACGTCCTCCAGGACAGGATCGAAGTCAGACAGCAGGAAGACGTAGAGAACAGTGAGGTTCCACAGGAGGACAGTCACAATTGAGTGGACGATCCCTTTCACCCCTGAGGAGGCCGCTGGCAGAGAAACGGTGCAGAATTGGTCCAAACTGGCCACCAGCACAACGGGCCACTGCAGGAGGCTGTAGACTTGTCCGAGGATTTGAACCAGCAAACACGTGTGGTATCTGGTCAGCTGCCAGTCCAAGAGGAAGAGGGGGCCATCAGTGTGGGTGTGGATGTGAATGGCGGCGAAGATGAGGGTCACGGCCGTGTCCACGACGGACAGGGACACGCTGAAAACTCCCACAAAGCTCCTGCAGATGTGGCTCCTCTGGAGAAACACCAGGGTCCAGTTGAGCAGACATTTCCCTCCCAGTCCGAGCAGGACGGAGAGGATGGAGATGTTCATGCTGTGTTGTGTGGGTGGAGGTGTTAACCAGATGTGCACTGGTGACTGTCGACCGTCATGGACACGCTGCTGCTGCTGGTATATCTGAATCAAAAGAAAAAACCATGCAAGTATTTATCTATGACTTTAAACAACGAACTGAAATAATACATTGCTGCTTGACTATTGTAGTGGAAATTTATCGCGAGATGTGAAATAAAGAGTTTCTCAGACCGGAGTTGTCTTTGAGTCTTTAATTTAAAGCTCTACAGAGGGTTACACAGTCAGCGTCAATTGCAACCTCGATAAGTTAAGAGACGTTTTTTATACATTGTGGTAAACACGAAACATAACAGAAAGAGGACAGCAATTATTTGATGCATCGACAAATCGACATGTTTTCAACACTCACACTAGATTTGTCATAGAAAGAAAACCACTTTTCTTTCTTCGGATCATTTAAATTTTTAATTAATTTGTGTATTATTGTTTAATATTTAATGTGTTTTAGTATTTTTTGTGTTGCCAATTTATGGATTCCTTTTATCAGTTTTGTAATAATTTCTGCCTTCGTGACAGTTGTAAAGTTGAGTTTTTGTTGAAACAGTTTTATAGGTTGATTCAACCTTATGATTAAGATTTTCATTAAGCCTGTTTGTTGTGATGTTGGACTGATTTTGTGTTATAGGTTTTTGTATTTAGTCCACAAAGAAGAAGAGAATGATGTCGTGCTCAGCCAAACAGAGAAAGAAGAAGTTTGCCTGTGTATTAGATAAACGTTCCAATACACGCAACAAGGGGTTTACATGTAAAAATCAACAAGATACTGTTGTTTAAGATTCAGATTCAGATTAAGTTTAGTTTCAAATGTCTCATTCGAAAAAGGAAAAAAATGCTCCGATGTTTCACCCATGTTCTCTTCAGTTTCATCGTGTGTCAGTGAGACGTCCTCAGGTTTTGAAATCTCACGAAACAGAACTGCACATTCACAGAAATATAGATTGTACAAAAAACGTACAGCCTCTGTCTTTAACTGTCTCTCTGGTTTATTGTGAAGGAGGACCCCCGGCAGCAATGGACATTTTTTTTGTATCATTATTATTATTGTTATTGAGATTTTTCACCAAATTGTGTCTGTTGCATTAATAACTAAATTGTTCTTCCTCTGTCTTTAAACGCAGGAGTGAAGCTTTAACAATGATTCACACAAGGATGTTTATTTTCTGTTTTTTCTCTAACTTTCTTCTTTAGGATTGTTGCTACAGTCACAATGCACCTCACCTAAGGACGAGCTCCACCTGCTTCTGCTTGTCTTCTATCAACGAGCTGTTCCCAGAGGCAGTTAGAGCTGCCTGGATACAACAAGAAGTGAACACTGAGCAAACATAAACACAAGGAAACCAAGTGTCATATTTCATCATTAATCTCTGCACGACTCTGACGAAACCCAGCAAGACGAGACCCTGTATGAAGAAAACACACAATACACACATCTTTGGGTTTATTACCTTTGTAAATGAAGTCAGGTGATATTAAATTCAGCGCCTGTTTCCTCCTGCACGTTTCCAATAGGCTTGATCAAATTAAACAACCATCAGGAAAAGCTTCTGCCAGAAAGGTGTGGTTTGTTCTCAGATAATATGCATCGGTTCTGAAACAGGAAGTTCAGAGTATTGTGGTCTGTGGGTTATTTTAAAAGAGCTCAAACAAGTGCAAACACGATGTGGTCGCAGAGAAGAGAGAGAAAACCAGTTTACTTCAGGTTCCTAGTCAGTGTAACCTGTTTATTGCAGCCTCACCATTCTGCTCTGTTGAAATAGTACCAACCTTTTCTCCAGGATTTTTTTCTCTCCCTGTGTTAATTGCTTTACACCAGAAAATCAGCTTGGCATTAAATGTTGATCAGAAGAGCTCTTTATGTATTTATTATCTTTCAGCTTGCTTTATTGACGAAGCACTACCATCTCAGGAAGTAGAATTTATGATAAACAGCAATCACACTGGAATGCAAATGAAGAAGTTCACTGCACAGGTATAAGCTTGTTTTGAACTCCCACATGACCACAGATGTTTGGACTTGGACTTTCCTGGGACTTTATCCTACCAGAGACGAGTTTTCCTCCACTGCACCCAACTTGAAGTAGCATTTTGAACTGGTTAATATTCCATTAGCACCTTACTCATATGACAATAGTGCAGGGTTAATTATTTATGGGCCTGACTTTTTTTTTTACTTCCGCCAAGGAGGTAACAGTAAGCTTGTTCATTAGCAGGAATACACGTGGTGGGAGGATGTGGGTCAGGGAGTGAGGGTTTGGATCCAGGTGCCAGAGCTAGGATTTTTATTTTCACTCTCTTGTGAGATAGGACGTTTTTCAACATTTTTCACAGGGAATAATCCATCGAACATAATGGGAAAAGATCAGGCATATTTAGAGAGAACTGATATCTAATTTGGTCCAACTTGATTGAATTTAAGTGGACTGTTGGGCCTTGGTGGAGGAATCTTTTTGGTTTAAAAATATTGAAAATTGGAAATATACAAACTAAATACATACAAAACCCTCACAGAGCACACACATATAAACTAAAACAATATGAATGTTCAATATTTAAAGATATATAACAGTCAGTGTCTACACACACACACACACACACACACACACACACACACACACACACACACACACACACACACACACACACACACACACACACACACACACACACTTAATATTCTATTAATATAGAAATATTCACTCCTTTCATCCTGGACTCTGATGGGCCCACCGTTGATGTAATTCCGTCCGTGACCACCGCGGCGCTGTGTCATTATCTGAGCACCGGTCCGGCGCAGACTTCCGGTCACCGTGCCGCCCCTGAGCCCTCTCGCGGTCCTGCTCGCTTTGGTAACAGCTCAGTTTTGGAGACTTTCCCGGCGGCGTCCGTCTCCAAGTTCCCGGTTGACACGGTCTAGTGTCGACGTGAGCATGTCCGCGTCCCTGTGACACAGTAAGGCCTCGTTTCCTCCTGTTACCTGCCGGTGCGTTCATTAGCCGCTCAGCTGCGTGGCTAATGCTAGGTGACGTTAGCTGTCAACAAATGAACTGAGACAGGTAAACTCACCTCTGACTCTCATTCTGTTAATTTATCTGCAGTTGTACAAAGACTGTTCTCACCTTGTAATGTCCCTGCTAAGCTGTACAGGGAAGAACCGATGGATTGGACCTTAACTTCTTTTAACTTCCAGTCAACTGTTGTGAATGTGATGCCTTGTTTATCACTTTATTAGGTACATTGAGCCAAACTGGTGCAGTCTGATACAACTGGTTTGCGACAGCTCCCAGCTTCTTCACGGCTGTGGTGTCCAGCTGGTGTTGATGCTGTGATAGAGAACTGCAAACTACAGCCACTAAAATTGACCTTAAATCAGCACGTCTGAAACCCCAAAAACATAATAAACCTCCCGAAGGAGGATTTATTGAGGAATATTTTATTAAACTGCATCTGTTTCAGCCATATCTCTCTAATAAACTCATAACTAACTGTAGACCACACGTCTAGATTTAATTGATCACAATAAACCTTTATCAGCTGTAAAGATTGGTTGATTGACAGTAAGTTTATCAGCCACTATTTTGATCATTTTGCCAATCAATTATCATTTGAATAATTTATTACAGTTTAATATGTTTAAAGATTATGACATCGGCACGTTGGTCTCATTAGTTGCTGAACTATTTGATTAATACTGTTCTGTAAGATGCCGTATCATCACACAAATATGATCTGTTTGCTGTGGAACTGAAACGGACTCAAGCGATTCATCAATCAATTATATTTCTTGGTTAAATATTTACTCTATTTAATCCAAATGGACAAAAGCCCCATTCTGAACCGAAAATAACGTCTTTCTAACAAAGAGCTAGAGAAGTATCTGTTTATATTTATATGAGATGGATGACGGATTTCAGAATTTAGCAGATGATTCTACCAGCTCTCATTTGTACCTTATACTCTCAGTAGTTAGATGACTGTGGGAATTATCTACTGTGACAAATCAACTTATACTTTATTCTCTTACTGTTCTGTCAGACAGTGTAGCTTCATAAATGATTTGATTGTAATTAATAGGATATATATATATATATATAGTCCTCATTATTCCTTCCTCTTAAACAACTACTGTACTACTGATTTTTGTCTGCACTAAGTATTTACAGTTATTCATAGATGGATTAAAGGCTCTCATATATGTTTCTGCATTGCCTCCTTGCAGAATGGAGAATTCAGAGAGCAGTTCATCCTTGGGGCCCCCGGACAGAGGTATGGCGCGACCCTCAGGCCCCTCTGGTCAGCTGTCTGAGTCAGCCAGGCCCTCCAAGCACAGGGAGCACCGGTCCAAGTCACCAAGGAGACGGCGGGAAGGGAAGAGGCCGCAGCGGCGGGGGGATGGTCATGAACAGCTGCTCTGGGAGATCGAGCGGCGGAGGTTACCAGGCCAACACGAGCACTTGGAGCCCTCCGGGTCAGCGAGCGACACAGCGGAAAGTTCACCTAAGAGGTTTGCACTGCAGGTTGCCAGCTGGTCTGCCATGCCACTAGAACAGGTCTGCTGCCCAGGACATGAGGGGATGGTGTCTTGATTCTTCTTTTCTCTCCTCACAGGAGAGCGCACTTTCTACATGGACCGTATCCAGCCACTCACTTCGGACCCAAAGCCTGTATTCTTCCCAACCCAACTTCAGTCATGTAAGCATGATGGTGCTTAATTAGTCAAACTTTGTGTGGTAACAACTCTGATGAGAGTAGACTCTGTTTGTTGGGGACATTGACACAGAAAAGCTTATGTAACTGTGTGAGATAAGATAAAGCAGGAATGCTGTGATTGGAGGTTACATGCAGTGGGATGATTCCCTGAACAGACCACAAATGCTTACTGTCAGCTGATCGCAGAGTTGTTCCATGAACTTGATCTGAAAACACTCTCAGACTAAACTATCTGCACCATGCCTGTCATCCGCAATGCGAAAGAGGAGAGAAACAAGTGGTAAAGTAGCAGATTTATTTTATAATGATGTTTGGACTTTAGACGTCTCTAATACAGATCGTATGTCAAAGTGTCATAGGAGTTAATTAATGACTATTGCTGTAGGTACACTGTAGTTAGTTTGAGAAAACATGGTATCATGGTGATATTTGACTTTATTTTGAGAGTTTTTAAGACTTAACTCTTTTAAGATGTTGTGATTATGTAACACTATATTGTCCATTCTAACTTTTTGACCTACTCAGTATCTGCATTTCTGTGTATACAACGTGTCCTTTTCAGACAGCGATGGTCCGTGTAGCTTCCCTTTGTGTGTTTGTATTTGTTTGTTCACTCACTTGTGTTTATGTCTGTGTCTGTTTTTTTTCTTCCTTCCAGGCACATCCAGGACCCGGCCAGCCAGCGGCTCACCTGGAATAAACCTCCAGTCAACGTACTTGTCATCAGGAAAATCAGAGACGAGAGCTTGGTCGAGCCTTTCAAAGAGCTCTGCCGATTTCTAGTGGAGGTACAGTGTTTGATAGAAAGCATGGTTAGCATATTCAGATGTCATAGCATTTCAACAAGTGTGTTCATGATGCATAATTAAAGTTTGAATTATTGAGGGGAAATCTGCATTTAATCTCTCAAGCATAATTTTGAATATAGGCATGTTCCCTTTATGTTTAAAAACATAAATGATGTATATAAGGTTTTTACAGCAGTTGGATTTTGTCATTTCCATGTATTAGTCTACTGTGGTTCATTTTAACACAGTATTTTATTATCAGTCAATATGAGAGCAAGACCAGGCTGACATTTTTGTTTTGTTTATCAAGGGAAAGACTGTTAGTTGACACTATGTGAACAGTTCGACCTTTTTAAGTGCATCTTTCCACATGAATCTTCTTCAGTGACATAGAACAGTGTATTCTCTGTACATTTTATGGTGGAATACAGGAAGTGGTCCAGAAATTATTGTCAAAGTTACAGACTGGTGGCTTACACATGTGGCCACATTTTTCAAAAACAAACTGTCAAAGTTGGCCAGTGAAAGCACATTTGATTTCCATATAAACACGGTCATATTAAACTAGATGCTTGGCATATGCTCAGCTTTATTTTGGAAAGTGCCATTTTGAGAGAAGTCTGTGTGTGTTTTGGCTGTTGTCACTAAAGCATGTCTGTGTTTATCAGGAGAAGCAGATGATGGTCTACGTGGAGCGCAGGGTCGCAGATGATGCTACGCTGTCAAAGGACGAGGCCTTCGGCTCCATACGAAATCAGCTCTGCACCTTCAGGGAGGGTGAGACTCCTCCTGTGTGTCCCATGACCTCCCAGTCATGATACTATGATGGGAAATATCCTCTCAAAAGTCAAAGTGATGGACACAATTTTACTTAAATCAATTTTTTGGCCACTTGGGGAACACAACAGTGATATATCACCTATTTATATTGTTATGTGAACTTTAGTTAGCAAACAACAGCTGAACTCTGTACTTTTAAGTTTATAGTTTTACAAGCATAATCTTAATTAAAAAAAACAAAAACAATAACAAAAGCTGTCAGTAGAATCGAGTGTTGCCAGAACTTCAGCTGCTCCAACGAAGGATTTTTTGGACATTTTCTGAAAAGGGAATATTTTTAATATTTTGTTGTAACAAGTTTGAATTAAGATATTTATAGTTTTTTTGTAGTGTTGTTACAGCTGATTCTCTCCATCTGCAGGTTATGATGACATCTCTGACTGCATTGACCTGATCATCTGTTTGGGCGGAGATGGGACTCTGCTTTACGCCTCCTCTCTTTTTCAGGTAATCACATTATTATTGGTTGATCATTGTGTCCAAGCTAATCTTTGATTACTCCAAAACATTTTATACCAGATAAAATGTGTTTAAAAGGAAAGTTTAATTATGTCTCATTATTTAGTCCTTTTACCCGATGAAAGAAAACTAATTTTTAAAATGTTGGGCCTTTTTAACATTCTCTGTTAATCTGTAATCTCTAATTTGTAAATTGCATTTCCTGTTTTTGTTCTTACCTTCACATGAATCCTGGTCTCGTCAATCAGGTGGAGGTATGAGCAGTGAAAGGATATTTCAAGTCAGGAAATTCTGATTAAATACTAATTAGAATATAAATTAATATTTTGAAGTAGTAACAATTGTTGTCATTTTAGTCAGAGTTGTCCAACTTGTGAAATTTTGCTAATTCGAAGAAAAATAGTTTTTCTGAATATTAAGTTAATTGTACAGTTGTTTATATTAAGCTCTCTTGTGAATTAATTTCTACAGGATATAAACACTAGATTATCCCAGATTATTATACACCCCACATTTCAACTGCCATAACAAAGGGTGTAAATACTTATGTCAATGTGATATTTCAGTTTTTCCTTTTTAATACATTTGCAAAAACTTATTTTGCAACAGAAGGGGAAGAAGAGGAGGAATCCAGCAGAAACAGTGACACTGTTTCTTTTCCCCTCTGCAGGGCAGCGTTCCTCCAGTTATGGCGTTCCACCTTGGTTCTCTGGGTTTCCTGACACCCTTCAAGTTTGAGTCATACAAAACTGAAGTGGCCAAAGTATTTGAAGGTAGAATGCAGCTTTATATGTTATTTAATGTTAACTGTTAACTATAGTGACACACCAATGCATACAAGTTACTGCGGTAATTCGTAGAAATGGATCATCTTTACTATTGTATTAACTTGTACATGGTTAATAAAATCAAAAACATGGGTATTTGTTTGGTTTTAGGCAACGCAGCCATCACTCTGCGCAGTCGTCTGAAGGTCAAGGTGGTGAAGGACATGCTTCAGAGAACAGACCAGCAGCCGCACGACCGAGAGCCCCCCGAGCAGCAGCAGGAGCACAACGGACTCCTTCCTCACGGACACACCAACAGCGAGGCTGGCAAGGTCACCCTGCAGCTACAGGTGAGCACAAAGGTGGTAATGGGAACATGTTTATTTAGGAGATCAGCGAGTCGATGAGCTGCTAATCCGTTCAATTACATCAACCAAGCCTGGCTGTGTGTGTGTATTTCAAGTGTTGAACACAGCCCCAAAAGGTTTGGTCTGAGATAGTGACATCTAGTGGCAGAGGACATCGGTTTAGTTGCTTAGGTTCCATAGTTCTTAATGATATTTGGTCTAAAAGGGCTGGTACTGGTATGACTGAATTTTATTCCCTTTATTAATTCCTGATCATTACACCCTTCAAATGATGCTTCAGCGCATTATAATGGGGGCTGTATACGTGTGTGTTTGTCTCTCCACGTCTCATTTTATTGTCCTCTCAGGTTCGTGCGTACATGTGAGCAGCACAGCGAGTGAGCATCAGCTGGGTTGCCAGAGCAACAGTCATAATAGATGTGATATGGGAGAGAAAGTCGGATGTTGTGAAGTTCTGTTGAGCCAGTTGCCATGGACACTTTGGCGTCAACACTGCAGTCAATATTTAATGAGCTCTGACGCTTTCTGTCTGACACACTGTGACTAAACAACATTCCCAACTGCTGCAGACACACACACACACACAACACAATTTTCCGTTTACCTCTCCTTTCTCCGTGGGTTTTTTTGGCCTCGTCGATATAAGACAGTGATGGATTGTTCTGGTCTCTGAACCAAAGATTGACCTCACATTACATCACGTCTGCTGTGTCCAGCAGGATGTTTGTGTTGTGTTTAACTGACGTCAGTACATCTGCCAGACATCACTGCTCAGCCCTGCAGTGTTTTGTGTGACTGACTGAGTTTGGAACATGATGTGTTCGCTGCCTGTCTGCACACCAGCATTCTTCTCTGCTCGTAGTTTCCTCGTCTTTTATGGGATTGTACTGACCTGTAACTCTGCGTCTGCTGCTGCATGATTTATTATTTTTATTGAATCACTTTAATTAGATTTACTCGCATGTTTCCTGTGTATAAAAAGGAATTACATATTGAAGTCTGGTCTTTGTGCTCCAGAGAATACTGAGCTATGCATCAGAATCTTATTATTCAATGTTTTGGTTAGGATTAGTTATTCCATAAAACACATTAAAAACAGTGTATATTTATTTTATCTTAATCCTCGTCCCACCACAGAGGTTTTGTTTATAATTATTTAAATAATTTTGGTTGTTTGTTTATCAACTGATTGTTTTAAGAAGTATTTTGGAGGTTTCTGTGACATTTGGGTGTAAATTCAGACTCTGGACCGAGGACAAACTGTCGACTGTGCCACCATGTGGTTATTTACACTTCAATCTCTACTCAACAATCGAATAAAGCTTTACTTTTTTGGAAATTGTTTTCTTGGGCTTCTACTGACTCGGAGATTAGTTTAAATCATTTCTACATGACAAGATTTGTCACCATGTTTTCTTGTAGTTCTTCGTCACATTTCATCCAGTCTTTGTCATATTTGCTACAAAAAATGGAACAAAAGCCATTAATTCTTTTTTTATATCCATTTTATTATATCTAGGAGCCTATATGTACATTTATTGCACATATACTGTGTATACACACATCAAAACATTAATGGTATTTGCCAGTAGATGGCACTGTGGTAACATGTTTGATTTTGCTTGTACAAAGCTTAAATATTCCTCAACCAGATTTTGGAGAAAACAAATCATCATGGTCATATATTACTTTTATTTATGTGTTTTGCACTATACAGGTGTTGAATGAGGTGGTGGTGGATCGAGGTCCTTCCTCTTACCTGTCCAATGTCGACCTGTACCTCAACGGACGACTCATCACCTCAGTGCAGGGGGACGGTGAGAGCTGAGAAACACCTGCTGTCATTTGATATCACTCTTTTAATTTGTTTTCTTTTTGTCTGAACAAATGACGTGAATATAAAATTGTGTTTTTAACAATTCAAATATGATGAAGCAATATTTGAACTGCCTCCCCGTCTCTGTCCTGCAGGTGTCATCGTGTCCACACCGACAGGCAGCACAGCATATGCCGCTGCAGCAGGCGCCTCAATGATCCACCCGAACGTACCCGCCATCATGGTCACGCCCATCTGCCCACACTCGCTCTCCTTCAGGCCCATCGTGGTTCCTGCTGGGGTGGAGCTCATGGTATTATCTCACTGTAACAACAATAACAACAACAACTTCCTACACAGGTTTTTTTGCTCTCTGTCATCAAGGTCATAGTGTATCCATCGATGAATATGTGACGACAAAACCTACAGTACCATATGTGTTAATTCTTCTGAGGTAGAGCAGTTTTCAAGGCTGCTTCCTGAGATGAGGACTTTTTTCCAGTTCACCAGTAAATGACTGTACTTCATGTCTAGACTCTACGGTACATGGTAGACAGGACATGATGTTTTCATGCTGCCCTCGGTGATGCTGCAGACACATTAACTGAAGAAAGTGAGAGTAGAGCCTCACAGAGCTGCTAGCGTCACGGAAGCTTAGCGTCTGGCGTCTTCTCTCCTGAAACAGATCACCTTGTCTCCAGACGCCAGAAACACGGCCTGGGTGTCGTTCGATGGCAGGAAGAGACAGGAGATCCAACATGGAGATTGGTAAGGTTCATTCACTGTCAGCATCTGCCGGCGTATTTATTCATTTTCATCATCCATCAACTTTCAGTTTCTCTCCCATCAGCATCAAGATCACTACGTCTTGCTACCCAGTGCCGTCCATCTGCTGTCATGACCTGGTGTACGACTGGTTCGAAAGCCTGGCTCAGTGTTTGCACTGGAACGTGCGCAAGAGGCAGGCGCGGCTGGCGGACATCTCAGACTCATCGGACACTGAAAACTGAAACAGCCGGTGCGTTTACTGGCCTGAGTTAAAGACATTCAGCCGACGCTCTGCAGCAGCTGAGTGAGTGAGAAGGGGGGGATCTGCGACGACCACGAGGTCTCCTGACAAGAAACGTCAGACTGTGACAGTGAGAGCACGTGTGTACAGGCACAGCAGCGTTACATTAGTCCTAAGAATAGCATGTACAATGAGCATACTGTGTATACAGTATTTAACACACTGAGTCATCATCTCATTACATTCCAGTAAATAAACTGCAGCTTATCTGTAGCTCACAGGGAGGCAGCGTGTCTCCCACTTAGAAATGAATAAAGTCTATTGTTACTTAAACTATTACATTATCCTTTGATGTGAAAGATGAGGATCAACTGAAGATCTTTATCAATCATTAGAATCCTCTGTGAAGATCAGTGTGTGAGCTGTAGATGTGACTGTCGAGACTTTGACAGGTCAAATGTAGAAAATACCCTGAAAAGGAGATAAAGGTTTTGATGGTGAACTTAATTGTAAATTTGTACATACAAGATGCTAGAGTTAATTTATTCAACGTCATATTTACATGATATTTATCTGATTTCCAAATTGTAGATTGTAAATGTAACTATTAGTTAATTTCAGACACTGAGCCTAAACCTGTACAATCATATTCTACAGTCCTTCAGAATCTTCTCTCTGTTGTTTTCCAAACTTTTGTGCCCCAGTTTAAATTCGATCGCATGCAGCTGAGTCAAACAAACGGAATGAGCTGGAGGATCTTACCGGAGCTGTTGTTTTCATGATCGTTAAACTGACGTAAATCGTAAAAATCACATTGAATTCCCTTGCAGAAAATATGAGAAAATAAAGAGTTCAAACTTTCTACCTTGTTGTGTAATCTGATCTTTGTGTGAATTTAGCTAAACTGAAGTTTTCATGTGTTAGTGCTGCTTATGGAAGTAATTAACAAGCAAATATTGTATTACGTTATTTTGTCAATCATTTTTGGCATTTTACCGTAACATTTTTTAAATCAAAATGGTTGAAGGTTAATCTATTATTTTCCAACCAATTGATCAAATGTTTTTGGTTGTAATGGTGTCAATCCAATGCCCAAATATTCTAGAGGAAAAAAAAAATCAATACTCAAGTGCTTTCTATATTTTTATTGCAATAATAAGATACAGATATATTTCCAGACATCCATTTTTATTAAATTATACTCCAATATTGCATGAGACAGTCTTCAGAATGACACTGATCCAAAAGTGGACAACTAGGTGATCAAAAGACACGTTGTTTTGACCAAGAGATAAAACATGGATGTTTTACATTTTCACTTTTTATTTCCCCCAGAAATGTGCGATGAGAAGCAGCAGCATAGAGAGTAATAATAATACTACAACATACAACAGACCGATACTGTGCAGCAGTCGAGAACAATTAGGAGAAGCATTTATTTTCTCTCTTTTGTGAAACGGTTTTGCTGATATTGAGCAACTGGCAACTCAGAGGACACGAGAGATGCACTTTGCCCATTGACGGGAAGAAAAGGAAAAAACAAACAAACAGGAGCAGGAGATAAAACGATGAAATACAGTCAAGGGGAGTTGGATTCAAGAAAAAAACGAAAGGACGACCATAGAGAAAAGTGTTTGCAATACATTAGAATATTGGTTTTGCCACATTGGATTATGTGGAAAATGGCCGGTCGCTCTCAGCGTTACACAAGCCACTGGTTTTTATAACCTCGGGTTAATGACTGACCATTGTTAGTGAGAGGAATACAGCTGTGGCAGCGCACGACAAACCAACCGTATCACACATTCAACGCTACAGTGTCAAGTGTAAAAAAGAAATACAGATTTTGAAATTCCCACGCTCTTCTACTCCCAGATGATGAACATATAAAAACACAAATTAGCATTAAAAACATTTAGGAGGTATAATTATTATTCCCAGTACAAAAGAAAAGGAGGAAAAAAAGAGCTGTTTCTCAGACAGTATGTATATATTTGATATATCAATAGAATCCATATATAAATGATACATTTCTATTTCTTATACTTTAATATAATCATCGCTATGACTAAAGAGAGCCGATCTAAGACATTTTCTAGCCATGAGATTACGTGAAGGAACAGCTTGGACCATGGCCACCAGGTACGAAGAATGTGTCGAGCTCCGGTACCGGCCGGCGGAGCTGGATTCACGAAGAACGCCCACGATTTTTTCACACGACATCTTGAATGCGAGTCTAGTGCGAACACAAGCGGTTTCATTGAGACCAATAATCTTTGTTTAGCTACCACACTAACAACCTTGTGCTGTGCTTCCTTCTTTGAGATGTTGAAAGGTTTGAGTTGAGTTTGACACTGCGGTCACAAAATGAACAAATTAAGAACACACACACACCCCTCGCTCTCACATGCAGAAACATCATGATGAGTCGTGTTTGGCACTAGTTTGCTTTACTTCTTCTCTGGTTCAGTAAATCACTGTCTTATCTTCTAGCTGTAGTCGTACAACAAACGCTGCGGTCTTTTTAAAAAGAAATATCAAGTGCGCCAGCTGAGTCCCAGTCGCTCACATTTACTCTTAAAGAAGAGTTGCACATTATTAAACATGAAGTAAACGTATGTCAGACTGTGAGAGGATTGCACTGTGATTATCAGCCATTCATTTGAAATTTAAAAAAAAAAAATTTGACAATGCCAAGTACCTCAAAAAGCCGTACTCCCTCTGGTCTGTAAATACTCCATCCAGCCACAAGGTGGTCGCTTTTTTAAACTTTTTATTTTTCTTAACAAACTACAGGATTTGGTCCATCCGGCTTCATTTCCAAGCAGACGTGCGGGTCACTTTTGCTGTAAGTGCTGCCCGAGAAAGCTATCAGACGTGCAACGGTTTGAAAACAGAGAAAAAAAGAGAAAAAAGGGGCTTTATGGCGATCTCCATGACAACCATGTTTGTACCAACGACCTGGAGACGATGAAAACAGGAACCAGGTGAATAACTAACATCTTTTCTTTCTGGTCAGTTTAACACGGTGGCTCTCGGATGTGGATTTGACCTCACAAAAAAAAAAAGATTTAATGACGCAAAAGACGGGACATAAATAAAATATTTTAAAGTTGAAACGACAGAGAAAAAGAACACGTTAATGAAAAGAGAAGAATGAGTTGTTGGTCTGATGGGTTTTTTCGTGGACAACTTCCTCAGGCTATCATCCGGTGGCAGTTTAAATTTGAACATAAATAACATTTGAGTGGGAGGATCCATCGTAAGGCTTCTTCTTCTATTATTGGATATATGTTTCCCCCCCCATTGTTGTAGCGGTTAACTTTTGAGTGTTGTGTCCATCCCGGTTTAGTTTAGTGGAAGATCCTGACGAGAAGAGATGGAGGCTCTGTGGCCTCAGAGACACTGGACCTTGATCACAGGAGGGGGGAGGGGGGAGGGGGTTGGGGAGCAGAGAAGAGTAGAGAGTGACGGGATTGTAAGAAGTTTATGTTTCAGCAGTCTGGGTTTTAGTCTCACTCCCACCGTCTTCTTTCCTTTGTTGCGTCTCCTCCTCTTTATCCTCCTTCTCTTTCTCTTTCTCTTTCTCCTCCTCTTTCTCTTTCTCCTCCTCGATCTCTTTCTCCTCCTCTTCTTTTTCTTCTTCTTCTTCTTCCTCCGTGTGCTGCTCCAGCTCTTCTCTGGTGATCATCTCAAAGTCGTTTCCGTTGCTGTGCTGCGAGCCTTCGTCCTCACGCCGGTCGCTGTCCGTGTCCGAGTGGCGCTCCACCCCCGTTCCCTCCCCCTCTGCCTCTTGACTCTCCTCCTGCCCCGTCTCTTTGCTCTCCTCCTCTTCCTCCTCCTCTTCGTCGTCGCAGTCCTTTTTCTCGCTGTCGGACTTCTCGTCGCTGTCGGACTTCTGAGCCTTGGTGGCGGCGTCGTCGTCCTTCTCGTCGGTCTTGTCGGAGCCCTTCTTGGCGGCTCGCGGTCCTTTGTAGTCGTGGGTGTAGAGCGGCCTGAACGAGTCGATGAAGCCGACGTCGGCCGTGAGGTTGGGGAGGAACCAGAAGTGGTGGCGCCCGCCGGTCACCAGCCAAATGAGCAGGAAGAGGATACAGCGGGCTGATGGGAGAAGTAACAACCAGTGAGATTGACAGCAATTGAAACATATGAACAGAAATCTCTACAACTATTGTACGATGTATCTCCTCTTTTCTTAGTTTGGTCTACTAGTGTTTTTTTAATCGGTTATGTTTTCTATTATTTTCCTTTTTGTTGTGTTTCTTGGACGTCATTGTGATAACTTATATAAATCTTGTTTTCTTAGATAAAGCCCTTTGAATTGCTCTTCTGTTTAAAGGTTGCTGAACAGAAAAGGCTTCACAACAACATATTGCAATCAATAACACTAAACTAAGTGTACAGCTATGAAAACTTTAATTTATGCATTAAAGTTTTGTTATTCTTGTACTGGAGGAGGAACTGTTTCCTAGACTGTTTAGTTTTAGTAATGATACATTTTCTTGTTTTGGTTTTGAGTTTAATTGCAGCAGATTTTCAACAATACTTAAGCAAAAAAAAAACTTTGTACTCACCAACAGCTAGAAGCAGAATACTGGCCACGAAGCAGCCTGCTGCAACACTTAGATAGTAAACTCCTACACGCATTTCTGCTGGCCACAGAGGGAACAGCGTGGCCGCGATCACTGCAACAACTGAAACACAACACACAGACAGTACTAGTTTAAACACAGCTGCAGTCGGCCATAGATGAGCCTCCATTCACTTCTCTTTCAGAAGAACATGGATGATTCACAACCGTGACTCACCGAGAATCAGTCCCATGGCGAACGTCTTGAAATGGACGGGATCATAAATCCACACGAAAACCTAAAACAAATAGACATGTTTTGTGTTCTTGTTGTTTTTTCGAGAACTACAAACACTTCTGTGACACATTCTCTGGGCCCACTCATAAATACCTCATTTCCATCCAGAAACAGCTGATCATCATGAGGCTCCAGTTTAAACTTCTTCTTCGCTTCTTTTTTCTTCTTGGGGGTTCCAGGACTGTCATCCTGTCGATTCAAATTCACGTCTTGCCTTAACTTAATGCTCACAGAACAGTTTTAAATGAGAAGCAGCATTTTAAATTGTTATACGTTGATCAAAAAAACAAACAATACAGGCACAGACATTTTGTTAGTTAATTTTCCACTTGTGCTATGTTTGTCTGAAGCGGAGTGTTTATCAAATTTCATATTTAAATCCGTTTGGTTGGACAGGTTTATCTTCTAACAGAGGGAGTAAGTGCTGGGTAACGTACGCTCTTGTCTTTCTTGGTTTCAGCAGCTTCAGGCTCTTTCTTCTTCTCTTTCTCCTTCTTCCCTTTTTTCTCCTCCTCTCTGCTGCTGTCACCCTTGGCCTTGTCTTTCTCTTTCTCCTTCTCCTTCTCTTTTTCCTTCTCTTTCTCCTTCTCCTTCTCCTTCTCTTTTTCCTTCTCTTTCTCCTTCTCTTTCTCCTTCTTCAATTCTTTCTCAGGTTTTTTCTTCATCACTTTGAGGGCTCGGTGGAAGAACTGCTTCTTCAGGAGTCTACAGAGGAAGAGAGAGAACAGCTGATTGTTACGGGCAACAAACATTAATGTGATAACGTGATTATGATTAATCAATGTCTGTTGATGTCAGCAGCATGTTGGTGTGTGTGTGTGTGTGTGTGTGTGTGTGTGTGTGTGTGTGTGTGTGTGTGTGTGTGTGTGTGTGTGTGTGTGTGTGTGTGTGTCACAGCCGACCTGTTGCAGTAATCCACCACAGACTCTCTGGTGGTGAACAGTGCGTCTTCTCCCTTCTTGGCTTTGGCCCATTTGGAGTCCTGAAGACAGTCCACTGCCTTGGAGGCTGAATGTGAGGACATAACAAACACCCCAAAATAAAACATACAGTTCCACTTGCCCTGAAAGGGTCATGTGCCCATTATCCTGTAAACAGTTTATTTTAACGGTCCCATAAGTTTTGTTGGTGTGAAACACTGTCGTAGGGCTGGACAATAAAACAATACAAAAAATGTGTTCAACATATATCCAGTCATTGCTTATTCATTGTGCAAACACATAATGTTTGTCCTTCTCTGTCAGTAAAGAAGAGTTAAGAACCACGACCTCACAATAATAGCTGGTGAGGTGAGTAGTTACTAACACAACCCACTGTGACAGAGCAACACTAACATTCACTCAGGGTTGTGTTTGTGTTCACATGAATTTCAGTCCAACATTCACTTCTTTTTTGTCTGTCTCCTGTCTGGAGCTGAGCAGCCTGCAGTGGGTTGCAGAGCTTTTTTTGTCAGCTACACACTTAAATGAGACTCACTATAAAGACCCATGAAGGGCGAAGGAAAGATCCAGGTGATAATTCATCACTATGACAGACTCCTTTCCATTAATCCATTATTTTCACATTTTCCTTTAATTCAGTGTTATTATAAAGGCAACGCTGCTTTAAGTGGCTCCACTTGACAGAAGGAAGAGTAATGGCTACCTGCTGTAGAAACACAGCAGCCCTCAGCTAAAGTGAAGGTGATGATGAAGAGTAACTAACACCGGTTTCATTTACTCGGACAAAATCTAACCCGAGTGAATCTGTGCGGTGAAGACATCAGTCTGTGTGTTTGACAACAAGCTGCTTCTGACTGATGTCTCCTGCTTCACACTTCACACTCTCCCCCCCCTGGTGCTGAGGTTGTGTGTCGACATCTCTGCCCGATGCCTCACGGCTCACAAACAAACACTACTGACCAATGAAGTAGTCGACCCGGTGACCCATCATGTTCGTGGACTTGGTGGGGCAGTTGAAGCGAAGATACTTGGCCACCGCCTTCTCATCCTTGGTGGGCTCGCTCACCTCCTGCAGGGCCAGACGAAAACACACAGCTTAACACACACACACACACAGAAGCAAAAATGCAATCTGCTAAATTCTGGCACTGTACAAACGATAACACGTCTTTTTAGAAGATTCATTTTATTGCCAAAGAAATAACCACATTGCTTTAGAAGTGAGGATTCCAATAAAAGCAAATGTTCTAGGTTGGATAAGTAAATGCAGACACTGAGGTAGATTTTTTTTTCATCCGTTCATCCAATCATTTCAGAGTGGCCATCTCCTCTCTCCTCACAATGTTTGCACTGTCTGCGCTCCTGCCAGCAGCACTGAACCACATGCCAACACCGAGGGGAGCGAGAGCAGCGGCACAGTGAGAGTCAGTCCTGCTGCAGCCATTCCAGCTGGTGCTGACCCGCAGCACGAGGAAGACCAGTCCATCAAACAGGCCTTTGTTTAAGGAAGCAGGTATCAGTCACACGGCTGTTACATGAGCCTCCTCCACGGAAAGCCCCCTTCACCGTCTGTACCATCTACCTGGCTTGAGGGGTGGCTTGTTTCTGTACGTGTTAAGTCAAGTCTTGGTCACAGCCATAGCATGTAAGAGCTGATTGCTAGTACACCGCACCAAGTCTGCAGATGAAGCCCATCTCAAATCTTCACTGAGGTAAAGCACAATGATAAATGGAACATAAATAATCATTGGTGACCATGTGAAGAATTGAGATAACTGTTGAGTAAACGTAGACTGGTGTTCTCGAGAAGCCTCAGTCATTGTGTTGGATTCATAAAGGAGATAACAGCTCGTACCGTTATGCAACTGAACCACACTGGGTTGGATGGTGTATTAGGAGCACAATGCAAATGTCTTTATTTTGGAGGCTGTTTCTAATATTCATCCAACCCTTTATTGACTCAATTTAAGTTGAGAACATTTCTCAAAACAGTTTCAATAAAAACTCTTTAATATCTTCATGGAGAAACACTTTTTTTTTTTTTATCAGGCACTTCTTATTGAGGTGAGTGGCTACAAATTATGTCATAACCCATTGTAACGATTGAATCCTGTGATGACGAGCACAATTAAAACAATATTTCCACATTACCGAGCGCCTGCGTCACGACAGGGGAGAATCTGTGTGATGTAGGGGGATGATGTCAGTCATGGACAAGTGTCTTTTGGTTGAGGTTTGCTCCTGAATGAGATAATAGTGGACTCTCTGTGTGTGTGTGTGTGTGTGTGTGTGTGTGTGTGTGTTTAATACAGCTGCACCTGAAGAACACGATTATCTGTTACACGTCAGCCACAGCAGGCGAATGTTAGATGTCCACTTGTACTAACTAGTGAGACACATGTAGGAGGAGGGACTCGTTTCGTAGGGACACAAGGAAGTCACTGATGTAAACGAGGTGTCAGAATATTAGGGACACCTCGACATAAAGTTGAATGAACCTGTAGCTGTTGCTCTCACAGGGAGAAGGACGATCCGCTGCGTGTCACATCCAACATGTGACACTCAACATGTGATACGACATGTCCACTACGTGATTAAAACCCGCACAGATCGCCCCACGTTATGTAAACACGTCTGGTTTGAGCTGACGCAGCTTAGCCAGCAAACCTCTCCAGCCACTCGAGTTACAGTGGAACAAGGTTCGATTCCCCACAGCTGAGTGGAAAGTACCCTGACGTTATCACAGTGGGTGTATCAGCGGGTGGTGGAGACAGTTGCGATCCCGGAAATGTTTCCCCCGAGCAGAAACACTGCTATTTGTTTTCGCTAGCCAGCTAATGCTAGCTACCTTTAGCCATCATTCGGCTTCCTCCGCCGCCTGTTAGCGGCTCCTCTCGGGGATGTGGCCGCTAACAGTGGTCCGGTAACGGGTCGCTAATCTGCGCCACGTTGCTATCTGTGGCTCTTCCGCTGCCACGGGCGGTAATTTCAAGAGAGGAGTGAGAGATGTTACCTGGATCCGCTTCTTGTGTCTCCTGCGCTCCGCCATGATCCTCACTGCTCCTCCGACGTGCGCGACGCGGGGCACGCGCATAGACTGTATGGTATCGCGAGAGTTGGAGACTAACGGTAAATAACGGTTGATAATAATAATAATAATATCAATAAACAACAACAACAATAATAATAACAATAATAATAATTCATACTATTAACATTAGTATTGTTTTTATTGTTATTGTTATTGTTATTGTTATTGTTACAATACTATATAAATATTAATAATGACAACTATCTCGGGGCCTGATGGGGCCGCGCGAAACTGCTTCGTTCCTTTGTTACTTTTGGAATCAAAATCATGTTTGTATCACCACAACATGGGTAAAAAATGACCTGTATTCATTTCCTGTGTTATTTTGCTATATATTTGAAATAAATCTATTTTATCATATGTGGGTATGTCTTGGAATCCAGCTCTCCTAAATGAAAAAGGCTCATTTGATGACATAGAAAACTCATCTTCTATGTCATCAATGGTTCCTAAAAGAAGAAGGAAGAAAAAAAAAATTATAATTTAGCAAAGAAACACACAGCCATGCATGAAATAGCAAAGGAAATTAATATAGGTAATTTTTGACTCCTGTTGTGCATTAGAAGGGCATAGTTTGTGTATCAAAGGGTTAACATATTCAGAGTAATTACCTGAACAACTAAACTCAACAGTGCAGTAAATCAAGGAAAAGGCCATAGTGGCACACGAGTTGAATACAGCTGATACATGTTCCGCTGGACCTTGCAGAAGTCAGGGCAAAGGAGAATGAAGAGAAGAGCACACAACAACTGCAGAAGATAAAAGAAATGTTCATCATGTACGATGACCATCAGGAGCCCAGTGAGGAAGTGGCGACAATGAAAAAATGAGAAAAAGGTGGCAGATGACACTATAATTCGAGAGGCAAGTGAGCAGGAATCAGAACTCAGACGGGAGAAAGAGAATCTGCTAAATCAAAATCTGGAGCTCTTTGAATTGCTGTTACAGGAGGAGAGTTTCAGTGCTGACCTCAATATCCAGCTCTGTGAAACAAAGAAGACTCTGCTGAGTTTACAGTTTAATTTTGTGATTATTTTATACTTCAATAACAATTTCATATCAACATATCAAATGCCTCAAGGTAGTTTCAGTTATTTTATTTATTCATATAATTAGACCGTTCCTTTAAAGGCAACATGAGTCAATCCTTAAAGTTTCCGGGAAACAAGAACATCTGCATTTGCAATAGACACCGAACACAGTGTGCTATTTATTTATTTATTTTCTCTTAGCCTGAGCAATTATTTCCTTTGCTGAATTTGGACTGTTTATGTGCATCATTCTGTTCTCATCTGACAATTCCTGACCTGACACAGGTCATCGAATAAGCTGTTGAACTAAATTCATCAATAGTTTATAAATGATTACTAGAAGGAAGAAGATTCAAATCAAGATGAGAAAGTTGTATTCAGGTGCCCCATTGTGTTTGTTATGACAGCCTAATCACCGTTGCCTCTCACATCTCATAATAAAAACATGAGTAAAAACATCTCTTTGACTGACATGAGTTACAATCACACATTAAATCCTTGCAATTTAGAAAGTTAGCCCCCTTTTCCTTACTGGAAATGTCAAATTGTTTTTTTAAAATCTTTTTGTCTTGTTTTTTTTGCTCCTGTTATTTTCTTTGTACGATTTAATAGTCGATTAAAGGTAGTGGTTTATCAGGCTCTACTTGAAAAAAGGATGATGTATTTTGAAGAGGGTAATTTGGTAAAAATAAAAACATAAATCTTCACTTAAAGTAAATTGCCCGTGCCATGAAAGGAAGATAGTACTGCAGATTCCTATGTAGAAAAACACTTTATTTACAATCCAACAAACACAAATGATATCACAAAAGATATCAAAACCCAAAACTTTTTAAGGTATCATTCTTTTGATTATAAAACCATTCCCGTGTGATTTCTATTGTCTTACTGCTGGTCTACTGGAGAAATGACAATTAGCACCTGAAAAGTATAACTCAGAGTTTGAGGCTACAATCAGACGTTTGGAGACTAAGGCCTGTAATGAAAGAAGAAAACAAAACAAAAAACAGATTGAACCTTCTCAGTGTCTCATAACTCAAAGTCCAGACCACTCCACTGTTGTTTTTGGAAATATATATACATTTATATGTAAAATAAAAAATATTTAGCAGACACCTGGGCCTAGTATGAAGCTGTGTATGAAAACCCCTGGTAGCAAACAATAAAAAAAGCATCTTTAATTCAGGTAATCATCATAGAAACAAAACCACCACAGAGGCAGTAGCAGTCCATCAGCTCGTGTTGTGCTGTCGGTGCAGACTGGGCCTGGTTCACACTCCTCCACACTCACATGAGTGCTGATCAGACTGTCTCGCTGCTGGCAGACGGAGGGGAGTTGTTTTCTGTCTCATGAAGGTGCTCTGTGGATTTGAGGACATCAGGGTCTCTTGGACTCGCCACCATCTCCTCACTGTTGCAGTTAACAGGGGAGCCGATCTCGGAGGAGCGGTCCCCGGGCTTCTCCGGGGTGGCGTGCAGGGGGGCGGTGGGCAGCGGCAGGTTCATCATGTACAACATGTTGCCCAGACGCTTGGACACCTGCGGAGGAATAAAGATAGTCGGCACATATAAGAAACACAGTTTAAATTTAAAGAGGTTCTTAGGGGTCAGACTGACTGGACGTCACCTGTTCTCCACAGGCCTTGGCACAGAGGAAAAGCACAAGTATATAAATTATGAAATGCATAAAGTATAGTGATGGATGAAGTTAGTTGTTGTAGTTTCAGGCTTGTTGTATATGTGCATGTTTATTGTGACTCGTCAATAAAACAAACCCATCGCTAAAGCAACATCGTGCAAAAATCCAGATGCAAAAACAGACACCCCACTTTTTAATCTACTTTTAACTGATCATTTATTTTACAAAGTTCATGCTCACAAACATGAATGATGGATTATCCTACTAAGAAAGTTTACATGCTGTTGCACAGTTTAACCTATAGGGGGTGCACAATGACAGGGGGGTCCTTCAGTAAGGATGCCGGGAAATTGCCTGAAAAGTCTACACGAGAAAGAGTTTAACTTCCTGTCGTCGCTCTCAGGTGAGAACATTGTTTAAATTCAGTTAATAAGCAACAAAATAGTATAAAAGGGAAAAGACTATAAGACTTGTTGTTGTTGTCGTCTGTGTGTAATGATGAAGTGAAACGTGCATTAAAGAGCATGTGCTGATGCTAATGGTGAACTTCATACAAGTTTTAAGAGACAGTTGTACTTCCAAGAGTAAGGTCACCTTAGTAGAGCTCAGTAAGTTAGTGTAATTGTAACACACACTATCTGATGATTAGAAGGGATTTGTGTTGGATACAGGAAACAGGAAACAGGGATGTTATTTAAAGTGAGAATATGTAGTGAGAGAAATCGTAAATAAGCAGAATATTGAACACGCCAATCTCATCTCAATGAATAGTGTGCATGACAAGAGGCATTTATTGGTGTGTCACTGTGTATCACTACCACTGTGTGGGCGTTGGTATCATTTAAGTCAAGTGGCACAAATGTCCCATATTTCAGAGGGTTTCTTCTCTGACGTTTCAGTGTGTGTGTGGTTCTCTACCTGTGAGCGGATCTTGAGAGCCGGCCCCAGCTTCAGCCCCAGCGTGTCCAGTAGATGTTCCTCTGAGAGGAGGGGGAGCGTCTCGCCATCAATCATGTGGTCCTTGAACGTCTGCAGAGAGCAATCACCTCACATTAACACAACAGAGACACAACAGAACCCATGAAGACATGTTGGTTAAAGCCAAGCACCAACCTGAGCGTATTCTGCACACGTGGGTATACTGTTGATAAAGTTGTAAACGTCATTCACCGACCACTTCCTTATGTCCTCCGACACCTCATCACCATTAAGAAAGAGATTCCGCGGACCTGGCAAAACAAAAACCAACATAACTTAAAGATCATTTTACAATTTAATAGGTTGTCAATTTTGTATAAATTCCCCAAACTCACCAGGTGGGAGGAAGCCATTTCCAGGGACTGGGAACATGTAAGGCATCCCTGGGAGAGCTCCTCCTGCTGAGGGATACATGAACTTCTCCTGGAAAGCTGAACACTGGCTGGAAATGTCTTTTTCGTTTGTGCCACTGTTGGCCACATCAGAGCAGCTGTCCTGCGTGTTCACACAGGCCTTGCGCAGGGCTGTATCCCCTTCTTTGTAGTTCTTCCTGCTTCCTGCAAGTTCTGACTCTATTTTTGCTTGATGGTGCGTTTTACTGGTGGCACACTCCTCTCCCATGTCCCCCTTGGCCTCCGAATCCTTCTCCTCCCCTGACGTGGCCCCTGGGCTCTGCTCTACATTTTTATCCTCAGCCTGGCCCTTCAGGTTGGCCACGTGGCTTTCTGCACTCTTGTGAGCGGTCGGCCTTCTGCCTGCCCTTCGTCCCCTCTCTCTGTGCAGCGTGCTGATGGGCGGGTAAGGGCTGGCTGACATGAGGATGCTGTTGGAGTGAAGTTCGTCCAGAGTGGGGCGGTGGACAAAGACATCGTGGCCGTCTGGCATGCGCTGACGACCTCTGAAGGCCATGTGGTTGGAAGGGTAAGCCATGGGATTGTCCATTCCTATCAGTCCCTTCTGGTGGGCGTTTTCCAGCTCCTTCTGGTGCAGGATGGCGTTCATCTCCATTCTGAACGAAAGCACATACAAATATTTAAGATATGTTTGAGTATAGCACAAATGGTGGAAAACCCATAATCACACTTTCCCAAAGCTCAGGGAGAGGAACAAAGTCTGGGAATGTACAAAATGTCCAACAAAACGTGGTGCAGAGAGTTGTGTAGGTGGGATGTCTGTGTGAGATGATGATATTCTGCGCACAAACCTGGCAATGTTTTGCTTGTGAATGAGCTCCTGTCGCCGGGCAACTGTTTCCATAGGCTCTGAGGGTAAGAAGCCATAGCCTGCTGAGAAAAGAAATGGACATCGGCTGTTAATACTCACTCACATACCTTCACATACAGACTGGAAATTCAGTCACTGGTGACTGTGTAGTGGCCTGTCCATGCTCACCTGCTCCAGGGAAACCTCTCCCAGGCATGAGGTTGGCATGTGGGGGCATGGGTGGACCCAGGTGAGGCCCCATGTGCATCTGTCGGGCCTCAGAGGCGACCATCTCATTGGGCTGAACCAACTCCCTGAGGAAAGAAAACCTTTTAAAATCAGTCTTTTGACAGGACATCCAATGGTTGCTTATTTGCAGAGAGATCCTTAACAAGTTGTTTTGTTTATAAGTAAACTTTGCGCCCAGTAAAAAGAAAAGCATGGCAGAATTATTCTCTGAAGGGGCCCAAAAAGTGCTGTTTGGCCGACTGAACATGATAAGTTCATTATTTTATATCCAGAAACCAACTAGCATGACGAGCACATTATCTGATGTTTTGATTGACATAGAATTAATCCGAAACTATTTTGGCCTTAAAGCTAGATTTGTTACACACGAGCCACAAATTCATATTTCTAGCAAATTTGCGATTATACAAACTAAGTCGACTCTTATAATATGGAGTAAAGCTGGGTGCTTTCTGGACCCCTGAGGGGTTTGAGGAGCTTGGAGTAATTCCCCTGGTTTCTAATCTGGCCTTGCAAAAAAGCAGTGGCTGGTTCCCTTCTACAACTGTAACTGACAACTCTCAGGCGTCCAACTTTCCATAGAGCTACCATTTAAAATTTAAGAGTAAGCTCAGGCACATACCTCTCCATGAAATGAGGTTCAAACTGTGCTGGGACTCCTTGTAACCTCTGCTGCCCCTGGGCGAGAATCTGCGGAGCCATGGCCATCTGGTTCCTCATTATTAACTCCTGTCTCTGCCTGAGCTCTGCAAGAGAAGAAAAAGCACCACAGGTCACACTCGAGGCAGATTTATCCACAGAGACAGACTTGTCCTGACTGTGGAAACTGAAGAAATCAGTATATAGCAGACACAGAATTGGTTCTTTAGATGGTGTTAGGACAATATGTGAATTGACAAGTATCTATTTGTCGATGAACCATTTTACATAGTTTATTTTTGTGTTTTCCAGTTGCTGTGTGGCTCAGTTTCCTCGGTTTCGTCTCTCACCTCCAGCGGACATGCCGTTGACCAGGCGGTACCAGTGCTTCTCATCCAAAGCTCCCTGCTCCCCCATCGCTGTCATCTTCCTCAGCTGCTCCCGTGGGGTCATGACACACTCGACCTTTGACCTCCACGTGAAGGTAGCTGAAATTCAAGTTAAAGAATAGGTAAAAATCAAACACGCATTCACAGATTGGTGATGTCATTATGTATAATCCAAAATGATTAAAAAGTCAATCGCTGAACCGAACTGGACTGTGCTATACGTTTCTGCCACTAGAGGGCAGCAGTTCTCTATTTAGATTTAACATTGATGTTGGTCATTGGACTTTGTGTTGGATTTATTTTAGTTAGAAAATTATATCATCCCAATAAAATAACTCATGACTTGGTGAATTCAAACTGGACCCTGTCATCACTCTACAAAGGTAAACACAAGCAAAACATACAGAATTATCTTTATTTCAGCGTGTATATATTTTATATATAACATAGAGATCTGCAATAACAATTAACAATAATTAACAATTAACATAGCAATTTACACTCAATATAGATATAAATATAAATAACACATGTACTTTTGTCATATGGATTTTAAAGGCTTGTCTATGGAGCATTGCAAACTAATCTAGTATATAATATATAAATACATGTTTTTTTATGTAGGATTTTCCCCTATATAAATAAACATGAATTGATTGTATAGATACTAAAAGTAATAATTAGTATTTCTAAAACTGTAGAATATTGCCAGTATGGGATGAATGCACACAGACTAACGCTGGTCAAGTTCATTTCATCAACCTTTGACCCCTACTCTCACCTCTTACCTTATCCCCAGCATTAAGTATTAATCTTAAACCAACCTTAACCCTCACCGTAAAGTAAATCTAATCCAAAATTTAAATTTAACCTGTAAATCCAAACCCTAAACCTAACCCTCAAAGATGTGGAGAACAGCAAAAACAATCCACTACTGGATGGATTGTTTTCCCTCCTCATTGGCATTCTCTTCATTTGGTTCCTGTAAGTGTAGTAATGATAAAAGGACACACCCACGCGTCCGCTTGCATTCACACATACACACTCACTGTACATGGCCACATTGTTCTTAGCTGAGCCAGCAGCTTGTGTTCACAAGCACAATCGACTTAGACACCTCCAATTAGCCTTCTACACGGCAGAAATCCCATTACAAAATATGATACTGTAAACGACAGGATAATAATCCAGCTCTGCTAATCCGAGACCCGGGTGCAAAATGTCTCTGGGTAAACAAAAAAAATTATCTTAATTCACACTTTTACACAGACGTTGCAAACTAAACACCTCTATAGATATTTTTATTCTGACCATAAGTGCATTTTACTGATATGTTCACTTGTGTGTTTAAATCTGTGCACATGTACTTAGGTCACATTATTTCTGCTTTCCCCTCCCCCAGACAAATGCCGCCATAAGATTTGCCCCAAGGCCTTGTGCATTATCCACAGTTCCTCAAGTTCCCTCCGAAGTCCATCTAATCTGAAGGCTGTAATCCCCTTGTTAGTCCTGCAACAGTCTGCTAGCTACATCTGCTGACCCGCTGACCAGCCCGCCCTGCTGGGCCGTCCAACCCCCAACCCCACCTTCCCAGGCCCCTGCTACCCCCACGATCCTATTAGCTAAGTCCTGGCTATACAGCACTTTAAAGGGATGTGTTGGAGGTAATCCGCACGTTTAGAGTTTTACCCTCAGCAAACCTTGCCTGTAAGCATCCCGGACAATACACCCTAAGTGCTAAGCCTATTAGCCTCCATTAGCTCCCAGGATGTCCTAAAAACACCTTGAGGATAAATCTGGGGATGCAATCGGTTTATGTGGAGCTATGTGGTGCGAACACATGCACCCTGCCTCCACCTCCTTTTCTGCCAATGTCACAACAGCTCGCATCAGCAAATGAGGAGAAATATATTCCTACATCGATGTTTCTCTAATTCCCAAGTGGGCTCTAAGCTCTGAGCCGCTGGGCCTCATGTAATCTATTATCCCCTTTACATTCTCTCCACTGGGAATTAATGATTTGAATTTTTATATGGGAGACTATAAACAACGGGCGCATATCTCAGGATGATGAGGCTGGTTTTGCCCTGAAGCCAGTGTGGCTGAACAGCTCGCACATTTAATTACATCTTAAAGACAAAACAATCAAAATGGAAAATAATGGATATAAGTTTGATCCATGACTCAAGTGCATCAAGTGAACTCGTATTCAGATATAAGAACTACGACAGTCGGTTGTCGAAGGAAAATCAGCGGCCTGTGTTAGTCCCAGTCTGTGGGTTTTATATATTACCATAACACTCCTGTCACAGAGGTAGACCTTGAGTCTCCCAAAAGATAAATGCATGAAAATCTTTGAAAAGCAATTCAGAAGGTAAATACTAAATTCTCAATAATTCAGTACAAGTGCTTTTTCATAATCGCAAATATTTCAAAACAGTTTCTCAAGTTGTGACTGTATTTTCTGTCCTGGTGAAACATGTCCTTGTGTCTTTTTGTAGAATACAACCAAAATTTGAAACATTATTCTGTATTAAGTATGAAATACTGGAAGATGCATCAATGTATACTGTACAAATAGTTTTTACTACATGAAGTTGAAGTAACTTTCCTCAAAACAAACTTTGGTAGGAACTTGCTCCAAAAGTAAACATGATGACAAAGTGACTTCTAGATCCCACTGTATAAAACACTGTGTATATATACACCATTAGTATATATATATATATATATATATATGTGTGTGTGTGTGTGTATTTTATAAACTGATCATATATTTACATGTAAAATCTTAATCTGTAACTAGCAACTGTACTTTGCTATTTTACACTGATGTGATGACGACACAGCAGCCAACTCAACATACAAAAATGAACACCATCACATACACCAGAACTTACATAAACGTACCATAAGAGACACTAAAGACAATATACTGTGTGAGATTTGCTGCTAATGAAACTGTTCTTTTGTGAATAAATAATTTGAGAAAGGAGATATCTCATCGACTGCTGCCATCATTAAAAATCTGTTTTATTGTGAAGTAGACAAAAGGACTTTTCTTCTACTTGGTTAAAAGAGTATTTGATGATTTTTATAAAAGCCTTCAGAACAGCAGTGAGCTTTATTAAAAAGTCTTATTAGTATTTCAAAGAGTGCAGGGTAATTATTTCTCAGAGAAATAGCTCAGTGACCTGAATGTAATGATACATAATACATGAGCAGCTCAAACTGAGGAAGGCCTGTGTGAACTTTGTGCCATTTGGAGAAATCCTTCATAAGACCTGTTTGATCACAGCTAACACTTTTACAGGGTTTTGTTTTAAGACTCTTAAGTAAAGTTGAAGCCTTTTGAGACTTTGTGTTCGGCTGTAAACATGAATTCAAACCCGGTTTCAAACGTGTCAGAACCTCACACCTACACTTTAAGCGGCTGCGGCTTTAGTGAGTGAAACTGTCGTCAAAGGTGAGCTCGGCAAACTCTTGTTATATTTCCTTAACAAGCAGAGGCCACACCGCAGCTGCCAAATCCAGGGATTGGGCTCCTTGGATTTACTGTTGCCTGGTTAATCTCATTACAAGAATGAATTAAAGGGAAAAATTGCTGACGACTTAGATGGAGCCCTGAGGAGGTCATATCAGACAAGACAGAAGTATTGTCTAGTCCTCGCTAATCCCTACACACACGCACGCACACACAAATCTGAGATTTTATGAAACATGAATGGTAAATGATGAACTGCAGGTTTTTACGTATTGATTTAAAAATAATTTCTAATTGTCGCAACCTCACATGACAAAGTTCTGAAAAAGACGATGATTGACTGGATTAGATTAAATATTATTATAAAATATGAATTAATAATATAAATGTGTGATTTCGGCACAAAGAATTTCAGATCATGAAGACTAGAGGCCAATTCATGATCTATTTTTCATTATCTTCAAGTGCTATTTACAGAATCTGGGCTAATTATTAGGTTAATTATACAGATTTCAAGGTTGTTCCTCTAATCGCATTGGCCTTTAGATTAATCACTTACTGAGGGATCAGACGCCCTTTACTTGCTTACTGTGAACATTTTGACAGTTTGAAAAGATTTGCATTGTGTGATGAAACTGTTGAAGGTTTTTGCTATAATTTCTGATCACGGTATAATAAATGGATTTTGTGTTTTTTTCACAGGAATAACAGCAGAATAAATGTTATTTGTAGCAACAACTGTAAATACAACCAGAACAAATCGGTCACAAATAGAAGCACAAGAAAAATTCAATAGGAAGATGAGAAGTAGAAACAGAAAGAAGTTTTAAATGACTCACCTTCAAGTTAACACCAGTGAGCAGAGTTTGAACTGGTTTTGGTCCCAATTCAGGTTAAAAAAAAAAAGCAAGTCAGAAATGTAAATGAAAGCCTTCGCAGATCTCACAGAACGCGTCTCCCGACTATCACTTACAACTATCCGGCCTCCCACTAACCAGTCAACCTGCTCGGAGCGCGGTCTGCTGCCAGCTAGCTGCCTTAACTAAAGGAGACCTGTTAAATACCGATTCATTTCATCTCCATTAGCTGGCCTTATCTCCTGTGGTAAGCCCTCCCTGTCCTGACATCACTGTGATCTCCCATCCAACTGCTCGCTGCACCTTGCAACTCATGTGTAATTACTGAAGCAGCACTGGTCCTAAGCATGGAGTGCTAAACCTCTTTCAACGTTTACCTCACTAATCCCTTGTTAGCACTTTAGGCCATAGTTAAGACACCTAAATGCTTAGCTTCCTTTTCCAGTGGCAAAATGGCCAACCCCTCCTTAAGTGCTGTGCGGCCACATGCAGGGCGGCTTCATGATGCAGCCTGACGACTTGGCAAAACCACGCAGATCAGTCTTGTTTTTGTTTTTCCCTCATGTCTAGTTTGGGTGTCAGAGGTATTGTGCTCCCCAGGGTGCCACAGCATTGACCCAAACATGCTTGGTGCTAATTTGCTAGAAATCCGACTAAATGTTGGCCGGATCATCCTCTCAGACCTCTTAATCTGACAGTTTGCGCTCACCAGCCGCTTACAGCATGCGCCTGCACTTCTTCCTTGAATGAGGTTTTTTTTTTCTATGTCTGGTGGCAGCGAGCTGTGCACAGTTGGTCGACTGTGCAGTGATGCTGCCAAACAAACAACATGATGTGGAGGGTGAATGGAGAAGAGCTTCTCTCTCCATCTACAGTCTGCAGGAAATAATAACAACTCATGGAGGGTTGAGTAACCAGGTCAGGACACTGCTGTGATGCTCAGCACTTACAAGCACATCTATAAATCTAATGCAGTCTAATACAACAGTCCTGCAATAAATAATGAAAGTATATATTGATTATAAAAATGTATAGGCTCACATCAGTTTGCTAAATGTCTCAGATTCCCAGAAGGAAACAGTATTTGTCTGTATTTTCATTGTCAGAACATTGTATCAGTTGTAAATACGCGACACAATAAAAGATGAATATAAACATTTTAAAAACTTAATTTAGTTAATTTAATTACAGTAATATGTCTATATATTTCTTGAAGAAATTGTACTTTCTTGATTATTGTTGTTCTGGGTTTGTACCCTCATGGTTAATTGCACTTATTGTATGTCGCTTTGGATAAAAGCCTCAGCTAAATGAAATGTAATGTAATATATATGTATATACAGGTGTGTTGTAATATATATTATAGACTCTGAGGATGTGAACATGACCTGACCTCAGCCTTTTTATATTTATTTCCAATTTCCCCTCTTGTGAAGCATTTTGTAATCTCTGATTTTAATGAGCTCTACACAGATAAAGTTTATTATTAATATCAAACTCTCTTTTGAAATCGATGACTGATGAAAAAATGTGGAGCAGCCGCACTAATCAGGTTTTTAGTTCCAGACAGAAAAACGTTTAACTTTTAACCTCTATTAGCGCGACATAATACAGACATCCATGTTCTCCTGAACGACAGCTCCAACTGTGAGATTAAGTCGGCCTCCAGTCGGCCGCGTGCTGACTCGACTTGATCAAGCAACCAAATCATTTCATAACAAAAAGGAGCTGTGATGGGATTGTTGAGGCATTTCACTCAAAACTACTTTGGAAACCTCATGGTGGCGCTAGTCAGTGAGGATCGCCACAGTGATAATGACCACAAACCAGAGAGGGGAGGAAATAAGAACAATTACACATTAATATCATTTATAATTAAATTTAACTCACAGTATTGACCACAGGAAGAATAACAATTATTTATATTCTCATGAGGTGATTCCATTTGTTTAGTTGTTGGTATACTTTTATTTTATACTTTTATCCTAAATACAATACTAAAGGTACATTTTGCTGAAAATATTTCTGTACTTTTGAATACAAGGCTTGAAATCACTGATCTAAATACTTTGTCTTCCCCTGTAGCAATCAGAGCAGTATTGGTTTTAACAATGGGGGGAAATATAAACAGTATAACCACATCAGATGTACCAGCAGAAGTAACATTAATATAGTATTACTATTAGTCACTATATGGACAAGAGAAAAACTCAGTAGCTTTATTTCTCTGAATCCGCTAGATGATATTTTTACTAAAAAGAGGAAAAGAAACACACAAATTAAGCACTTGGGAATTAAGTGAGTGAGCATTAGGATGTGTAAACCGCTAATTTAGGAATCTCCTATGTGTAAGCTTTTTATGAGGGATTTTTGCACCAAGCATTACAGAGTCACAGTGAGGCGAAAGGATCAGAGCAGGTTTAACCTCGAGAAACAGGCTCAGCTATAAATTCACTGGGTCGGTGCAGATTCAAACACCACCCATCCTCTAATTACAGCAGCAACCTGGGGTCCGGACCATGTGGGTGTTTCCTGTATTCTTTCTCCCCCATCGAATGACGACTGTAATGAAGCTGTAATCCCTCCGAGGTGGAAGCATTATGTCTTCTACGCCTGATGGAAATCTTGTTTAGGTCATGATTACAGTGAGATCCTGGATTGTAAGACTCTTCAGGATCAATAATCCCCGAAATAACAGGAAAGGCTTTAGATCCTCGATGTACTATGTTCAGATAATACTGACTGACATGGTGAATGTTTTGAATGGGGATATATTCTGTATATATGGGCTTCTTTTATATATTCTATCACAACCGCATAATGTGGAAAAGACATTACGGTCCCTCTGAACCTGTAGTTCATAAATTCACAATATATATTTCATACATAATCTGCATTTTGTGAAAGTTATCAAAGTTTTCACAGAACATCTCATCTTGAGACTAATAAAAATGTGTGTACTGAATATTGTGGCAATCTATTGCGTAGTTGTTGAGATATTTCAATCAAATCCACAAGCTGTGGCTCAGAAGAGCAAGAACCCGAGGACGTTGGTGGAGGAACTACTCAAATATTATACTCAAGTAAAAGTACAAATAAACAGACAGAAATGTACTTGAGTAAAAGTACCACATTAGCTTCTGTAATTACCTTTCGATACACTTCAATTAAAAGTAAAAGTACTTACCGAGCATTGCATTATAGCTGAGTCTCAGCACTGACTTCTTCATTTTCTTCTTCATAAGCAATGCTGCTGCTGCAGGAGGCGGGGTCTAATGTTACCTGCCGCTCTGATTGGACCAGTGGACCAATTCCCCCTGGATATTGAGTAACTTTACAAATATAAAAATAATGTGAACACAAGCGTTATGAAAGTGTAGTGGAGTAAAAAGTACAGATATTTGCTGATATCTGCGGTGGAGCAAAAGTGAAAAGTACCTGGATGTACTATAATGAAGTATATGTACTTTGTTACATCCCACCACTGCCAGAGGGTTGGTGGTTTGATCCCCAGTCTGTGTGCCGAAGTGTCCTTGGGCAAGACTCTGAACATCCAAACTATTCCTGATTGCTGTGCTGACAGTGTCATGAATGTGTGTGTGAATGGGTGATTGTGACTTGTATTGTATAAAACTTTGAGTGGTCGATAAGACTAGAAAAGTACTTTACAAACACAGTATAGTACAAATACAGTTATTACCAAATTAAAAGCTCATGTTGATGCTAGAGGGAAACTCAGGGGCTCATTAAATTCATCGGGATTCATCGTCTGGGTGAATTCATGTAGTAATCACTGTGATAGCTGTTGTAATAAGATACTGTACCAATTTCTCAAGATGTGGCATTAGACCAATGCACAGTACAATCATGAGAAGTGATCATCATATGTATTGAGCCAGTGTCTGTGCACGACTGTGACTTTTACACAAACATGTCAGTCCTCTCTTTCTGTGCGACCCATGCTTTAGTTTTAAAACTGATTGAGTGAACTGTGGTTTTTTTTTATTCTTCTGCTCTCTAAAGGTTGTGAAGAAAAGATGAACGCCATCCAGGTGATTTCCCTGACTCTGCTGTCCGTCCTGGCAGCCAACGCTCAGGTCATCATGCCCGGACGATGCCCCAAGCCGGCTGTTCAGGAGAACTTTGACGCTGCCAGGGTGAGCACAGAAACAATTTCACCGTTATTGCAGGAAAACAAGGCTGCGTTTTGTCGTCTTTATGTGTCTCTAGATCACGTAAATGTACAAAATACATTTTTGAGGCCTAAATTTGATACCGAATAGACGTGGCACTCTAACAATGAGCTTATGTCCCCTGTGGTTCCTCTGCAGTATCTTGGTAAATGGTATGACATCCAGAGACTGCCACACGCTTTCCAGAAGGGTGAGTGCTGCACTGCCACCTACAGCCTGCAAAGCCCTGGAGTTGTCGGTGTCCTCAACAAGGAGCTGCTGTGAGTATCATGTCCACATCTGTAATACAATAACAGAGAAGAAAACCTTCTGTTGAAGTACAACTAGTAATAGATCCATATAAAATACTCAATTATAAGTTAAAGTCCTGCATTCAAAAGTAAACGTATAGGTGTATTATCCACAAAATGTACATAAAATATTAAAGTTGCTGTACCCACTATCCAGCTCTATCAGGGTATATACTATGATTATTGTATGTACACAACAATATTTTTCATGAAGAGTTGGACTCCTATGTGTGTTTTTAGAGATGTAACTAAGTCTATTTCCCTGTAAAACTTAAACATCTATATTTTCTGCCTGTATCTTGGTTAAGATGTGTGACTCTTATATCTCAATATAATAAACAACAACATTTAAGACCGATTTGTCTCTTTTGTGTTTGCACCTTTAAAACCAGGATGAAGTCGGTCACTTGGTGTCATTTCAACTGTTTATGTTTATATTCATTAACATTTCACCGTCTCTTTTAGTGCTGACGGTTCCATCAACGCCATCAGCGGCTCTGCCATGGCTAAGAATCCCTCTGAGCCCGCCAAGCTGCAGGTCTCCTTCTTTGAGAGTAAGGACTCCTCATTTGTTTCAAACCTTCTACCCTGGATAGATTATCCCAACACTATATCCCATTTGAGCATCATTCTTAAAGATTTCTGTATAATTGAAGCATATTGGGACATTTTAAAACCTTGCATTAGTCAGTGATATTTGTTATCTTGACTTTCTGTCTCTTTTACACCTCCAGACACTCCCCCTGCCCCTTACTGGGTCCTGTCCACCGACTACGACAGCTACTCCCTGGTCTACAGCTGCACCGACCTCGGCGTGCTGCACGTGGACTTCGCCTGGATCCTGAGCAGGGAGCCCACCCTGCCCAAGGAGACCATGGAGGAGCTGCACAGCACCCTGTCCTCCATCGGAGTCCGAGTGGACAAGCTGCTCACCACCAACCAGGATGCAGCTTACTGCAGCGCTATGCAGTGACAGAGATAATCCTGATTTAGCCTACAGACCCACACACCGCTGTGTGTTATGTATTGTGCTGCTTATGACTGTACTCTCACTGGTCTATATGTCACTGGATGTCTCATGCAAAGTCAATGCAATAAACTTATTCAAACTGAAAGCCAGATCTTGGCGTCTGGTCTGTGGGCCTCTGTTTGGATCTGATGAAATACAATATTGATTATTAATGAACTAGGCAGCATGATTTTCATGTTGACGCACACATTAATTACTTCTATTAATCATAATTAAATTTGAAAAAATCCAAAAAACTAATTAATTCTGTGTTGATTAATTACTGGATAATTTTGCATCTTTAGGCTTCAAATACAGTTTTGAGTTATCAGTGTTTGGCTGAACTGATCACAAGCTGTAATCCTGTGTAAACTGATGAGGGGACAAAGAGGACAGAATTGTTTTATGGGCTCACAAGCCAGTGGTCATCAGTACATGTTTAACAACCCACTGTCAGTACAACAGTAACAATTCTTCACTATAGGTTAAATAAGTTAAGACTCTCAGTTGTCCCTAGGTGTGAATGTGAGTCATGGACAACCAACCTGTCCAGGATGTGCCTCTCGCCCAATGTCAGCTGGGATTGGCCCCATTCCTCATGTGACCCTGAAAGAAGAAGTGGGACAGATAATGGATGGATGGTTGTTTAAGCCAGGAAAACATGTTCTCTGTCAGCCTCTCATAGACAATGACAGAAAGATAACTGAGTGATCACCCTTTAAAACATGAAGGGAATTTCCTAATTGCAAATATATAAATATGCAAAACAACCACAAGATGCTCAGCTCTTGTGGCTCAACATAGAAACATACAAACATGCCTTTAATAGATAGAATAACTCTGTCTTCTTTTCTACATTAGACCAGATGTTAAACACACAGTTTTTCTTTCATCACTCTTCAGACGTATCAATCACAGGCAGAAAAATTACTTTCAATTTCTGAGATGAAACCAAGATGAAAAATGATGCAGCTCAGCAACCAAATTGACGAGAAGGAAACATGAGAGGATGAAACAAATAAAGCAATACAAATTTGACAATAAAATGTATGTGTATAAATGATTTATCGTTTCAACATGTCTACCCCCCCCGAGAACTTACTTATCAAAATAAAATGTGTAGCACATTATATTAGAGGTATTGATGTTTTCATCTGGACCTACTTTACATTTTCATTCATTGGAATAATGTTGGAGTGTGTTGTGAGACCTTGAAAGGACGAACTGTGTGTGTGTGTGTTTATGTACGTTAATGTTTTATGTAAAGTGAACTTTGGCACTGACATTCTCTTGCTTTAAATTCTACAGTTTGCCTTTTTGTAATTCAGAGTGAGCCCAAGGTCTAAAAACAAAACACACACAACATGAATTTCTTTCTACAGGTTTATTGCATTGACTTTGCACAAGATCAACAAAGCGATATATATATATATACTGCACACTCCACACACCGAGCCATGCTGTGACTCCTGTGTCGTCCTCTATCTGAAACAGGAGTTGTCTACTGGATCATGGCGCTGCAATACTCTGCGTCCTGGTCGGTGGAGGCCATCTTGGCCACGTTGACTCCGATGGAGGACAGGATGCTGTGCAGCTCCTCGACGGCCTCCTCAGACAGGGTGGGCTCCCTGCTCAGGATCCAGGAGAACTCCATGCGGAACAGGCCGAAGTCGCTGCAGCCGTAGACCAGAGAGTGACCCTCGTAATCAGTGGAGAGCACCCAGTAGGGACCGGGGGGGGAATCTGGAGGGGAGACAAGTCGAAAGAGTCAAAGCTGCTGGGATATTCCAACCACAAGTCACCGGTTTTAATGAATGAGTGAACTTGAAGGTAAAAACTGTAATGAATTAGACATCCTCACTTTCAAAGAAGGAGACCTCCAGCTTGGCAGGCTCGGCGGGGTTCTTAGCCTTGGCAGAACCGGCGATAGCATTAGTGGTTCCGTCGTTTCTGTAAAAGATGAATAAAACATGAAAGACTTAATATGAAAAAAAGGAATTTAGATGAGAATTTCCTTTTTTCTATACACACATTTGGATCAGATACTCACAGCAGCTCCCTGTTCAGGACCCCGACGACTCCTGGGCTCTTCAGGCTGTAGGTGGCGGTGCCGCACTCGCCTTTCTGGAAGGCTGTTGGGAGCTTCATGATCTCATACCACCTACCCACGTACTGCAGGGAAAACACAACATATCACAGTGGAGGTGCTAAATATGTATCTGTTGCAACTCAGGGCTGTTTGCTGATAATGGCAGTTGTGGGAATTGTGCATTTCTCATGTGGTGCATAGGTTTAATATAATAGCAAATGAAAGATAAGGAATAACCTCTGAGTTTAGTATTCACCCTGGTTGCATCAAAGTTGGCCTGAACGTCAGGTTTGGGACATTTGCCGAACTTGAAGATCTGAGCGCTGGCTGCCAGGACAGACAGCAGAGTCAGGGAAATCACCTGCATGGCCTTCATCTTATCAACACGACCTGCAGAGGATAAAACACAGCACAATTACAGAGGCAATATCCTGCTGCAGAGCTCAGGGAACCAAACATCTGTATTGAGAATCACACAGGGAAGAACAGGAGACAGGCACAGAAATGGACGTTAAGAGGCAGCCTGCTTACCTGAGTTTACAGATATACAACCTGTGTGCAGGATGTTCAGCTTCTCTGGGTCTTTTATAGATCGAAGAACCCGGAGCTTTATCGCTGATCACGTTCCTGGGCCCCTTCTCTGTGTTTTCATGGCCGACGGTTGTGATGTGTGAGAGCTGGCACCTGTTCAAATGAAGAAACTGTTCAAACAGGCCTCGCTCCATTGACAGGTCAGCGATGGTATCGAGTCTATGTAGTAGGGGAAGCCCATAATGACACGGATATTATTTTCCCAAAATATGAAATGTGAAAACTACAAATAAGGTACAGTATATAATCTCAAGTTATATAAAAACTGTAAATTCATTACTTTTCAAATAGACCGTTGCATCACAGGAGCAGCGTCATGCAGCCACACAGATATTCTGTTAATTAGATTAATACATTATAATTCTGCCAAAATTAAGGACTGAATAGTTTCTTTCTTGACCTATATTCTATCCTTCCACCAGTTTTCGTGGAAATCCTGAACCAAACGATCAATGATCCTTGTTTCTATGAATGCAAAGTAAGTAAATACATGTAAGACCTTTCAAATGTAATTAATTTATTGTAATAAAGCCAAAAGAGCTGCAGAAGTTCATTCAGTGTGTCAAGAGTCGTAAAACTAGAAAGGTGAATAATGAAAAAGTAAACATGGAAATATTACGTTATGTGTGTTAATGTAAGTTTGGTGAAAGGTCACAGATGAGGTTGTGTGACCTTTGTTGTGCCTCAGCAGCAGGAACTATTCTCATGATCTGTGTGTGTGTTACCGCACACATGAACATGTTTAACCTATAGTGTGTTTGTGTGTGTGTATGTGAGTGTAAGTGTACACAGGTGGCAGGAGCCCCAGCGTGACCTCATGTGTCGTGGCATGAGAGTCTTTACTATAGGTCACATAATATAGCATCTGTTTCACAATGTATATTAGATCATAATCATTTCTTTCACAGACAACCAAACTAATAATAATATATACTAATAATGATGATAAAATATCCCTATTTATACAACACTTTGTATAAAACTGTTACAGAGTGCTTTACATGACTGAAGCAGGATTGAAACATTTCAGGACTCAGAAAAATAAGATCAGAGAAGAAAATAATATTAAAACAATTAAATACAGCATTAAAACAATAATGACCAAACAAATCATGTAAAATGGTGAAGCCTAGATAACTAAAAGGCTTTTTAGGTGCGTGTTTCCCACAGCACGGCTTGGATTGGCTCAGCATGACTAGTGATGGAATTCCTGGATGAAAAGACATGAAAAGAGCGCCATCTACAGACACAAAAAAAAAGATCCAAGAACCAAACCATCACAGCAGCTCTGCAGGGAATGAAGAGCAGAAATAAAACTCAAATGAACAAAATAAAGACAAGAAGAGACAGAAACCTGAACATGATGAAATATGGAGGAAAGTATGTCTGTCAAATATTTTGCTGAAATGCTCCAGTCTGAATTCCACTTCTTTAATATTCCTCACCCTTTGATATGTGTTTCTCCATTGAAGCAGAATAGGTCAGTGTGATTGTTTGTTCTTCATCGTGCTCTGACCAGTCGAGCTCATTACTTCCACCCAGTGAGAAACCGACACCTTTAACCAGCCTTTGATTTATGTGGAGCTGCAGCTAATAAGTTGATGGAAATTGAACCTTCTGATCTTTCTCTTCTTTAATTCAACCTTGTTTGTAGTTGTGTGACTTTATCTGGAAGCCGACAGGATTTAATAATGTTTGCATGTAATTGACAGCGTTTGGTTTAAACCGTTTTGAGTGTTAAACTGTTGCGGCTCATTGCACCAGGACATATTTAAAAGTCAGGCTGTAGACTCTGATACAGAACCTGTCTGTAGGATTTATTAACAAGCAGCTTCTGAGCTGGAGAGCCTGTCATTTCCTTGTGAAATTTAATTTGTAACTGAACTCCTACAGCTCTGCTGGGCAGTTATGATTCACTCCACATTTCATCGGCGCCTTGGCTTTTTATTTCCTGTTTGAATTCAGTGCATTGACTCGCACTTTTAAATATTTTGCCGAACAAGAACATGTTTCTTTAGCTTTTTTTGTGGAAAATTGATGTTGGTGCATGTGTAATAAACACAGGGCGATCAGTGTTATGTGTGTGACTATGAGACAGGACGATTATCTCTGAGGGTCTGTAATACTTGTTAAAACATTGAAAAGTATTAAAAAGAGATGGATAAACTAGAATTGGTAAGATTTGGATATTCCATTGTGATAGTTTCAGTGATATATGCTCTTGTTGTCAGGACTACTGTTCACACTTGGAAGCTGCCCAGCAAAACTGCAGTCCGACCCACTGGCCACTAATTAGATGAAGAGTCAGGAGATCGCCAAAAATAAAAGTCTAAAGAAGCAGAAGACGCAAAAAACCCACAAATATCAACCTGTTGACGTCAGAGCTCTTCAAAGTTATTCCAAATCACGCCTGTACTGAATTTAAATGGTCGACTGTCCATCTAATAGTTAATGTGATATTAAAGTGGTGGACCACTCAGCACAGCCATCAGAACAGATCCACATTCACCATGACTCAAAAGGTTCCTGATAAACTTTGACATGACCAAATATTGTTGATTGAGATCGAATCTTATTGATTTAGTCAACTGCTTTGTACAACCATGCAGGACATATTATTTTTAGGTCTGAAAAAATAAACTGGATCCTCAAACTTCTTCAACTTTAATTGGCCCAGATAGAGTTTGTATCTATAAATGCAAACCTTCACGTATTCTATAGAAACATGAAACAATAAATCCACATTTCTGTGCATCTGAGGGAGGAGAGCATCCAGATTGTTTTATAACGTTTCTGCTGGTACGTCCCCTGTGACTCCAATTTGCTAATAGTTTGCTTCAAGTCTGGAATAAGGCTCCATACAAAGACAGCCATTGATGACACAGAGTGGCAGTGCTGCAAAACCTCGCGCAGAGCGACGTCTTTAATTCAAACAGCGGAGTTTGTCCGAGGAAGAGAAGACAAGTCTGAAGCAAAGAGGCCACAGAGGTAAGAAATAATATCTAGTGAAGTATATAAATATTAAAACAACAAAAAACATTACAGAAGAGAGCCAATAATGTTGGTTTTCCTGAACTGAGGTTGTATAGCTAGAAGATTAGAAGATTTGTCAGGTAAACTGTCACTTTTAGTAATGATGTGAATGCATCGCACTGTATTTTATGTTACATTTCAGTAATTTGTTGCCTTATTTACATTGTTTATGTATGTTGCAGGAAACAAAGGCCGGTCTCACTATGAAGTTATCTTCAGCTCTGGCTTTTGTGCTGGTTCTCCCACTCACCTGGGCGCAGGTTCCCCACTGGGGACCGTGTCCAGAACCGTCCGTTCAAACTGCGTTCAACCTCAAGCAGGTAAGGAAAACATTTTATGTTTAAGATATAAGATATAAGATATAATTTTGGTGAGTTTTCCTTCCTTTATTTTCACTACATTTTGTGGATACTCTTTTTTTTTATTTATGTTAAATCTAAACCTCTTTTTTTCCCCAAACACAATATATCATATTCATTCTACTTAGTTTCACTCACTTATTTTGACTTTGGTCGTCCACAACATTTTAGTATGTATAATTATTGCACCTCGAGTGGGTGTGGTAGGACATCTGCCATATGTCTCACTGAATGAATATGTAGATGTATTCATGCGTTTCCTTCTTCCTTTACCCTCACAGTTCATGGGCAGGTGGTTTGAAATTGCCAAACTGCCGGCCCAGTTTGAGAAGGGCCGCTGCATCGAGACAAACTTCACCATGAGGACGGACAACTCCATCCGAGTGGTCAGCTCTGAAATACTGTGAGTTACTTTGTGCGAATGTGAAATTGGGAGGTGATGATTGCATAAGGTGTATTTCTTTTAAAACATGTGACTGTGTGGAATTGAACAGAAAAGGAGAGCTGAGGAAAATCGAAGGCAATGGAGTCATAGAAGACATGAAGAATCCGGCCAAGCTGGGGATAAGTTATTCCTATGGTGAGGACGACTATACATTTAACTCCTGCTGCTGTGTGTCAATTTGTAATGTCAGTGGATTTTGTCACATGAACAGAAGAAAGCATTTGAATGGATTCCTTGTTTCTCGCCACCACAGTCCTGCCCTACTCCCCGTACTGGATCCTGTCCACGGACTACACCAACACGGCCCTGGTGTATTCCTGCACGGACATCCTCAGGCTCTTCCACGTCGACTTTGCCTGGATCCTGAGCCGAACACGAACCCTGCCTGACGCCACCGTGGAGAAGGCCAAGGAGACCTTCGGCAACAACAACATCGACGTGAGCAGGATGATTGCCAGCAAGCAGCAGGGCTGTGACAAAACCCTGTGAGCGGCAGGGTGCTGCGGTGCAAATACAAGATGGTGCTGTTGGAGGGAGAAGATGACTGATATTCTGTGATGATTGAGGCCAGGAGGTCTAGACTCAGCTCTGTTATTTAGTTTGTGCAACAGACCAGAGTTGAATGTATTTCATGTGATGTTGTTTTATGTTTAACAGCACAGATACTAAGTTGTAGTTTTCCCACCTTTTTATTTGCACATCATCACTGATTGCGATTTTATGATAGAAATGTTCTGCCCTGTTTTGCCCCGTGAGGCTGAAAAATGTGTGTTTCATTTCCTGTAAAAAGATGTGGAATCAAACGATATTTAATCTGATCTGATTATACCAGAAACTGGAAAACATGACACATCTAATTAGAGTGAATAAAGTCAGTCAAACTTACCTCATGTGATCTTCCTTGATTCCAAAGTGCAATCTCTACCACTCGAACACAATTTTAATAAAACGTATTGTATGTTTATCCGTGTTTAAAGTAGGAACTTAAAAATATAGTTTTGAATTGATAATTAATCAAGACTTCTGCCAAGTTGAGCATTAAGAGGTTTTTAGGGTGAGTCTCATGGTACTTTTTACTGGAGTTACAATTTGATTGTGGAATTCTACATTTTCTATACTAATAATACAGGAATATACAAAATCTTTTATGTGTATGTGTGTATCCCAGGTATGACTGAATAATCAGCAGATTATTTTCTCCATTATTGTCAGAAATGTAGATACAACTTTATAACAATACATTTATTGGTATAGTACTCATCACTGTTTAAAAGTAAATAAAATCTATCTATCTATCTATCTATCTATCTCTCTATCTCTCTCTCTATCTCTCTATCTCTCTATCTCTCTCTCTATCTCTCTATCTATCTATCTATCTCTCTATCTATCTATCTATCTCTCTCTCTATCTCTCTATCTCTCTATCTCTCTATCTCTCTCTCTATCTCTCTATCTATCTATCTATCTATCTATCTATCTATCTATCTATCTATCTATCTATCTATCTATCTATCTCTCTATCTCTCTCTCTCTCTCTCTCTCTCTCTATCTCTCTATCTATCTGGTATACAAAGTCAGTGAAATGATGAATGAAGCCACACTCTCATCATAAGAGCAGCGGAACCTTTGTGTCGCGACGTGACTTTCCCTCCGGACCTTTCTTCCCAGCACACCGGCTGTGTATCTCCTCTAGCCTAGAGCAGCGTGTGAAACTCTTGACAGAAACTCATTAATGTTACAGACATCGTTCATCTATGCCTCTGAAGGACCAGTCCAACTCCACCGCCATGAAACCAGCCGTGGATGAGATGTTCCCCGAAGGCGCTGGACCCTACGTGGACCTGGACGAGGTTTGTTAGCTTACATGCTAATTCCAAATAGCAGCGAGCATCACATACAAATGAACTGATTAGCTGGAGCTAGCTTCTCTCGTGGCCTCTGTTATTGTCTTTACAGGTTAATGTTTTTATTTATTATCGGTCACTAACTTAGCTAGAAGTGCTAAAGATTTATCTCATGCTAACGTTCATGTGTATTTCCTCACAGTGGCACTTTAACATGAACTCCATGCTAATGCTAAACACAGCCCATTGGAAACTCTTCATCACGTTTGTTTTCTGCACACTGATGCTGCCAGTCTCATGTTCTTCCTCTTCATTGATGTGGTTTGTTGGATTCACATTGGACTCAATGTTCATGCAACCAGTTTGAGACCAGTTTAGCTTTGTGACACGGTTCACATGGTGATCGTTGGTATCATAGACGTCATATAAAGATGGACAACATGACTTATGCTGAAAAGTGAAGCCAAACCTTCTCGATCGCCACCTTGTGTCTGACTGAAGTTATTTCTATTTCATTTAATGTTGTTTAATGCCTTGTACTCTTCATGTTTTTTATTGTACGACACTTGAGATAACTCTGGGTGTTTTTAAATGTCCTCTATGAAAAAAATCCACCCGACTACTGAAATGCATGTGATCACAAATGTGCTGCTTACATCAACATTGTATTTTATTATGCAACAAAAGGTTGAAAACGCAGACTATGTAAAACGTGTGTTTCTCCGACCCTGCTCTCTGGACACTGGATGTCTCAGAAGAGCTGCTTGTGATGGTTTGCTCTGCTTGTCTCTGACTTCCTGGTGTGAAATCTGTGCCTCTGAGCTGCATGTTTGTTGTCCGACAGGCTGGGGGAAGCACAGGACTGCTCATGGACCTGGCTGCCAGTGAAAAGGCAGTTCACGCAGACTTCTTCAACGGTAAAGATTCATGTGCATTCTTCACTACATGTCGTGCTTTACCCTCAAACTCTGGGGTCTGAACCCTGCATTGAAATGTTGAGTTCGCTCAATGTTCAGTATTGTCTGAAACTAAGGCTCACAATTCACATTCTCCATGTATTCACTGTATTAGAGAGATTATATGATTGTTGATACATAAATGTAGTTGAATGACAACAGATAATTAAATAAGAAAAGGATAGTTTCTCTAAACAAAGCTTATATTGACTGTTATTGATTACTGATTTTGAAAAGATCGAGATGCCTTTTAAAAGGATATTTATTGCCCCAATGAGGTCACTGGTTTCACCTTTATATTCTCAACCATCTTTTGGTTACAGCAGCTTTGTCATGTTTTCCTACTGTATGTCGTTTTTTTTTTTTTATGCCCACTGTACTTTACAACTGGCTCGAGTTTTGTCTTTGAGGATTTCTTTCAGTAAGCAGATGTTTTGAAGTAGGTCTGTGATTTGGCACGAGAGAAATACACAAACCCACATGCAGAGCATGACTGGAAGTTGGTGCAGTTACACATTTTCTGTTCTGGGCTCTAGTGACTTCAGTCTGAAATAAAGAATAATATTTGTCATATTTCAAGTGCTAGGTCTCAACTTTCATTTGAGTAGGTTTACACTGATGCAGAAAGAAGCGTGTGTGAGATATAGACGTGTTTTCTTTTCCGCAACCAAACCGGTGTGTTTAAAAACCACAGATGCCAGTTAGTTAGTTTTCTATTCCCAGAGATGTTGGCAGCAGCACAGATTCTCACAGATTCAGAATCAACAAACAGAAGCTCTGTCACAGACTTCATTATTTACTTTTTATTCATTTTTTAAAATTTATTTAAATGTTAAGTTTATAATACGTCCCCTCTGAGCTGCAACGATCCGCTTAAAGCATTCTTCAAATACAAATGTCAATGCAAGTTATTTTTGCCGGCTCTGTCATTTAAAGTGAGCTGAGGAGTCTGTCATCGTCGAATAGGAAATCGTCAGTCACTGCAGATTGAATCTTTTAGCACATGATGTTTTGTTTTTTTCACCCCTAGGGCGTCAGTAGCTGGTTCCACAGCAGGAAGCTTCTTTACTGGCCCCAAAACATTCCTTGAAGCCCCCTTTTACAAACTGCATTTTATAATGGAGTGTGATCTCTGTCCCGAGGCGCTGCTACATCAAACAGCCACAACCTCTTGCCATATGCAACACAGATTCCACGCAGACTTCTCAGCGGGAACTCGGTGGATGTGCTTTGTATGAGGCTCGTTTAGGGGAGCAGCCTTTATTCCCCCTCTGATTGAGATGTGTGCCACTTAACTGTCCCTAGGCTCGTTGAACACAGCTCCCAATCCCCACGGCCTACATTCGTAAAAGGATTTTAAACGTTCATTCATTAAAACAATCGCTGTCTAACTCGCTTAATTCTTTCAGTCACAGAAGAACAAGTGCTGTGACAGTTTCTGTTAATCTGTGTTGTTCCACATTGCTGTGAAATATCCAGGCTACGGGATTTCTGTGGGAAAAGTACTTTATTGTGTTTAGGTCTGTTTAGGTGTAGTCCTAAATGTTTTTACCTGAGACTGATTTGAAGCTGCAGTGTAAAAAAGATGGTTTAATATGTTAAACATAAACTTAGTCTTTTGGAAATGTAGCATCAGGTTGTTGGAATCATTTTCACAATGCAGTAGTTCAGGCTCGTATTCAGTCATTGTATCCATGGTTAATTGTAGGAGTGGATGATAGAAATAAGATCCTCTCTCACATCTCATTCTGCCTCAGTGCTGGTGACAGCCAGTTGCTGGAGGCGTTATTCTTTCCGGATTGTTTTTCCGTCCGAATCTTGTGAACAAATTATTTCAAGAACTCCATAAGGTAATTTCTTCAAATTTTAAATGTTCACTTGGACACAAGGGTGAACTGTTTACAGTTTGGTGGTCAAAGGTCAAGGCCGCTGTGACCTCACAAAACACATTTGTTACCCCTTGCGAACACGATATCTCAGTAACATCTCGGGGAATCCTTTAAAATCTGCCACAAATTCAAATGTTGACTTCATATGAGTCTGAAACTGTACTGATTGGCTGAGGCACACAACCACAGGCCGGTAGTTCTAGTTTTATATTGTTATGTAGACATATCTGTATCTATCAAAATCTATTGAGAAACTGCCACACAGCTAAAACATTTTCTCAGCATTTACAACATGTGGTCAGGAGTGATGTTACCTGTCTTTCATTCTAGTTCATGTGTTTGTGCCTTTTTAATTAGTCTTCAAATATTGTTTTCCATCATGTGCTGTTTGTCTCGTCTGTGTTTTGTATGTTTGATGACATGTTTGAAAACACCACTTTGTGCACAATACAGACAACACGTAGTCAGAGCAAATTCCTGTGTGCAGGCGGCACACACTGCATGTAGACTGAATACAGACCATTCAATATAAACGCTGATCAAAGTTTACATGTGAGTTATGAATTTCTATCGCAGCAGTTCACTTACATACGTGTACATCATGGGCTTTGCACCCCTAATCGCCCCTGTGTGTTTGAGATGTGCATGCATGCGTACGTATGTGTTAACCAGGTGTCTGTGACGTGCTGGAGCTGAAACAAGTAATCAGTTAGTTGATTGAAAGACAATTAATCAGCGTATTTGGGACTTATGATGCTGTTTTTGACACTTTACGGGTTAATTAGATAAAATATGAAAATAATTTGTTTATAACCTTAGTTTTTATTTTACCAGGAAAACGCTGGGGATACAATCTGCTGATTATTTTCATCAACTGTTAAGTAATCACTGATGTGTCCAATAGTATTGAAATTGACAGTAATCATTTTCCACAGCCCAAAGTGACGTATTGTTTATTTTAGTCCAAAAACTCAAAGATAACTAACTGTGACAGCCCTTGAAAACACAGAATGCAAAAAGTTAATATCAATGTGAAGTTGCAGTAAACAACCAGTACAGCACAGCAGGTCAGACAAACTCCTATAACTCATGTCTGCAAAAATGAAAGTGTATTTCCCTTTTATCTGGATTTGTAGAGTGTTAAATGCAGCTTACCTGCAGCAGAGGATGTGGCACATATTATCCAGCGTGTTCATGCAGTTCTCCTGCTGACCCCTGACCTCACAAACTGTCAGACACACAGGAAGGCCACTCCTCACCAAGTACATACCCAGATCCTTTTACTTTTATCACCCTGCACCCCTTCGACCCAGCGACCCAAACGACCGCTTTATGAGAAAATGCCTGGCTTGCAGAAACTTTTGAAACGCAGCCATAGTTTTGTTGTCCAGCTGTTATGTCACTTTAGTGGAATAATTGTGTTCTGTTATTTTTTCTCCCACAGATTTTGAAGATCTGTTTGACGACGATGACATCCAGTGAAAGATTAAACACAGGTCGTCAGAGCAGTGATGGATGATATTCACACTCCAGCTCCACACCACATATTTTTTTGTGGAAAGCAAACCGGCTATTTACTGTCTAATGACATACAATTTCCCTTCATAGCTGTCCTAGTTTCAGGCTTTTTAAAACATCCTTAAAGAGTCGTCACCATCTCCAGATGTTGTGAAATTCTTAAGATCCCAAGGACTCCTTCATATATGGCATGTTCAAATTATGAGCTTGTATCGTGCTCGTGTCTTCGGCTCCTTCTAAACTGGATTGCAGGTTTCTGTGTGCTGGAGAACACCTGTTAGGAACATAATTATACATGTGATGGGCAGAGGCTCCGTATGCTGTCGCCCTTAAACAGGCTGCAGATGGTATATGATAAGTGAGGGTCTGGTAAAATTGTTTAAATTATTTGCGTGACCGTGTGTGATAGTCACATACATTCTGTGCATTTGGTTTTTAGAACAGTGTCTTCTGTTGCATGATCCATTTGTACATATGTGTACAGTCGTTACGCAACCACACTTCTGTTTGTGATTGAAGTGACTCTGGTTGAAACTCAATAAACAGAACTTTGGATTAATGAAGCAGTGAATGTGTGGATTTTTTTCTGTACACTTAAGTGAATTATATTTATGTAGTCTGTATTCTCAAAGATGGTTTTGTGTGCATTGAATATATATTTGTGTTTTTATTTTATGTTCAATTCTTTGAAATAAAAATGTACAAACTTAAGTCGGGGTAAAAGAGAAGATGATACAATCTACTAACTCAAGTATTTATTCAAAGCTCATTATGATTAAAATGTTTTCTGATGTAATTAATTTATTGAAGACCACTGGGATCATTAAATGGGTCCCAGTTCTGGAGCTGTTTGTCATATCACATGATCGTCATCATTATTTTGAAAGCACTTTTTGGTTTGGCTATGAAATCAAGTTTCTTTCGAAGTTCTTCAAGTGCTCGGGAGGAAAAAATGGAAATTTGACCATTGCTCTAATTGGGCAGATCATGAGGAAAGCTGCAATGTGCAACTGTTTTGAGTTGTTTTGCCTGTTGGGATTTTCACTTGGGGAAAAGTAAAAATACATTTGAAAACATTGTCTCTGAGTTTATGAAATAGAAATGGTCTTATCACTATTTGTTTACATGATATACACAAAGAATGTACTTAGAATACAATCAGCAGTTTAATCCACAATTTAAGAATAGTTTGTTGTGGTCTTAATGAAAAAAAATGTTTACTTCAGATTTTCTATGTATTTTGTTTTGCACTTGCCATTTCATCATAGCAGAAAACATTTATACTGTATTATTGATGTAATCCATGTGCAGCCGCTCACTGAGCTGATCATGAGTTTATCTATAAAAGTATTGAAATGTTCAATTAGACAAATCTCCTAACTTATAATGTCTTATAGTTGCTTCCAGGAATATGAGGCGAAGTTTGATGAACATAAAGCATCTTGCAACCAATATATAAAAGGCTGTTTCAAACAGAAACTAATACCTTGCTGCCTGTTTGAGAAGCAATAAAATGTGGTCTGCAGCTGTCAGTCTATAGGTAAACAGGAGATTACACTGTCTGAAAAGACGGCTTCAAAAAGCTTTTACTTTGCAGCATATGGTATTTTTCCTTCTCAGTTCATCACTCAGGCAGATTTGATCAGAGTATTTACTGTATATTGAGACACTCCCTCAACATCAGCCCCAATCGGAGTGCTGACGTGAAGGTCAGAACATATTGGGCCTTTATTACTGTTCAGCACCAGAGGAGACTGATAAGAGGCTTTGAAGAGCACAAAATGCAAAGTGTAGGTTTTTACCAGCTTCCACAGATTCAGCAAAACAGAGAACTGCGCTGTCGGCACATGTTCAACAGTCGTGTACAAGACAATGGTATTAAGTACACTACAGAGTCTTGACTGGGCTTTAACCAGCAGTTCACACACACTGACGTCTGACCGGGGGTTTGCAACATGAAGCACAGGGTCAGGGATCAGGGCCCGTTAACAGAGGTGTCAGGGGATAATCCACTTTATTAAAAAGGTTTGAGAAACTCATGATTCAGACTCTCCAGAGAAGATTTCATCTGTAAAGGATCAGAAGTCATTCTTAATGCAGAGTGAAATCCCTAAAAAACAATATATGTATATATTTAGTTATATTATTATTGTTATTATAATGCGAAATTTAAATGTTTCTTATACGACGTGTCTCCACTTCCTCCCACTATCCAGAGATGAAGCCAAAATAACCAAGTTACGTGAAGAAGTGATGGGGCAGCAGCAGCAGCAGCAGCAGCAGCAAGGTCCTGCTGATACACAGCTTGAACCATTGTGAGTCAGTCCCAGCTGTAAGTCTACAGTGTTTACATAAACACTTTCAAAGGGGATTGTCGACACTTGATCTGTTTCTTTTCACCCAAGTCTGTTAAGTTCTTGTGAATTGTCCCGTGTAGTGAAAAAGACAGAAATATCTCCTGCTGGCTGCTCTGTCCTTTTGTCTCCTTGTGTGACTGTCCCACTTATTCTTAAACAACTGAACTGCAGGGATCACAGCCGAGGCTGAGTCATCCTCTGTCATGCAATGGGGACAAAGACCTAGGGCACAAATATGATATATGATATGAGTATTAATTTGACCAAAAGTAGCATTAAGGAACTGAGGAGCAGATGATGCTTAATGCATAATAACCATAATAGCTGGATATATTTGAGTTTTTTAGCTTAATAGAGACAATATAGGAATGAAAATTTGTTAATATGTATAGCTCAAGCTGTAAAGCAACAGCGCCCTCCTAAGCAACACATGGGGATTGATTTGGCTTTGTGTTCAAGCGATTAAGTTGTTTGTAGATGAAAAGAATCAAAGCCTATCAAATGGTGGATGTTCCTCACGATCCTCGGCTTTCTGAGCCAGAAGAGCTGCTTCTGTATCAAATCCAACAAACTCTGTTCAGAAGTCTTCATATTTTAAAAGTAACCTGGATGAATATTGGAGACAAACGCTGGTTTTTAATGAACAGATCCACGGTTCAACATTACTCCTGAACGTTCTGTGCCTGATTCTTACAATTTAATCTGCGACTGTAAGTCAGTTCCACACTTCTCACAGGAGATCGTACCCACTCACTGAAGTTACAAGAACAGACTCTCAGGCTGAGGAGTGAGAATGAAAAAGGAAATATTCTCTCTATTCCAACTCAGTGAACCATCAAACTAATATTAAAGCTGCTATTCAGAAAAAGTAGCATTTTGTTGCTTTAAGTGATTCACAGCCAAGGTACTTCTACAGTTACGAGGAAGTTTGTGGACATATTGTGATGGAGGTCAACTCATTAAAAAACTATGACTTGAAACTAGATAATAAAATCTAAAATAATTCAAGAATTGTAATATTTACCTAGAAGTTATGGGTAAATGGATGAAACATCTAGTGAACCTCTGGCCACTATAGCGGCACAAAAGCAAACATCCCCAAACAAACCTGAAAATTGCTGAACTGACTCAATCCTATAAGATTTGTTGAAGTAATATTTACTTTAATACAATAAAATGTTGTAGATAATCTCCAGTTCAAAAATGACTGGAAAAGAAAACATCTGGAACATTGGGGTTTGGGGATAATAGGGTTCGTCTGACAGGGCTGTATATGCTGCTCTGCACCTATATAAATGTGTGTGTGTGTGTGTGTGTGTGTGTGTGTGTGTGTGTGTGTGTGTGTGTGTGTGTGTGTGTGTGTGTTGTTCTGACGCAGGCTGCGGGCTCTACAGGCTACGTGGCACAATCCGCCTGCAGCATACAAACAGCGGTGTTGGCATGCTGCTCTTCATGGCTTCTACAGCAGTTTGCTTCATTAGTGTCCTGCTGGATGTGGCCTTGTGCCTCTAACGACTCCAGCTTCCATGTTGTCCAATAAAAAAAAAACATGCACGTGCAAGAAAGGGGCTTTTTTTTTTTTTTTAAGAAATGAGAGATGGTTTAAATACACTTATCGTTCTGATAGAGATTTGAGCTGAGTATCAGTCACGAGACATTACAGCTGACAACATGTTGGTGAACGTTATCAAGGCTGGTGCAACCACTGCTGCATCACTGCATCAATGAAGGGACTCGCGCTCCTGTAATCCTGGACAATATCACTCACACGCGTGTCAATAAAGTGATGCAACACAGCTGATGGTTCAGAGGTACGTTTTATTCATGCAGGCAGTTTCCATGCAGACTTTTTATAGTGATGATGCACTAAAAGAAAAAATCGTTTAATTTCTTTCCAGTTCAGGAAGTTGTTATCTACTTTGTGTTTATGCATGTTTTTTTCTTTCCTGGTGCATCATCAGGAAAGTACCATGAATATCACGAGTACCTCTTGCTCTCCTGTTTTATCAGAGCCACCTCGGCCACAGCCGCAGGCACTTCTTCATAAATCTGTGCCCATCAAACGGAGGCCTCCTGTTGAGTGGATTTAAAAAGCTCCGAGTTTTTTAAGTTCACACCCACTGAGCAATTTATGTTAATTTTCAAATCTGAAAATCAACTAGAGGCTTAGACAAAGTGTCACCTCACACGATGACCCCGAATTCCAAACCTGTGAGGAAAGAAACCCGGCGCTAAATGGCACCTTGTTAATGTCCCTCTGCTGAGAGCTGTCGTGCTGCTCACCTCTCCTAATTACAGGACCCCTATTGGTTGAACGTATGGCAGCTCAGGAGCCAATCCCTGAGCGCCTAACAGCACGCCGGAGCCGTATGACATGCCTTTTTGTTTTTAATGATCAAGGGGGCTCCTTAAAAATGTTTCCCTGCCCGTGTGTCCTGTACAGGGGAGCAGAGAGGTAGACGGTTTAGACAGCTGAGAGCTCAGTGCAGGAAGACCCCCCCCTCAAGAGGCTTGATCCAGGGCTGATCTCAGGAGGCCACATCTTCAGCACCTTTGCAGGTAAGGACAAATGTGTGTGTTTTTTTTAAAGCCACGGCAACTTTCTGCAACTTTTTTTAGATGAAAAGTGGGAAAGTGCTCAGATTTATAAGCCTGAGTGAAACTATAGAAGATAATCTCTGTAATTCCGTATCCTTCCATACATGGAGAAGTACAGTTCAATCTTTTGCCTGTTTGATTGTTCAGTCCATTTGCTCTCTGTTTGATATTCTGATATACAGAACTGAAGTGTCTCTAATCTCTGAAAAGCTCCATTACAACATGTCCCCAATCCTCTTCATTGTCTTGGCAGCAGCCAGTTAAATAAACTAAAAGCTGTCTTTTCAGTCCATGTGAATGGTCTTCTCATGGATTTCTAAATCCTTCTGCAAAACCCAAACAAAAACCAATGAATTCAAGTCAAGTGCATTACGATAATACAGTCTTTTTGTCAGAAGTTCGTACAGAAAATACAGTTCAGTTACATCACTGAATATTATATATGTCTGTATTTCTTTTCCCCAGGAAGAACATAGAACAGAAAATGGCTCGTGTTGGACGACCATCGTTTTCCCTGATCCACACAGGATTGCTGTTAGCGATCGTTCTACTACCAGGTGAGACTCAAAACGTATCTGGGACTTTATCTGATCTTTGCCACAACAGTAAATCCCCTCTGTTTGCTGGATGTGGGAACTATTGGGTTTCTCTGTAATACTGTAAGGTCTCGATCTTACTAAGTAATGTGCCTTTAGCAAATGTTGTCTTTTGGTGCTCTACAAATAAAATGGAATTGAACCTAATATAGTTGGACGACAGGTGAAATGGAAGCAAATCTAAGTTACTTGTAGTTTACCTGAATAGTTCCAAACTATGTAACTTTCTACTTATCCATTAAAATGTACATTTTACTCTTATCTGACAGATTTCAACAGAAGTTACTCTGGGAGTTTATTCATAAGGCTCATGATCAGTTTGTGAAACATGACACATTCACAGATAATGTAGCTACGTTAACTCCACTCCACCAAGTACAACTGCAAAATGCACCATTAACATTAAGGAATCAGAAGCATCATAATGATTAAATATATATCACAGTCACATGGGCTGTTTGTCAGCATTACTTACTTTTAGTTTTGATACTTGAAGTACATTTTCTTGCTCATACTTCTATACTTTTATTTAAGTAGGATTTTAACTACAGGCCTTACTTTTAATTTTACATCATTGTAGTACTACTCTTACTTAAATCTCTTAATGAAGGATGGGGATGTTTATTTATTTATATATTATATATATATATATATATATATATATATATATATATATATATATATAAGAGGAAATCGGCTTAATGACCTACACATTTCTAAAATCCTTACAGTTGTCCATAAACTAAAGCCCCCCCCCCTGTGGAGCTATATATCCCACATGTGCAAACAGGGATGTACACAGACATGTCCCCCCCCTTCCCATCTTCTATGTTTACAGTGTATAGGTAATTGGTTTATGTGGGGGTCCACTCTTTGTACTTTTACAGGTTTACTTTAAGGGGGCCCCCATTAGTTGCATAAACTCCACTGCTCTGGTTTTCAAAGCCTAACTGAAAGTGTATGAGGTTGCAGGGGGGTGGAGGGTTTGTGGGTTGGGGGTCTTTAATCTGCAGGGTGCAAACTGAACCCGGGCGCCAGAGCCCCAGCACCTGCCGTGTCTCACCCAGGGGCTTATTAGCAGCTCAGCATTTTCCCCTGATGTTATGGAAAGCTCAACATCTGGACCCAGTCTAATAATTTCCCTGCTGCTGCTAATGTGGCTGCTGCCTGTGTTTTACAGAGTTCCTGGGGGCGGTACCAGTGGAGCAGCACAGGGAGGAGGAAGGTGAGGACCAGTGATGTGGCATTTAGGACATTTTAAATCATGGACCTTAAAAAGGAGAGAGAGTATCTACTGTAAATATGCAGTAAATAAGCACAACATTGATTTAAGTTTTAAAGGTGGTGATCACAATAACACACCCTGACAATCTGGTCAAACCCAATATGGAGCTAAAACAATTTGTTGACAGAAAATGAACTGACAACAATTTTTCTGTTTAATCTCATCAAATAAAAAACTTAATTCCAGTCTCTCAAATGTAAAGATCCTGTACTTGAACTTAATTTACATGAAATTAAATTTAAAAAATAGATTTTTAAATGTTAAAAGGTCGTCTTTGGCAACTCACGATGGACAATATTACTATTTACTTTATACTGATATTTAATCAGCGATCAAACAATAACAGTTTAATGAAATGGAAAAGTATTCAACATATTAAGTTATAATGGAAGTACAGTTATTGGAGGGTTGTAGCTGTAGTTGTTCAGGATGCAAAATTGTTTTCCAGTCAATAATCTCATCTAAAACCGATCCAGAAATACATTCGTGCATATTTTGAGAACTTTCATTGTTTGTTGGCAGAGTCTCAGAGAAGAGTCGGTTCAGCTCTATTGAGATTCCTGAGGCCATAGTCTTCTGATGTTGTTGTATTGATCTGAGTTTTATGAATTTACATGTTGATCTGGGGAGATAAACTAACAAGAGCATGAAACAACATGATGTAGTCCATCGTTTTAAATTAAATACCAAAGAACGTCTTATTCATGTCATCCAAAAATACTAAAATGATAAAAGAGACCGGAATAAAAACGGTCAGAAATCCTTTATTAACACACTGTTTGCTTTTTTGTGGCTGCATGAACATGAAGCTGTAGCCTGCAGCTGGTTGTCTGTGCAATACTCAAAGAAGTATTATAACCTCTCATAAAATGACTCTGTTGACCTTGTTTTTGGTCCAGGCAAAAAAAATACATATACCATGTTAATTCATGGGCTGTGGACAGAGCCAGGTCAGCTAGAAAATCAATAAGTCTGTCTCACTGAAATATTAAACTTTTAACTTAATAACATCCTAAACTTTCACTTATTGCTGAATGTGGCAACATATTGAAATGTAGCTGATTTTCACGGTTAGTGTACTGTGACAAACTTTAAAAATAACTTGATCAGATAAAGACACGAGGTCCAAACAATATTTGATTTACGTTTAATTCAATTTTCAACTTATTCATAACTCTCTTGAATGCATCGAATGAGGATGTAACTCTAGCCCACATGACTTCCTAACTATCCCACTTAATCTCTTCGTTCTCTCCCCGTCAGTGACTGCAGTGTCTGTTGATGTGAAAGCCGAGGCCATGGACACCCTGAAGAAACTCGTCCGGAACAGAAGGAACGTCCCTGTGATGGCTGTGCCCCAGTTCAAACGTGTGCCGGACTTCTGGGGATGGTACAAGTACTTCATGGACAGCCACAACCAGGAGGGAGTGAGTGGAGCTTCGATGAAATAGTTTCAACACAGAGCGTCTGTATTCGCTGAGGTTTTAAAAATCAGAGCAGTTATTCTTTTATGCTCAGACCATGATTATATAATTATCGTTACCCTCTTAAAATGCTAATGTGGGTTTTAATGCAGCTCATGTTCCAGCATGTATTCTCAGTGCCAGGGAGAGCTCTGTGGTTTGAGTGACAAGATAGCGAGCTTAAAAACGACATGCATTTCTCCACAGAGGGTTTCTCTGAAAGAGATTTGAATTCTTTTAGTTTTATTTTTGTTTTTTTCTCTGCCTTTGTAGCATCTGAATCATCTGAGATTAGGAGGATTTATTCATTTTGTCTCGTTTCCCTCCTGCTCTTCAGGTTGAGGATCTGGACCGTCTCTACATGGCTTACCTGCAGAACAAGCACAGGTCAGAGGAGGGGCCCAACTTCAACCACTACCTCAAGCACCTCAGTGAAATCTACAAGACCTGCGCCGATTCTGATGACCCAGAATGCATTGCAGAGTCCACCAGCAAGCCAAAGGCTTCAGTGGTGATGCCCTCCTCCGTCAAGTCTGCCGCCGTCAGGATGTGCAACCCCTACATCGACCCCTACTGCCTCTTCCCCCTCGTCCCCCAGGTTGCGGCCCCAGCGCCTGAGCCAGTGCCAGTTAACTTCCCAGCTCCCATCCTCACCCCCATGCTGCCCATGCCCATGAAGGGCTCCACTGGCTTCTACCACTACGCCCCTGTCCTGGAGCCGTTCCTGAGCGCAGAGCAGAAGACTGAGCTGCTGAGGATCTGCAGCCCAGAGGATGTCGAGTGTCTGCAGTACCACCTGAGGGCAGCTTATGGCTACCGCCCAGCTGCTGGCCCCGCCCCATCCTACGCCGCACTCAAATGTGACCCCAAGGATCCCTACTGCATGCCCCTCCTGGTCCAGAAGTCCCCATCAGGCTTCTACCACCGGCTCTACCCCAGCTGTGACCCGGCCGTCGACCCTCTGTGTGTGTCAAACGTCGCTGCTCCTGCTCCCCTTGCTGAGAAGGCTCCCAAAGAGCAACACTGCAACCCTCTGTTTGACGGTGGCTGCAACCCCCTGTCCGCCACCAAGCTGTCAGGCCTCACCAAGCCCGTCCTGGAGTACGCCCCCAAGGCTCAGTACGCACCTCCCGCTGCTCCTCTGGCCTGCGACCCTCGCTACGATCCATACTGCATACTGGCAGCCGCCGCTGCCCTGCGCAAGCCCCCCCCACAGGTCCCCGAGCACCAGGTCTGAGTTTGAAGTCCTGCTAATAGGATTGATTAGTTCTAATGTTTTGACTAACCTAGTGTAATCTCGCTTGTTGAATGGTTCTAATATTTCTTCCTTTTCTCTGTTGGTTTATTAAATAATGTTTTAAAATAAGAATTGGTGTTTCATAATGCTTTCACTTCCTATCTTTGATCTACTTTTTCATCTGTTTTAAACCAAAAACCACAAATCAATTGATCGATCAACCAGGTCCGCTCCAAGCTCGGCATCCGTGGCAAGACCAAGGAGGGCCATGACTGCTATGTGCACTACGACAAAGACTGCACTCCGCTGAAGTATGGCCCCTCTGCCAAGGCCGACATCAAGGGTCCAGCCAAGCCCCTCTGCCATCCATTCGACCCCACCTGCGGGAAATTTGCTTCACCATCCGGCATTGCGGCAGCGAAGGTCACTGGGCACGGCATAATCCTGCCTGACCCCGACTGCGACCCCGAGGTCGACTACAACTGCCGCCTGCGCCACGCCGAACCTGCCGCTGCTGACCAGCCCGCTGCCGACCAGCCCGCTGCCGACCAGCCCGCCGAGGACACCCCGGTCCCACAGTCTGCAGTCCCACGCTTTGAAGACTTCCTCACGAGCGTCATGAACCAGCACAAGTAGATCTCAGATGTAACAACTGAATCAACAGCTTCTGATAGATAATAATGGAAAGTGGTGCAAACTCCACCCTGCCCAAGTTTGCTGGACTTCATGGACCAAAACCTTCTAGACTTCATCAGCTTATTACAAAACTATCAAATCACTCAGAAAATATTGCAGATTTCACACAGTGAATCAGATTTTCCAACACAATCTGAAGGTTTCACAGAGCATTATGTGAAACCTGTGGATTAAATACTTCATGTATTTATGTTTGTAGAAAAAAGTCGTATGTATAGAAGTGTGATAGGGTAGGTGTAGTTTGATCATGTGTCTGAGGGCAAGAATTTCTCTCTGTTGTACATTCTCTGTTTCCCTTTGAGTTATCCTGAGTGTATTTAATGTTGTTTACCACAGTTTTTCTTTCACCTTATGGTACTTCATCTGTTTCGTCTTTATGAAGTTCTAAATAAAACAAGATTAAAAAAAAATAAAAGATTTGAGTTTTCTTTCACAATGTCAACTATGAGGCCTCAGACACATCTGCTCAACAACAAGACAAAACCAAGTGATAACAGCAGCAAAATCCTTCTAATTCAGAAATATAAGGATTTTATATTATATTAAATCATTTCATCCACATCCGCCTAAAAGTACTGACAGTATTTCAGCACACCAATCCCCAGCTATTCCAGTAAACGTGCAGCATGTTGCACCAGTGTTTGCTCCACTATTATGTAAATATGTTGCTGTATCTGCAAATTTTATATTTACGTATAATCACCAGAAATATGCGTTTTGCATGATTTCACACCACATAGCAAAACCACTTATGATATAGACTGTGCAGAGTTTGCACTTCTGCTAAGGCCGAACTCTCCTAAGAAAATGAAAAAATGATGAAGATAAATCTGCCCCTTAACCTTAATGCACACCAAAATGTTGTCCCCGTACCTCCAGCGAGTTTGGTGGTAATCGGTTAAGTGTTTATTTTATAATTCTGCTGACAAATAAACTAACAAACAGACACATCACCTCCCTGCTGGAAGGTGCATCAATTTAAGTTTTTGGGGTTAAACTGATACATCCAATAGTTTTCTTGACATTTTGGTTTTTATTATACGGAGAGAGTTAAGATACGAAAAGTAAACGCAGAAAGAGAGATATGGTATTTACCAAACAACTTGACTACAAGTTGCCCCCAATATTTTTCTACCGAATATTTATCATAGGATCAAGATTGATATTCATATATTTAAGGGTTATTCCTTTATATCTAACCACACATACAAATTGATTTAATTTGCTGATGTTTTGCTGCAACTTTGTGTAACAAAATCTGAGTTATCATTACTCACTTAAACAACAATTCTCTTCCGACCCAGAACAAAATCTACAAAATCATCACTTATCTCTGAGATTTAAAAGGAACTGATAACTGAAAAATAAAGACTTATCCCAAAAACCAAAAGTCTGTCCAGGTTGTTGTTTCTAGATGAGAGCTGAGTCCCTACAATGTGCTGCTTGCACTGGTATTTGTCTCCATAATGCAGTGACTATAGAAACTAATGATATGCTGCATGAGCACAACAATTATCATTTATACATCACAGTTCTCTAAGTATATGCAATTCAAGTCTTTTCTCAGAATGAAAGAGCTGCAGCTTGGGTGATGCGTGAAGGTATTTCCACTCTGCAGACTTCTTTATTTCAGAGTAACTGAGTCAAACTGGGCTATTTTCTCCTCCACAGCTGAAAAGTCATAATTTAGGGATGAGCTGCAGCTGTGGACTACAAGGAGTGCCCGTCTGCTTTTCACTTCAACTTTTCAGCAGCTCCCCGCACACACACGAGTCGCCTGGAGGAGACAAATCCAGCCGCTGCCGCTGCTACTGACAGTTTTAAAGGCAGATAACACACAGTCAGGCCCAGTAATGGCTTCCTGAACACAACCCACACTCGAGAAAAACCTGGGGGAAGTATGTTCCTAATTGTAGCTGTTGTCCTGTAAAGTTTGGACTTGTGCTTCATTCTCCTGCAGCACCGGAATTAAAACTGCCTGCAGCAACACACAGGCAGGATTGTCAACTGCGCTTCAGTAAGTTTAATGGTAAATTTAGTGTAAAGAATGTAGCACAGGAGGTTTTTTATCACTTCATAGTGTAAGTCGCTCAATTTATGACTCTGAATTTATGTTCATCCTCAACTTTCAGTGCAGTTCTTCCCATGTTGTGTGTTGTACTTCATGTCAAAGACTCTCATGTATTTTCAGTGTTGAGTGATGAGATGTTGGTGCAGTATAAATGTAAACAGTGTTTTCTTTTGTAAACGTGATGGTTCATATGTGCTTATGAGTTGTCAGTGTTACAATTGAGCATATGTCATTAGTTATTTATATGTAAATATATACATAAACACATAAACTGATCATTTGTACCTCAACCAAGGTGGTTCTGTCCCCCATTTTTTTCACATTTTTAAAAGACATTTTCACAGATTTCCTGGGGAGTAATCCATTGGTCTTGAAAAAAGATATCAGGCATATTTAAGGGGTTTGATGTGAAATTTGGTGCATCTTTTTTGAATGTAAGTGGACTGCTGGGCCTTGGTGGAGTAATTCTTTTGTTTTTAGGTCCTTTAATCTACTTTAGTCTAACTGTTTTGTTTCCTTCACTCATACCTCAATGAATTCATTTCTTGAAAATATCTTCAAACAGTTAAGCTGCAGTGGCGATAAGACGAAGCGAATCATTGCAGAGCTGATTCCACTTCGTTTTGGAGCGTGAAGCCTCATATTGACATGCGGCTTCCAGCAGGTGGTGCTGGGAAATTACAAGGCTGTCAGTGGTTCAGTCAGCGCTGGTCTGCCATCTGTACACACCTGCTGTCACAAGTGTCGGCCTCAATGAGTCTCTGTCTCCATCTCAGCCTGATTGTCGTGGCTGTTTCCATAAACGTCAGGGACAGATGCTGGAGGAGTCGAGTCAAGACGAAACATTTCAGCTTTTAAAACCACCAAACTTTCACAGTCAATCAACATCTCTCTGTCTTGATTAAGTAATCATACACTGATACACGTGAAAAAACATCTTCATCACCGCAGAGGAAAGTTTGATATCTTCAGGTGAGATGTATGAAAGTGTCGTCGCTCCAAATTGAATTTCATCAGAGGTCGTGTCGGGGGAGCAGAGATCAAACAGTGTGAGGAGGAGAAGAAGAAACTGTTTGCAATCAATTTCACGCCTCTCTGCAGAATAATTGCTGTGTATTTTAAACATTATGATATTAAGATAAGCGCCTTTCAGCTTGTCACACCGCAACGCCTTCAGTCTGCTGCTTTATCACGGCTGCCTGTTTCCTGTTAATTACTAAATAACTGATGATTTCATCTGCCATCGGAAAAAAAAATCAACCCTTTTCTCTCCTGCGTCTCTCTGACAGACAGACAAACCCAGGAGTGGATGGATGGACCCACTCGTATTTCAATCTTAGACTTAAAATGAGGATACAGGGACAATAGAAAAGAAAAGAGAGGAGAAACAGAACAGAAAACTAAAATCACAACAAAAAACAGATGCAGATGAATCCATACAAATATTGACAATACACAGAAATACAAATAGGCCTTCATTACCTTATAAGAGTGCTAAAGTAAATATATCAGCTGTTACATGGTCATTGTGCATAACTTAATGAGTGAAGTCTCATCAGATCCACAGTAAACGTTCACAACCTGTGGATTGAAAATTCAGTGGAGTCACACATCTGTACAGCAGGAGAACCAGGAATTACACTTATCTGCTTCATTTCTTCACAGACTGGCTGTGATGAAGAGAATCTGCCCCCAGCTCCTGAAACAGTAAGTAACTTAGTCTGTATGAAACCAGAATGTGAATATAAAGTTGTGGGTTTAGTGGAAGTTATGAGCTGTAACTGCTTCTTGACAAACAACAGCTGGGAGCAGTGACATTCCAGGATGTTGTTGTCATGGTGAGGTTGCCAAGCAACCAGCGGAGATGCATTTCACAAGTAAATGGGAGAGGAATAGACTGTTCTTCAAGAATAATCAGCAAAAAAATGAAGTAATGAATTAATACGTCTTTCTATATCCACCACTGTGATGCAAACAGTGGGTGGCACCAATTCGCCCAATGAGATGTGAAGTGGATCCACCTCTGTCAGACGGCTCTGATTTCAGAAAAGTGAATGTACCTTTAATCTTCTTCACAGAAATCATTACGGATCGATGATCAACACGAACTTAGCAAAATATCAATTTAAAAAGTCAAAGGTACAAATGCAGTGATCCTATATAGAAACATATTAAAGTATAAATTGTCATCACGTGAGGTGTCAACCATGCTTGTTATCTGAGGTGAGATCTATACTCTATTATAATGTCATAATGATTTATTGTGTCAAATGTAGCTAGCATTAGGCATCTGTGTGCTTCAGTCTATGAGTGGTTTATGAGCACAGTCACACTAGTCACACACTTACTGGACACAAATTGTCCAATATGGATGGATAGATAGATAGATAGATAGATAGATGCATTGCTGGAAAACAAATGCCCCTATATTCCCCGGACATTTATCCTGAATTATTCATGTCACAACATTTATATCTGTGTGCAACAAACCTACATCTATACATTATGCATGACGAGTTCATGGTCGGCTTCTGTTTTGAGGGACAAAAGTTTGAGGGGAAAAAAAAAACTCTAGCTGGCATTTTCTTCTCATAAACGAGTATTTAGTTTGTCCAGTTCGGCCCAAACAGTCATTTATGACCTATTCTCTTCTTTGTATGCAGGTGCACTATCATATATAATACTTGCTGCATGTAACACATACGACGCTGAAACGAACTGTTGAGTTGACCAGAGTTTGAGTGGCACAGAGATGGATGGTCGAGGAGAGTGTGGTTTGCAGCTGGTTGATGTTGGTGGCCCTCTTCTCTCTCCAACAGTTGACTGATTGAGTCTAAAGGAGCAATTTGAAGAGTGGGATTTCATTTTCTTTCCCTTGTCCTGGGTATTGCTTTTTATATGAGTGAGGCAATAAAGAGAAAAAGGTACACTATAGCCATACATTGACAGGGGTTTGTGTTGTAGCAATCTGTAGGGACCCCTGCACTGTTGCTACAGATGATAATTATGTTTTGTGCTCCGCTCTCTGCTCTCCGCATTATATTTCTATTTTAGAGAGATGATGGAAAATGCAAATGATAAGCAGAGTGGGAGACAAAAAGTTGTGAGAAAGTGAGTGTGACAGACAGAGAGAGTGAGTCATTTGAAAGGTCAGCACTGCATAAACCCTCAGTTTGTTTTTTGAATTAAATAGCCCAATGAACTTTTTGCATATAGATGTATTTTCTGCTCTAACTGATTTAATGCAGATGTTACCCAAGAGTAAGTGCGAGAGCAAAGCTTTACTCTCCAGAACATTTTCCTTTATTTGTGTGATTTCTTATCTGTTCTGCTAAAATCAAGCTGATTACATTTTCAATTTATAATTTTACATGGCAGTATAATGGTGATTTTTTTTTGCTATAGTACCATTAATGAACAAGTGGGAGTGAACCAATAACTGCACCTCTGTTATCACCCTGTTGTCCTATCAACGTTTAAGACCAACAGCAAGACCACAAACACGGAGAGAAACCCCACAGAGATTATAAACTGCTGAACAGAGCTTCCTCTGTTCCCAACATTTTCCTGCTCAAACACACCCCCCATCTAATAAATCCAGCCTTCTGTAGTTTTTCATCAAAAAAGAAAGAAGTCTGCAGCTTTGCGAAGCAGTAATTGCACTAAAAACATTGTGGAGCTTCCCCTGCCAGGCCTGTTTTTACTTCTGAATTATAAAGCAGAGGTAATTTTGTTGTTTCATCAGATTAATTTGAGTTTGTCCTGTTTGGGGAGCCCCGTGGGAGAGCTCTCTGTGAAGTAAGTCTTTCATTAAAAATTAAATATGTTCCTTTGCTTTCAATATTCTTAAAAAGTCCATCACAAAAAGCCCATCACCGCTCTCTTCCAAAGTCAGTTTTTCACCTTTATATCGTGTTGACCTTTGAACCTGAGTGCCAGTCAGAGTCTCACGGGAACAAAATAGAACAAAAACACGCAACACAGCAACTTTCTTCTTTTCAATATCCCATTACACTCAACCCTAGTGTCAATTTCTGAATGATTATCCTAATTCTGCAGCATTTGAGTTTCACAAATTTAGTCACCGCCAAAACATTGAGACTGCCTCCTGGTGGCTGGCTGTAATACAAGTCATAAACCCTGCCTCCTCCATTTTAGCAGATGTTACATGAATCAAAGTTAATAATCAAAGTACATTTGTTATCACACCGATGTACGTTCAAGTGTTTAGATATTTCATGATGTGAAAACAGGATGAGATGTCACCAATACAAGATGTCAGTGCCCATATAGGATATTTGGCTTCATTATGATTCAGTGGGAGACGCATCATCTATCTTAATATACAGTCTAATGTACAGTCTGTGGTACGAAGCCTCTTGTCAGTGTTGCAGCTGCAGTAATTTGAAGTCACCTCCTGTCTTCTGATCCTGACCAGGCAGCAGGCTCCTGGGGAAAGTCAGGCAGGGGAATGAAGGGAGGACTGTTGAATAAATGGCGTGATGAGAGAAGTTAAATCTGGTCTGTAAGGACTGCAGCCTAAAGAATGGCAGACTTTTTCTATGTGCTGCTGGGGGTTGGCGGACTGGTGGCGTACACTCAGATGAACTTCCCTCTTCCCCTGTGTGGGTCGGCCTGTGAGTATGTGCCATATTGCTTTTTGAAATGAGCCATTGATCCTTCTCAGGGGGTTTGTGTCATTGTTCTTAAAGGTGCCGTTTGTGACACGAGGGGGACGGATGGCAGGGTTTCAATCATGCGACGTGCACCACCCTCCTGTTCCTGTTCTCTCCACTGTTCTCCAGTACAATATGATAGTTCACCAAACCCACCTGGGGAACAAGGACAGAGTCACTTAGGGTTTAAGTGCCTGGATATTCAATGGGACTGGATGATATTTGTGTGTCTTATTATAATTTACATTTGTCTTGTCTACTTTGTTTGTTCTCCACAAGGTTACACTGAGAGGTACTGGGAGGTCCAAATGTTTGGGGATGGTTTGTAGCAGCATTTCTTGATGGGAGCATTGTGTCCGTTGGTCCATCTGAGGTGCAGCTCTGTGGGGGGGGACTTCAGTGGATGTGTAACGCCTGAATTGGCTGCAGAACAGAGAAATAGCTCCGTGTGGACATTGATCAAAATAAGTCAATAAAATCAGGTCTGGGCTTTCAAGAGCATTCTGGAAGGCCTTGAGATGTGATTCAAAGAAATAGAAAGAATTAAGAGAATTGTTGGTTGAGAATTGTCTTTTGTCAAGCGGCTGTTTCAAAGGTCAATAATGAATCTCGTGTTACTCATCTTTGTTTCAGCTCTGAAGCTGCCAGAGCAGCAGAATTACAAAACAGGCGGTTACATCTCTCAACAATCACCCTTTCCTCGCATAAACCCCCATAACAAGGAAGATATTGATGGTTGTCTGCTGATCTGATCAATGTTGGCTGGCCTCGTCTTTAATTCATTAGCCACATGGCGTACGGTCTTTTCAGATGCAATCTAGCCTTGAATAACATTGAGCTGCCCTGACAAGGCTTTGTCATCAATCTGTCCCAGCTCGGCGGCTCTGCCAGCAGAGAACAGACCCATGGGTAAACCTGGAGACGTCTGCCGTACATCAGCGCTGACTCACACCGAGATGAACGGGGATAGGGCAACAGAGACGGAGTGGGCACGATGCGAAGCGGTGGTTTATGTTGATATTTACACAAAGATTCAGTGGGCAGAGGGAGAAGAGACGAGAGACGAGGAGACAGAGGCAAACACACATGGACAGATGGAGACTTAGAGGTAGACTGACAGGGGAGTGAAAGAGAAAATACAGGAAGGAGAATGACAGATGCACAGACAAACATAGTGTGGGAGTTGAGGGTTGGAGAAGTCAGAGGCCTCCCCGGGGTGTTGATGGATCGCAATAATCAAAAAACCCCACCGAACTCCATTTTTGTTATTCCGCCGGCACTCCTCCGGGCCTTGTGGACAGCGATTTCAGCTGACTCGCTACAAGCACATCTCCTCGCCAAGTCTTGGCCTTGGAGCCTGAGAGGGAGACCCGGATGCTTTGGGAGTTTACTCAACTGTGTGAGCGAGCATGGCAGAGATTTCTGCTGACTGTGGCTCAGTGTGGCCTCGCACACTGCACCGTCAGAGAGCAGCGGGCTCATCATTACCTCCAATTAAACCTGCAGTCAATGAATGGAAATGAGCGAAAAAAGCACCGAGATGGTGAATAAGCTAAGTGAAAATTAGCTCTTCTGTACATTCATTACGCCCTCGGCACGGCGGTGCCACAGCGTTGCACCGCTCGGGTCTGTGAGGCACATTTTGAATTCAGTGCACGGAGACTGTCTGCAGTCTGTTTCATCAAAAGTTTAAAATGAGAAGCTTCAGCACAAGAAACTCCTGTTTCAAAGAGAAGTTTTCAAATAATCACTCTCTGTCGTGTAACTTGGGAGAAGTGGCTACATTTTACACCGTTTGTATCCCAGTTGATAAAATCTGCAAATACAGAAGATGCTCATCACAGAGTGCAAACACTGTCTTTGCAGTGCTGTTGCATTGGATATGCTGCGTGTTGAGTGAGCCACAGTCGGCAGCAGAGTGCTTGTTTGCTGACAGAGCTGTATTGGAGAAATAGCTTGTAAATTTACAAAGTAGCTGTTATTGCTTGCATTTAAATTCACACCCACAATTTAAAGTACAAGTCGTGTCAGAAATGTTTCCGGCCTCAGGAGAGCTGTTGTCACATTCCTTCAAGAGGCTCTGCAGGAAATGTTCCCGCGGCATCAAACCAGTCTTTTGGAATCTAACACAAAGTAAAGAGAAATATCAGATGGCATCTTTGAAACTTTGAAATTTTCCATCTTTGTCTTCAAAGGCAGCGATTCTGTCAAAGTGCGTCTCTGCCTCTGGGTTCATTAAACATTTCTGGCCTCAACAGAACCAATTTAATGCTACTTTTCCAAAATTCACATACGTCACATAGCAAACTCATAGAAGCTGCAGACTTTTGTTAAAAAAACAACAACACACAAATTGAAGTGGAGTGCCGAAAACAATCTATAATTGTATAACTTCATCTCACCACATATTTCGGTGTGAGCGTTTCTCTGCTTTTTAAAGCGTGTTTTATGGCCATTTCTCACTTTTTGCATTTGGTGCTCAAAGCATTTTAAAAGTATGTGAGGAGGACCCCTGTAGACTCGGAGCCCTGTGGAGTTTAATGATATTGGCCATATTACGGATGGAAAAGCAGCTACGCACTCTCACACGCACTGCTGAGCATTTGCTTTGAAGCCTATGTTGCCCAGAATATTCCTCTCAGTCTGAATTTCTCATACATGTTTAACTCCTTTGCTCTTGCTGTTGGATGGAGGCAGACTTCATGGGTCAGGCTCTTTACATCTGTCTGACCCAAATTCTCTCAGACTGCTGTCAGACACGCCGTGCGTTTATGCTGATCACATACATGTGTAGTGAAGCCATCTTTGATGCTTTCAAGGCAAGTTACCTCTCATAATGTTGGACACGGCTGATTTTACTGGATGAGAACAAAACACTGTGGAAGCATTGGGTTGTTTTCTTTGTACAAGAAAATAGAAGAGCTGGGGACATGTGTTCCCACAGCAGGATAACAGTCAGTGCAAGCAGAAGGTAGATACTGTACTATAGTCCTGGACTATATATATGTTCCTCTCTTCAGCATTCTGAATTCCACAACACATTTACTGAAGGTCAGTAGTGTGCTGCAGCGGAGCAGAGGAGAGCAGAAAGCAGATGACTTATCCTTTGTCTGTGAAAGCAGCACACCATCATCTTTGTGAGACCAGGATAACTGGCAGAGCCATTTTTCCATCTTCGACTCAATGGCAGAAACCTTGGACTCCCAGTGTTTGTCAGCAGGATGACTTATTCGCTGCCCCTTTAGGTGCATCTTTGCCTGATGAGTTCCAGTGTTGTACCAATATTTTCTGTGATATTACAAATCTTGCACGACATCGAGATAAACTTGTAGTTTACAACTGATCAGACAAAAAGTATAGCTAACAAAACAGGCATCCACCTGGTCTTCACTTCCTCCCACTATCTACAAATGAAGCCAAAATATCCCAAATATGAGTGGTGCCATTTGCGCATTTGAAGCCAAAGTCTGTGCTTTAGTGGTCAGAGGATGGGGGGCTAGACTTATTGTGGAGCTAGCCAGCAGGTGGCGATCAAGACACTTTGGCTTCATCTTTGGGGAGCAGTCATATCGTCCATCTTTGTACAGAGTTGAGCGTTAATCATTGAACTAGAGGTGTTGGTCAGCATATTTCTTTACCTTTGGGTTAGCTTGCTCAGCTGTGTGTACCTTCGTATATAAATCTTCTTAACTAACCCTTGGAAACAAAGCAAATGCACATGTTCATCTACCAACACATCCATAACTCACATATATTGAAGAAGTGTCACAGCAAAATTCACTCACACGTCTTTGCTAAACAACCGCTTGATGACGCACAACTCACAGAGCTATGACTGTCCACCATTTCTTATAGTTATATTACTGATGCAGGGCAAGTGCTCTCAGAATTATCAAGCTTGCAAACTGTCACTCAGCAATTTCACCATGAAACTTCACCAGGTGCTCGAAGGCCAAGTTTTTATTTTAGCTTCTGAGCAAAATGTCGGCTGTAGCTTCACAATAAATAAATAAATGTGAGATTGGTATCGACCTTCTCTCCTGACTTTTTGCAAGAAAATGAATAAGCATTTCGTAAAATCTCAACTGACTCTTTCAACAATTCACATCAGCAACAACACAGTATGACATGAAAACCTTCTGCCCGTGCTCCCCATCACTCCTACACAGAGACACATTGACAGCTCTCCTAATGCACTCTCTGTGCTGCTGCGTGTACACCTTCTTTTCTCTCACACAATCATTCTTATCTCTCCAGGTTGCTTATTATTTGCTTTATTTTAAAAATCAATGCACCGCGGTGTCTCGGGGTCTACTATGGTTGTGAAAAACCCTGGAAAATTGCGGAGCTGATCATTATCACTGTAGTAGGGCTTTTTTATCATGGAGTTTACATGCTTTTTATTTGGAGCTGACCGGTCTGCAGCTAATGAAACACATGCTTGGCAGATGTCAAGGTTAGAATGTGCTTGGAGGAATTCACTTTCTGTTTAACAAGCTGTGGAGAACATTCCTCACAGTAGAAGGGAAAAAAACTGGGATGTGTGCCGACCAGGGTGCATGTTCTTTTAGAGCAGATTTGGAGGAAGAGAACATGCATCAGAAGGCGTATGGCACCATGAAACTTTCCGTATATATATATGTTTGCAACACAGACTGTACATGAAGATGGACAACGCACTTCCTCCCACTATCCACTAAGCAAAATATCCATATAGCCCTCGAGCCAGAATCTGTAGAGTAGTGATCGGAGGATGGAGCAAGGTCCCGTCGATCATGAGCCCTTCTCACCTGTCAATCATTACATTTCTTTTTTAAAGCATAAAACAGCTAACTAAGCCCAAAATTACTGATAAAACACTTGGATAAAATCAGCCAGCCACCTGGGGGCGATCGACAGGCGATTGAGAGGTTTCACTTCAGCTGATGTCATGTCATCCATCTTTATAAACAGTCAATGTAGTTTTCTTCAAGTTCTCAGGTTGTGTAAAAGAAAGAAGAACCTGGTTCTCAGGGGTTTATTGTTGACAACGTAAACAGAATCATGAATTTTGATGACGCTGGCTGATCTCTCTGTCTCTCTCTTGTGTTCAGATTGGAGGCAGCTGCTATGAAGATGATCATTTTCAAGGTTCAAGTTAAGACGGAGTCCTGCTCCCTACTGAAACTCATAAAAGACTCGTCCTTGTCTTTTCACAGGCAACATGTGGGAGAGAAGCACCAACAGGGAACGAAGAGAAGGTAGATTTCTTTTCTGAAGGTGTGAGTGCTACGAGAAGAAAAATTTAGGGAAATACATATTCTCTGGTTTTCGATGCACTTAATAGTTGTCGATTTCAAGAGAATTTCAAAACATGATGATCAAGTTTTCAGCGATCGTTTTGGAACAACTCGATGTGTTTGGGGAAACTATCTCAAACTATAGCGAAGATGCTGAGAGTGACATTTTCAGATTTATGCCACCGCGGAGGCTTCAGCTACTATTTGACAGTAACAACCCTTCAGCAGAGCAGCTCTCCCATTAGTGCAAGGTCTACCATTACCTCTCAGCTGCTCTTATTTGCACAAAGTGGTCCTTACAACTCGTTTGAAGGAGAGTGGCCTCGGACGTCTGTGTATGTTCCCACCTCGCATCTTTATGCAGGTTGACTTGTGTTCGTTTTCATTCTTTTCTCATTATTATTTTGCCGTTGTGTTGTTTGACGTTGATACAACAACAACTCTCTGAAAATTAGCAAAGCTGTGTCTTTGTAATGAAGAACCACCAGTGGGCACGATACTGCAAAATTGCCCACCTGTTGCTTGCTGAAACACACACACACACACACACACACACACACACACACGTACACAATGGGAATTGCTTTGCTCTTTCACTGATGGATAATAAGCTGCAGCAACATTCATAATGGGAAACGATCAACTATTGAAATGTGTGCGCCTCGAGTTCTCAATATATGAAATAAATACACCTGCAAATCACTAAGGATTCTTATCCTCAGCCAACCCTGCTCTGCTACTAGTTGTAACTGATGATTTATTAATATGTTCTCACTAATAACCCTCACAGTCATGCCCAGTATCTTATGGCCTGCGAGGAGAAGGATTCAGTCACGCTCTGTCCACCCCTCACACCCTGCAACCGCTCAGGGGTCAGCGTCAGGTCAGTCCAACAGAACCTGTTCAATAATTCAGGCGTCGGACCGGAGGGCTGGGACCTGCATGTCACACACAATGAGGAAGCACCAGCACACGACACTAAACTCCAGCCAGGCACTCAGCTCATCATCAGCTGCCAATGGGTAATGAACCGAAATGACCTGACATGAGCAGAGAGGGATAAATTAAGTGCGGTGGGACTGCAGGGCATACACAAAGGATATCTAGTTTAGGATCACTCCTTAATCCTTATCAAATGTTTATATTCTGCTGCATCATTTAAAGGACATGTTTGACATTCTCGCCTCCCATTGCCAAAAACCCATCCTTAATGTCACTGAACATAGAAACACTGGATAATTTAGACCATCATACACAGTTTAGATTTATGTTATGGCCACTAGCGTCCATTATTTCAGCTTCATTCCTGAGAAATAATGTTTTCTCTGTCATTTTGGCTCTGCGGACGGGACTAAACGCGAAAAATACTCATTAACCTTGGCTGCTGTTGCTATGGTGAAGAAACCCGTCAGAGACGGAGCAATCAAGAGTTGGCAGCTGATTTAAAATGTACTTTAATCTGTTTTCTCAATGATATTCTACGACTCTTTTTAACTGTCACCTGTCATGAGAACTTCTGGATTCATCATGCAATTTGATTATTGAAGAAATGCACCATGGGAGTTCATTCTCACTGGAAATTATTACCAACACGTGACATCAGAACCTTCCTCGGCAATGCGTATTCCAAGCGAGCGTGAAGATGCGCTGAGAGGTTTTGACAAGTTGTGAATTTCAAGTCCCCGCAGGAAGCTTAATAATCACCACATGAGCCCAAACCAAGAGCGGAGGGAAACGAGCGCGAGCATCAAACTTCTCCATCGGCCAAATTAATCAGGAGCCTGAGAGAACTCTTCAGAACGCAGGCTAGCATCAGTTCTAATGACTGTGAGCCGGAGCACAGTGTGTCCCTAATTGAACTTTAAACACTCGAGAAAGACAAGGAGAGAAGGGGTACAAAAATAACACGGTGTACCCATCTCTCTTCACACGGCAGAGGGGAAGTTCAAGCTGAATTCTTCCCGGGATACGAAGAGACGACTTCCCGACGGGGTTAAATGTGCAGAATTAGAACGAGAGTCAAGGCAAATCCTCAGCGTCTGCGCTCCACGTTTCTGTTTTTAGAGCAGGTACAATGTTTAGACTCTATTCTTACCGACTGGGCATTTTCAGGGAGCGAGTAACCATTGTGCAGTGAGACTTTGCTTAGTGCAATAGCTACATATTCCCAAGCGTGCCATAATACATCATGGAGTTTGCATCGCAGGCAAGTCGGGAGTTTCACATTTGCAATTCATAGCAGCCCCCACACACACACACACACACACACGTTTGCTCACTCTCTGGGGTAATAGACTGCGGTCACTGATGAGTCCCTGGGGTGTCCGGAGTGAATCCTTTCTCACGTCTGTATCGATCGGCCACGGAGTCCTACCTGATTTACATTGACAAGAGCATTTTGGTTCAAATGAAAGTAAGCGTGTTTTCCAAATTAGAAACTCAGGGGACGCGCTGCTCTGCAAACAGACAGCTGGGAAGGTAAACACTGACATTAGTATTGAGTGTCGGTGAGGAAGGCTGACACCGCTACTTTTGCCTCATTCCTTCACGGGCAGTGGTCATTGAAACAAAGTGTGTCCTCATGCTGCTATAGGACAATAACTCTTCTGTCATTCTCGAGTGAGCACGGGATTTTTCTACAAGCACGGTTATTCTGCTCTTTTGAAATAAAAATGTTTGAATGTTCCACTTTGTTTGCACTGAAAATCATATAATTACTAATTTCTTACTCTGTTACTTTCACTCTTTTATTTCCTATTCTTTGTGTTTACTTTATTCTCTATGTATATTTTATGTAAAGCACTTTGAATTACCTTGTTGAAACGTGCTACACAAACAAACTTGCCCCGCCTTATGGAATTATGTGACCTCAGCTCATTCATCAAAAACTAATTCTACTGACCTTGATTGTTTGGTCACTTAATGGTAATCAATTTTCTTTTAATATATTATTACCTCCTCTAGGCACCTATTTTGTAGCATTTAAATGCTTCTAACTTTTTGGCACTTACAAAGTGGGAAACACAACATTAATATAGATCATTAGTTACCACTTTAAAAAAATAAAACCTTAGTAAATGCTTGAGTGTACCAGGCAACCTCGTGCATGTAGGTCCATTATCATCCATTCCCCTGACTCATTGGCTGATAAATATCACCGGCCAGCTGCTAACTGTGGCTGTCTGTGTTTTGTCGCCTGGCAGGAAACATCCAGGGAGACTTTGGGTTTATCTACCAGCTGGAAATGTTGCTGTTCAGTGTGTGAGAGTGAATGAAGGGGACAGGTGATAAATGTCTGTTGTTCCCTCATCACAAACACCTTTTACCTTATCTGCATTGATTTGATTAATTGTTAATATAGAAATATTGATTAGTGTATCTTTTAAACACTGAACCTAAACAGTATTAGTATTGATGTAAGCAGGAGAACTCTGCATGGTGTTTTAAACATTTATTAAAGTTTCAGTTGTGACCAGACGAGGTGAATGAGTTAGTATTCCATGTAAATTCACAGTATGGTACAGAGACCCCCAACATATGGGTGGCCACATTGAGAAGTCAAATGAACAGATGGACTAAACCCCACACAGTCGTTTAGTTGTCAGGGCTCATTTAAGAGTCACTGTCATAGGCTGTGATTCTAAAAGTCAGTGTTGCTTTTTAATTTTATTGCGACTCTATGAGGGAGAAGAGTTTAGCATCAGGCGTGTTTAGAGCAAATGCAAATCGCAGCTTTACACAGTCATGATCAGGATATTAAACATTTCGCCCACGTAGATGGAGAAAGATCATGAGACGTCCAAATCACATCGCACTCACAAAGACACGGAGGAACAATCTGCTTTGAAGCAAAAACATTGACTTGAATTCCTATCTGACAGGGGGCAGATGAGGTAGTGAGGCTGATTGAATTATGTTGTTGATGCCGGCTTTGCGTGGTATGAGACAGAGCCGGCAGCTCGGAGAAATGTGAGGCCGAAGAATGACAGATGCTGAGAAATGTCGGTGTTTAAACACGTTAAAATGTTACGCTTCGTCAGTGACACGCACGCTGACAGGTGCATGGACCAAGTCAAGAACACACACACACACACACACACACACACACACACACACACACACACACACACACACACACACACACACACCGAGTTGTGTCTCCATGACTTCAGAAGACATACATTGACTTACAGTGATTTCTTACAGACTTACTCTAACCTTAACCAATACTTGCTTAACCCTAACCCTTAACTTAACTTAAACTTGAACCTAACCTTAACCTTGATATTTTAAACTTTAATGATTTACATAATGGGGACATGATTTTTGTCCTCACAAAGACGACAAGTCCCCATAATGTGACAGATTTAGGTCCTCACAACATGAGTAACACCTAGACCACACACGCACACACACGCACACCCCCACACACACACACATCTGTAAATGACCTTTTGGCTAATCATTATTTTTGAGTAAGCAGCACAAATGGCATGAATCTCACAGACAACCAAATTACTTTTCAATGCAGAGTAATTTTTCTGAGAAATGGCAGCGTGTGCAACGAAATGGCTGAAAAATGGGGTATGAGCAAAACAGAATAAAAAGATAGTTGACAGAGGGAAACATGCAGCAGAGGACAAGCACTCAAAATTTCCTCAGAGCTGTAATTTAGACGCCATTAAAATGTGGTATTTTTTCCCAGAGGACCTTGAATAATACTGGCTGCATTAGTCTTTTCCTGGGCAAAGCTTTTGGTATATATATATATCTATATATATATATATATAGATATATATATATACCCCACTCAGCCACCAGCTTTCCCTTCTATTTTCAAATATCCTAAATTGGATTTAATAGCTCCAATCAGAGAGGGGATAGTGAATCCCTGCTGCTAATGCACTATTCCTGTTTGAAAAAGGGGATATTTTCAGTCCTTTTGCCTTTAACGTCGCATTATATGTTCTCTTACCCATCATTATTACTTGTCAGAGTGCAGACCCATGACTTGACATGATGCTCGGATCAAATTCAGGTCTTGTCTCCAACAGGCTTCACTCAAAAACACACACACATACACCTTGTGTGCGGATTCATGGCTTGGAGTTACAGCGCCAGCAAAGACAAGCTGCATGCCAGATACTGTTGGACTATCCACACAGAGCTCGGGATCCCGGCCAGAGAATTACCATGTGTATTGGGGTGGAGGAAGGTGGATAGAGATGAATAGATACAGAGATCCTTAGTCACACTGTGCTGGAGCGGCATCTGCTCTGAGATTTGTGTGTGACACTGAGCGGAAAGGAGGTGTGTGGTTTTTCTGTTTGCTTTAAAGGAGAATGTTGCCTGCTATTCCTGCAGCGGCAGATCTGATGGTCTGAGACGTGAACAGACATCTCCTCACATGACATCGACAAAGACAACTCCCATTAGGGAGCTGGCAATGTCCTGATGCTTAAGTCGACCTCAGCATCTTCTTCCTTCTTTTTGAAACTGTTGGATAATCCATTTTTATAATACTTCTTAAATAACTACTTTGATGTGACAGGCGTCGCTCGTTGTACAGAAGCCACAAGCAGTGTGGCAGCTTGCCTCAGCGCTGTTGGCATTTTAGCATCTTCAAGCTCATTGTTTTGGTTTTAAAACCAGAACTGTTTCAGTCTTATAACTCATAGTGTTGTTTTTGCCCACAGGGAAACAGCTCTAAAGATTTCTCCAGCCCAGCAACTGGGCAAACTTACAAAGTTATAGTTACCAAATTAGTAAATTTAGGTATAATGACTTATTTACCTGCAAACATGGAGAAATGTGTGGAGTTTGTGCAGTTATTGTTCTTTGAAATGTTTTGATACTAATGTCGTTGTACATTTACTTAGGTAACATTTTGAATCTGTGACTTTTGCTTTTACATCTACCTTTGCAACATCATTTAAACACATTGTTAGACTTTATCACCTTCCTAGATCACACCTCATAAACTCACAAGACCTCCAAAACATGATAAATGCTGCTCCTCTGACGTTCGGCAGAATCTATCGAACAATTCATCCTCGTGAAGGAAAACAAAGAACTTTGAGGAGGAAGCGCGCTGCCCTTGCATCTGTCTGTCTCTGCCTATCAGCCCCTTAAGAAGTCATTGATCCATACAGACCCTTTGCTCATTTGCCCGGCCGACGCTGCAGCAACAACAAAGACTTCTGTTCCTCCCTGACAGCATGACCACTCATGTTTCTGTCAGGAACGGGTAGGAGCCCCGAAGCTGTCCACCTCACGGAGCAGGATCAAATGAAATGAGAAGCCAGGCTGGAGTCTAAGTTTAAAATACAAAGCCTCGTATATACGTCCTGGAGTTCCCTTAATGCTGTGGAAGCTGCTCAGTCAGTCTCACCTGTGGGCTGCAGGCAAACTCATTCACTGACAATCTTATAACTCTGTCAGAGAACTTACCGGAGAGTTGACCCCCTCACTGATGATCAATGCTCTCATGAGGTTCAATAGAAACTCAGTTGATTCGTCTTTGAAGTAGATTTTGACGAGAGGGAACCACGAGGTTGGGATTTCAGTCATTCTCTGGATGTTAACAGCCAGAGAATGACTGATGATCAAAGATGATACAGTCAAATCTATGTAAATAAAATAACAGGCTGTAGCAACGTAATGAAAAAAGATTGTTTCTGGTGCAACAAGATATTTCCTTTTTTGTGACGGTTGCAGTCGTGAGTTAAAGGCTGGTTTTTAATGCAGAAGTTTTCAGCTTTTTCAGCTTGTTACCACTTGAGGTGATGTCTGTGTTGTGATTTATTCGATGGAAATGGCCATGAATGTTTTTGGAGGCAATCTCTGCTTATTCTGACAAAACAAAATCAAAATCAAAATCCCAGTCTATTCCTTGCATATGTGGAGCCTGGAGAGGTCTAGACACACCCTTATAAGGAGGGGTCCCCCAAAAGTGGACGTAGGGGCACAGAACTCTATCAAATATTCCATATTTTTTACAATCGAGATAGTGGTGGATCTTGGACTGAGTCTGAAATCACCCACTCACTCATTTCTGTCCTCTATATAGAGGACGATGTAGTCAGTTGTACACTGCTACTACTTGTACTACTCCGCAATGCATTGTGGGAAATAATGAGTGCACTATATAGGGTATAAAACATTCGGACAGAACTACAAAATGGTAGCAGTGATTAGTTAGTAATTTCGGACACAGCCAAGGATTTGTCCAATTTGCTGGCCATTAAGGGGCCCCTATTTACACAGAGGGGCCAAATTATATCTCCATACGTACGATTCCTGATTCAGTAAGGTGCACACTGAAGTAATTCCTTGTTTACTGTTAGCTCTATAGCTTTGAACAAAGCCACACATCATTGCTCCTTGTTCCAGGGCGGCATGGTGGTTCTTTCTGTGTGGAGTTTCCATGTTCTCTCTTGTGTCTGTGGAGACTCTGACTTGTCCGGCCTCTCGCCCAATATCAGCTGAGATTAGCTCGGTCTCCCCCTTCGACCCTCAAAAGGAAACTCAGTACAGAGAATTGATGGATGATTTCCTCATTCAAGCACAATGAGTTTTTCAAAAGAAATCTCAACAAATAGTTTTTCTGTTACTGTGACGTTTTCCTGACTATTTGTTAAAGACTACTGACCGGACAGGGGCCAAGTAAGGAGCCAATCAGATTTCAGCTGCGACCAGTGGCCCCTGATCCCACCCCTGGATTATAACAATAAATATTACAAACGCATATAGGACTCAGTTACACATCACTGCTGTTTAATTGGCATTGTTACACTTATATACAGTATATACAGAATTTCCTCAGACAATCGATTCTCTACATGAGGAGAAAACTGAAATATAAGTATAAAAATATGATACCATGCACTTACTCACTGCAGTAGCTTGCAATATATATATATATTCTTAACTTCCCCCCCGTGTAGTGGCTGGACCCAATTTGAAGAAACTGGAATTGTGCTGAGAAGAAAAAAAATCAATGACATTACCCGAAAAGCCCTTATCCATTACAGCCCTGAATACCTCGGTGTGTGTGTGTGTGTGTGTGCGTGTGTGTGTGTGTGTGTGTGTGTGTGAGCGTGTGTGTGTGTGAGCGTGTGTGTGTGTGTGCGCGCCTCTCAAACTCTGGCCAATCCTCAGTCACATGACTCAACAACCGGCAGTGATAGCGAGCGCAGCGCTTCGGTTTATCCACAATCCTGCACAGCACCAACCCACCGCCGCTAAACGCCCCCATTTCTTTTTACTTGAAACCTTTTTACTCCCGCTCGGTGAGTACTGACACCTTCCACTGACATTTTCATATTTTTAAGCCTCTTTTTCTTGCTGCCTTGTCTCGGGGAAAGTGTTTTCTCTCGTTTCTCTGCATGCAATGATTTCAATCTTGGATGCTGAGTGTTCCGGAGACATCCTCTGAGAAATAGACCCACTACTACGTGCTTGCGGACGCTCTTGGTATTTTTTTTTTCTTTCCTCTTCTCTCTCTTCCTTCTTCTCCTCCCGAAGCAGCTTCTTCTTTTACGAGCTCACTTCATCACAATCCACACGCCTCTTGCTTGTTTTCTGGCTTTTTCCCCCCCCTCTTTCTCATGGCTTGTTTGGGTGTGATTTTGGTTTTGGTGCTCCTCTCTGATCTTGCAGTGTTTCTCTGGTGTTGGAGGCAGTTCGTCTCCGAGGGCGCAAAGATAACAGTTTTGATTTTCATCTTTGAGGATTTTGCTTTTCTCGTAGGTGAGGAATTGAACTTTGGTGTTTCTTGTACTTCTTCCTGCACTGCATCCCACTTTTTAAAAAATCTTTAAAAATAACCTTTTTTAACTGAATATCTCGGACAGAGCTGGAATCATGTTGAAATTATGAAATAGTTTCAGATTTCCAGATTTGAGATTTCTCTTCCAAACTGAGAAGAATCAAACAGCAAGCCACCATTAAAATATATTTAAACTCTGTTTCTTTCAATGCAAAGTGATAAAGCATGTCACAGGATGCGGGACGACTCTTGTCCTTCAACTGATGGCAATTTGTAAAATTTCAGACAGGTCCATGATTGCAAATCACCGCTGTGCAAAACAAAAACAGACTCCTGCCAACTGAAGCAAACACAGCTGTGCTCCTCTCTCATTACACACAAACCTCATTGCACTCGCGATTGATAACCAGCGAACACAGTGAGACATCACACAGAGAAGGTTGGAAACTTAAATTGGCCCCGTGAGGCACCGCTGGGAGGGGGGGAGGGGGGGTATCTTTGAGGCCCAGACAAATTCTGCTCTTCATTATTCAAATCAGCCCGATAGATTGGATTAATAGTTTGACCTTGACATTGCAGCCACACGCATCTGCAGACGACAAAGTCCAAAACACTGACCTAAATGTGGCGTTATCCTTTTATATGATCACCTTCAGCAAAGTTTGTTTTTGTGCTTTGGTAACTTCTGGAAGACAAACCCCTCTTTTCAATCATCCCCCAAAAGACGTGGGTGAAGGCGTTTGACAGTTATTCCAGCCTCGAGACTCTGCAGGTCAGGGAACAGGTGGGGGAAGCGGAGCATGAAATGTGCTGCTACTCAAACAATACTTATCTCTCTCCAGGGATGAGCTATAGGAATGGCCAGCCTATACATGCATGCACAGAATCAGTATGAGCCCAGAGAGGAGAGAGCTGGAATAAAGTTTAGCCAGGCATTTCTGGCCCAGTCAGTAATCTGTCTGTCCAGTGGGTTTGTGCACCCGTGGGCTGGGATGATCACTGACCCTAGGTGTATGATGTGGGCTGCTTCAAAGCCACGCACCACGGAGTCCGTCTTCTGTGGGATACAGATGGAAAAACATTTTAGAGCTGCTCCAGCTTTCAGACGATAGGTCAAAGAACAGATTAGAGGAGCTGCTTCTCCCTGTGTCTTTTTATAGCCCTGCATGTGAGAGATAACCAAAGAGAAAAACAGATGAGGGAGTCAGACAAACACAAAGAAGGATGACGACGGCGTGGCCATTCAGAGGAGCGCGTTGCGTCAACATTTTCATATATGATATCCACTTCACATAATATAGTTCTGCGTTTCATTATGCATCTGGCAATACCCACTGCTCCCTATTTGATCTCCTATTCTTGGATGTGTATGCCACGTTCCACCCCTGCATTAGTCATATTCAACACACAGAGTCTGTCTCTGTCTTTTCAGCCACTGGAAAGCAGCAGATTTGGATAAACAGCAGCCACTGTATACGCATGCACCTGATGCTCAGTTGAGTTGTGAGTCGAGCCATTAGCCCAGCAGCATCGGGGGGTCTCAGCACCATGGCCAGCTCCTTTTATTCTCCATTCAAAGAGATAGTGGTTGATTTCAGAACCGTGGACAGCTGCCAGCACTTTATTACTCTGGCAGCTGGAGCGAGTTGATTCCTGCCTGGAAGTCTGGAGTGTCTCCACTCACTAACCCCCGGCCTCGCCACCGCGCACGGCTCATTCGGAGCTATTTCAAGCTCCGCAAGCCACATTCACCAGGCTCTAAAAGGAGACTTTTACCCCAGATAAGAGAGAAAACAATTATACTTTCACTGAAAAGACTCCTTGGTGCTTTGGAAATGTTGAAAAACTTGAATTGGTCTTTAATCTTTTCAGTCCAAACTGGAATGAGGCTTTTATTGTAAGGACACATGTATTTGGACTGTGCAAGCAAAGCCTGAGGTATCCTAATCGTTTGTGCCATAGAACCAGGGGAACATGTTTACCTGAGTGTATAGGTAGTGGAGAAACTCATTCATACAGATGAACAGGCAAAAAGCCAGTTACTGCACAGGACATGTCTCAGTTTACCTCCAATGTGAACCAGCTGTAACGACTGAAAAGTATTCGCTGTACCTGAGATGTCTCTGGTATTTAAAGTGATACAATAGCTGTATGAACTTCATCAAACCTATTAATGAAAATCTCTAAAGGGGCGATGTATACAGTGTGTGTGTGTGCTGCATAAACCTCACATGTGCACATAAACACATTAGCTTGTGTCTATAATGTTATTGGTTGCAAAGGTTAATGCATTACTACACTATATGATGTTGTCAGACTTTATAGAGACAACACTTTAAAATCTTTCCCACCATATGATAACAAAATATATTTTGATCTATATAAACTTAATATATAATATATATAATAATAAATATAATATAACTATATAAAGGTCATAGTCCTATAGGATGCAGTAAAAAATGAATTTCTGATTCCTTTTCTGACTTCACTGTGACTTCTTCATGACGTCACTTATCATACAATAGGGAATTATTTTCTGAGCAAGTTAAGCCTCAGATTGTCTCTTTGGCTCTATTATTTACAGAGATATTCTAGAAAATGTGTTCTTCAGACCATATTTCTGACCTTGACCTCTGACCTTTGACAGATTGGCTACAAAAGTTATTAAAGTGGAGATATCCTCCCACGTCACCAAGTCAACACACACACACAAACAGACACACACACACACATTAAAACAATACCCTACTCTATTGGCGCACAAGGTAATAAAAGCAGCATTATGACTTGTATGAATTAAATCTATTTTTATAAAATTAATGATATTACATAACATCCAGTTTGGAATTCTCTTAAAAGAATGTCATGTTTGTGGAAGCAGGAAGAAACAAGTGAGGCTCAGGTCCACAGATACACAATCTGGAGAAAGTTTTGACAAACATAGTTGAAGATAATGAGATATTTCACTTTCTTCAAACCAAAGTGGCAGTATCCCTTCTATTATATTAAATACATCAGGTATTTGTGTTTTCCTACCAGCAAGAAACAAACATTTGGCTCAAAATTTATCTCAGAGTTGCAGGAACAAGTCTCTCACATATAGACCCAAGAAAAATGTAACGTATATAATAACATTGCACTGGGTTGTACTATATAGTGATGGTACATTTTACTATGGAGTGCTTTTGAACTAATATAGAAACTCGGGAGTCAAGGGATCAAAACACTAGAGCCTGCTTTAATGTTTTCCTTTTTTTCTTTCTATATATTTTCTGGTTTCCCATTAGAAACGCACTTGAAATGTGTTCCCTATAATTAGCTCTTGGACATTTAGTTTAAAATATTCACAGTGTGAAAATGGACGTCATTCACATCCACCTCTGCCTCATGCAATTTTTTTTATTCATTTGATCAAACCTACAGATTGTGTTATTTCTGGCCTCCTGCCCACGTCGACCTTTTCACCCTCAACCGTCAAACCCCTGCCACAGTTCTCACCTCAGTCTTCAGGCTCCTGGTGTCATAAAACAGAAACATATTTTGTTATCAGCTAATTACTCACAGCTCTAGTGACCCAGTTACTTTAGCCTGGTGGAGCGGAAGCTATATTTGGCACTCACACAACAGGAGAATTAAGGAAATGGAGAAAAAATGTCCGTGCCAAGAGATATGGGAATGCATGGCATATGTTCACATGCCCTGGAGCGGAGCTGTGGATTCCCCCGCTGCAACAGCAGGTGGAGTCTATTTCTCTCGCTCCTTGCTTTAAATACACACAGAGATGTAGGAGTAATCCTTTGTTTTAAGTGTGAGAATGGGGAAGTCTCCAAGAAAACAAACTTTCAAGAGTATTCAGACAGGAACATTGTGATACTTGGTGATGCAATAGAGAATCTCTGAAGAAAAGTAGTTGGCAAAGCCTGGCTGGTAGAAAAATCTGGTTCAAAATGTTCCCTTAAAACAATAAATCCCTGTGGAATCGATGAGGCAACATCGAAAGTCACCCAGAGGTCCCTCCGTTTATCACTTCTAAAACTACTCACACGAGCCACCACTCTAAACAGCTTGAAGTTGTCCAAATGATACACACTGACCTCAAAGATCAGGTTTGTGCTGTGTAGTAAAAGCACACAAATGCCCTGATTCCAGAGATAATCAGTCCTGTTATTATTATAAAATGCAGGATAAAATCTCCTCGCAGGGATATGGCTTCATCCCAGCTCACAGCACAGGTCACAGCCAGCTTTTATCTCGCCGCTGTCGTCGCTGGTCGAGGCTATAGGTTGCTAAAATCTGATTATGGTACAACTCATTTTAGGTGCGTGATCGTCTGCTGTCATGCTTCAGAAAGCCTCCATAAATTTGTGTAGAGGAGGACGAGGAGATAAAGCTGAAGGGAATTGGAATGTGTTTTCTTCACAGGAGCGCGGCGCAGTCGTGTAGCTGTGGGCTCCACACGGCGGAGCGTCGCTTTACAGTTCAAAAAGTCAGTTCATTAAAGGTATGAAAAATATGTAAATAAAAGGCAGATAGGATATGGCAATATAAAGGGAGATATTCACAGTAATAATTTATAAGCTAGCACTCCAGCTACCTACCTACCACATGATGTATGCCTGCATTTCCCATCTTTGATATTCTGGTCCGAGGCCCAGTTCTAAGCTCCTTGAAGATGATTGGCATTGCAAATGCCTTTGTCACCCTCCTTTTTTCCAGCGTCGCTCATTCTCTCCTTCCATCTCACCTCTTTTTATTTCCCTCTCTCTGCTTCTATGTCTCTGTCTCTCTCCTTTTGTTGCCACCCACCCCCTCCTCTCCTTCTTCAATTCAAACTCAAGACAGGTATTATCCAGGAGGTAATGGGGTGTAGGAGCGGAGGAAAAAATAAGAACGGTGCTTGACAGTCATACTTCCTTGTTAAGCTTCACAACAAAACTCACAAAGGAGAATTTCCAGGTGCCACGGTAAAGCTCAGAAAATTGCACAGCTAGTTGCTCATTACATGTGGGCATTAACGGGCTGTTCTCTATCTTCTCCACGCCGTTAGCCAGTATTTACTGTACTGTCCTGCAGGAGAGATTAGATTCCACTGGGCTCCTCTGGGCGCGGAGCAAAGCCACCCAGCGTGGACCTCTATTCATTAAGCCTTTAATTGTTAATTGAGGTCTTTGAATGATTCAGCAATAGCTGCTGCTGTTGGGGCATTAGCTGAGTAATTTATGGCTGCGAAAGAGCTGGAAAAAATGGATGAGGCCAAGAAAAAAGGCCACTGGTGCCTGCACAGCATTATTATTACAGAACCACCTTATGTCAAGTCTCCAAAATCTGCACAGTGCTCTTTTCATAAGACCGTTTTCCGAGTTAAATTCATTATGTTCTGTGATTAAACGTCATTTAGTCACGATGCAATTTGAATCTCCACTTGGCATATCATTTTAATTGAGTATTTTTTGATGAAGCATATTATTTTGTCTTAAATTTATGTTTATTGTTTTCCTCTCCGACTAACATTTAGAAAAGCGTAGCAGTCAGTTGCCCAGTAATAAACGTTGCTCTGTGACTGAGTGGGTTTTAGTTGTTTTCAGCAACATTCTGCTGAATTCTCTGTGTTGTGGTTTTCAAATAGACTTTATCACAAACATAATTAGATTCCACATTTATTCCATTGTATTGTTCTGCTGTTATTCAAAAGAAACATGCTTTCAGCTGTAGTGGTGCTGGTAGGTGGATGTTTTACTTCTGAGCTGCTCCCACTGTTTCTACGATGCTTAGCTAAGCTAAAGATATCCTGGCTGTAGTTTCATATTTAATGCACAGACGTGAGAGAGAGAATCAATCTTCTCTTTCAACAGCGGCCAAAAAAGCAAATTATTACACTACCACCTTACAATAACTCTTAAAAGAATCTGTATGCTGTAAGCTCCTTTTATATAGATCATTTTCACCATTTGTCTGAGTTGAATTCATTATTTTCTGTGATTTAATGTCATTTAGACATAATGCAATTTGGCTCTTCACTCTTTTTTGATTAAGCATATTCAATTTATCTTTGTGGGAGTTCTATGTTTGAAATGATGCTTCTTTCTTTGTCTGTGACTGACAATCAAAGAAATATAGCCAGTTAGTCGCCAGGTAATAAAGGTATATAGATAATAATAAAGTCTGTCCCTGGGTGATTTTAAACCTTTTTTCAGCAACATTTTGATAAAATCTCACAGTGTGACGAGGAAAAATAATCCATACCTTCATGGTGGTGTAGTTTGCAAATTGAAACTTTATTAAAAACATAATTAGATTCCATATTTATTCCCATGTATTGTGTCCTGCTGTCATTCAACAGAAACGTGCTCACTTTATATTTCAGCTGTAGTGGTGCTGGTACGTGGACGTTTTACTTTTGAGCTGCTCTCACTGTCTCTACGATGCTAAGCTAAAGGTATTCTGGCTGGAGCTCCATATTAAATACACGGACGTGCGAGGAGAATCAATCTTCTCTTCCAGCAAATTATTTCACTACCACCTGACAATAACTCTCAAAAGCATCTGTATGCTGTTAGCTCCTTTTTTATAGATCATTTTCACCATTTATCCGAGTTGAATTCATTATATTCTTTGATTTAATATCATTTAGACAAAATGCAATTTGGCTTTTCACTTTTGAAATGCTGCTTCTTTCTCTCTCTGTCCCTGACTGACAATTAGAAAAGCGTAGCAGTCAGGTCACCTACAATCATTTTCCTTGACATCAAATCTCCCAGAGCTTCTGTCACAGAGTGAGTTTCAGCCGTATTACCATCTTTTGTATTATCCAGAGCAGAATTTTTTCTAAATCCTCACATTTTATGCTGCATGTGTTGTCACATACAGCAGAGAGAAGGAAAAATAACCCACACCTGCACCGCAGTGTAGAGTGTCATAAATTTAGACTGTGTAAAAATGTAATTATATTTCAGTCCACATTTATTCCCCCATATTAAACATTCGGCCGTCATTCAGAAGAATGAGGCAAAAAGGGGCTTATTATCGTCCAATATTTCATTCACCTTTGCAGAGATGTTTTTCTCCCAGTGAGACACTAAAAGTTGAGACTCAGTTTGAGAAGCGTCTGCAGGCGGCCATGAAGATGTCTGCAAATTAAACTCAGCCTTATTTCCCCCTATTGACGACAGTTGTACCACTGTCAAGATCAAATGCTGCAATGCAACATTCAAACAGCAGCGAGTGAGTGTGGCCTGAATGCACCTTTCACATCCCGTATGTATTTGTCATGTCGGATGAGGAGGTTTCATCTTTTCTCCTCAGACAGGAGCGTGAGTCAGTGAGGAGAGATCAGGGAGCGAGGAAGTGCTAAAATGATTACTTTCACCAGCTCCCCGCCTCTTTATCTCCAGAGAATTCAGACTCTGAAGCTCCTGACAGTCAGTGTGAAAGGACCAAAGAGGATCCATGAAATACTTACACTTGGAACCTCTTCAGCACCGGAGGATGCTGCGGAATCCCCCAAGAAAAAACATCACTGTCAAACTCTCACTCCTCTGTTGTAAGAAAGACTTTTTAGAGACGCACACACACACACACACACACACACACACACACACACACACACACACACACACACACACAAAAAGGACTTTGCGTGGAGGCAAATATGCCAGTGATGAGCCGGGATGCGTTTACAGCTCCTCTGATGCATGAAGATGTTATTTAGCATTAATTTCTGGAGCGCCAAGTGTGCCAAGATGAATCCAAACCCTTCACCTCCCGCTCTGCCGATCAGGCTGCTTCAGATTTAGTATGAGTGTGTTTTCTGGCCCGGGATGTTTCCTCCAGCATTTGCCAGCAGTCCTACCACATGCTTCTTCTTAACAGGCTTTGAGGATCTTAGAAACTCATGAATATTGTAAAAGAACCATCTTTGAAGTCTCTTTTTATTCTGAATGAGACAGAGTAATAATGTTAAACTCTCTTTCCTCTGATCATTTTCACTAAAAATGTGTAATCAAGGGCAATTTGCAAAAAAAAAAAAGAAATGCTTAAGTGTCTCTGGGCTGATAGTCGAAGGTGATGCATCTGGAGATACGGAGAAACTGGAAACGCTTTGCTCTCTCTCTACTTTACAGGCCTGTAGTTTTATTCTTCTACCTGCAGTTATTTAAAGCCTCGGTTGAGTGGTCGCTCTGTGACCATTCGATCCCGTCAGTCGCTGACAGACGTTCAGCAGATTTACAGACTTGGTAGGAAACTACAAACCATTAGTCGAGCTAATGTCTTGTGTCCAAAAGTTTGAGACAGACTTAAAATTCAAAAACAAACACTTAAAAAGCAATTTTCACTTCCTTTCTCGGTCTGTAGCTGCTTTTGTTTATGATGCTGCTCCCTCAGGCTTCAGAGGAGGTTGTTTAAATCAAGAAAGTTCTGTTAAACACCGAAGGGTTCGATAAAGCGTCTGTATTTATCTCAGCTTTGTGAAGCCTACACCTACTCACACACTAAACCCTGCCATGATAATGATGAGTCATGTTATTACTATTTATCTTGAGGGGGGCATGACTGTCAAATCAAATGTTTTGGCGATCCATCTTAAAGCTGATGAGACGTTTCTGCCAAAACCTCAAATATGAAGCTCACAGAGATTCTGCAGAAAAAGTCATAAGTCATACATATAAAAATCAATACATATAAATGTAGACATACAGAAATAGATATGTAAATGAATGAAAGTGGAAATGTAGAAATAAATAAATGAAGAAATACAGAAATTGCATTTTTCATTAACAGCTGTATTTATTTATTTGATTTTTGAGTTTTGTGTGGGTTTTTTTGTCAATCATTTGTCCTTCATATGGCTGTTTGCAGTGTATCCCCTCCTCCTCCATGTTAACATATGGACACATGGACCAAACTAAAAAGTCATGTCAAGTAATGTTTCTTCCCAAAGATAGTTTCTGTTATTTTCGGTAGTAGTCTTTCTGATGTTTGTCTATGTGCTTCTTTTCTTTCAAGTTTAATTAATTATTTGACGCCATGAAAAGGAGGTGTGGCATCATGATTGACAGCTTAGACTGACTCCTGATTGGGCAGACGGGGCCAAAACCCCTACACTGCACAGACGCTGGCTCCAAATTACATCACCAGCCCAAAGATGGTAACCCACGAATCTGGGATGTTTTGGCTTCATTTTCGTACAGTTGGAGGAAGTGGAGATGTGTCGTCCATCCTTATATTCAGTCAATGCTTTACACCCACACTCCTACTCATAGAAACACAAATGGTGGCTCTGGTATTCATGTGGCCCCCAACTTCTGCACTTTCCGCTCTATTCTGCAAAGTATGAATACATGTATGAAATCATTTTTGCCTGACTGCACTTTATAACCTTACGTTTAATGAGAAAAGGCGGAAGCTTTTCATTCGACACAATATCCAAACATCAGCTTGAGCTCCCATTAAAGACTGTTGAATAATTCGCTCTCGCTTTCTAAATCAACCATCCGATGACCTCACCTCTGTGCATTTGCCTTAAAGAGGCCACTCAGTGCACTTCACATCCGTCAGTCGCTGGGTTGGATCAGATGACGGAGCTGCGAGGCCGCTGAGATGCACAGAGACGCACTGAATTGGTTTTGATTTGATTGGATTGACTGGTGGCTTTTTTTTTCTCCCCCCCGCTCTGCTGATAATTAAGTTAATCATCTCCTGAAAAAGCTCAATGACGTCTTTGCCACATTATGGGGCTCGCAGCAGTGTTGAATTCTCTTTCATTCTTTGACATTCAAAAGGAGAGTTTTCTCCCTTTTTCTTGTAATTCGGAGCAGAGGAGATTTAGAATGCTTTATGTGTGGGTGGAGGTAAAGGATGGAGGTAAAGTAGAGGTAGGATGGGGGAATGGTGACGTGAAGTGTGCCCCGAGGAGATTGACTGCAGAGAGTCCTGGTATGTGTGTGTTAGTGCATGAGTATGTGTGTGAGAGAGAGAGGACGTGAAAGGGATTTATCATTGTGCATATACCTGCTCCTCCTCCGCTTCCACCTGGGAACGTGCAGAGACATATTTTTAGAAAAGCACCTATACATGTTAGGTCTGTACATTTGGACTGGAGCCACAAAACACTCACAGAAAATATAAATTATTCACACAGGAGTACAAGCTCTTCAGATTTGTACTTGAAAAGAATGTGTTTTAGGAACAAACTTCCACTGTGAGACTCCTTCACAGAGTTTTCATGTTGTTGTGCTCTTGCAGCCTCATCAGTTTCTTCTCTCTGTCCGGTGTCGGCAGGAAACCGGGCTAAATCGCCTCATTACAAACTGTTTCTTCTAATCAATGTTGTAAATACTGTTATTTTGTCGATGAGTTCAGTTACATGCAGCATCTATTGCACTTCTGTCAGTCCTGGGAGGGGGATCCCTCACATGTGACTCTCTCTGAGGTTTCTACATTTTTAATATATGTTAATAGGGGTTTTCTGGTAGTTTTTCCTGACTCTTGTTGAGGGTTAAGAACAGAGAATGAACCTTGTTCAGCCCTTTCAGACAATGATTTGTGAATTTGGGCTATACAAAGAACATTTGGTTGAACAAATGAATGAACAAAAAAAACATCACCAAATTCCAGGCAGAAACAACCCGACAGGTTTCCTGCTTCATCTTGGAGTGGATGTGTCAAATTCCTCTGAATTACTGTGAGGACGCCTTCTGATCCGCCCCAGAGGCCTGTGGCATTATGGGAGCAAACAGTGCAGGCTGCAGGGGGCGTACAAAGCTCGTGAAGGACTGGTGATGTTTAGAGAGAAATCGCTTCAGGGCTCATTTGAGATTATCTGTCTGACTTATGTCTGCAGGCAAATCTGTTTGAAGTGTCCACTCAAATCCTCCTTTCTTTCTTTGTGTTGACCCGGTTTCTGTTTGAAAGTAATGAAGCTGTCACTGGTGCACGACTGAGTACTTATGAGTGAGTACTTTAGGTACAGTACTCCATTACAAGTTGAAGTCCTGCTTTCAAGGTCCTGCTGGAACTCAGATGCTTTATCTGCAGAAAAATATATCCTGCTTTATCATATTATTGATCGTGGTGCATTAACATGTAAGCAGCAATTTATATTAACTCCTTTAACTGCAGCTATAGGCAGTTTATTCTACTTTAAATCCAAAGGGTCATTCTCCTCCAAAAGGTCACCAGATAAATCCAAACCTGGAAATCCTCAAGTTGAATACAAGTAACTTCAAACTTGTGCATTACACAAAATATGACCTAGAAGATGTTGGAGCCAGTTTACTGCACATGGAAAAAAAAAAGGTGAAACTGCAAGTACCTTGTGACTTGTGCTATTTTCAAACGTGGGAACCACAGCTTATATATATATATACAGTGAGATCTGTCAAATTCACACGTCTGAATCACAGCTGTCATATCCCAGCTGTCATATCATAGTCCCTCTCCGCTCCTGCAGAACACAAAGGATCCCAGTGAGGGTCCACACAGAGAGAGGGGAACACTACAAGTGTTGAGATATACTGCAGCGGAAACTATTAGCAGATTATTGAATCAATTAGTTGAGACGACTAATTTGATAATCATTTGAGACAATTTTAAGCATAAATGCCAAAAACGTAAAAATGTCGATTTTAACTCTATTTCTCAGTCCTTCATAGAAGTCAAATGGATTTCTTAATATTGGATTATAGGTTGGTCAAAACCTGTAATTTGAACAATAGAGCTTCTTAGTCAATCCACAGAAAATGACTGGCAACTATTTAAATGATCTATCACGAGCCATTTTAAAGCTGAATTTAAGAGATGGAGTGACATTAGTTTTCTCTGTGTTGTATCATTGTACAAGTTAAATTTTACAAGTTTCAATGTTATCTGATGTTTCATAAACTAAAGAATTAACGGATCATTCAAGAAAATGATAAAAAAATGAATCAGTGAATAAAATATTGCTTGTAAGATTTTGCTTTGGGAAACTGTGATGGACATCTTCTTACTTTTGATTCATCAGGAGCACCGCTAGTCGTGGCTCTGAATGATCAAAATGAAACTTTTCAGTGTTTTGTTTCCTTGATCCATCAATGAGTGAATATCTTGTACGTTTGTATTTGTTTTGAGCCTCCAGTGGATTTGGAGAAAACAGTGTTATGATAATATTCTCATCTCATATAAAACCTGTAATTATCTGCAGCGGTGGGGAGCAAACAGCGTCCACGTCTCCTGTAGGTAATGCAATGTGAATACAAGGCTCCCACCGAACATGACTTTATAACATTCTAATCAAGGATTTGCATCTGAGACACAAACAGGCGTCAGTGTAATACACGTGCAACAGCAACACAATTTAACAACCTATGATTTGCATTCCAAGTCTCCTGGTGCAGCAAAAACAATCAATGTTTCTGTATGAGTCCTCTTTTTCTTCCTAAATGTAAAATAAGCTGCTGATGACCAGTTTTAGAATTAGTTTTACTTTTAGAAATGAATTACAAAAACATATACGACAGTACAGCACCTACAAAACTGCTCAAATGATTTAACCTCTGATGTGGAACAACTGCTTTCAGAGTTTACGTCACTCTTTGGTTTTCTGCGTGTGACCTCTAACCTTTCCAGCTTTCTGAGCAGTGTCCGACTGTGTGTCCCAGCAGGCAGTGCTGCACGAGGACTAGGATGACTGGGAAGACCCAGACCAGCAACGTGACCAACAAGAATGACGCACGCTCCCTCAACTCCCGCGTCTTCATCGGCAACCTCAACACAGCTGTGGTGACCAAGGGCGACATCGAGGCCATCTTCGCCAAGTACGGGAAGATTTTTGGCTGCTCGGTGCACAAGGGCTACGCCTTCGTCCAGTACGCCAGCGAGAGGAACGCCAGGGTGGCCGTGGCCGGGGAGAACGCCAGGGTCATCGGCGGACAATCACTAGGTAATGTTAATCATATGGGCAACATGTAATGATTTGTGTATGGTTACATCACCAATAACAGTTCAAATGCATAGGAGATAAAAAACTGGAAACTACACTGAACTTTCAGGGTAAAAGGGTCGAACAAGAAGAAGTTATATTTATTTATATTTCTTCCACCCTTGCAAAAAATATATCACTAATAGCATTATAAAAATGTGCCCATAAAATATTTTGTTAGCTACTGCAACAGACCTCCATCCTTAACCTAAGCCTGATGTTTCATTCCACAGCAACAACACAGAGCATCAATGTCCATCACTGACAGTAATTGAAAAATGGTGAGAGTAACTGTTTTACTGAAAACCTATAAATAATAAATAATTTACACAGACTGCATGTGTAGATAAATGAAAAGTGTAATATGATCATTACAATCCTTTATCTGCAGTATTTTTCAAAACCTCATTATAAAACAGAAAAGCACTGCATAAAAACGCATCAGTTTACTGCGAAAGCAATAAAACAAAATAAGAAATACATATAAAAGCAAACCAAGAGGCATAATACAGGGATCAATACTTATAATAAAAGTAATTCTATAAAATACGAGCTTCAGGATTGTAAATTTGATAGAGAAACCGTCAGCAAGAGGCTTTAAAACACCTTATTTCAAGTAAATGGCTGAACTCTAACTCTTAATTGATAAAAACCTGAAGTTACCATCTGCTCCCACTGTTTATGGTCAAAAGTTATGCAACAGATCTTGCCGGCAATCTTAAATTTGATCAGTAAAACCTTAGAATAATCCTGAGATGGAGCGGTGCAGCCGTTGTGCAGATGCTAAGATAGGGAACCCAGTTTTAGGAGTTAAACACGGCGAGGCTGCGGCGAGGACACGAGGCGAGCGCAGGCGTAAAGATAAGAGTGAGAAGACGAGGAGAAACTGGGACGACAGACAAGCTGCATCACGGAGGAAACGTTCACAGCTCAGTCCTCGTGGGCATTCAATGGATCCCTGTAAATCTTCCTTATATTACTTATTGATTAGTTCACAGCCCCCTCCGTAGAAAATAAAAGTCCTCCCCGGGCCCTGCTCTCTCATTAAATATGAATAAGAGCGCTGCAGGGTCAAATCTGAAATTCCACCCTGCATTTGGCCAGTTTCATGCATTTCGGCGCTGAAATTAAATGTGGCAGTGCTAAAACTGTGGGGACGACTTCAGTTCACAGTGATTTGATTCATCATTATTTCACTTGAGAGCTATAATTTCCTTATTGTAGAAAATTAGGACAGATACTCTAAATCTGAAGTGAAACTAGATTAACTCAAGTGACTGGCCCTGAGCTAACAGGTGTTGGGAGTTGGTAGTTTTGGATTAGGAGCAACATTATTGCACCCATGCTGTGCAGGATGCTGGACAAGTTTTTAATGAACCCCAAACAAAAACCAACATATTTAGAAGAGAAAAATGAAAACTAACTGTCAAATTAGGACAAAACTGAATGTTTTTACCAACTGACCCCCTGGTACCATGTTTCTCTTTTGACCTACGATTTGATGAAGTTTCAGTCACATCATTCTCCTGCTCTTTAAGTTACTATTACTCTTATTTCACGGAAGCTAACAGAGTTACAATGATTTCTGCCTTGTTTCCATCTATTGTATTTACTTGAATTAGTGCAATATCATCAGTAGCAGTGGTGGCAGTGGCCCAGACTATTCAAATAAACCCATGACTTAGAGGAATAGTTTGAAATCTTTTGAAATAAATTTGCTTAGAGAGGAGTTAGGGACTAAATCTTAGTCTGTTCTATGTGGATATGTGGAGGATGTAATTACATTAATTAGACATAAAGACTGGACATTTCTTTGCAAATTATCCGACTAGCTGCAGCACACAACTCCTTTATGCTAAGTTAACTAGCTGCAGGCTAATAAGTAATCTGTGAGTGTAAATTAACTCTTGGTCTCAAGATAACATGTTTGCAAGGTAAAAGGGAGTTTTAAGCGGTCACTGTGACCTTGACCTTTGACCTCCAAATACTAATTCCCTAATCTTTGAATCAAAGTGAATGTTTTTACCAAATTCCCTCAGAGCTGCTGAGTTCATAAGGTCACTGTAAGGACCTTTAACCACCAAAATGTAATCAGTTCATTCTTCAGCCCAACGGAAAGTTTGTACCAAATTTGAAGA